>NC_056079.1:43178551-44378551 GCF_016772045.2 Ovis aries | reverse complement strand
AGATGTAGACTCTGTAGTCGCTCCTCTAACGGCGGGTTTCTGTCTGGCGGGGGCACAGGGAGAAGCTGGTGACTGAACTGAAGACCGTAAACTGCATTTACAATTCAGATAACTCTGCATACACGCCCACCTAGCACCCAGACAAGGCTGCTTGTACCTGTATAAAGACTTGTTGAAGAATAGACTGTTTAACCTCTATGAGTCAATTTCCTTATCGTTAAAGTTCAGATAATAGTATTACAGGCCCACAATCTCTTATCCAAAAACCTTAGAGAAAGATTTGGAAATTCAGCATTTTCCAGATTTTAGAAAGTATTTTTATTTTCAGATTTTAAACAATTAATTATGTACCTCCCTTCCCAGGATATATGGCACCTTATAATCATCACAATTCTATTTCTGCAGCAAATGTATGAATATTCACACAAAGTAGAATAAATAAGTCTGTTGTTGAAACGACTGACGAGAATTAATCTGCAAAATACACAAACAGCTTTATGTCAAAAAAATAAACAGCTCAATCCAAGAATGGGCAGGCCTAGACAGACATCTAAGTGAGACATACAGATGTCCGAAAAAGTACATGAAGGATGCTCAACATCAGTACCTACTAGAGAAATGCTAATCAAAACTACAGTGAGGTATCCCCTCAACTGGTCAGAATAACTCTCGTCAAAAAGTTCATAAACATTAAATACTTGAGAGGATGTGGAGGAAAAGGAGCCCTCCTACCCTTCTGGTGGGAAAGCAAAGTGGTTCAGCCACGATGGAGAACAGTACGGAGGTTCCTTAAAAACTAAAAATAGAACTACCAAATGGGCCTGCAGTCACCCCCTTGGGCATATATCTGGAGAAAACGAATTCAAAAAGGTAACACACGCCCAGATGTTCACTGAAGCACTGTCTGCAGACGCCAAGACTTGGAGACAACCTAAGTGTCTATCACGAGAGGCGTGGACAGAGGCGCTGCGGTGCACGCACGCACAGCGGAATGCTGCTCAGCCGCGAAAAGGACGGGACAGCGCCCTTTGCAACAGCGCGGGTGGCCTCAGAGAGCATCAAGCTAGGCGAACTAAGTCAGAGGATGACAAATACCATATGGTGTATCATACGTATATCACTCATACATGGAACCTGATTTTAAAAAATGATACAAATGGATTTATTTACAAAACAGAAGCAGACTGACTGGCATGGAAAACAAGCTTGTGGTGACCAAAGGGAAAGCGTAGTGGGGAGGGATAAGTCAGGAGCTTGGGATTAGCATACACATGCTACTATATATAAAATAGAGCATCAACAAAGACTTGCACACTTAATATTTGTGATAATTCTCATGCATATAGGTGAGAAAATAAATTGAAAAATATTGAATATATGTATATGCATAACTGCATTACTTTGCTGTATATCTGACACTAACACAGCACTGTAAATCAACTATGCGCCAATATTTTTTTAAGTGAAAAAAATAAGCCTGCAATAGCTTCAGACCAGTTCTGCTCATGTCCGGCCATGAATAGGTTTGCCAAAAACTTGTGGGAAAAAGTTATTTTGTGTAGTTTTTACAGCTCATGAGATGTCAGAATTTCTGACAAGGGGTTGGTTGTAGAATTGTATTACACACACAGAGTGATAAATATATTAAATTAGATTTTCCAGGTAGAGTGTTAGAAGAATGTTCCAGGACTATAGGCTACTAACGATTATTTTCGTAGGAATATTTCCCAGAGACCCTAGAGAAAAGTTGTGAGACTGAGCCAGTAGCTGTTCCCTGCTTTAGAACATCCCCGTCTCTGCCCAGAATCAGACTTCCTAAGATGACCCCAGTCTCACAGCTCCACCATCCATCAGCCAGAACAAATGCCGACCCTCAGTTGGATTCCTGAGTCCAGACTCCTTAATTGGATAGTGAAAATAAATAAGGTCCTATGCAAATCTGATTAAAATCCAATCAAGGAAAATAAATTACAGACATCTGCTCTTCTCTACCAGTTCAGTGTCATTTAAATATGGTCTTCTGGTCTTAAAAACAAGAGCGAAGCTAAATAAAAATTAAAAAAAGAGGCCGCTTATTTTTTTTTGAGTGCCTGCCAGGTTGGCATTTGAACATTTGATCCACTAAATAACTGTTTGAACAAGAGCAGAGAAAAGTAAACAGCAAGGTGAAGGACCCATAGGCTGTTTATTATTTGATTCTTGTTCCTCATTCAGAAGTGTATTGTTTGGTGAGCTTACTTTTCTTTCAGATAATAGTAAAGCAGTGTTTTGAGTTTGTTTTTTTTTTTTTTTAATGGTTATCCAGCTTTGTATCTAAATCGACCAGCCTTGATCAAAAAAAAAGTCATTTTGGATATTAAAAAAAAAAAAAAGAACACATCTTTATTGGGTCTGTCTGGGTGAAGTGGATATCTACTCAGCTGATCTCTGGTGGCATTCCCATCTGGGAAAAGCTTTATGCTTTCTCTGCAGCCCAGCTCACTATAGTTTCAGTGTGATTTCTACACCAATAACTAAGAAGTACTCAGTGATGCGTGGGAATCACAGCCAGCAGCAGTGCTGGGACGGCAGAACGTTGCAGAAACAGCCTGCATTAGCCCGTCTGTACTGCCATAACGGAGCAGCGCAGGGGATGGTTAGACCATGCACAGTTACTCCTCACAGTTCTGGAGGCTGAAGTCCAAGGTCAGGGGCCAGTGTGGTGAGGTTCTCGGGGGAGGCTTCTCCTGGCTCCCAGGTCAGAGAGCAGAGACTGATGGACAGAGGTCTCTCTTTTGATAAGGGCACTAATCTCGTCACAGGGACCCCCCCCCCCCCGACCTAATCACCTCCCAAAGGCCCATCTGCAAATGTCATCATATTAGGGCTTCAGCAGATGAATTTCAGGGGGAGTCAAACATGCAGTCCAGAGCGCACCCCCAGGACTTTGGACACCAAGAGCTTAGACATAACGATGGTTCAGCCAAACTGGAAACCCTGAGCAGAGGGTCCAGGCCAGACGGGTTGCCTCTGAGAGGGCACACACTCCCAACACACTGTGACCCAGTCATATTCTCCACTGTGGACTGAATGTCTGCTCAGGACAAACTGACCACTCAGTTCGTACTGAAAGGACCAGATAAGACCAGTCTAAACCTGTGACAGTGTTATCTCAGTGTTTCAAAGCAGTGAGCGGCAGCGCTGACACACTCACTGCTCAGTTGGTGGCTGAGACACACCCTCCAGATGCTGCGTGACGCTGACTCACTCTCGTCACTCACAGTGAGCTGGGTGTGTCTCTCCACTCAGACCACAGAGCAGCTCCGTCCCTTCTCCTGACCTCTCAGGATCCCAGGGGACTCTGCTAGTCCAACCGAAGGTGTTCCCTGAAGGGGAAAGGACCAAGACACTTTCCTCTTGTATTTACAATCCCTAAGACTCAACTGGGATAGCTGGACAAAATATTTTCATTTATTCTAAGACTTGCACGAGCTTTTTGGTCTCTCGCAGGGACAGATGTGAACCACTTTGTATTTTATTTTAAGGGATTGATCAGTGAACACAGACTATTGTGTCTGGGAAGAATTAGATTATTAATTATGCATATAATACAGTACATATTAATAAAATGGCATTTTTAATAACTGTTAAGAACTTCTCAGATGGCTTATGTTGTGCCGAGTAGAGCTAGTTGGATTTAATAGCAGAACACGGATAAATCGACAAAATAGAAAAGCAGACGTAGAACACCAGTGTTTATTTACTAGTTGGCTTCTGTTCCACCCAATTATTAAATTACTTGCCCCAGTTCACCAACTGGCTTCTTCTGTGTAAATATATTCTTTGTCAAAGCAAATGGTCTGCCAAAATGTGAATCGTTATAAATCCATTTAGCAAAAATCCTCTGTGAGGGTTTAATAACTAGTTTCCCTGATGATTTGTGCAACTAGGTAGAATAACCCTCTTCTTATTCAATTCTCCTCAAACCAACTTCTGACTTGTGACTGAGGGGTGGGAGGGATTGGATTTGCACTCAGGAGACTGGCCAGGGCTGGAGACATTGTTCAGCTGGCAAAATCAGGGGATGGGGATCGCTTGCTCCTGGCATCCTACACTGGCACAAAACACCCCATGTAACAATTATCCGTCCCCAGATGTCAATGGTGCAAAGGCTGAGAGACTCTGTAGCACATAATAAAACAAAATGCAAACTTTCCATGGCTGGTTCTGTAAACAAATGTTCTGACAGTGGAGTGACCTCCATCTCCTCAGAGGTGGGAAGGAGGCACAGAAGAAAATGCAGCAGCGAGAAGGAAGCCAAGAAGCATGTATTTTAAGTCCAGCAGTGCGCACACGTCACAGCAACACAAAGGCCTGCTGAACGCACAGGGGACGCTTCAGTACTCCCTAATGAGCTGCGTGGGAAAGAATTGGAAGGGAGATGGAAAAGATAAACATGGACATAAACTTTCTTTTTTTACAAAAGGGAGTAATTCACATCACAAGCCTTAGAGGCAGAAGATGTCAATGTCCCCATTTATACAAATGAAAAACCCGAGACTCGGAAAGTTGAAAAACGTTTCCAAAATTGACTCAGTGACTGGCAAATTCTGCTTTTGAAGGCCGTGCCTCCTCCCAATCCACAGTGCCCCTGCCTGCAGGGAGGGCAGAAGTGCTGGGCTCTGCCCGATGCCTCGCTGGACGCTCCAGGCTCCAGAGCACAGGGACATTTGTCTGATAGCTGTGAGGTCATGCGAACTCACTCTTGACACTTTGGTGAGTGAGGAGGAGGCTGCAGTGACGTATCACCCTTTGCAAACATCTGTCTAGTGGCCAACATGGTGGAAAATCACCCTTTGGCCATTCTTATCTTCAGGTTTTCTGTGTGTACAGAACAGCACAGAATAGGACGCCAAAAAACAACTTGAGTTCTAATTTTACTCCTGTGTAACCCTGCAATCATGATACTTATCACGATTTACTATTATTTTTTTTAATCTATGACCTGCAGATGATGACTACAATTTCTGGTGCTACAGTCTGGGTCGGAGGGCTGAGAATTTGCAGTTATAACACGTGCCCGGGTGATCACGGTGCCACTGATTGGGGATTCCACTCTGAAAGCCACACTGGCTTAGGACATGGGGATTCATTCTACTAACGAACCTCAGGAGAACTCAGTGTTGTTGTTCAGTTGCTAAGTCATGTCTGACCCTTTGCAACCCCGTAGACTGTAATCTGCCCGGTTCCTCTGTCCACGGAATTCTCCAGGCAAGAAGACTGGAGTGGGCTGCCATTTCCTTCCCCAGGGGATCTTCCCAACCCAGTGACTGAACCCGGGTGTCCCACACTGCGGGCAGATTCTTTCCTGTGAGTCACTAGGGAAGCCCAAAGAGTCTGCTCAGACTCATGCCCGTTGCTTCAGTGATGCCACCCAGCTGTGTGAATGCCAGCTGCTTTTTCCTCCATAACTGTATGCCGGTCTCGTTCTCTATTTGGTGTGCTCACTTCCTGCCACCTCAGTGAAGTCGGGCACGATACCTCATCCCGTGCAGCTCCTTTGGTCTGGGTGGGTAAGGGGGCTTTGAATCTCGGGGCTGCCGCTGTGATTTGCCTGCATGTTGCTACATATTTCAGCCTCAGAGTATTTCTCTCTCCTGTTGCTCATTACCAATATGGAGTGTGTGTGGCTCGTTTGCCAGGCCACCTGCCTCTTTCCCACAGATTGAGGCTCTGACTGTAGAGTGTCCTTGTATCAGTTGTCCAATTTGCCTTCAACGCACGGTGCTCAGGAGCCAAAAAGTAGGAAACGCAGAAGGCCCAGTCACACTCCAGTGCCATATACATCTTTAGTATCACTCACCACCTGTTTTAAAAAGGAAGCAAAATCCTCCTCCGTGTGCACTAATAATCCTTGAGCAGGGAGAGAAAGACCCTTGCCAAGACCCCTTCCTCTTAGCAGCCTCTCTGGAAAGGGTCTAACTCAGTGTGTCCCTTCCTCATAAGGGTTCCCTACTTCCATGACAGTCATGAGCATGAGAAAGAGAGGGCAAGGCTAAGACCTACTGCTGAGACTTCTCAGCTTCTAACTCTCCTTGTCATCTACCCAGTCCTTTCTGGTTCAGCCGACATTCCACGATACCTGTACCAGTGAAGGTCTAGCCAGGAAAGTGAAATCACCAGGTCAAATCAGCCAACAGAAGAAATGCAGTATGGAGAATTAGTAACAGGGTGTTCAAAGAGCACACAGGGAAAGGAAGAACAGCCCAGAAGCCAGCATCACCAGAGGCCGTCATCAGCTGCAGAGACAGGAGGAAGGTCGGTGACCATGGGTTACAGCCTCCCGGCTGAAGCTGCAGCCACGGTGGGCCAGCCTGGTGGGAGCTGGAACAGTGGCGAAGTCAGAGGTGCTGCTGCTTGGAGAACTGAGACACAACTCAGAGAACAGAAAGGAAAAGGGAGATCCTGGGTCTCCTTATTCCACACTGGCTCCCGTCATCCACCAGCGGATACTTCCCTTTAGCCCAACCCTGGGCAGAAAGAGAGTCTGGGAGGTCAGCCCTGTCTGATGTAAAGCAAGAGAAGGACCATAGTGGATCTGAAGGCAAACAGGAAGATAAGTGTTACAATACCCAACCCCTTCAGCTTTAAAGGAGAAGGAAATGGCACCCCACTCCAGTACTCTTGCCTGGAGAATCCCATGGACGGAGGAGCCTGGTGGGCTGCAGTCCACGGGGTCACAAAGAGTCAGACACGACTTCACTTTCACTTTCACTTTCAGCTTTAGATATACCCCAAGTTAAAAATAGCATTTATTAAGTCAGCTTTCATCCTGCCTTGTGATCAAGTTAACTGGTAATTTATCTCTTTTCTATTAGATTTCATGAAAGGTAGCCATCATAACTGGGGGTGAATCCTATCTCAGCATTTATGGGTTTTAGGAATTTGGCCAAAAGCCACCGTTGAATCTCAATGTCATCATGTGTATAACTGAGGTAAGACGTTGCTTTATGTCTTAGGGTTTTCACAAGGATCAAATGAGACAGTTTATAAAGCACAATGTCCAGCACAGAAACAGCACTCATTATTAAGAGTGAGTGGAACTTTTCACGGTTATTTTATGCCTCTCAGCATCTTGCATAGACTCTCAAATATTTACTGAAGACACATGTCAATATAGCGATACCTGCCTTTCTGTTTTGCTTTCTAATTACATTTGTTTTTAAGCTGATAATCTTTATTCAAGAGGGGCTGTGATGCAGAGAGTACCGAGGACACAGGGATGTCCCAGCACTTCAGACCTGCTCTACACTGGGCCACCCTCGTCCAAATCCAAATCGAGTGCTGACGGGAATTTTTCCTGATGAGCTGGCCTTCGAGGTTGAGACTCACACCAGTTTCTGCGAGAGGTGTCATTTGAGTATCAATTATGTTGTCATTGCTGCTATTACCTGAGACAGAAGAGTCAATTTCCCTTTGTTTGCCCAAAGAGACAGAGGCGGTCAGGTCAAGTGGGTCCCCACTTTGTGTTTGAGAAAAGTGTAGTGAGCCTGCTTGTGAGGCAAAACAATAAGCACCTCTAATTGCAGCCTCTCCTCTTCCTGGGCGTCAAGTCTTGCCTTGGGTCATTCACTTAGGCATTTAAGGCTGACTTTCAGCTTTAGAGAGGGCAGGGCAACCTGTTTTATTTATACAAAGATAAATTAAAAGCAAGAACTATCAAGAGGCCACCTATCCTTCCTTTGGGCTCCGACAGATCCCAGAGTTAGTTATTTTGGAGCAGGCTGGGCAAAAGCCAACACAATTTTGCTGTTTTATAGCTGTCGTTGGCAGGATGATGGTAAATGAATGGGAAAATGTCACTGCAAAAACCAGAGGAAAAGTGGAATTTTAGGTTGTTGAATTATAGTTGTTTTAAGACGAATGCTACAGCTAAAACATTTTACTCTCATTTATATTAGCATATTCATCTAGGGGTCAAAGCCTCACTTTTTATTCTTAATGTAACATTTTTAAGAGACCATATTTGACAGATTTAGAGAAAGGTCATTCAAAGTTGAGATAACCTGCAATTTGGTGAATGCACGGCTATAATTGAAAAAAAAAAAAAGACACATTAAAGGTCCTGAAGTCAAGTACAAACTATTGATGCCTCAAATTTAGAATCCAGCTTTGCATTTTACATGCTATTCAGAGGGAGCATGTTCCTGAATTTGAACTTGGATTCCACAAAGATGCAGGAGGCATTATGCTGTTGCATTTTTGGATCTTCTGTTCTCTTACCTGGAGTGGACAGCCAGCCTCAGCCTGGCCTGAGTCAGAGCTTCCTGCGGCTCCAGGCAGAGCAGGTGAGGGTCCTGGCACCGGCTCTGATGCCAGAGCCCTGTCTCCTCTGCTGGATCGTGAGATGTCACCTCAGGGCAGCCCTGCGAGGTCTTTTGGAGAAAGCTGTTCCATGTTGCCACCTGCCGTTGAAACCAATGGTATCATCATCATTAATGCCATCTATTCTTATTTTTGCTAGTAATGATCATTCAAGGCATCAAATGTTACACTCTGGAAAAGTCATTAACTGGTTTACAGGAAAGTACAAATTAAAAGCTTCATTTCATATGAAAGCTCACCAATTAGCTCTTGCTATGTTTTAGTCAGAGTGACTGTCCTGCCTTAGATATCTCCAGTTGCCTAAGATCTTTTTGGCTCTGATTTACCTAGCATCATACCTAATCCAGAGCTTAGTTACACTGAGCATTAAGGCTTATATTTACCCTAAGTCTACTTAACTTTTTACTATAATGCATTCATTAATCAAAGAACTGACCTTCTGGCGGCTCAGACAGTAACGAATATACAATGCCCAGGAGATGCAGGTTTGATCCCTGGGTTGGAAAGATTCCCTGGAGGAGGAAATGGCTACCCACCCCAGTATTTTTGGGTGGAAAATTCCATGGACAGAGGAGTCTGATAGGCTACAGTCCAGGGAATTGAAAGAGTAGGACATGACTGAACAATAAATACTTTACAATGCATTTATTAATCTAAGCATTAATCCATTTATTTGTGCACTAATTCATTCAACAAGTATTTATTGAACCTCATTAAGTTCCCAGTTCTCTAGGAGACACTGAGGATAAACTCTCAATATACTTTGCTTTGCAAGCAAAACTCAGCACCTTACCTACCTTCATGAAGCTTATAGTGCAAACTGCATTTTTAAAACATGATCACACATGTAAATTTAAAACTATAGCTGTGATATGTTCACAAAGAGATCTGTGTTGTGCTATGGAAACATAGAATGTGAGAATGTGGCCTATCCAAGGGAGTGAGAGATTTATTTAAATGCATTAGATAAAAAAGAGGCAGGAGTGAGAAGCAGGGTATTTTAAGCATAGTGCAAGGCCTTGCAGTGGAAAGTGACATGCGTGTGTCAAAGAAAAAAAAGAGCCAGTGACTAGATCACCAGGATGACAGAAAGACAGCAGGTGATTCTGCAATGACAATCACAGGTGTGACTATAAGGACCTTGTTGGCCACTGAGGGGATCTGGGCTTTTACTCTAAGACCAGTGGGAACTTGTTGTGTGATTTAACCCAGGGTCATGGAGGGATGAGCAGTTCGTGTGAGGATCAGAACCTAGGTGGATATCATATTCAGACGCGTGTTTCGGAAGGGTCGCTCTGACTGTGCTGTGGACTGGGTCCACCAAGGTGAACGCCACAGCACCAGTGGAAGGTCACTTGCAGTGGGCTCAAGAGATGGAATCATGGGTTAAAGATGGTGGGAGGGAGAAGGACAAGATAGGGATGCCGCTTGGGGCATGGCCTGCATCCCTGAGTGCGCGATAGTGCCATTCACGGGGACCCGTAGCTCTGGAAAAGGGCTGGTGCCATCTCGCTCGTCCACCACCCTCTGTTCACACCAGTGCATCTCCACATACATCTGTTAGTTTCAATTACTAAACATTAAGAAGGCAAACTCAGCGACCACCGAGGCACTGTACAACTGAGACTGATTTTCATCAGAGCATGGAAGCCGATGCTGCTGATGGAGAAGAGTCCGACTGTTACAGCCGAGTCATGGGGGCTTCCCTGATGGCTCAGCCGGTAAAGAACCCGCCTGTGATGCAGGAGACCTGAGTTCGATCCCTGGGTTGGGAAGATCCCCAGGAGGAGGGAATGGCTTCCCATTTCAGAGTCATACAGAGGAAACAGCATGAGCTTTGTAGTCTGTAGTTATACACTTGGTTCTAGATCCTGGTTTACCACCCGAGCCAGGTGGGCTACAGTCCGTGGGGTCGAAAAAGAGTCGGACACGACTGAGCGACTTCATTTTCACGTTTCACTTCATGCATTGGAGAAGGAAATGGCAACCCACTCCAGTGTTCTTGCCTGGAGAATCCCAAGGACAGAGGAGGCTGGTGGGCTGCTGTCTATGGGGTCGCACAGAGTCAGACACGACTGAAGCGACTTAGCAGCAGCAGCAGCAGTTTTGAAAGAGTGGACATTTTATTGCAAAGTCTCTCGGGCTGGACTCTAGTGGCATTTTTAGTTGGGATAATTTTTGGATGTGGGAGGCTGGTCTCTGCATTTTAGGATGGTACACAGCATCCTTGTCTTCTACCCACAAGATGCTGGTAGCCACACCCCTTGGTAATAAAAACCAAAAATATCTTGGTGAAGTGAAGTGAAATTCGCTCAGTTGTGTCCAACTCTTCACGATCTCATGGATTACACATTGAATTCTCCAGGCCAGAATACTGGAGTTGGTAGCCTTTCCCTTCTCCAGGGGATCTTCCCAACTCAGGGATCGAACCCAGGTCTCCTGCATCAGAGGCGGATTCTTTACCAGCTGAGCCACAAGGGAAGCCCAAGAATATTGGAGTGTGTAGCCTATCCCTTCTCCAGTGGATCTTCCTGACCCAGGAATCGAACTGGGGTCTCCTGCACTGCAGACGGATGCTTTACCAACTGAGCTATCAAGGAAGCCCAAAACGTCTCATGGTATTGCCGAATATTGGGCAGGAGGCCAAACGTCCTCAGCTTGAGAACTTCTTTACCTTCTCTGAGTCATAAATATAGCATTTGTGAAATAGCTGTGATCTACGGATCTCCTTGTCTGATACTTCTTGGCACATACAAAATTAGAAGTGCACAATTAGATACAAACGTGAATACTGTGGATAATCAAGCAATCATAGCAAATCATGATTTTTGAAAGCTGACTATCATTAGCAACAAAAAATATCAAACATTTTTCCTTTTGCTAGGGCTCCTTGGAAAGAGGGTCCTGTGCAGGTGAAGAGCCCTGAAGCTCAGCAATCTCAGAGAAGGCAGATCTCTGAGCAGAAACTACCACGTTTGGAAGATGACAATGGATAGAACCAAAGTCATTGACGACAAGCCCTGCCTGGGGTCTTGCCAGCAGGACCCAGGGCTGACTTTTCTCTGAGGTAACCCTGTTCCTTTGCCCTAGTTCCCCTGACCTCAGGTGGCCTCAACGACAGCTCAGAGTGGGCCTGGGCTCCCATCCAGAGACCAAGGCCCTTTGCAGCAGTGAGAGCGCCAGATCCTGGCTGCTAGACTGGTGCTCAGTGACAAGGGCCCGGGTCCTTTGCTGCTGCTGCTGCTGCTAAGTCGCTCCAGTCGTGTCTGACTCTGTGTGACCCCAGAGACGGCAGCCCAGCAGGTTCCCCCATCCCTGGGATTCTCCAGGCAAGAACACTGGAGTGAGTTGCCATTTCCTTCTCCAGTGCATGAAAGTGAAAAGTGAAAGGGGAGTTGCTCAGTCGTGTCTGACTCTTAGCGACCCCATGGACAGCAGCCTGGCCCTTTGGATTTGTGCAAAAGAATTTCCACAAAGAAAGTAGTGACGCAAGGAACATACCAAGAGGAAAAAGAGCGTAGTGCGCGTGGATGAACACACAGGCAGACCCAGAGAGTAAGAGTCACACCCTCGAGGCGGTCTAAATTACTTTTGTGGGACACTGCTCCCGGTTTTCCTTTAGTCAATCATTTTGGTTTGCCTGGGTCACGGTCCGTGGATCCTCCCCTGTGTGCACACGCATCTCTTAGCCAAGAGGGATTCTACTGCAAAGGCTTGTGGGCAGCTTAACATCACTCATCACTCCCTTTGACCTCCAAGGAGCCTTTCTGAGCATGTGTGGTTGGGGAGGTCTCCTGACTTCAAGAATGAGGAATATGTGGTCGGAGCAGGGCCCAGCCTCCTCTCTTAACTGTCCTGCTAGTCTTGTCCTGGAGCTTCAGTCCCCAGGGAATGAATCTCCAATTGCTTTCCCCTGGGGGCTGGGGGAATCTACCTCCTGCCTCATCCCTATACTGTGTGTTACAAACATCCATAGCAAACGTCCTTTAATTACTGCAAGTAGTTATCATATGCTGGAAGAGAATATAATTTCTATCACCCAATCTGTCTTAGAAAATGAACTGTCAGTTATTTTAAGGCACTATCTAATTATCAAGTTACAGGGCAGGCCCTCCTTAAAAGCCTGTTGATTGGAAGATGAATGATTCAGTGACTCAGTAACGAAGGAGCAGGCTGTAAACATCATGGGCCTCATTCTAAAGCTTAACATGATCTTACCACCTTAGAAACAACTTCCTCCATGGCCTTTTTATGGGATTCGTTGAAGAAATAATTACCTGTTCTGAAATCTGTTGAAATTAGCACTGGCATCTGAAGATCTATTATGAGATTAGGGTTTGAAGACTATGCAGCCCCTGGCTACCAAGCATGCCTATGAAGTTCTCCGTGGTCAGAGACTTGGTTCCCATAGAAATGATCTTTCTCTCATTATATATAAAAGAAATCGTGCTCATCAGGGTTTCTCCTCTAGGAGAACTTTCTCCTTTCGGAACAATTAGATGTATAACTAGTTGCATTAAACATTTGTTTTGGCTTAATAGAGCTTATGGGGCTTTTCTGGTGGCTCAATGGTAAAACAGTTAGTCACTCAGTCATGTCCGACTCTTTGTGACCCCATGGAGTCAATGGAATTCTCCAACCCAGAATACTGGAGTGGGTAGCCTTTCCCTTCTCCAGGGGAACCTTCCTGACCCAGGGATTGAACCCAGGTCTCGCACATTATGGGCGGATTCTTTACCAGCTGAGCCACCAGGGAAGTCCTCGTGATAAAAATCTGCCTGCCACAGTATGAGAGATGTGGATTCGATCCCTGAGCGGGGAAGATCACCTAGAGAAGGAAATGGCAACCCACTCCAGTATTCTTGCCTGGAAAAATCCATCCCATGGACAGAGGGGCCCAGCTGAGCTACGGTCCATGAGGTCACAAAAGAGTCAGCTTGCACCCGAGTGACTGACAACAGCAATAGGGCTTGGATTGACTCGAATCTCCAGCGTTCTTTTAATTTTAACTAATAATAGTAACTGTATTCATAAGGCTGCCATCTGAATATCTCGGACTGGGTCACTTAAACAATGGAGATTTCCCTTCTCTCCATTCTGGAGCTCAGGGTCCAAGGCAAGGTGCCAGCTGCACTGGGTCTCTCTTAGGTCTCTCTCCCCGGATGGTGTCTGTTCACGGGCTGGTCTCTGCATGCACACCCTCGGCGTCTCCCTGTAGATTCACGGGCTGGTCTCTGCACGCACACCCTCGGCCTCTCCCTGTAGATTCACGGGCTGGTCTCTGCACGCACACCCTCGGCCTCTCCCTGTAGATTCACGGGCTGGTCTCTGCACGCACACCCTCGGCGTCTCCCTGTAGTTTCACGGGGTGGTCTCTGCATGCACACCCTTGGAGTCTCCCTGTAGATTCAAGGCCTGGTCTTGGGATACACATTCTCGGTGTCTCCTTGTGGGTCCTCATCTGTTCTTCTTTTAAGGACACCAATCAGACTGAATTAGGACCTACCCTGGTGGTCTCATTTTAACTTAATGATCCTTTTAAATGGCCTATCGACAAATACATTCACATTCTGAGGTCCTAGTGGTTAGGGAGAGATACAATTTAGCCCATAACAGCAACTCTGTGTATTTAGATGGAAATCACTGTTTAAAAGGTATGTTTTCATATATTATTTCAATAGACTAAGCATCTTTAAAATGATAGTGATTATGACAAAGAGTAATTCCATTTTCCCCACATTGCTTGGGGAACTTAAACCCTTCATATCATGGTTTAATACAGCGTAGGCTCACAGTGTGTGTCGCAGCCCCATGTCTAGTGCGTGTAGCAGTTGCTGGCTAGTTTATTGATATGAACATCACATAGTTGCCCACTGCTTTGAACCTGAGTTTTTCATGATAAAGGCAGCTCGTCAATTCTTTGGTTTCTGTTGCTTTGTAGGAGAGAGGGATTTTGGCAGTGACATATGAGCAACTATTATGGCATCCTAAACTAAAAACAAGGCCTGATTCTGAGCTGTTCAGGGTAACTTAAAGGGCTCGTTGTGTGCCTGACTTAGTGAAGGACAGATATTCCTTGCACTTTGAATTCTCCCTCTTTGAAAATTTGATATAAATAATATGGAAAAGTTTTCTGGATATTTATTCACCACTCACAAGAATCTATTTTAACAAACAGGCATGTGTATATGACTACAAACATTTAAGTTACACCTGAGGTCTAGATAAGATCATATAGAGTGCATTGAAATTAATTTAGTTGTTTTTCTCAAAGAATTCAATGTCTTGTTCTTGTTCAAATGTAGCATACATCATCACTATTATTCTCCTATATTCACGTGATTCTATCTCATGAGCAGGTGGAGATGCTCTTAAAGAAAGTAGATCAGCCTAAGAGACCTAGAAAAGCCCATAGATTAGGAGGAAAATTGGAAATGGTAAGAGCTACTGAGAAAAGTGTGAATGGAAATTGGACAGAACCAGACTAACTGAGACTTTGTTAAGGGGTCTGATATAGTGAGGTGGGCAGTGAAAATACTGAAAAACCATTAACATCCAATAGTGAAGGAATCATTATTGAATTGTTCAGTCAGTTTGATGCCCATCATTTCTCCAAGGAAGAGGAAGATGAAAAGCAAATCTTACGTAACTAGAAGACATTAATATATACATATAAATATTAGGAAGGGTATACAAGAGTTTTTGTGAATGAGTGTGATTCTGTCCTGAGTGAAAACATCACATCCAAAAGTTGTAGTTGTAAGTGTCGCCGTGTGTTATCAGTAGCACATGGAACCCAAATGCTGCTCTTTGGAAGGTTTGTTGGTTTCCTTGGTCCATTGCTTCACAAGTGACTTTATTCAAAGATTCATGGTCATTGTCTGACAGCTCAGCTGGTAAAGAATCTGCCTGCAATTCAAGAGACCCTGGTTCGATTCCTGGGTCGGGAAGATCTGAAGAAGGGATAGGCTACTCACTCCAGTATTCTTGGGCTTCCCTGGTGGCTCAGCTGGTAAAGAATCTGCCTGCAACGTGGGAGACCTGGGTTCGATCCCTGGGTTGCAGAAGAGAAAGGCTGCCACTCCAGTGTTCTGTTCTGGAGAATTCCATGGCTGTGTGGTTCATGGGGTCACGAAGAGTCGGACATGACTGAGCGACTTTCACTTTCACGGCCATTCACTTCTGGAGTCTTGAGAACCAAGAAGAAGAAATTACCTCTTGCTTCCTAGATTCAGGAAGTTGACACTTTTAGTTTTACTTAGCCCTTCCACAGCTCATTCTGCTGATCCTCAGCCCAACCAAACAGCATATGTGACCATAGACTCCAAGCCTCTCTTTTTGCTACCAAAGCTTCCTTTCTCACTTATAGACAGCCATGCAGAAGCAGTTCACCAAGAGTGGTTTTCCAACCTGGTCAACAGCAGCATTATTTCACTGTACATTATTGTTCATTTTCATTGAAGTATGGATGGAAAATATAATTACACCTGATATTGGACGATACCTAGGTGTCTCACTATTGCATAATTAGGAATTGATATTGGTGGCTCCATGGGTCAAGAATCCACCTGCCCATGAAGCTGACCAAGGTTTGATCCCTGGGTCAGCAAGATCCTCTGGAGGAGGAAATGGCAACCCACTCCAGTATTCTTGCCTGGAGAATCCCATGGGCAGAGGAGCCTGGTGGGCTACAGTCCAGGGGATGCAAAGAGTTGGACACAACTGAACTGACTAATCAAGAACGAATGTCAGTATTTAGACATAGTAGGAAATCCTACTTTTGATGAGAGAGAGAAACAAAAAAAAAAAAAAAGAGAGAGAGAGAAAGGGGAAGAAAGGAAGGAAAGGGGAAGAAAGGGAGGGGGAGAGGAGGACAGAAACGCCCCTTCCTCTAAGGCCGCAGCCTCTGGGCTACCCGAAAACGTCGTCATGGTAAGAAATTTTCTTTCTAGGATGAAATGTATTCAGACTTACTGACATTTTTTTTCACGTAAACCCGGGAGCACAAAATTGGCATGCTGTTCTTTTCCTTATCAGGGTTCTCCTGGTAGAGATTTCTGTGAGTCCTCTGTTGAGACCTGTGCTGTTCTCCGCCCCGTCTGTGATTGCTCATTTCGGTGCTTCCCGTCCAGACTTCCTTTGACACCCAGCTGAAATTGCTCCTTCCCCGGTGTCCCTAACATGCCCTCCAGCCAGGAGATAAGCGGGCGCAGCCTGCGGAGCCGTGCGCAGATCCGCGCTGCGCGCCGGGCTGGCAGGAGGACGGAGCCTGCTTCCTTCAGACCGGCGCTCGGCTGCCCGGGCCCCGCGCGTCCCAGGCGGACGGCTCGCTCTGCCGCCCCTAGGAGAGCGAGTGACGAGGCCTCGCCTGTGCCCCGGGGCCGACAGTCTCCAGTCTCCGGGAGTGTGACTTAATCTCCGCGCGCTCTGTCCTCTGGGGAATCCTTCTGGTGAATCTAACTAGGAGGATGTCTTCCCATTAACGCCATCGCTACCTCTGGTAGATTTCTTTCTTCCTGACAGTGTTGAGGGTAGAAATTGTCACTCAGATTTGCAATACAGAAAAAAAAAAAATCCTCAGGGCTTTTTGGAAAGGCTAGTAGACTGAATTTCTCAGGTAATTATACAGGAACTGACTTATTTCTACTTATTTATTTATTACAGTTTATAAAAACTTACAGTTTTTATTTAACAGAAGAGAAAATTATATAAAGTTAAACACAAACAGGTTCTTATAGTGTCAACATATATTTTGAAACTCATCATAAACAAACTCAGAAATCTCTATAGAAATTATGAACTCGGCATTGTTTATCAATTGCTAATATCCCCAAAAGAAAAGCAGTCATTTATCATGTGCTTGCAAAGAGAAGAACGTAATACTGCCTCCAAAATATTCTTGCCAAAAAATTAAATCTGAATTTAATCAAATCTACATGTATCATTTGCCAGGAAATACAAAGACAGACGGACATATTAACACTACAGGAATATGATCAGCAAAACTTAGAGCCTGTTTATTTAACAAATAAATTGCGAATAGGAACAAAAAGAGAGTTGGAGGGAAATCTATAGATTTTAAGAGATTTAGGAAATGCATCAATCCACTTTTGACTAGATTGCACAAGAGAAAGATTTGGAATTATTGCCCAAATTCTTAGTTCAACTGATGAGGGAATGTAATCTTAGGCCAAATCACTTGGCCAAGGTCATATATCTACAAGAAACTCTACTGTCAAAGCTCTTATTCCCCGGTGCCATATATCCTAGCGGCATGGAGCATCTTACAATGTACATGTAGGTCATGATTTCCAGCTTACATAGAGCTCAGAGAGAAAGTAAGCAATAGAATAAAATTCTACTTGTCATAGAAGTAAATGGCAGTATTCCTTTTTCTCAATCCATTTGAATTTTATTATTGGTCATATGTAACAGCTGTAATAACCTATCATGTTTCATATTTGAAAAAAGGAATTAAAATAAAATGGAAGCACAAAACATTTTGCAATTCTTTCCCTCAAAGATTAGGTGTGCTCTTTGCAGTGCATGACATTAGCTCGAGACGATGCCCCAGTAACGCCCATCAAATATCTTTGAACCACATGTGTGGCAAACACAAATCACCCAACCAAAGCCAAAACCGCTTCATTTGACTATCACTTTTGTTCAAGAACTAGGAGTGATAGAGAGCAGAAGTTTCCTAACCCTTTTTCATAAGCATATTTGAAAGTCAGGGTCATAGTTTGCCACGTAAGGAGACAGATTTTCTCTTCACTTCACTGAATTAGCATTGAAACAAATCTCTTACGTTAGTTTTCATCCCTTTTATCTTCCACGAGATGAGCATCTGGAGAAGTGTAACTCTGGGAAAGTACATATTCTTCAGAAAAGATGTGGTGTGACAATCTTTTTTTTTTTTTTTTAATGTGTTTCTGCTCTCACTATACCACATTTGAAGATGTAGAAGATTCCTACATGAGAAGATGCAGAGTATGGTTGGAGGAAAGATTTTGAATGCTCTATCATGTCGCAGAAGAGACCATGCGCCTTGGAAATGTGTGAAAGAGCGCAGGCTTTTCCTTACCGCTTTTCTCCCACTATTTCCATCCTGTCCTTGCCGTTTGAACTTGGTGAAGAGTCTTTGACTGCGTTTAGTCATATACTGAAGATAAAATGATATCCTTAGTGGGGTAGTCCGAACATATGGCGCATTTCCCTATCAGTCATATTGTGGAAGAGGTTGTTGCTGGTATGTAACACAGCTTCTTGATATAAAGACGTGATTCCTTTGTTGAATAATTTGGATGGTTTATCTTAATTGTGATTTTGTGGTACTGAAATCAGTATATACTCAGTATTTAAAATCAGAAAATCTGGAATTACTTTGAAGTAAATAAATTAACAAACTTAAACTGAGTACCTACTATGTGCCCCTTTTATCTATGCCCCTTTGAGAGCAAAACAGGTAAGACAACATTTCTAGTTAACACTTTCCCCCCAGTTTTATTAAGATATAAATGACATAGAGCACTGTATAAGCTAAAGGTGTGTGGCATAATGGTTTGACTTACATGCATCATGAAATGATGACCACAATGTGTCTAATGAATATCCATCATCTCATATCAATACAACATTAGAGAAATGAAAAAATCATTTTTTTCCTCTTGATGAAAACTCAAAGTTTACTCTCTTAACTTTCATTTATAATGCATCACAGTTTTAATTATCTTTATCATGTTGTACATTACGTTCCTAGTATTGATACTTATTTATCTTATGACTGGAATTTATACATTATGACTGCCCCACCCAATTTGCACACTACCCACCCGTACCTCTAGTAACCACAGTTTGGATCTCTTTTCCTATAAGTCTGTTTATTTTTAAAGTATAATTGACCTACTAAACAATGTCAGTTCCTGGTACCCAGCATAATGTTTCAATATTTCTGTACATTTCAAAATGATCACCATAACACCAGCTGTCCTCTGTCTCTGTCCAAAGACACCGCATGCATACTGACGACGCCCCCCGCTCTGTGCACTTCATCCCTGTGCTTCATCTGTTTTCTAACCAAAACCTCGTGCCTGAGGATCTCCTTCGTCTATTGCTCTCCTCCCCTGACCTCTCTGACCTCTGGAACTACCTGTCTGTTCTCTGTATCCCTGACTCTTGCTTCTGTCTGTTCATTTTTTGATTTGTTTATTAGATTCCACATACAACTGAAATTATATGGTATTTGTCTTTCTCTGTCTTATTCACTTAGTTCCATCTATGTTGTCATAAGTGCAATATTTCATTCTTTCTTAAGACTGAATAGTAGTTCATTATATACATAAATATATATACATGCATATATAATAGGCACACATATGACCCATACATGTACACACATATATATGAGAGATATATCTATATATGTTTGCATCCATATCATGGCTTAGTTTGCTTCCATCCGTATCGTGGCTGTGGTAAATAATGTTGCAGTGAATATAGGTGTGCATTTACATTTATGAATTAATGTTTTCATTTTCTTCAGAAAAATTCCCAGAAGTGGAATTGTGGGATCGTATAATAGTTCTGTTTCTAGTTTTTTGAGAAACACCCATACAGTTTTCCATAGTGGCTGCACCAATTTACATTCCCAGCAATAATGCGTAAGAGTCTCCTTTTCCCACGTCCTTACTAACACTTTTTATTTGTTGTCTTTTTGACGGTAGCCATTCTGACATGTGTGAAGTGATGTTTCATTGGGCTTTCGATTTGCATTTCCCTTAGGATTACTGATGCTGAGTATCTTTTCATGTGCTTGCTGGCCATCTGAATATGTTCTCTGGAAAAATGTCTCTCCAGGACCTCTGCCCATTTTTTAAGAAGGTTTTTTTGTTGGTGGTGGCGTTTTGGGGCTGAATTGCATGAGTTCTTTGTGTATTTTGGATATCAACCCCTGATCAGGCAAATTGTTTGCAAATATCTTCTCCCACTCAGCTAGCAGCCTTTTTATTTTGCTGATATTGTCCCTCACTGTGCGAAGCCTTTGCAGTGTGGTGTAGTCCCGCTTGTTGTTTTCACTTTTGTTTCCCTTGCCTGAGGAGACACACCTATTAAATATTGCTGAGACTGATGTCAGGGAGCACACTGCCTGTTTTCTTCTAGAGTTTTATGGGTTCAGGTCTCACATTTAAGTATTTAACCATTTTGAGTTTATTCTTCTTTATGATGCAAGAAATTAGGCCAGGTTGATTCTTTTGCAGGCTGCTGTCCAGTTTTCTCAACACCATTTTTTGTAGAGACTTTCTTTTCCCTGTTGTTTATTCTTGCCTCCATTGTTGTAGATTAATTGTTCACAAAAGTGTGTGGGTTTATTCCTCAGCTTTCTGTTCTGTTCCATTGATCTGTGTGTCAGTTTCTGTGTCAGAACCATGTTGCTTTTGTCACAGTAGCTTTGTAGTATAGTTTGAAATCAGAGAGAGTGAATATTTACTGTTTTGCCTTTCTTTCTTACGGTTGCTTTGGCTATTTGGAGTCTTTTCTGTTTCCTTTCAAGTTTGGAATGATTTGTATGGTAAAAAATGCCATACAAGTTTAAACTATCTTTAAAGAATTAACTGGATTGTTTGAAAAATTAGTCTCTCAGTTTCTTATGGAATGCTCAACATTTTACCAGAAATAGAATGGAGTGAAATTAGGAGTCATATGGCTTAATATATTCTCATTCTACATTACGTGTATGGTGACCACAATTTCAGATTCATACTAAAATAAAGTATCTGGAAATAGAATATGATATTGAAAACTCAGCAGTGGCCACAGGACTGGAAAAGGTCAGTTTTCATTCCAATATTCAGAAAAGGCAATGCCAAAGAATGTTCAAACTACTGCACAATTACACTCATCTCACACACAAGTAAAGTAATGCTCAAAAATCTCCAAGCCAGGCTTCAACAGTACAAGAACCAAGAACTGCCAGATGTTCAAGCTGGATTTAGAAAAGGCAGAGGAACCAGAAATCAAATGGCCAATATCTGTCGGATAATCAAAAAGGCAAGAGAGTTCCAGAAAAACATCCATTTCTGCTTTATTGACTATGCCAAAGCCTTTGACTGTGCGGATCACCACAAACTGTGGAAAATTCTTAAAGAGATGGGAATTCCAGACCACCTTACCAGCCTCCTGAGAAATCTGTGTGCAGGTCAAAAAGCAGCAGTTAGAACTGTACACAGAACAATGGAATGGTTCCAAATTGTGAAAGGAGTACATCAAGGCTGTATATTGTCACCCTGCTTATGTAACTTATATGCAGAGTACATCATGAGAAATGCCAGGCTGAATAAAACTCAAGCTGAAATCAAGGTTGCTGGGAGAAATATCAATAACCTCAGATATGCAGATGACACCACTCTTACGGCAGAAAGCAAAGAAAAACTAAAGGGCCTCTTGATGAAAGTGAAAGAGGAGAGTTTAAAAGTTGGCTTAAGACTCAACATTCAAAAAACGAAGATCATGGCATCTTGTCCCATCACTTCATGGCACATAGATGGGGGAAAAAGTGGAAATAGTGACGGGTTTTATTTTCTTGGGCCCCAGAATCACTGCAGATGGTGACTGCAGCCATAAAATTAAAAGACATATGCTTCTTGGAAGAAAAATTGTGACAAACCTAGACAGCATATTAGAAAGCAGAGACATTATTTTGCCAACAAAGATCCGTCTAGTCAAAGCTATGGTTTTCCCAGTAGTCATGTATGGATGTGAGAGTTGGACTATAAAGAAAGCTGAATGCCAAAGAATTGATGCTTTTGAACTGTGGTGTTGGAGAAGACTCTTGATAGTCCCATTGGACTGCAAGGAGATCCAACCAGTCCATTCTGAAGGAGATCAGTCCTGGGTGTTCATTAGAGGCACTGATGGTAAAGCTGAAACTGCAATACTCTGGCCACCTTATGTGAAGAACTGAATCATTGCAAAAGACGCTGATGCTGGGGAAAGATTGAAGGCGGGAGGAGAAGGTGACGACAGAAGATGAGATGTTGGATGGCATCACAAGACGATGGACATGAGTTTGAGCAAGTTCTGGGAGTTGATGATGGACAGGGAGGCCTGGCGTGCTGCGATTCATGGGGTCCCAAAGAGTCAGACACAATTGAACGAGTGAACTGAACTGATTTGAAGTCAAGATTTATACAATTTACTGATTTATTAGATAAGCCCATGCACTGATTATAAGTTTTCTACCTTTGTCACTCTGGAACAGTTTAAACAAAGAAGCGTTTCAGAAGAACGCTGGAAGTGTGAGATGAGGAGACTGTGGTCTGCAGAGCTCAGTACTGTGCACAGGAGTCAACTGGGAATCTTTTCTAACTGGGCTGTCACGGCTGTCTCAAGTCAATCAAAGTATGTGTCTGAACTTGCCCTCCTCTCGACACATGCTATATTTTAAAAAGTATAATTATCTGCTGCCCAGGCTAGCAAAGGTTTATGGTGAAACGGATGATCTCCAACGTAGACAGTCCTGAATTTTTCTCTAGCAATTCCCTCATTCACTGTATGAATGACTCTCTTATGCAAAGTAATAATGATCCCTCTCTTTTCTTGTCTCTTCCTAATTTCCTCTCTACTAGATTCCTTACTTTTAGCATAAAATAGCTAAACTTGCATCTGACCCATCTAAAGATTTATTGATTTGCCTTCCCTTCTATGTTCCTATTTCTCATTCTTTTAACAGACTTAAAAAATCCATATTTCAGTATTCTTATTTTCTGCTTATGTCAATTCATAGCAGATTGTAAGTTTTCTGGATTTTACTATGAAATTGAGGTCGCCAAGGGAACCAATAATCTAATTATTATTCAATTAAAAAGAACAACATATGGCACTATTAAATTGCCTCCTTTGCTGATCCTACCTTCCATTGACCTATTCAGTGAAAAAGAAAAAATTAAAGCGTTTTACCTGTCTTCCATCCTTTCTCCATTACCAGGAAGGCAGGTGGGATACTCAGGAAGGAAATAAGGTGGATGAACTTGCCGAGTCATGAAAACATGATAAGCAGACTGCTTGCCAAATAGACTAATGATATTTACTAAGAAGAGAATCCTTACTTATAAAATGTTTTTAACAGGATGTTCCTGATTTGCAATTGCTATGGATCAAGTTTAAAATCTAGATAGATGGCTAGCGGAAAATATCACATAACTAGTGGGCCATTTGAGATAAAAAATGGGAATGTTTATAATCTAAACTTTGCACACTGTGTGAGATAACCTTCATAAATCATTTGGAGTTCTTGGAGCTGATGTCCGTCATGGGAAGGATGTAACCATGGAGATACCTTCAATATTACAGGTGTCTCCCTGCATTCCCTGTGACTCCTCTTTGACTGAACCTTCAGATTATTTGTAAAGCCTGATCTTGGGAAAAATCACTAACTGGTGTCAGCTAGATTTGATAATCCTGGAGAAGGCAATGGCACCCCACTCCAGTACTCTTGCCTGGAAAATCCCATGGACGGAGGAGCCCGGTAGGCTGCAGTCCATGGGGTCGCAAAGAGTCGGACACGACTGAGCGACTTCCCTTTCAGTTTTCACTTTCATGCATTGGAGAAGGAAATGGCAACCCACTCCAGTGTTCTTGCCTGGAGAATCCCAGGGATGGGGGAGCCTGGTGGGCTGCCGTCTCTGGGGTCGCACAGCGTCGGACACGCCTGAAGCGACTCAGCAGCAGCAGCAGATTTGATGATCCAGTCTTGTGTGTCAGCGCCTGCATCTGTATGTTTGCTAGTTTCCCTCCCAAATCCTTACAAGCTCTGTCTCTTTTCCTCATAAATGTCTGCTTCCCCCAGGCTTTTCCTGCTGCCAATGAGCTGCCACGTTGCCCCAAATGGCATCCAGCTGCCCCCAAGGCTCCCCTGATTCTTCCCAGCCCTGTGAGTGCCCCCACCGTCTACCCAATGGTAGATGAGACCAGATTCTTCCATCTCAGTTACTTTCGCATCCATGAAATCACAGCATCATGCGAACCCAGCTGTCATCACTCTCTTACTGTCTCTATCGATGCCATTCCCAGGCCACTAGTTTAGCTCAGATGTAGGCATTCTTTTCGCGCATTAATGGGAGTTCCTTATACCGAATTGCTTTGTTTTCTTTTTGTTTTCCTCTGGTTGGTTTCTCTGTGGTCTGTCTCTTGCAGTGCTGCTGGAGTCAGCCTGATAAATATCAGTCTAATCAGATTACACCTATGCTTAGTGCTCTTCCCTGGTACCCTCTGGCTTTCAAGATTTTATTAATACAGAACCCTTGGTAATGTTTCTTGTTACCTCTCTACTCTCATCTTCCAAAAGTAACTTGTATTCTTATTGTCAGTCATTACGCTTGCAGTTCCACAAATAGATAAAGCTATTTTCCATAGTTGCCATGAAAGTTTACAGGATGTCTTTTTACACTCTGTTGAGATAATTGTTTTATATTCCTTATACTGCAGATTCTCTTATGTATTGTATTCTCTTAGTAAATTTCTTAATAATACAATGCCTTTCCTTTTTAAAAATAAATCTTGCTTGGTCTGGATGAATAATTATTTTAAAATATTTTTGAATTCTATTAATATTTCCTGTTGAATGTTTTTCTGCCCCTGTGTTTATAAGGGAGCTGGACAAAGGGTTATTTCTCTTTTATTTTGCTATTATTTCTGGATTTTGGCATCAAAATAATGCCACCACATTAAATGAATTAATATTTTTTATCTTTTAAAATATGCTGATATACTTTATATTACATTAAATTGGCTTTTCCTTTAAAATACAAAATGATCTAATACCAAAGGCTTATTTGGAGATAATTATTTTACAACTTTTCAGTTTCCAAGTATATTACTAATAATTTTTCAGAGCACTGTTTCTTTTAGAATAATTTTAGAATGATATATTTTCCAAGGAAATTGTCTACTTCATGGAAATCCTTTTAGCTTTATTTGAGAGTATTATTCCCTTGTACTTTTAAATTCCTTCTGTATTTATTGTTACATTCCTTTTGTGAATTCTCTTTTTCTTGGTGAGTTTTATCAGAGATATGTTCAACCCTCTATCCCCCTAAAAGTCAGCCCTTGAATCTAATTATAATTGCCAGTATTTCTTTTAGTTTTTAAGAGTTGATTGTATCTTCACATTTATTATTTTATCACATATTATTTTCCTTTTCTTAAATTTGTAAATTAAGTATTAAGATAATAAGCAAAAATATAAACAGTGAAAAGAAAAAGAGTAATAAAAATAATAAAAATAAAACAATTTGAAAAATAAATATTAATAGTAAGACATTAATATATTTATAGTATATGCTGCTGCTGCTGAGTCACTTCAGTCGTGTCCAACTCTGTGAGACCCCATAGACGGCAGCCCACCAGGCTCCCCCATCCCTGGGATTCTCCAGGCAAGAACACTGGAGTGGGTTGCCATTTCCTTCTCCAATGCATGAAAGTGAAAAGTGAAAGTGAAGTTGCTCAGTTATGTCTGACCCTCAGTGACCCCACGGACTGCAGCCCACCAGGCTCCTCCATCCATGGGACTTTCCAGGCAAGAGCACTGGAGTGGGTGGTATCATATTATATGTAATAATAATGTATACATATAAAGTGACATAAACAGACTTACTAGTTAAAAGATAAATGGGATTAAAATGCATAAAACATAAGGAAGTTTACAGAAAAAAAAAAAAAGAATGGACTAAAATTAGGCAAATGTTAACCAGAAGGAAACTGGTTTAAGTATCTGATTATCAGACAAAATAGATTTTAAAGTAATTATTGATGACAAAGAAAATAATTATCTATTGATAAAAGCTTCAATTCACCAAGAAAAATATAATAATTTATAATTTTTATACCTCTAATGTAAATTCAGAGTAAGACTGCAACACACCTTTCTTATAGTCAATAGATCAAACAGATAAAAGATCAGTGAGAATATGGAGCCTGTGAACAGCAAATTAATAATTCTGGTATAGTAAACATACACAGACTACTAAAAACATGAGATGGAGAACACTCCTTTATTTGAAGCACACACTTGAAATATTTATGCAAATCAACTACAAATTATATGAAAACTTTAAAATTTCAAAGAATCAAGTTTTATCTCAAAATATCTCTTCTCCAAAAGGTGTATGTCCTTCAGTTTCAGGAGTCCGCATCCAGGAGCTTACGTGCACTGTCCTTCCACCACTGGAGACCTTTTCTTTCTGGAGGATGGTACAGCTGTCCCTGAGGGAGTAACCCACCACTGGGGTTTCCAGCCTTGAACCCACTGTCCAGGATTGAATTTGACTGGAGCCGTCACTGCAAGGCTGGCAGAACCAGAGGCAGAAATAGTCTGAATTAATTTCCTGTCATAAGCCTGTCATGGTCAAAGCAACTTCCTGGAGTCAGGAAAGTGAAAGAAGGTGAAGTCGCTCAGTCGTGTCCAACTCTTCACGACCCCATGGACTGTAGCCTATCAGGTTCCTCCGTCCATGGGCTTTTCCAGGCAAGAGTGCTGGAGTGGATTGCCATTTCCTTCTCCAGGGGATCTTCCCGACCCAGGAATTGAACCCAGGGCTCCTGCGTTGCAGGCAGACACTTTACTGTCTGAGCCACCAGGGAGGCCCAAGGGAGACAGGGAAAGGGCAGTCAAAATCGCTACTCGAACTGGAGTCACCGTGCAAATATCACTTCCACAAAGTGATGCGGAAGCACTCGCTGGACTGAAGTGGACATGTGTGCAGGCTTTGCATCACAGCTGGATAGAACTCCAGCCCTCTGTCCCTGCCTTCATTACATAACCAAGTTCTTGAACAGTAGCCTGCCAAGTCACTCAAGTTATACATACAGTAGAGCCCATTTCATAGCTATGTTATCCAAGATGAGCACTTTTATTCCAGCCTACCCTATGCACTGGCCTCTGACATCTGTTTATACCTCGGGTCCATCTCAGCAAAGGGACCACACTCTTGAGTTTCTGATTCTCTGTAAGTCAAGTCTCAGTGAAACTGCAATTTCTCTAAACCATTCAACCCTAAATATGGCATACAGTCAGGAGATGAAGGTCAAAATAATTTTTTAAAGGAAATAAAATATTCAATTACAATTCAAGAAAGCTACAAAATGCCACTGGATTCACTCTTTTTGTTACAAAGGGCATTATAACTTCCATGACATTTCCACTAACTAGGGGTTTCCAAGCATTTTCTACCCTTCAACAAAAAGCTTGTGCAGTGGGGGCGACTTGATTTCTTGCATCCTAATGCACACCTTGGGAGTTTATTGAGGTTGAGCCAAGTGTTCACAATTCCATGCCTTCTGCAAAAGAAATATACATGATATTTGCTATGTTTTAAAACCACATAACCAGCAGAGAGGGCATTAGAAAAACTAGAATGTACTGAATCAGGTAAGTGTTTGTAATACTCTGAGGAATTCTGACACCATCTCAATACAACTTATAATTAACCCCCTGTTTTTTGCTTTGTTAGATGTCTGTTAGGATAAAAAACTGGAGTTCTTATGCCAGGAAAGTCATAGGAACAGGTCATGAAAAATGGATTATATTAAGTTATCCATTCCTGAATGGAAGTGCACCTAAGATGCTCAGAGAATGTAGATACACATGGAAAATGGCCTCCTGAGACTGACCTGAGACCTGGGACCAGTGCTGCAGTGCCTGGCCCTGGACACACCTCTTCTTGAGCAACAAAATACAAAGAAGTTATGTGAGACTGAAAATAACTCTGCATGAGCAGTTAGGGCAAATTCTGGACAAAAGATACAGACAAAAAACCAACAGCCACTTCTGATGAGCACAGAGCAAGGCAGGGTGCAGCGCACGCCCTCTGCACAGGGCACCACCTAAGGGGTGGGCGGACCACCTACCCGCCTCCAGCCTGCCGCCACCTGTTACCTGTCTTTGCTCTCCACTGCTGTGGCAGGGGCTCCAGTAAAACCTTGCCTGAATTTCTTAACTGGCATCTGATCAATTTCTATTGATTTAGGAGGGCAAGAAGGGCTTGCCTGGCGACTCCATGGTAAAGACTCTGCCTGCCCTGCAGGAGCCGAAAGAGATGGGACTTCGATCCCTGAGTCGGGAAGTTCCCTGGAGGAGGAAATGCAACCTACGCCAGTATTCTTGCCCAGAAAATCCTACAGACAGAGGAGCCTGGAGGGCTACAGACCATGGGGTTGCAAAGAGTTGACATGACTCAGCAACTGAGCACACACACAGGAGGCCAAGAGCTCAGGATGGTAACGCTTCCTCCGAGTAGGGAGGGGAATTCGTTAAAACAGAGAAAGGAAGTTGTATTTCAATTAGACACATAGGGTGAATAAGATTAGGGAGCAACAGGAGTGTTAGCATCAAGTTGTGTTCCCTTGAAAAAAAAAACACAACAACAAACTGATGTCAACACATCGTAAGGAGCCCTGCTGCTGCTGCTGCTGCTAAGTCGCTTCAGTCGTGTCCGACTCTGTGCCACCCCAGAGACGGCAGCCCACCAGGCTCCCCCGTCCCTGGGATCCTCCAGGCAAGAACCCTGGAGTGGGTTGCCATTTCCTTCCCCAATGCATGAAAGTGAAAAATGAAAGTGAAGTCGCTCAGTTGTGTCTGACCCTCAGTGACCCCATGGACTGCAGCCCGTCAGGCTCCTCCATCCATGGGATTTTCCAGCCAAGAGTACTGGAGTGGGGTGCCATTGCCTTCTCCTACCTATGTTTATTCCTTATGTTAATGTTTGGGTCCCTACAGCCTATTTGCCTTTCAAAAGGCTTCCACAGGGGCTCATTTGTTCCTGCGTGCAACCCTGGGTGAATGACCTTGTGACATCAGTATTCCTATTTTATAAATGAAGCGCAGACAGATTTTGTGATTTCTCAAAAGGCTTTTAGTGAACAAGCAAAAGAACTGTGACTAGAAACAGAGAGAGAGAGAGTGTGTGTGTGTGTGTGTGTGTTGCCATCTTGAAGTTGGTGCTTTGTTCAATACTCCAGTCATTTTGTGCCATTTGTATTTCCCCCCAGAAACTGTGAGGTGTGGTTACTAAGCTGCTACTGGTCCCATTTCGTGCTACAAGAGGAAGTGGGGAAGCAGGGACTGCTGCTGTACTGTGGTCGGGGGTGCCCGACTGTGACCCCCTGGACTGCAGCCCACCAGACTCCTCCGTCCATGGGATTATACAGACAAGAACACTGGAGCAGGTGGCCATTTCCTTCTCCAGGGAAAGCTGTGCTAGCCCTGTAATCAAGTTAGAAGTGTGTTTTGTAACTACTGAGAGTATCAGAAGTGAAAAGAATCTGATGGTCATAAACATAAGAAAGCAGCCCCTGTTAGGCTGTTCATTTTTCTAGAAGAAATACTGGATGCAATAATAGTTTCCCTGCCCTTTGTGTGTCTTTGTGTGTCTTTATGAATTCGAACATACGTGGAGAAACATAGATCCGTGTTGAGCTTCGTGAATCTTCACTGAACATACCTGTGGGGTAGACAGGCAGGCAGAGACGGAGAAGCTGGCCTTGGACGTCACGCACAGCCTCCCTATGCTCTCCTTTCTAGGCATCAAGTCCCCGCTGTTATTCTGACGTCTGACCTCACAGGCCCGTTTGCCTGTGTATGCGCTTTAGGTGAAGGGACTCCTCTCTGCGTCTTCCTCTGCATCTGGTTTCCTTTGCTCTTCATTACGATTGTGAGACTTTCCCGTGTTGTTGCGTGTGGCTGAGCTTCACTGTCTCTCACTGCTGTTTCATGTACCATTGATCATTTTTTTCCCTACAGTGACAAGTGTTTGCTTTGAACTATGGATAATGAATGGCCTTGTGGACACTGTTAGGCTGTCTTTTGTTTTGCTTAATTTAAAAATCTTATGAAAAGAGCTTTATGAAATAAGTTTAATGAAAGCTTTATGAAATAACTTTAACGAAAGCTTTATGAAATAAGTTGTTTTTTTAAAAGCAAATTTGTTACAATGTTTGCAAGTAGTTTGGAAGTAGGAATGGGAAGGGAAATGTTTTTTAAAAAGTGAAAAAGAGAGAGAAAGAAGGAAAGGGGGGCAATGGTCTCCCTGATTTCAATTATTATGACAACTATGATAGTAATCTAGATGAATGATTCGTAGCAATATGGATGGACTTGGAGATTATCACACTAAGCAAAGTAAGTCAGACAGAGAAAGACAAATATCACGTGATATCACTTACATGTGGAATCTAAAATATGACACAAATAAAACCTATCTGTGAAATAGGAACAGACTCACAGACAGAGAACAAACTTATGATTACCAAAGGGTACAGGGGGCTGAGGAGGCAAGGACTGGGCGTTTGGGATTAACAGATGCAAAGTGTTACATAGGGTGGTTAGACAGCAGAGACCTGCTGAAAAGCACAGTGAACTATATTCAACACCCTTGTGAAACCTTAATAGAAAATAATATGAAAAAGAATATATATATATATATATATATATACATATATGTGTGTGTGTGTAATTAAGTCACTTTACTGTACAGCAGAAATTAGCACAACATTGTAAATCGACTATACTTGACTAAAAGAAATTAAAAAGAAACTCTGAAGGCTGTGACAACACTACTGAGTATCTTATACCAGACACTCTGCTGGGGCTTCCCTGTGGCTTAGCTGGTAAAGAATCCGCCTGCAATGCAAGTGACCGGGGTTCGATTCCTGGGTCAGGAAGACCGGCTGGAGAAGGGACAGGCTGCTACTCCAGTATTCTTGGGCTTCCCTGTGTCTCAGCTGGTAAAGAAAATGCCGGCAATGCTGGAGACCTGGGATCGATCCCTGGATTGGGAAGATCCCTTGGAGAAGGGAAAGGCTACCCACTCCAGTATTCTGCTGGCCTGGAGAATTCCATGGACTCTATAGTCCATGAGGCTGTAAAGAGTCGGACACAACTGCACAACTTTCACTTACTTACTTAGATACTCTATTAAACGTTTTGAATTTTTCTCATTTAGTTAACTAAACAGCCTTATGACAATTTCAGAATAATTCAGTTAAGTTCACTCATTCAGTTGTGTCTGACTCTTTGCAATCCCATGAATCGCAGCACACCAGGCCTCCCAGTCCATCACCAACTCCCAGAACTTGCTCAAACTCATGTCCATCGAGTCAGTGATGCCATCCAGCCATCTCATCCTCTGTCGTCCCCTTCTCCTCCTGCCCCCAATCCCTCCCAGCATCACAGTCTTTTCCAATGAGTCAACTATTCACATCAGGAGGCCAAAGTATTGGAGTTTCAGCTTTAGCATCAGTCCTTCCAATGAACACCCAGGACTGATCTCCTTTAGAATGGACTGGTTGGATCTCCTTGCAGTCCAAGGGACTCTCAAGAGTCTTCTCCAACACCACAGTTCAAAAGCATCAATTCTTCGGCGCTCAGCTTTCTTCACAGTCCAACTCTCACATCCATACATGACCACTGGAAAAAGCATAGCCTTGACTAGCTGGACCTTTGCTGGTAAAGTAATGCCTCTGCTTTTTAATATGCTATCTAGGTTGGTCATAACTTTCCTTCCAAGGAGTCAGCATCTTTTAATTTCATGGCTGCAATCACCATCTGCAGTGATTTTGGAGCCCCCCCAAAATGAATTCTGACACTGTTTCCACTGTTTCCCCATCTATTTCCCATGAAGTGATGGGACCAGATGCCATGATCTTCATTTTCTGAATGTTGAGCTTTAAGCCAACTTTTTCACTCTCCTCTTTCACTTTCATCAAGAGGCTTTTTAGCTTCTCTTCACTGTCTGCCATAGGGTGGTGTCATCTGCATATCTGAGGTTATTGATATTTCTCCTGGCAATCTTGATTCCAGCTTGTGTTTCTTCCAGTCCAGCATTTCTCATGATGTACTCTGCATAGAAGTTAAATAAGCAAGGTGCCAATATATAGCCTTGATGTACTCCTTTTCCTATGTAGAACCAGTCTGTTGTTCCATGTCCAGTTCTAACTGTTGTTTCCTGACCTGCATATAGGGTGGTCTGGTATTCCCATCTCTTTCAGGATTTTCCACAGTTTATTGTGATCCACACAGTCTAAGGCTTTGGTATAGTCAATAAAGCAGAAGCAGATGTTTTTCTGGAACTCTCTTGTTTTTTCAATGATCCAGCGGATGTTGGCAATTTGATCTCCGGTTCCTCTGCTTTTTCTAAAACCAGCTTGAACATCTGGAAGTTCATGGTTCACATATTGCTAAAGCCTGGCTTGGAGAATTTTGAGCATTACTTTACTAGAGTGTGAGATAAGTGCAATTGTGTGGTAGTTTGAGCATTCTTTCGCATTGCCTTTCTTTGGGATTGGAATGAAAACTGACCTTTTCCAGTCCTGTGGCCACTGCTGAGTTTTCCAAATTTGCTGGCATACTGAGTGCAGCACTTCCACAGCATCATCTTTCAGGATTTGAAATAGCTCAACTGGAATTTCATCACCCTCACTAGTGATGCTTTCTAAGGCCCACTTGACTTCACATTCCAGGATGTCAGGCTCTAGGTGAGTGATCATGCCATCATGATTAATTAGTCATGTCTTATGCAGGAAACTGAAGCTCACAGATCTCTTGCTTAAGTCACATGGCTAGAAAGGGATGGAACTAAGATTTGTGTTCGGCACCGTGTCTCTAAATTTGGTGAGCTAAACTACTGTACTTGCATATCTTAAGATGTAGAGAATGTTATTCCTATTTTACAGTTGAAGAAACTGGCTCAGAAAGAAACAAGATAGGGAGATACATATCACACAGATAGGAAGTCGTAGTCAGGATTCGAAAAGATCCACATGGAAGTCCAGCTTTTTAAAAATTCTTAACCAGAAGAGCAGACAAAATGGAAAAGAATATAGAAAATCACTGAGCACATTACCCACTGGTGACGCCCGGAAGAAGAGAGACCACCCAGCACGTTATCCACTGGTGACGCCCGGAAGAAGAAAAATCACTGAGCACTTTATCCGCTGGTGACGCCTGAAGAAGAAAGATCAGCCCAGGTATTTACAAACAGAAGAATCTAAGACAGAGAATGAGATAGACAGCTGACAGTGGCGCCAAGCCGAACAGGGGACGATGCGAGAACCCAGAGGTTAGCATCGGCAGGGAACCACCACCGCATGCAGACTGGAGGCGCAGGAGGAGAGCATGGTATTGGGTCCCAAGCTTCTAGGTTTGCTTACAAACTGGACTCACAGAGACCTGCCTGGCGCCACTGGAAGGAGATGGTCAGACAAAAACATCGGGCATACTCAACAGAGAAGGCCTGAAATTAGACGCCTCTGAAGCTGGGGGGAGTCTGGGTTTACACAAGCCTTGGTTGGGAAAACGTATGGAAGCAAACTAAACATCCCTTGACGGAGGAATGGATAAAGAAGACGTGGTTATACAGAAGATTTTGTAGCTGAGTGCTATTCCACTGTAGATATGCACCATGTCCTTTTTATCCGCTCCTCAGTTGACAGACATTTAGGTTGCTTTCATATCCTGGCTGTTGTAAATAGAGCTGCAATGAACACTGAAGTGCACGTCTCTCTGAGCTACGGTTCTCCCAGAGTATCTGCCTGTCAGTGGGATTGCTGGATCGTGTGCCAGTTCTGGTCTTAGTTCTTTTTGGAGCCTCCGTGCTGTTCTCCATAATGGCTGCGCCCGTTCACATTCCCATCGACAGGGCAAGAGGGTTTCCTTTCCCGGATGCCCTCTCTAGCACTTATTATTTGTAGATTTTGTGATGATGGCCATTCTGACTTTGATCTGCATTTCTCTAATAATTGGTGCACAGTAGATAGCTAGTGGGAAGCTGCCGTGTCCTGCAGGGTCCTCGGCTCAGTGCAGTGTGGTGACCTTGACGGTGGGATGGGGAAGAGCAGGAGGGGGACCACAAGGGATGAGATCCACGTGTTCACACCGCTGACTCACTTCACTGTACAGCAGGAACCAGCACAACTTTGTAAGCAACTATACCCTATTTAAAAACAATATGCTGTATATATACACAGCAGAATATTACTCAGCCATTAAGAAGAATGAATGATGCCATCTGCAGCAGCATGGCTGGGCCTGGAAACCATCATATTAAGTGAAATAATCAGACAAAGAAAGCCAAGCATCAAAGGATATCCCGTACCTGCGGAATCTTAAAAAAAGGGTACAAATGAACTTACTTATGAAAAAGAGACAGTCACAGACTTAGAAAGCAAATTTATGGCTTCCATAAGGAAAGGTCAGGTGAGGGATGAACTGAGAGCTTGACGCTGACACGCGCACAGGGCTATGTATAAAAGACACGGCCGACAAGGACCTGCTGTATAGCACAGCCGACTGCTCAATATTCTGTAATAACCGAAATGGGAAAATAATGTGAAAAAGAAGACATACATGTGTACATATAACTGAATCACTTTGCAGTATACCTGAAATGAACACAACACTGTAAATCAGACTCCAATATAAAAAAACTTTAAAAAGCATTTCATGTTGATGTATGGCAAAACCAATACAATATTGTAAAGTAATTAACCTCCAATTAAAATAAATAAATTTGTATCTAAATAACTTACCCTGATTGTACATGGTAGGAGAAGCAGTGGATGCCAGCACCAAATCCTGGGCTCTGCCCTAGAAATTCTCCTTCTCCAAGTCTCAGATGGGACCCAAGCGCTGCATTTCTAATGAGATTCAGGTGTTGCTGAATGCAGTGGGCCCTCAGCAGGTACTTGAGGCAGGGCTGTTCCAGAATTTCTAGACATTCATTTCTTGAGTGGGGTATTATGAGCACCTACTATGATAGCCACTGTATGTAACATTACCACCATCACTGTAGCCCAGTCCTACACACACACACCAGGGGTGGCATATGGTAGAAGCTCATTGATTAATTCAGTGACAAGCAACTATCTCTGCCAGTCAACACTTTATTTTGATAACGTTTTCCACATGAAAATGGAAGTAAAACTCATCCAAACGTTATCTCAAAGTCTTTTTGTGAATGTCTTAACTCATTGTTGTGCTTCAGTCACCAAGTCGTGTCTGACTCTTTGTGACCCCTTGGATCGAAGTATGCCAGGCCTCACCATCCTCAGCATCTTTATTTTTCAGGCTATGATATTGTGAACCTTGAGATATGATTATTTTAACTTGACCTAATTTCTTAATTTAGGATTTGATTTAGGATTTTGATTTAGGATTTTAATTTCTTAAATTAGGATAGGCAAATGCTGATATTTAGAGTTAGGTCCATGAAGGTTCTGCTCTATTGACTATGCCAAAGCCTTTGACTGTGTGGATCATCACCAACTATTCAAAATTCTTAAAGAGATGGGGATACCAGACCACCTGACGTACCTCCTGAGAAATCTGTGTGCAGGTCAAGAAGCAACAGTTAGAACTGAATATGGAACAGAAGACTGGTTTCAAATTGAAAAAGGAGTACATCAAAGCTGTATATTGTCACCCTGCTTATTTTACTTATATGCAGAGTACATCATGTGAAATGCCAGGCTGAATGAAGTGCCAGCTGGAATCAGGATTGCTGGGAGAGATATCAACAACCTCAAATATACAGATGATGTCACCATTATGGCAGAAGGTGAAGAAGAATTAAGATCCTCTTGATGAAAGTGAAAGTGGAGAGTGAAAAGTTGGATTGAAACTCAAACATCCAGAAAACTATGATCATGGCATCTGGTCCCATCACTTCATGGCAAATAGACAGGGAAACAATGGAAACAGTGAGAGACTTTATTTTGGGGGGCTCCAAAATCACTGCAGATGATGACTGCAGCCATGAAATTAAAAAAATACTTGCTCCTTGGAAGAAAAGCTATGACCAACTTAGACAGCATATTAAAAAGCAGAGACATTAATTTACCAACAAAGGTTCATCTAGTCAAGATAGACCTAATCAAAGACCTATGGTTTTTCCAGTAGTCACATACAGATGTGAGAGCTGGACCATAAAGAAAACTGAGCACCAAAGAATTGATGCTTTTGAACTGTGGTGTTGGAGAAGACTCTTGAGAGTCCCTTGGACTGCAAGGAGATCCAACCAGTCAATCCTAAGGGAAATCAGTCTTGAATATTCATTGGAAGGGCTGATTCTGACGCTGAAACTCCAATCCTTTGGCCACCTGATAGAAAGAGCTGACTCATTTGAAAAGACTCTGATGCTGGGAAAGATTGAAGGTGGGAGAAGAAGGGGATGGCAGATGAGATGGTTGGATGGCATCACTGACTCAATGGACATGAGTTTGAGTAAACTCCAGGAGTTGGTGATGGACAGGGAGGCCTGGTGTGCTGCAATCCATGGGGTCGCAAAGACTCAGACAGGACTGAGTGACTCAGCTGAACTGAATGGGACTGAATCAGTCTCTATCTATTAAAAGCTATAATTTCTTCTTCCATGGTATTTTTACTCATTTGTTGCATCTTTAATACTTTGCAGTGGCTCCAGTATCAACTGACTGAGAAAGAATACACAGAGGAGTGTGTGTGTGTGTGTGTGTGTGTGTGTGTGTGTGCATGAACACATGTGTGCATGTGTGTGTACAGCAGTGCAAAAAATAGAACCAAGTGCACAAGCTCCGTGAGAAGCCATGTTTCTGCAGACATGCGTGCTTCCCAGCAGACCTCTGGGGCAGGGTCTATCATCAACCAGTCTTCCTCCTCCTCAATAAGATTGAACCCGAAGATGCTCAAGTTCCGCCAGATGACTTGATCGTCTCAGTTTCAAAATCGTGTACCCACTACTTGTCCTTCCTGTAGCTCTGCTTTCTGACCTAAGGAACTTGCAGGTGTTTAGGAGCCTTTGGTTCACGGTGGTATGAAATTAAAAGGGGTGGTGGTAGCTATAAATTCCAGAAGGTACTGAGTTTTTGGAGACTTAATGTGTCTAGAATCAGTATGTTTTATTGTCCTTGGAACCCGTTTTAGGCTAGTGTATTGCAGGCAAACATCTCAAATCTCACAAGAAGGCTTGAAAACTTAGTGCTCCTTGTAAGCCAAGGAATATGCTTGTTATCTTGGCCAAGTTACTTGATATGTCTAAGTTACAGATTTCTTATATGTGAGAAGGAAAATTAAGTGTTAGCTCTTGCTGCTGAAAGATATCAATGTGTGATGTGATTTTGTACAAGCAATGTTTCTAAGAAAGGGTTCCTCTCAATATCATTTCCAGAAGATAGTAAGAGAAAAGGATTCTGTGGTCAAATAAATTAGGAAAGTGTTGCACACACAGTGGCTTTTTCTAGGATACTCACAATGTATATTTTTCTCATCCTGGAAAGTGAAAATCATTCAGTAGTGTCTGACTCTTTGTACAAGTCATGGAAATCTCCAGGCCAGAATACTGGAGTGGATAGCCTTTCCCACCTCCAGGGGATCTTCCCAACCCAGGGATTAAACCCAGGTCTCCCGCATTGTAGGCAGATTCTTTACCAGCTGAGCCACAAGGGAAGCCCAAGAATACTGGAGTGGGTAGCCTATCCCTTCTCCAGCAGATCTTCCAGACCCAGGAATAGAACTGGGGTCTCCTACATTGCAGGCGGATTCTTTACCAGCTGAGCTATCAGGAATATATTATTATTTTTCAAAGTAACATCAAAAAGAAAGCATTAGGAGATGTTTTTTAAGTAAAAAGTTTCAGGAATGTTATGACGTTACTCTCCACTCATCACTATCTTGGACAGCAAGGAGATCAACTAGGCAATCCTAAAAGAAATCAACCCTGATGTTCATTGAAAGGACTGATGCTGAAGTTGAAGCTCCTATGCTTTGGAAGTTCTTCTTTGTGAAGAACTGACCCACTGGAAAAGACCTTGAAGAAAGATTGAAGATTCAAAGCAAGAGGAGAGAGAGCAGTGGAGGCTGAGATGGTTGGATGGCATCACCGACTCTATGGGCTTGAGTTTGAGCAAACTCCGGGAGATGGTGAAAGGCAGGGGAGCCTGGCGTGCTGCAGTCCATGGAGTCTTTAAGAGTCAGCTACAGCTTAGCGACGGAAAATAGCAACGTCACTGTTTTAAACGATGCTTGACTTGAATAACATGGTGATTAGAGGCACCTACCCTCTGCACAACAGAAAATGTCTGTATAATTTTCACATTTGGTTTTAACTGGAGGATGATTGCTTTACAATGGTTTCCACTGTACAACGATGTGAATGAGCTCTAAGCGCGCATGCGTCTGCTCGCCCTTGAAGCTCTCTCCCCACTCGCCCCGTCGCGCCCCCTGGGTCGCTGCGCAGCGCGGAGCTGAGCTGCCTGTGTTCTCCAGCAGTTTCCCACCAGCTGTTCTGCACGTGGCCGTGTGTGAATGTCAATGCTGCTGTCTCATCCGTCCCACCCTCTCCCTCCACATTTTAACTTAAAAGAGCTTCTGGAAAGTTCTATAGTGAAGAGACTACTTAACCTTAGATTTCCCAATTTTTTTCGACCACAGAATACAGTATTTTGTTCACCTAAGAGCTGTTCGTGTTCCACAGGACTCATTTTCTGTGACTGTATCTTAGGAAACTATTTTGTAGCAAAGAATGGATTAGAAGCCTTCTTTAAAAAATGTAGTTAAAGTTCATGTGCTATGTATGAAGCATGTAGATGCAATTTGGTGGCTGCAAATGATGAGGAAAATGCCTTAATGAGGAAGAGCAGAGCAGAACGCACGAGGGACGCTAGCGGACTCATCTGCAGGCTCGTCTTGCTTTGCTTCTGCAACCGGATGCCAGTCTGCCCGCATCGCTGGTCATGTGACCCCTTGTGCTGTTCTGCTGTTACTCGCCGAGACCTCGATGCGTGTAACATAATGGTGTTGGGATGGAATGCACTGTCTACTCAGAGTTTATGGAGCAGACAGAGGGCAGGTTTTCATCTTGCACACCAGCAAACATGCTTAGCATTTCAAAGCTTTCAGCTTGCGGCCTCAGAGGGGTCTTCACCCTCCCCTTCCAGACCCCGTTTCTTCCTCCCCCAGATCCTCCTAGAAAAGTCTAGATGTCTCTCCCATCTCCCCTGCTGACAACTCTGCTCTCTCCTTGCTACCACTCCAGATTTGTGTCCTGTTGTTCTTCTAGAAACACCTCAAGTTACTAGTCACTAAGATGCTTCCTGACACAGGTAGCACTTGCTCTTCTTTGAGCAAGTGCTTTAGGATCTCAGCCCCAATCAGCTTGTCACAGTAACATTTTCCCAAATACATACATGGTGTCTCCATTTAGCATTCTAGTGAGTGAAAATCTCTCTATTTCATCTTAAAATTTAGGAGCTAATCATCTTTTCTTGGGCTCCAAAATCACTTCAGATGGTGACTGCAGCCATGAAATTAAAAGATGCTTGCTCCTTGAAAGAAGAGCTGTGATAAACCTAAACAGCATATTTAAAAGCAGAGACATCACTTTGCTGACAAAGTTCCATATAGTCAAAGCTGTGTTTTTTTTTTCCAGTAGTCATGTATGGATGTGAGAGTTGGACCATAAAGAAAACTGAGCACTGAAGAATTGATGCTTTCAAACTGCAGTATTGGAGAAGACTCTTGATATCCCTTGGACTGCAAGGAGATCCAACCAGTCAATCCTAAAGGATCATCCCTGAATATTCATTGGAAGGACTGATTCTGAAGCTGAAGCTCCAATACTTTGGCCTTCTGATGCAAGGAGACAACTCATTGGAAAAGACCCCGATGCTGGGAAAGATTGAGGGCAGGCAGACAAGGGGGTGGCAGAGAATGAGGTGGTTGGATGGCATCACCAACTCAATGGACATGGGTTTGAGGAAACTCCAGGAGATAGTGAGGACAAGGAAGCCTGGTGTGCTGCAGTCCAAGGGGTCACAAAGTGTGGATGTGACAGAGCGTCTGAACAGTAACAATCTTCCCTAAGTTTCTCCTTTTGCCCTCCTCAATTCTCTGAAGCAACAGGTGTTTGCATTACTTTGTAATAAAATAAAATGGAAAGAAAACTTTAATTCAAACTTTATCTCTAAGATAGTCTGTACCAAATTTGGTAAATTGAAGTCTCCCTTGGGAATGTCTTATAGGATTCTACTGAGATAAGACACCTAGCAAGTTTCTCCAAAGTTATCCTGGGCAAGGTCACTGTATCAACATTTGAATTTTGACAGTTTTGTTTCTCTCTCTTGGTAGAAGGTGGTCATTGAGCATCTCAAATACAAAGACCAAGCAAACTAGAACATAATCCTTTCAAAAATCAGGAGCTTCATCAAAATGCTCATTAGACTGTGTCTCTAAGTTTGTTCTGCCATTAACACTGCCATTGTTAAAAACACTAAAGAACGCCTGTATGAACTAGAAGTAATATCATGTCTGCTTAGACATATGGCATTAGTGAATGAGATTTCTGAAATTGTATCTTTCTCTGTATAGCATATATTCATTTAAAGCATCATCTATTCCATTGATATGTCGTTACTAAATAAACTTCCTCAGCCACATTTAGCCAACATTTCTGGCATAAAAACAGGGCCATAGGTGGACTTATGTATTTATCATTTATAAGAAATTATATCAGTGTCCTTTTGATTAGTAGATATTAAAATAACATAATCAAATGTTTTCTTTTTTTTCTTTTGTACTCAAGGAAAACCTAGTTTATCATTTCATCTATAGATAATGGGGTCAGCTGTACCATAAGCTACTTGGATTAACACCATTTTTGAAATGTAGGAGCGGAGCGGCAATGACAGCAGACTCAGGAAGGACGCCTTTAAAATGGAAAATGACTTTAAAAATGGCATCTAAAAAGGCATGACACAAATACAAGTTGAGACACGTCTTCACTAGAGACTTGCATAAGTATTTAGATTTCTGATTTCCAGATGTCAAACTGGTAATATATTCCCTTCAGAATCACATTATAATTACCAAATGTGTCACTCACTCTTGACAGCTGGTGGGTAGGTACATTGCATTTGGATCTAACTTCTGATAAATATATGGTGTGAATAATTATTCATTACATAGGGACTGAGTTTTTCTAGAATCTGCTCAGCTTTCTTTTCCACAAAAGTCGCTGGGGCTGGATTAAAGCACAGGGTCACATTGATAACCTGGGTAGTGTTTTAATTGTATAGGTGCTTTATAGAAGTCATTTGTGATTTTATATATTTGATACAGTCCCATATATTCAAATGCTACATGAATATTAGATAAACCCTTTGTTTATAAAAAAATGAAGATATCTTTCTCTTAATATTCTTAGTCTCTTTTAAGACAATGTTAATCCCATAATTCTTGTTCCTCCTGAGATTCCCTACATGTCCGTTTACACTTTTCCTTGTACAAAAAAGCAATCGGATGTCAGAAGACCTGGAGGAAAGATACTATAATGTGCTTCTCAACGTGAAAATGGAAACATAGGGGTGCTTTTTCCCTGTCAGTCCCACTTCATCAAGGATATGAAAATCATAGTTCCTGTCTTTGCATTAGGGTTAAGAAACACTCTTCAGAGAGCCTAAAAGGTATGTTGCCACTGCTGCAAACTGGGCAGGTATGGGATTGAACTGTTTTTGTTGTTCAGTTGATAAGTCATGTCTGACTCTTTGCAACCCCATGGACTATACAGCTCATCAGGCTCCTCTGTCTTCCACCAGCTCTCAGATTAAGTGAGTGAGTGAGGTTGCTCAGTCGTGTACTGCTCTTTGAGGCCCCATGGACTGTAGCCTACCAGGCTCCTCCATCCATGAGATTCTCCAGGAAAGAGTACTGGAGTGGGTTGCCATTTCCTTCTCCAGGGGATCTTCCCAATCCAGGGACTGAACCTGGGTCTCCCGCATTCCAGGCAGACACTGTAACGTCTGAGCCACCTAGCTTTTTTTTCTTATTATATATATATATATATAATTTTCTTTTTTTAGTTTATTTAACCATTTCATAAATTGGGAGGTAGAAATACTGGAAAAAACTATTACTTAAAGCTAGGTTTATGAAATAGTTAAATAAACTAGCTTGTTGGGCTTTTTTCTTTCACAAAGATAATCTATGATGTTTATCTCATCAGTCACACTTTACATGTTTCTCCTTTCTTATGTCCTTTGTCAAGGCAACCCAGAAGCCTTACGGCTGTTACACAAGAAGAGTTCTCCCCTGGCATCAAGCTTGATGTGTCTCTTCAGTGTCATCCCACTATGCATTTTGTTGCCTGATTTGCTTCTTGAATTCCTGGGTCCTGAACCTGGGATTATTTCCTGACCACAGCTTTCCACTTGCCCTTCTAAAACTAATAGCTGACTTTATTCTTTTATTCTTGGACCTTATCTTCTCTATATAGCTATGCATAAAGGCTGATTCTTCATGTTGGAGGCGTTTCCTGGGAGGAGCAGCAATTTTAAAAAGTGTAAAGCCACTTCCTCACAATGATTGTCAGAAAGTCTAATCCAAATGGATGGTCTTGCTGAGGGTCAAGTATACTGCAGTCTCATAATCAAACTTTCCGATTCTTTGACTCTTTCCGTTCAGTTCAGTCACCCATCTTGTCCAACTCTTTGCAACCCCAGGGACTGCAGCATGCCAGGCCTCCCTGTCCATCACCAACTCCCTGAGTTTACTCAGACTCCATTGAGTCAGTGATGCCATCCAACCATCTCATCCTCTGTTGTCCCCTTCTCCTCCTGCCTTCAATCTTTCACAGCCTCAGGGTCTTTTCAAATGAGTCAGCTCTTCACATCAGGTGGCCAAAGTATTGGAGTTTCAGCTTCAGCATCAGTCATTCCAATGAATATTCAGGACTGATTTCCTTTAGGGTGGACTGGCTGGATCTCCTTGCAGTCCAAGGGACTCTCAAGAGTCTTCTCCAACACCACAGTTCAAAGCATCATTTCTTTGGCACTTACCTTTCTTTATAGTACAACTCTCATAGCCATACATGACTACTGGAAAAACCATAGCCTTGACTAGATGGACCTTTTTTGGCAAAGTAATGTCTCTGCTTTTTAATATGCTGTCTAGGTTGGTCATAATTTTTCTTTCAAGGAGTAAGTGTCTTTTAATTTCATGGCTGCAGTCACCATCTACTTCATTTTGGAGCCCCCCAAAATGAAGTATGTCACTATTTTCACTATTTCCCCATCTATTTGCCATGAAGTGATGGGACCGGATGCCATGATCTTAGTTTTCTGAATGTTGAGCTTTAAGCCAACCTTTTCACTCTCCTCTTTCACTTTCATCGAGAGGGTCATTAGTTCTTCTTCACTTTCTGCTGTAAGGGTGATGCCATCTGCATATCTGCGATTATTGATGTTTCTCCCAGCAATCTTGATCCCAGCTTGTGCTTCATCCAGTACAGCATTTCTCATGATGTACTCTGCATATAAATTAAATAAGCAGGGTGACAACACACAGCCTTGACATACTACTTTCCCGACTTGGAACCAGTCTGTTGCTCCATGTCCAGTTCTAACTGTTGCTTCCTGACCTGCATACAGATTTCTCAAGAGGCAGGTCAGGTGGTCTGGTATTCCCATCTCTTGAAGAATTTTGCACAATTTCTGGTGTTCCACACAGGTGTGCTAAAGGCTTTGGCATAGTCAATAAAGCAAAAATAGATGTTTTTCTGGATCTCTCTTGCTTTATAAATAATCCAGCAGATGTTGGCAATTTGATCTCTGGTTCCTTTGCCTTTTCTTTTTTTTCTTTTTTTTTTTGTTTGTTTTTTCCTTTGCCTTTTCTAAAACCAGCTTGAACATCTGGAAGTTCACAGTTCACGTAATGTTGAAGCCTGGCTTGGGGAATTTTGAAAATTACTTCACTAGCGTGTGAGATGAGTGCAATTGTGTGGTAGTTTGAGCATTCTTTGGCATTGCCTTTCTTTGGGATTGAAATGAAAACTGACCTTTTCCAGTCCTTTGGCCACTGCTGAGTTTTCCAAATTTGCTGGCATATTTGGTGCAGCACTTTCACAGCATCATCTTTTAGGATTTGAAATAGCTCAACTGGAATTCCATAACCTCCACTAGCTTTGTTCATAGTGATGCTTCAAACTTGACTTCACATTCCAGGATGCCTGGCTCTAGGTGAGTGATCATACCATAGTAATTATCTGGGTTGTGAAGATCTTTTCATACAGTTCTTCTGTGTATTCTTGCCACCTCTTCTAAATATCTTCTGCTTCTGTTAGGTCCATACCATTTCAGTCCTTCACTAAGCCTATCTTTGCTTGAAATGTGCCCTTGGTATCTCTAATTTTCTTGACGAGATCTCTCATCTTTGCCATTCTACTGTTTTCCTCTTTTTTTTTTTTTTTTTTTGCATTGATTGCTGAGAAAGGCTTTCTTATCTCTCCTTGTTATTCTTTGAAACTTTGCATTCAAATGTATATATCTTTCCTCTTCTCCTTTGCTTTTCACTTCTCTTCTTTTCATAGCTATTTGTAAGGCTGCCTCAGACAGCCATTTTGATTTTTGGCATTTCTTTTTCTTGGGGATGGTCTTGATCCCTGTCTCTTGTGCAATGTTATAATCCTCTGTCCACAGTTCAACAGGTACTCTGTTATAGCTAATCCCTTGAATCTATTTGTCACTTCCACTGTATAATCATAAGGGATTTGATTTAGGTCATTCCTGAATGGTCTAGTGGTATCCCTACTTTCTTCAATTCAAGTCTGAATTTTGTAATACGGAGTTCATGATCTGAGCTGGAGTCAGCTCCCGGTCTTGTTTTTGCTGACTGTACAGAGCTTCTCCATCTTCAGCTGCAAAGAATGTAGTGAATCTGATTTCGGTGTTGGCCATCTGGTGATGTCCACATGTAGTCTTCTCTGCTAGGACTGTCATACTTTGATTCTTTACCTCCAAGTTATCAGAAGTCACACATCCTATTTTCTGCTCATTCAAAATATGTTTTAATGGTTCTTATGGCATGCAAATGGAATTGTATATCTCAGTGACAAAAAGTTAGCTATACTTTGCAAAATATTGTGGAAAAAGTTTAGATTTGAAGTTAGGAAGTAGGATATTTGAATCTGGATTATTGATTATAGTAGTCATGTGATTTTAGGCAAGCCATTTGAACTCTTTCAAGTTAGAGAAAATAATGTTAACAACAATGCCAAGAATATCTAATATACCAGGTAGCTGTGAGGAATTAAGAAAGTTGTTATGTTCAGTAACTCTCCTACATATGAATAAGGTCTATTCTGAGAGTGTTATAAGTCCAGTTTGTTAGTAAATCCAACAATGAGAGCCTAGATACCCAACTAACACAGTCGACCAAGTAGTACTGCCGTAATAGCTTTATAATACTTTTCACAGAAACAGCACATTAAAAAGCAAAATAAATAAATAAATAAAACTTTTTTATTCCTACAGTACAGTACCTTGAAAAGCACAAGACCACAGTGCAACAGCGGCCTGCAGGGGCTGGCACTGAGTGACCGGGGAAGAGTTACTAACTGCAGCAGGGAGAGGATGCAGGAGATGGTAGAGCTGAAGAACCATCAGTGATAGGAGCCGGAGGAAAAATGGAAATGTCACTGATGTCCGAGGCTGATGGGAGGCAAGCTTGCATCCCTGAAAATTTGCAACTAGCAAATTCGTATGTAAGGAGCATAATGTACTGTAAAAAAAAAAAAAAAAAAAAAAAGGCATCATCAATAGATTTCTAAACTGACTATCCTATTGCTCACTTCACTTTCTTCTAAACAGCAAGGATGGTGTTCCTGTGAGCTACAGCAGTTGAGCACTGCCTCATTCCCCAACTGACTAGAAAAGCCTAATAATGTTTGCCCTTTCTGTTCTAGGAAAGTAAGTTGCGTTCCTCCAGCCTGGGGAGTGGGGGTGATTTTTCAGGGCCCTCATGCTGGATGGGAACAGCACAGTCAGCAGGAATTCACAGGAGACTGCAAGGTGACCCAAGTATGGGGGAGCCACCTCTTTTTATAGAAAGAGCATGAGCTTTAAAGTCAGACTTATCTATATGTGAGAACTGTCTCTACCATGCAGCGGCTCACTGTGTGGTCTTGGACTCGCCACTGACCTTTCTTCAACCTCAGTCTCTTCATTGGTCAAAATGAAGAACAAGATACATTTGTAAAGTAGCACACTGGACACCCAGCCCATGGTGGAGACTGTTATTCCCGTTCATGGAGTATCTCTACAAAAGTTTGCCAGAGCTTTCACTAGCTTAGTTTTGTGAGTGGGCATTTCACCCAAAGGTGCAATAAAGGCAATGGGCAACTCCTAGGGCTCCCATACTTGATATGTCGCTTTCCCAGATGGCCACATTCAGCTGTGCTGCTCTCAGAGGGAGGCAGTGCAGTTCAGTTCAGTCACTCAGTCGTGTCCAACTCTTTGCGACCCCAGGACTGCACCACACAAGGCGTCCTTGTCCATCACCAACTCCCGGAGCTTATTCAAACTCATGTCCATCAAGTCAGTGATGCCATCCAACCATCTCATCCTCTGTCATCCCCTTCTCTTCCTGCCTTCAATCGTCCCCAGCATCAGGGTCTTTTCAAATTTTTTTGATGACTGTCATTCTGACTGGTGTGAGATGATACCCCATTGTGGCTTTGATTTGCATTACTGTAGTGACTAGTGATGTTGAGCATCTTTTCATATGCTTGTTTTGGTCATCTGTATGTCTTCTTTAGAAAAATGTTGATTTAGGTTTTATGCCCATTTTATGATTTTTTTTTTTTTATTATTGAGTTGCATGAGCTATTTGTATATTTTGGAGGTTAATCCCTTGTCAGTCATTTCATTTACAAATACTTTCTTCCATTCTATGGGTTATCTTTTCATTTTGTTTATGGTTTCCTTTGCTGCACAAAAGCCTTTAAGTTTAATTAGGTCCCATTTGTTAATTTTTGTTTTTATTTTCATTACTTCAGAAGGTGAATTAAAAAAGATCTTGCAGCAGTTTATATCAGAGTGTTCTGCCTATGTTTTGCTCTAACAGTTTCATAGTATCTATCCTAACATTTAGATATTTAACCCATTTTAACCCATTGCTTATGTGTACGCTATTAATAATGAGTTTTCTAATTTCATTCCTTTACACGTAGCTGTCCAGTTTTCCCAGCACCATTTGTTGAAGAAATTGTCTTTTCTTTATTGTATACTCTTGCCTCTTCGACAAAGATAAGGTGCCTGTGGGTGCATGGCTTTATCTCTGGGCTTTCTGCCCTGCTCCACTGAACTGTTTCTGTTTCTATGCCAGCACTATATTGTTTTGATTCCTGTAGCTTTGTAGCATCATCTGAAGTCAGGGAGCCTGATTCCTCCAGCCAAGCTTTTCTTTCTCAAGATTGCTTTGGCTATTAGGGGGTCTTTCATGTTTCCACACAAATTGTAAGAATTTTTGTTCTAATTATGTGAAAAGTGTCGTGGTATTTTCATAGGAATTCTGCTGAATCTGTAGGTTGCTTTGGATAGTACAGAATCGTTTCTGTAACATTGATTCTTGCAGTCTAAGCATACGGTGCATCTCTCCGTCTTCTGTGTCGCCCTGATTTCTTTCTCCAGTGTCTTCAGAGCATCCTGAATGCAGGTCTTTGGCCTCCTTCAGTTCAGTTCAGTCGCTCAGTCATGTCCTACTCTTTGTGACCCCATGAATCACAGCACGCCAGGCATCCCTGTCCATCACCAACTCCCGGAGCTTACTCAGACTCATCCATCGGGTCAGTGATGCCATCCAGCCATCTCATCCTCGGTCGTCCCCTTCTTCTCCTGCCTCCAATCCCTCTCAGCATCAGAGTCTTTTCCAATGAGTCAACTCTTCACATGAGGTGGCCAAAGTACTGGAGTTTCAGCTTTAGCATCAGTCCTTCCAAAGAAATCCCAGGGCTGATCTCCTTCAGAATGGACTGGTTGGATCTCCTTGCAGTCCAAGGGACTCTCAAGAGTCTTCTCCAACACCACAGTTCAAAAACATCAATTCTTCGGTACTCAGCCTTCTTCACAGTCCAACTCTCACATCCATACATGACCACAGGAAAAACCATAGCCTTGACTAGACGGACCTTAGTCGGCAAAGTAATGTCTCTGCTTTTGAATATGCTATCTAGGTTGCTCATAACTTTCTTACAAGGAGTAAGCGTCTTAATTTCATGGCTGCAGTCACCACATGCAGTGATTTTGGAGCCCCCCAAAATAAAGTCTGACACTGTTTCCACTGTTTTCCTATCTATTTCCCATGAGGTGATAGGTAGGTTTATTCCTGGGTATTTTATTCTTTTTGATGTGATGATGAATGGGATTATTTCCTTGATTTTTCTTCCTTGTCTTTTGTTGTTAGTGTATAAGAATGCGAGAGAGTTCTGTGTGTTAGTTTTGTATTCAGCAACATTATCAAATTCGTTGATAAACTTTAGTAGTTGTTTGGTAGCATCTGTAGGATTTTCTATGTATAATATCACATCATCTTCAAACAGTGACAGTTTTATTTCATCTTTCGCAATTTGAATTTTTTTTATTTCTTTTTCTTCTCTGATTGCTGTGGCTAGGACTTCCAAAACTATGTTGAATAAAAGTAGTGAGAGTGAATATCCTTGTCTTATTCCTGATCATAGAGGAAATGCTTTCTCTTTTTCATGGTGAAAATGATGTTTGCTGTGGGTTTGTTGTATATGATCTTTACTGTGTTGAGGTAAGTTACCTCTATGCCCACTTTCGGGAGACATTATCATAAATGGGTGCTGAAATTTTTCAAAAACTTTTTCTGTGTCTATTGAGAGGATCATATGGTTTTTATTTTTCAGTTTTTAGATGTGGTATATCACATTGATTCATTTGCATATATTGAAGAATTCTTGAATCCCTGGGATAAATCCTCCTTGATCATGGTTTTTGATTCCTTTTTTTAACGTGTTATTAGGTTCAATTTGCTAGTATTTTACTGAGGATAAATGTAGGTGACATTTTAAAAATTGCTATTTAATAGGCTGAAATGAATTATTGACAACAATAATATTGTATAATGGGAAGTCTTAATCTCTGTTCATTTCATTTCATTCCCTCTTTTGAAAAAGAGCAAAACATTTCTTTGAGCTAAACTTTAAAATCCTCCTATTGTGAGTATTTGGCTAGTATTTGCTATGAACATTATTGCACATGCTTCCCAGAATTGACATGCTGAATTTTCTCTAGAGTATTGTTTTAGTCAGTGTCTCATCAGGAAGTCAGAAGCCTCTCAAAGTAATAGAAATATGAGGGTTTAGTATGTGGGAGTAGAAACTTATAATCATTGCCAGGATAAGCACTACAAGACAGAGTATATTAGAGAACGAGATCTTGCAAGAAATTTTCTTACTCTGAGCACCGAAGAATTGACACTTTTGAACTGTGGTGTTGGAGAAGACTCTTGAGAGTCCCTTGGACTGCAAGGAGATCCAATCAGTCCGTTCTGAAGGAGATCAGCCCTGGGATTTCTTTCGAAGGACTGATGCTAAAGCTGAAGCTCCAGTCCTTTGGCCACCTCATGAGAAGAGTTGGCTCACTGGTAAAGACTCTGATGCTGGGAGGGATTGGGGGCAGGAGGAGAAGGGGATGACCGAGGATGAGATGGCTGGATGGCATCATGGACTCGATGGACGTGAGTCTGAGTGAACTCCGTGAGTTGGTGATGGACAGGGAGGCCTGGCATGCTGCGATTCATGGGGTCACAAAGAGTTGGACACAACTGAGCAATTGAACTGAACTGAACTGAACTTGACATTTGAGATTGTCAAGAGGCCTAGCTTTATGTGGCCAATTTTTAAAAGCCCCATTTGAAGGAACTTAGCACTCTCATGGGCTGAGACTCTCTAAGAAAAATGATTCAAGATGGACAGAAGTATGCAAAAAAAAGAGCTGTATATATAAATGATCAAAGTGGCAATGCAAATGAGGAGGTATCCATATAAAAACCAGTTTATTTTCATAGACATATTTTCAATTAAATCTACTCTTCCAAGGACACTTAGAGAGGTTGGAAAGAATGAGTATTTAATCAGAGGTGGTTACAAAAGAGTTGGAAAGGCAGCTAAAGGGTGGTGGAGGGTCAGTTGCCCACCATAGCAGTCATGGATTTGCATCTTGATTCACAAATATGGCATCAGTATATTTAAAATATATATATATATATAATATAATATATATATATATATATAAACACACACATATATATAATTTCTCAATGTTTGTTTCATCATTATAAGATGAGTATAATATCAGTTTAAATATTTTTATTTTAATATGGACATTATTAGCAGACTTTATAAAGAAAAATGTTGTTATTACATGAAATAAAAATATTATGGCTAAAACTACAGTTCAAATATCATAAAATAATTGCAAAGACTAGTCAAAAGAAACTCAAATATTTTAGCATCAAGAAGGGACAGACCATTAGCACTGAGCAGAAAATGAAAAAGGATTAAATGGAGAATATGAGACTATTTGATTTCTATTTTAGCTATTTCTTCTTCCAAAGAGATTTAGTTTTAAGCTCAACATGACAGAGCATGCACAGCTAAAAGAACACCAGAAGCCTAATGCTGGTGAAGACCTAACACCTTTCCTTTTGGTAAAGATTGATTAGTGCCTGTCCTTTGCTATACTCTGTTAGACTTGGGGTATGAAGGGGTGAACAGAGCAGATGACATCACCCTAACGGCAGAAAGTGAAGAGGAACTAAAGAGACTCTTGACAAAAGTGAAAGAAGAGAGTGAAAAAAAATGGCTTAAAACTCAGCATTCAAAAAATGAACATCATGGCATTTGGTCCCATCACTTCATGGCAAATAGGTGGAAAAAATGGAAACAGTGACAGACTTTATTTTCCAGGGCTCCAAAATCACTGCAGATGATGACTGCAGCCATGAAATCTAAAGACGCTTGCTCCTTGGAAGAAAAGCTGTGACCAGCCTAGACAACACATTAAAAAGCAGAGCCATCACTTTGCTAAAAGATGCATCTGGTCTAAGCTATGGTTTTTCCAGTAGTCATGTACAGATGTGAGAGTTGGACTACAAAGAAGGCTGAGCATGGAAGAATTAATGCTTTTGAACTGTGGTGTTGGAGAAGACTCTTGAGAGTCCTTTGGACTTCAAGAAGATCCAAACAGTCCCTCCTAAAGGAAATCAGTCTTTAATATTCATTGGAAGGACTGATGCTGAAACTGAAACTCCAATGCTTTGTCCACCTGATGAGAAGAACTGACTCATTAGAAAAGACCCTGATGCTGGGGAAGATTGAAGGCAGGAGGAGAAGGGGGAAACAGAGGGTGAGATGGTTGGATGGTATCACCAACTTAACAGATATGAGTTTGAGCAAACTCCGGGAGTTGGTGAAGGACAGGGAGGCCTGGTGTGCTGCAGTCCATGGGTCACAAAGAGTTAGACATGACTGAGTGACTGAACAAAAATGAAAGTCTTCAGAGTGGTATGTGAAATTGAAGAAGCCCCTTGTCATAGTAACTAAACACCAATTTCGTGGATGAACAAATAAAGAATTAGATTGCTGTTAATTAAGACATTTTCTGAGAACAGTAGAACTTCTGGAAGATAGGAGATGCGCAAGTATTATTTCTTAATTTCATTGAGTTTCAGTTCCTTAATTATAAACTGGGGATGAATCTTCAAAAACCATATACTTAGTAAAATACCTCATTGCATCCTTGAATTACTATGAAATAGAAAACTGTGACATAGTTTTGTAACCTGCAATTTATCAAGCTATGGTGACTCCAAAGTGATAATTATTAGATTAGAAACATAAATTAAAGGAGAATTTTTGTGGGAAAAGACAGGCTTTGTCCTTGGTTACATTTAGCCCTAAATTTAAGCAATAATTCAAATGAGTATAGAGAAAACACTATTATTATATGTTTTAACTGACACACATTAAAACATAAACTTTATATATTGTTTATGAAGAAAATTTTTGTGCAAGTATCTAAATAAGAAAGAATAATACACTGAATAAAGCAAAATAAAATATATTATGAATAGCTGAAAATTTCTGGACTTGCAAAACCAACCTGCTTAAAAGCTCACAGAAAGATACCTGACTCTGCCTAGCTATAAAAAAAATGACTTAACCAATTAACGAATAACTACTATTTGCAGAAGTGTAGGCATTTTGTAAATTCAAAAGTTAACAGCATGATGTAGCTCCTAGGAAACTTAATATTCTTTTATGATGCATTAATAGTTGAGAAGTTACTCAGAACAAAGGCATAATTTAATATTCTGTTCTCAGGAGAAAGCAGAGTTCTGCTCACTTGGAGGCATGTCATCTTCAGAAGAACAAAGTAAGTTGTTTCGCTCCCATATCAGACTGAGGAAATCACAGTTGGATAGAACTTAGCTAATAAGTTGGACTGTGTTAATCTGTGGCAGTATGACAGCATGTCACTTTCCACAGTCAAGAACATATCAAAAGCTGGAATTTAAGGATTTCATGTGAGTAAGTCTGGATTTAGGGAAAGGCTTCAGCCCATGGATGAGATTGGAGGGCTCACTGCAAAGACCACCATATACTAAGCTCCTGGCAGTCCAGCCAGTCTCAGACTTCACTTACTAATGAAGACAATGCCCTTAAGAAATTAGATTTGATGGTTAGGACTGGTTGGAGGACACCAGGTTTGCATCTGTTTTGCCTCGGGGGTGCCATCTGAGTGGGCAGAGGACAGAGGGAGACGTGCAAATTCCTGACCAAGCCTGACACAGCAAGATGCGCTTTGGGGCAAAAGGAGCTTTCTGACTGCAGACTGCGGTTTTGGAGAAATAAATGATTGTTGAATTTATGAGCTTTTGAACTAGGTGAATATTAAGACACCATTCAACTTCATTCCCTGATTCCTTTCTCAACACATCAGTTCAGCTCAGTCACTCAGTCATGTCCAACTCTCTGTGACCCCATGAATCGCAGCACGCCAGGCCTCCCTGTCCATCACCAACTCCTGGAGTTCACTCAGACTCACATCCATCAAGTCAGTGATGCCATCCAGCCATCTCATCCTCGGTCGTCAACTTCTCCTACTGCCCCCAATCCCTCCCAGCATCAGAGTCTTTTCCAAATGAGTCAACTCTTCGCATGAGGTGGCTAAAGTACTGGAGTTTCAGCTTTAGCATCATTCCTTCCAAAGAAATCCCAGGGCTGATCTCCTTTAGGATGGACTGGTTTGATCTCCTTGCAGCCCAAGGCACTCTCAGGAGTCTTCTCCAACACCACAGTTCAAAAGCATCAATTCTTCAGCACTCAGCCTTCTTCACAGTTCAACTCTCACATCCATACATGACCATAGGAAAAACCATAGCCTTGACTAGACGGACCTTAGTCAGCAAAGTAATGTCTCTGCTTTTGAATATGCTATCTAGGTTGCTCATAACTTTTCTTCCAAGGAGTAAGCATCTTTTAATTTCATGGCTGCAAACACCATCTGCAGTGATTTTGGAGCCCAAAAAAATAAAGTCTGACACTGTTTCCACTGTTTCCTCATCTATTTCCCATGAAGTGATGGGACCAGATGCCATGATCTTCGTTTTCTGAATGTTGAGCTTTAAGCCAACTTTTTCACTCTCCTCTTTTACTTTTATCAAGAGGCTTTTAAGTTCCTCTTCACTTTCTGCCATAAGGGTGATGTTATCTGCATATCTGAGGTTATTGATATTTCTCCCGGCAGTCTTGATATTTCTCCTGGCAATCTTCTCAACACATAGGTAAGCCTAATTCTGCTAAGACTCTTCATCTGTTTTCACAGTTTCTATTTATCCTGATGACCTAGCCCATACGTTGAGATAAATAATTTCCTAAGCATGCAGGCAGGAGAAGAATTTCTTTGTTTTTTTCCTTTAGAGAGATACAAAGTGACCTACAGCTCTCGGCAAGCACATGGCTTCTGGCACAAAGTAAACTGGAAGAGATTTTTGACAGCAGCACAATTCAGTCGTTTAGGAGCATGAAGAACAATTATACTTCAGAGAATACCTAAAAGCCAGATAGAGACGGAGGCAAAATGTTTATCTTTCTGGTAAACATAGCTGTGTTCAGAACAGATATCACGAGGGCAATGGGTCTGGGGAGATAAGCCTGCTTTCCTTTTATTGAGCAGTTCTATTGTGAAGGCAAGGTCAGAAATGCGAACAAAACAGCAAAAACCTGAGTCAAATTGTATAGACTACAAGCACTTTTTCCTGGATGCTAATAAATGTTATCATGGGCTATGGCTACAGTGAGAATATTACCTACAAGCAAATTAGTAGGATATGCTGAAACATACCCCAAGGGAGGAATTGCCTCTGCTAATTTCAGATAAAAGATATTGCCACTGGCAAATGGTTCATGGTAAAGAGTTTTCTACATTATGTATAAACTCTGAGAGATATCACTTGAAGTATGTCATGAATCTTTAATTGAGAGAAAATAATTTACACAGAGTGCAAGTGATTAAAGTGTGATGGCAAACCCACATGTCCTCTTTTTGCAATCTATACCCAATGTTGATTGTGAACAATTCGAGAAGAACGTGTTGCACTGAATTATTGTGCCATAATCACATCACCTCAGCAACGTGTGTGTCTACATTTGCTGCAGAAATCAGCAGGTTCTCTGTCTCCTCAGAGGTGTCACCTTTGACTGCAGGCTTAATTGCTAGCTGCAGTTACATGGAACTTAAACTGGGTTGATTCATGGATGTAATTCCCAGAAAAGCCAAGAAAAAAAATCTATTTCAATGATTTTGGAAGGGAGACTTAACTTTTTTTGTTGTAAATCCAATTTTTGTTTGATTTTTCTAAAACGTTGAGAGGAGGGAGAAGGTCTTGATAAGATAGTGGAGATGAAAAGAATATAAACAAAAGTAAGACTGAATGAAAACGTACATTGAGAATATGATATAGCCATTCACCGATGGAGTCTCAGGCCCAAACTCTAGAGTGTAGTGGAGTTTATAGATTCATATCTTTCAATTCTCATAACCTCTAGAACCCACTTATTAGCAATTTGATCAGTAGAAAGAAGGTAGTAAGTATATACCTTTCCATTGTCTTTTCATCTTCTAAGATTCTAAATTTTATGCGGTCACATCCTTCCTAAATTTTGTTTGTTTGCTTGCTTCCCTAATACAATTAACCAGCCAATTAAATTCTATAAAGGCTTTTTCTGTGTTTAAATATCCTCTCAGCATCCCTTCTTTCATTATCCTTGACACTGTATTATAGTTTTTATTGATGTCATCCAGCCTTCTTTTGGCCACATCTGGTCAGCACCTAGAATTCCTCATCTTACTCAACTTCTCTCTGACATTCAGCTCTGTTAGTCTTACAGATCCTATGGTTTCCATACCTACATGCTTTTGATTTGCCTCCCAGTTTTTCTTCTCTTGGTTTTTAACTTTTAATTGGAAGACCTGTTTTTTCCATACTTTAAAAATATTGGATCAGGGGAAGGACAGGAGGAGAAACAGGCTGGGAGTCTGGGACTGACATGTATGCACTGCGACATTTTAAATGCATAAGCAACAAGGACCCACTGTATAGCACATCCAGGTTCCTCCGTCCCAGGAGTTCTCCAGGCAAGAGCACTGGAGTGGGTTGCCATTTTCTTCTCCAGGGGATCTTCCTGACCCAGGGATTGAGCCCTGGCCTCCTGCATTGCAGGCAGATGCTTTACCCTCTAACCCACCAGGGAAGCCCACTATATAGTACGGGAACTCTACTCAGTATTGTGTAACAGCTTAAATGGGAAAATAATTCGAGAAAGAGTTCAGTTCAGTTCAGTTCAGTTCAGTTGCTCAGTCGTGTCCAGCTCTTTGTGACCCCATGAACCACAGCAGGCCAGGCCTCCCTGTCCATCACCAACTCCCAGAGTCCACACAAACCCATGTCCATTGAGTCACTGATGCCATCCAACCATCTCATCCTCTGTTGTCCCCTTCTCCTCCTGCCCTCAACCTTTCCCAGCATCAGAGTCTTTTCCAATGAGTCAGTTATTCACATCAGGTGGCCAAAGTATTGGAGTTTCAGCTTTAACATCAGTCCTTCCAATGAACACCAAGGACTGACCTCCTTTAGGATGGACTGGTTGGATCTCCTTGCAGTCCAAGGGACTCTCAAGGGTCTTCTCCAACACCACAGTTCAGAAGAGTAGATACATGTACATCTATAACAGATTGTTTTGTTCTACACGTGAAACTAACATGACGTTGTTAATCAATTATGAAAAAGGTGAAAGTGTTAGTTGCTCAGTCGCATCTGACTCTTTTGTGACCCCATGGACTGTAGCCCACCAGGCTCCTCTGTCCAGGGATTTCCCGGGCAAGAACACTGGAGTGTGTTGCCATTTCCTTCTCCAGGGGGGTCTTCCCAACCCAAGGACTGAAGCGGATCTGCTGCACTTTAGGCAGATTCTTTATAGTCTGAGCCCATATGCTCCAATATAAAATACAAATTAAATATATATATATATATGTATATATATATATATATGTATGTATATAGGAGTCCTTTAGGAATTTCAATCTTTCTCTTCTCAAACTACACATTTTCCCTGAGAAAGGTCTCAAAACCCTGTCATCAGTTTTCTGTAGGAAACTGCTGTTCCCTAAATGTTTACCCCCAGGCAGACCCATTACCTGACCTTCAGACTGGCATCAGGTCAGATGCCCTCAGGCAGTGCTCAGACACATCAAACTCAACTTTTTCAAAGCCAAGCACATCATCTTGTGCCCACTTTGGTTATCTGCTCATTTCTAGAGCTGAGTGATTGACTCACACTCTGCTCAGTTTCCTGACTCAGATCTCAATGTTCTATGAGCCCTTCTTTGCTTTTTTTTTTTCTTTACCTTCTTTTTTTTTTTTTTTAAATTTTACTTTACAGTACTGTATTGGTTTTGTCATACATTAACATGAATCTGCTATGGTGTACATGACTTCCCACTCCTGAACCCCCCTCCCACCTCTCTCCCCATACCATCTCTCTGGGTCATCCCCTAAGCATCCTGTATCATGCATCGAACCTAGACTGGTGATTTATTTCTTATATGATATCATACATGTGAAGAGGAACTAAAAAGCCTCTTGATGAAAGTGAAAGAGGACAGTGAAAAAGTTGGCTTAAAGCTCAACATTCAGAAAACGAAGATCATGGCATCTGGTCCCATCACTTCATGGGAAATAGATGGGGAAACAGTAGAAACAGTGTCAGACTTTATTTTGGGGGGCTCCAAAATCACTACAGATGGTGACTGCAGCCATGAAATTAAAAGACGCTTACTCCTTAGAAGAAAAGTTATGAGCAACCTAGATAGCATATTCAAAAGCAGAGACATTACTTTGTCGACTAAGGTCCGTCTAGTCAAGGCTATGGTTTTTCCAGTAGTCATGTATGGATGTGAGAGTTGGACTGTGAAGAAGGCTGAGCGCCAAAGAATTGATGCTTTTGAACTGTGGTGTTGGAGAAGACTCTTGAGAGTCCCTTGGACTGCAAGGAGATCCAACCAGTCCACTCTGAAGGAGACCAGCCCTGGGATTTCTTTGGAAGGAATGATGCTAAAGCTGAAGCTCCAGTACTTTGGCCACCTCATGCGAAGGGTTGACTCATAGGAAAAGACTGTGATGCTGGGAGGGATTGGGGGCAGGAGGAGAAGGGGACGACCAAGAATGAGATGGCTGGATGGCATCACAGACTTGATGGGCGTGAGTCTGAGTGAACTCCGGGAGATGGTGATGGACAGGGAGGCCTGGCGTGCTGCGACTCATGGGGTCGCAGAGAGTCGGGCACGACTGAGCAGCTGAACTGAACTGAACTGAACTGATACATGTTTCAGTGCCATTCTCCCAAATCATCCCACCCTCTCCCTCTCCCACAGAGTCCAAAAGCCTGTTCTATCTTTTGCTGTCTCGCCCACAGGGTTATGGTTCCCACCTTTTAAATTCCATATCCATGTGTTAGTATACTGTATTGGTGTTTCTCTTTCTCTAATTCCTTTGCTTTCTGTCGATTCTAACCCTCTTAACTGTGCCTTGAATCCATCTGTGTCACCCTTGGTCCTGGAACACCTAGACTCAACAGTCTTCTGCATGTCGTTCCTTGGTCTTTTTTGAACTTAGAATATTTGCACCGCAGAGTGATTTTCTTGCATACAAATCCAGAATGAATTCCTTTTTTGTTTAAAGCCCTTTAACGGACCATCATTGCCCTCAGCTCAGCGTGTGCTCGGTCCTGTCCGACTCTTGGTTTCCCCATGGACTGTAACCGCCAGGCTTCTCTGTCCATGGGATTTTCCAGGCAAGAATACGGGAGTGGATTGCCATTTCCTTCTCCACATTACCCTTTGAGTGAGTGATTTCCAAGTCCAGAATAAAAAAAATAAACAAAAGAGAACATATCTGCAGGGAAGGAGTGGAGATGCAGAGAACGGGCTCGTGGAGACGCCAGGGGGGGAGAGGGCGGGGCGGAGGAGCGAGCTCTTGCTTGTTTGGTTGCAGAGCTGGTCTGGCTCTTTCACGGCCCTGCGGAATGTTGCCCACTGGGCTCCCCGTCCGTGCTATTTTCCAGCTACAACCCTGGAGCCGTTTTCTCCTCCAGGGGGTCTTCCCGATCCAGGGATGGAGCCCGTGTCTCCTGCATTGGCAGGCGAGCTCTGTACCATGGGGCCACCGCAGAGCCCTCACTTCTTTAGTACTGAAGAGTAAAATGTCCCATCGTCTCTATTGCTTTCTTTCGGTATTGCAAACATTATCACCTGTTTTGAGATGTTTATTTTGGCTAATTATGGATTACCTTGTAAAACAAAAGAATCTTGAATTCTTTCATGAGTATTTTCAGTGTTATGTTTTTGGAATTCTATGCAGGTGCTGAAGTTTATTTATTTTCATTGTTCAATAATTTCATTAAAAACACAGAGGGATGGTATGGGGAGGGAGGAGAGAGGGGGGTTCAGGATGGGAAACATGTGTATACCTGTGGCGGATTCATGTTGATGTATGGCCAAACCAATACAGTATTGTAAAGTAATTAACCTCCAATTAAAATAAATAAATTTATATTAAAAACATTATTCATATATATAAATAAATATATATACACATGAACTTGCTTATTCTATAATGTGCCCTACAGTTTTCCTTTTTTGCAACATTCTTCTCCTGTTTTAATATGTTAGTAATCTCATAAAATGAGTGGGGCAAGTTCCCTTTTCTTCTTTGGACATGTGATAGATGAGCCCACTATACCCATCTGGTTTTTTCAGCTTTCCTGGTTTCCATCATTTTGCCTTCTGATACTTTCCTTCAACATGTTTATTTCCATATTCCAGTTCACTAATAACCTCTTAATTTGCACCTAGTTTGCTATTAGTCCCATTCATTGAGCTTTGACACTTGTCTCATTCTAAGAAATTGTTTGTTTCTTTTCCAAAGCAACCTATTTGTTTTTGACTGCTTTTTCATCTATACATTCTTTTTATAACCTCTTTTTTAAAATGTTATCAATGTACTTACTGTTTTGTATCTGGTAATTTTGGGTTTATAGTCTGGGTGACCTGTTTCTTTGAGTTTTTCATTGCATTATCTTCATATGACATAAGTATCAAATGCTATCAATATCATAATTTTGGGGCCTGGTTAATGGATGTTCCTCCAGGGAAAATTATCCTTTCTTTCTGCCAGATTCCTAGAAGCACTACTATTGGGGATTACTCCATTTAAATTGGGACTTCCTTGGTGGCTCAGACAGTAAACCATCTGCCTACAATGCCAGAGACCCGCCTTTTATCCCTGGGTAGGAAGATCCCCTGGAGAAGGAAATGGCAACCCACTCCAGTGTTCTTGCCTGGAAAATCCCATGGATGGAGGATCTTGATAGGCTACAGTCCATGGGTTCATGAAGAGTTGGACTTGACTGAGCGACTTTACTTTCTTTCACTTTCCATTTAAATTAATTCTTCTCTGGGTACTTTGAGGCTTCCAAGTAGTATGGACACCAGCCTCTTACCAGCATATAGCTAGAGATTTTCATGGAAGATTTTCTTTTTCTTGACCAAGATATAGAGTAACCAGTTAACCTCATTTCCTTCTTCCTATTCAAACAGTCCATTTGACCTTCAGGATGAAGAAGGTATTGCTTTTCAGGAGTCTTGGTTTTATATCTTTGTATGGGTGTAGTAGATTCAATCTTCCATGCTATTCAGGACCCCAGATTCTGACTTTTGTCTTCACAAGTTCCTTTCAATCCCAGTGTATAAGCCATCCCAATGTATAAGCCATCCCAACGTATAAGCCATCCCAACATATAAGCCATCCCAACGTATAAGCCATCCCAATGTATAAGCCATCTCAATGTATAAGCCATCCCAATGTATAAGCCATCTCAATGTATAAGCCATCCCAACGTATAAGCCATCCCAACGTATAAGCCATCCCAACGTATAAGCCATCCCAATGTATAAGCCATCCCAATGTATAAGCCATCCCAATGTATAAGCCATCCCAATGTATAAGCCATCCCAATGTATAAGCCTGCCTTCAAGGTAAACGCCAGATTAGTAGTTGCTTGCTTCTATAGATTTTCCCTTTCTTGGACTTTTTAATAATCTGTAAAACGTTGACCATTCCACCAATTCATTTAAAACTTCTGTCATTTTTTTTTTCATTTTAAAAGTAAAATTAGAGTACATTGTCTTTTATATTGTGTCTCAATATTTTTGTGATTCAAGTATTTGAAATTTTTTAAAATAATTTAGGTATGATTTTTTAACAACCTCCAAACTATATGTTTTGGGATGTATTAGCAGGTGACCTTAATTGTAAAGAGAGGAAGTTGGTTTGCCACACCTTGTCAAGAATGCTCTGGGGTCTTCAGTGAAGGGGCTGCCCTCACCAGCTAGTGCTCAATGCTTGAGAACAACTGCTTCATCCTGAAATGAGACAGTATACTCCATGGAATGACTTGAAGCTCTGTCATTTTATATATATTAAAAAAATAAAAGCCCATATGCTGGTGACAGCTACTGTGTTGCTTCTCCCAGGTAACACCTTGCATATTAAAAGAAATCACTTCAACACACTTTCACACAAAGCAGAGAGTTACAGTGTGGAAACGTCCAACACTCCAGCAAAATTGTCATGCAGAGAAAGCTTATTTAATATTGTTCTAATTATGTCCATAGGGTAAAAACAATTCATACACATCAGTGCTGAGGCCGAGATGACACCATGTCTTCACATGGGGCCAAGAGATGTTGACCCACTCTTTCTGGAAAAAAAAAAAAGAAACCTCATTCTTCCAGTTTTTTTCCAGGAATCACCGACCATAATTAATAGGGTTTCAAAACGTACACCCCATGTTGGAACATTAAAGGAAATTTTAATAAATTTAACTGAAGAGCTGACATTGTAATCATTTTATGATTCTCCCTTTATGGCTCTTCAGCAAATGAAACTGCTTTCTTTGCTTTGTGATGATTTCACTCCCTAGTCTGAAAAGCGTGGCACTGATGAACAGCTGGGCATGAATCACGTGCCAGGTAAATATACAAGACAGCAAGTGATCTTTAAGCTCAACAGCCCATGAACAATAACGGTAATTAAACTCAATAAAGAACAAGAAAAGAGAAAAGATGTAGAGTGAAAAGAAACAAAAGCCTACCCCCACAGCAGTAACACAGACTGTAAAGACGGAGGGAAACGGCGGAGCACCAGAGAATTGCTGAAGCCACGTTGCTTTGCAGTCACCATAATCGATCGTCTTGTATGTCAGATATCTTTTTCCCCAAAGAGTATAAAGGCTAAACTCATGGTCAGTATGTCCTTGAATATATTTACTGGATTTTGGAGTGTATAACAAATGACTGGGAGAAAGAAAGCACATGTCAAATCCTCAACTTTCTTTCATCTCCTTTTTTTGGTAGCCATTTTGGCAGGCAATTTTGTGCATTTAATAGAAGCATAGCATTTTAAAGTGTCTCCACTAGAGGAGTGTGTCATTTTCCTTGTTTGCTCCCAGCTTCTTATTCGGCACATTTGACTGACGTTGTTTGTCTTGTGTTTTTCTCCCTGGTCTCAGTTCTTTGTCTTCCTGTCATTCTTCGTGGGATGGGCCTGACAGTTCACTGTTGTTCTCCTGGAGCCTGACCACTGTATTTTCCAGAAACAACATTTAGGACATATTGAGAAGTCCCAAGAAACATATGCACACAGCAGGGGAGTTTGTTCCATAAGAATATGTGGAAATAGAAGGTTAACATGTCAATTTAAATAGCCACCTCTGTCTTATTAATATGAAAGGAAAAGGTTTCCATGTTGCTGATGTCTCTCTTTAAAAATGTCTTTCCTGATGTAAACTTAATCAGTTTCAGGAAGCTGTAATAATCCAGCTGCAACTAATGGGCTGTGTGAGAAAGATGTGACCAAAACTCGAGTCAATACGCTGCAAAGGGCGATGGCCCTATTTTGTTCATAAGCAATGGGAAATACAAACCTGCTTTTCTCTTTTGTGAAGTAAATCAAATAAATTGAGTGAAGTCATTTTAAATTAGCCAATGATCATCTCTTTCTGATGTGGCCATGACATTAGCAGAAATGATAGGAAAAAGGATTCAATCCAAATTGAAGACAGTCGGAACCAATGAGTATTTCACTGTAATTAAATTTTCTGTTTTGCAAGAGGCTGGCACACACCTCTGCAGTACACTGAATAACCTTCACAGGTTATTGTCAGGATTTTATCATCATTCGGAGACAAGGTATAACCAAGAAGGCCAAGGATCTTGATATATGTGATCCTAGATTCAAGTGTCCATGGGACCTGTATGACTCTTATCAAGCTGCTATCTCTGGGATTCTTGTTACAAAAATGAGGATGATAGCAACCATTGAAAAGAATTGAGCAGAGGATGGAAAATCATATTATAAAGATCATTGTACATATAGATGCAAAAGCATATAATAGCATAGCATATAATAGCATATAATACATATAATATATTATATATATGTATAACATATAATACATATATCACAGTAAATTTCTTGGTACATATTAGCAGCTCAATATGTCTTTTAAGCCCCAGCCCTACCCCTCTCCCCTACTTGTAATCTAATAATAATAACTAATGCCAACCAGACAATGTTTACATGCCAAGCACTTTGCTTTCATCATCTCATTTTTTTCCCTCAGAACTTTTTTGAATGCCCATTTTAGATATTAAGCCGCTTAGCTGTTCATTCACCATCTTGCATTCAGTTTTACTGTAAAGTGACTTGCCCGGGAACACACTGTTACTGAAGTGTCAGAGGGATTGGGATTCAGGCTGGTCTGACTTTGGAACCCACCTTCTTAACCACACTTAGACTCTCTTTCACAGCACACTGAAGAGAAGCAGCAGGTTTGCTTCAGTGAAAGCTGCTCTATTTAATCTTACAGTGTGTTTGCCCGGTTCTTGGCCTCTGTGGATGACCTTCTGCCTCTCAGGACTTCTGTTGCTCTGTATTAGCCATCTCTTGCATCTATTGCTGTCTAACCAATTACCCCCAAATGGAGTAATTTAAAACAATTGATTTGTCATCTTGCAGATTCTGTTGCTGGAGAATCTTGGCCGAGCTTGTCTGAATCCTTTGGTTTACAGTCTCTCAGAAGGCTGCAAGTGAGGCCTTAGCCTGAGGTCTTCAGTCTTATCTGCAGGCTGGACTGGGGTGGGATGTTCCAGGCTTCCTCCCTGGTTGTCGACAGTTTTCAGAGCTTCATTAGCTGTTAGACCAAGGACCTCAACTCCTTGCTGGCTGTTTCCCAAGGCTACTGTTATGGGTTGGCTGGTGGCCCCCTCCCTATGAATTCATGTGTCGAAGTCCTAACTCCCAATGGGCATATGGTGATGGGACTTTTAAGCAGGTGATTACAGTTAAGTGACATTCTTTTCTCATTACTCTGTAATGACCTCAATGGGGAAAAATTCTAAAAAAGAGTGGATATATGCAAAGAACTGACTCATTGAAAAAAACCGTGATGCTTGGAAAGATTTAAGGCAGGAGGAGAAGGGGACGACAGAAGATGAGATGGTTGGATGGCATCGTCAACTCAATGGACATGAGTTTGAGTAAACTCCAGGAGTTGGTGATGGATAGGGAGGCCTGGCATGTTGCAGTCCATGGGGTCACAAAGAGTTGGACATGACTGAGCAACTGAACTGAATGGATAACTGATTACTTTTGCTGTACAGCAGAAACTGACACAACAATGTAAATCAGCTATATTCCAACAATTTATTTTAATTAAACAAAAAAAAATGAGGCCATCAGGGTGGGGCTCTAATCCAACAGGACAGGCCTCCTTATAGGAAGAGGAAGGGAGGCAGATTCCCCTCTCTCTTTCTCTCTGTCCACATAAACACAGAGGAAGGGCCATATGGGTACAGTGAGAAGGAAGCCATCAACAGCTCGAGGGGAGTCTCCCAAGAACCCTGCTGCGACGGCCCCAGGCTCCAGAACGACCGCAAGATGCTTCTCTGTTCAGTGGGGGACTCAGTCTGCCAGACCGCTGTGACGCCTGGGCAGGCTCCAACAGCTCCCCCTGCTCCCTGCCCGTGGGCAGTTTCCTTCATTCAAGTGTGAAGCTGAGGCCGCCAGAGGGAGTCCACCACAAGACAGAAGGCATGACTGGAATCCTGATCAAGGACTTGGCATCCCTTTAGGTTTCTCCATGGAGTTGGTTAGAATCAACTTACTCAGCACAAGGAGGTCCTGCCAGACTGAATACCAGGAGACAGCGATCACTGGGCCCGTCTCAGAAGCCGTCGACTACATCCCGGCTCTTAGGAGGCATGCAAGACCTTCCGGTCATTTCCGCCACTTTGGAGCTGATGGCCGTGGCAGTTCCTGACAGCTAGACAGTTTCCCCTCCATCTGACCACGCTCTCACTTCTTGGTTTCCTCTTTTGCATGATCTTATTAAGTTATGGGGAAACCCTTTCCAGAGAAGCCTCTTCCTTGACTCTAAATGAGCAGTGACGTAGAAGCCTGTCCACACTGAGGATTCCTCCCCAGCCGCTGCATACCTTGTCTATCTTCTTCATGACCTTGGCCTGGACAGGCAAAGGTCAGCATGCTTCTCATTCTCCCCCTTCCTTAAGGCTCCTCTTGGTCTCTTCCCAACCCTCCAGGACAGGAAGTAACGTCCTTTCTTTGTTTCTCCCTGTTTAGGAAAGAATGCCATTTTGCAGAATTCCATGACCACACTGACAAGGATTACCTCATGATATTTCAACTGGAAGAAAGATGATTAAAAATGAACACAAACTCTTTTAAAAGACAAATCCTAGTTTTCACTGTTGTCTTGCTGTGGACGTTAAAATTCAATTGAGATAGCAGGTGCCAAGCCTCAGTGTTTGCAGTCATGCGAGAACTGCTGTCTTTCCCTCTTGGCACCTTGCTAATCCTTGGCCTCGAAGTAGAGTCATACCTCAGCATGACAAGGGAAAATGTCACATGTGAGGAAACACAAAGATAAAAAAGCACATGAATATTTTTGAAAATGTTATTTATTGCAAGGATTTTCTTCTCCAGAGAAGGTAGAAAGGATCTATAACCTAAGAAATTTGTCTACATTTTTGCATATGAAGTTTTTCTCTAACAAAATTGGCATGAATACAGGGCACAGCTTGGAGCAAAGCCAGCACCCTGATTCTGGGCATATGCGGCAGGGCGTCTACTCCTCGGCCAATAGAGGGACTCGGGAAATTGGAATATCATGTTCGAATCAACCATTTCTTAGTTTCTTAGTGACTAGGAGAAGGGTCAGGACTTTAGCAGCACTGTTTCAAAAAGTGCTGGCATGCACAGCCTCCAGGCTACATGGACACGAGCCAGAACCTCCGAGCTGCTAATTACCTGGAACGTTCACAGTCACCTTGGAAACCCAGGAGCTGGGGCACCGACCAGCTCAGCCAGCAGTGCCTTCGTGTCGTTTCCTTTGGATGCGGAGGCAGGCTGTGTGTGCACTGGATGCAGGCTCAGGGGAACGTGGCAGAAATTCCTCTGCCCAGAAACAGGACAAAAAATGGAAATTATTTATTAGAAAGATCTTGGAGGATTTATATGAGAGACCTGATTTTCCACTATCTACTGAGTTTGTAAATGCTTTATCTGACTCAGAGCATCCAGAGATCTTTCGAACCTCTGGGGCACAGTGGGGCCATGGCTGTGGGTCTGGTCTATGAGCATGACACACAGCGCCACACAGTGGGAATCAGAAGCTGTGGCTCCGGTGCAGTGTGCTCTGATGACACCACGTAGATTGCTCTGCTATGTTTGCATCCATGCAAGGAGGATTCAGGAGAATATATTTGTCCTTCCTGGGACCTGGGGAACACATTTGCTGTACTGTTTCAGACAGTACCAATGTATCATGCCTACATGCTTTCTTTCAATCACTCAAGATTCAATAAACATTGACTGAGTAATAACTACATTACAGGCACTGTTGAAGGCAGTAAAAACAGTATGTCCAAAGTCACTGCAACCATGTCCAACTCTTTACAGCCCCATGGACCATAGCCCAGCACTTTCCTCTGTCCTTGGGGCTCTCGAGTCAAGAATAATGGAGTGCGTTGTCATTTCCTCCTCCAGGGATCTTCCCGACCCAGGGATCTTCCCGACCCAGGGATCGAGCCCGCATGTCATGTCTCCCGCACTGGCAGCAGGTTCTTTACCAATAGCGCTACATGGGAAGCCCAGAACCACAGCGCCACACGGGAATCCTGACAACATGGTGTAAATGCATCCCTTCATTTAAAACACAATTTCCAAAAAAAAATAAAAATAAAAATAAAAAAAATAAAACACAATTTCCTACAAGGCACATTCCTTAAATGATGAGCTAATTATTTGCTGAGAAAGGAGATGGCACCTCTGATGTCAAGTTGTTTTTTTTTTTTTTTTTTAAAGCAGAACAATTTACGTAATTATCTACATAATACATATTGGAATGGATTTTAAAGACCATTTATTGAGCTCTGTAGTGGGCAGAGTTCAATGAGAAAGATTAGTTTCATTTTATTTAATTTTGGTATTGATTGGTCTCAGAATTGACATTATGAGAACAAAACCACCCTTATCTATTATTTCCAGCTCCAAATAATTCCCCTTTATGCCGACAAGAAGAGATCAAAAGGAGCAAAGTTAAGACAATCAAACAGTCAAGAAACGTTCCCTCTGATCTAACTGCACACAAGGAAAGGTGTTTCAGGAGGTGTTCTCCAGCGCTGGCCACCGCGGAGCCTTTTCCTCCTTTTGTGCCCATGTTGCCTTTCACATTAAAGGCAGGGTCTGATTTTCCTTCCCTTGAATGTGGGCTGGATATGATTTAGTAGGTTGAATAGCACATGGTGGTGGGATGATATCCTGGACGTCCTGGGTCACGTTGTGTGATGCCCTGGGCCTCTCGGGAGGCTTGCCCATGGCTGCTCCCTCGGGAACCCAAGCACCATGCTGTCAGGGACCCACGCTGCAAGTTGAAGGCATGTGAACTCATCTGACCAAGAGCCTAGCTCAGTTCACCAACAGCTAGTATCAATTGTGAGTAAGCTGAGTTATCAGAGGGTTTCAGCCTCAACTGCCATGGGATGGAAAACACATGAAACATCATAGCTAAGAACAGCCAAAAAGGGCCAAGTAAACCCAGAGCAACATGGAAGATAACAGCTGTTTTAATCCAGCAAGTGTTGAGGCTGTTATGCAGTTCCAACTGTGTCCATTCCTGGACTAATCAATCTCATTTGGGATTAAACGTAGTATTTCTCATTGAACCTCACAGAATCTCTTGAACACTGATCTCCAAAGAGCTAAACTAGATGATCTTAACGTTACTTCCGATTCTAAGATTCTCTAAAAGAAGACGATTTTGTTTAGCACACATGCATGCTCTGTCGTGTCTGACTCTGTGCAGCCCCATGGACTGTGGCCCGCCAGGCTCCTCTGTCCAAGGGATTCTCTGGCAAGAATACCAGAGTGGGGAGCCATTTCCTACTCTAGGGAAATCTTCCCAACTGATTGAACCCATGACCCTTGCATCTCCTAGATTGGCAGGTAGATTCTTTACCACTGAGATTCCCAGGAAGCCCTGATTTTCTGTAGAAATATCATGTCAGACCAGATGGCCACTGGTCTTAAGAAGTAGACTTGTCACTGCAGTATCGATTGGTTAAGAATGAAATTAATGGTAACTGAAATCGTTCTCTCAAGTTTTACAAACATTTTTTTCCATAAAGATCCTAACATTCTGTATAGACCTAAAAGATGATAACCCATAGATAATACATCTTCAAGCAAGAATATGAAATCACAGTTTGTCACACAGTAAGAGGCAAATATGCAAACCGCAGGTATTATTGCATGTGGTCAATGTTTTTTATTCATATTCTCTGTCTACTGTTAAACTCAGTGCACTGAAGTTTATGTTTCATTCTTTTAATTATCGGTAGCTTTTGAGTCATCTTCTTCCCTCCAAGCTTGTTTGCTTCTTGTTGTCTCTAAAGAGGCAGCACATAGGGGCTTTTCTGGTGTCTAGTGGATAAGACTTCATGCTCCCCGTGCAGGAGACCTGAGTTCAATCCCCGGTTGAGGAACTAAGATCCTACATGCCACAACCAAGAGTTCGCACCCCACAGCTAAAGATTACATGTGTGTGTGCATACATGTTCAGTAGCTTCAGTCATTTCAGACTCTTCAGACCCATGGGCTGCAGTCCACCAGGCTCCTTTATCCATGAGATTTTTCAGGCAAGAATGCTGCCATGGGTTGCCAGTTCCTCCTCCTTCCCGGGGATCTCCTCGACCCAGGGATTGAATCTGCGGCTCCTGCATTGGGAGGCAGATTCTGTACCACTTGAGCCACCTGGGAAAGATTCCATATGCTGTAAGAAAGATCAAAGTTCCATGTGCTGTAAGTAAGACCCTGCACAGCCAGATAAATAAATAAAAATAAATATTAAAACCCTGCTCTGGCATAAATGCTAGTTGAGTATAAATATTTCCACTGTGATTTATAAAAATATTAAAGATACAAATTTCCTTTTAAAAAAGAGGCAGCCTATATAGTATACTTTATATCCATTTGGGTTAAACTTCCTGCTTTGTAATATTCTCAGTTGTATAATGTCAGGCAAACCCCTTCACTTCTTTCAGCAGCATTTATTTGATTTAAAGTAGGAATGGTAAATTCTGCCTCCTGCTGCATTTTGTTATTTCTGACTTTTAGTTATTTCTAGTTAGAGATATTTATCAGGTCATTTTATAGAAAGGGGCATTACTGTAAGTTTACTAGGTGAATCCTGAATGAGGACATGGCAACCCACTCCAGTATTCTTGCCTGAGAATCCCTTGGACAGAGGAGCCTGGCGGGGAACAGTTCATAGGGTTGCACAGAGTCAGACATGACTGGGCAACTAAGCTTGCAGTGTGCATATTAGGTGAATAAGACTGAGAATCTAACTGGAAATAACAGTTTCCTCTTTGTATCCCTCCAAGGCTTCATCTCATAATCTCATTGTCAAGAAGTGTTGTCATTGCTGAAAAAATTTTTGCTGAATTTTGTCTTCTCTACCTATTAGCTATTCTCCACATCATGTTCAGACCAGATTCCAGAGGAAGCCAACATTATTGATTGAATCAGTGATCATTTTGTCTTCTGGGAACTCTGATCGTCACATTTGTTCTGCCTCTCTGTTCTCAGGACCAAACATGGTCCCTAGCTCAGAGGTGGTGCTCAATAAGCATTTGCTGAATAAACGAATGAATAAAGATATGAGGTCGTGCGTGTGACCCGTGACCCATGACCTATGACCTCACTACCTGATGTCTGTTCCTCTTAATGAAGTGAGTGAGATAAATTGTGAGAGAATTCCAAGTCGAATTCTAGCCCACAAGCAGAGCTCAAAGATAGTTTTCCTATTTACCCTTTAGTTATTTTTAAATGAATACTGTTTTCCTTTTTATTTAAGAAATCAAGGCAATAAAGAGGAAAAGATGTTAAGGGAGAAGGGACTCCCTGATGCTTCTGAAATGCACAATATGGGAAGTCATCTGTTTTTGTATAGATTAAAAAAAAACAACTGGAAACCTTCTGCCTGCAAGACAACACTATTTAGTTTTGTGGGTAAAGAGTCTTCTGGAGACACAGAGCCCTGTGAGCCCACATTTCTTTTGGCACTTTTCTTGGCATTCACCAATACTCTTGAGAATAGCATGTGTTGTTCCTATTCTAACATATTTTTCTTGCAAAAAAGAAAAAAAATATAGAAGGATGGCATTTCCAAACACTTTTAGAATGAAGTACTGGAACGATATTTTAAATGTGGCTATTCCTGAAGTTGTAATTTCTATCAGTGGGGTCCTTGGAAGTCTTCGTGGTAAGGCCATGCTGGTGTGGCAGATGGCAGTGAGATCTCTGTTTCTTAAGGACAGGGAATGCTGCGAAAGGTGCTTTCTGTTCTGTTTTTGTCTTTTGCAGTCTCAGTATGTCTCAGAGAAGTCATGCTCTCCCATACCAAAGTTCTTTCTGAGGAAAACTGGTTTCTATTTTGGCCTGGAATCTCTGCCAAAAAAAAAAAAAGTGTTGTTAAGCCAGTGGCATTTACGTGTGAATTTTGCACTTTGGTTCACTACATCTCTCTTACAGAGCTTTGGCACAGACCTAATGTAGAGGACAGTAAGTTTGCAAGTTTGCAAGTTTGCAGTTTTGCTTCTCTTTACATATTAGAGACCCAGATGCAGAGAATTCACTGGGACTTGTTCAGAAAACTATACTTGCATCTCTTTTTCAATGTTTGGTTTCTAACACTGAGCATTTTTATTAATAGTTATCCTAGATAATAGCAGTGAATAGATGAAAAAAGATGGGTACATATGTCCTTGCTGTTTCAGAAAAAATACCCTGAAAGCCTACTCATGATATGGCAGCGAGAGCAGCCAGTATTTTCCTCTTGGAGTCTTCATAAGCACAGTCTTACTGAATTTGGGAAGTAATTTGAGGCAATCATTTTGCAAGCTTATATTAGCTAAGATCCTGTCATCTAGGTAGAGACTCTTTAGAGAAATGGACACTGGAATATTTATTTTGCATCACAGAAATATTGGTATTATTCTCAATGTTTCTTTGCAGCCCATAATTCTTGAGCTAGCTTTTTCTCATAAAAAGCTACCAGGAAGTACAGGTGAGACCAGGTACACAGTGAATTTTAGGTAAAGAATTGTAAGGTACTTCAAATAAAACAAACATTATTTATGTAGAGCAGGATTGCTGTTTAATAAGGGTTACTGAAGCAGAAAATAAGCAAAATGTGAGCCTTTTTTTTCAAATTGGCTGATATGTTTTTATATATTCTAATTACCACAAAGAAAAAGTAGAAGTTGATATCCAGTTTTGGCAGAGTACTGGCTTCTTTACATCCGGCTCAGACCAGGCACGGAAACCAGAAAGAATTATTTATGACAATAAATATGACCTTTTGTCTTTCCCCTGTTGGGCTGAACCAGCAAGATAGTATGAAGAACATAATAAATTCAGAACGTTTTGTCCCAAGAAGGTAGGGCTAGAGAGTGCAAATTGATGATGCTGAGTTTTGCATGAGTTTGTGGACTTTTGAACTGTGGTGTTGGAGAAGACTCTTGAGAGTCCCTTGGACTGCAAGGAGATCCAATCAGTCCATTCTGAAGGAGATCAGCCCTGGGATTTCTTTGGAAGGAATGATGCTAAAGCCGAAACTCCAGTACTTTGGCCACCTCATGCGAAGAGTTGACACATTGGAAAAGACTGTGATGCTGGGAGGGATTGTGGGCAGGAGGAGAAGGGGATGACAGAGGATGAGATAGCTGGATGGCATCACGGAGTTGATGGATGTGAATCTGAGTGAACTCCAGGAGATGGTGATGGACAGGGAGGCCTGGCGTGCTGCGATTCATGGGGTCGCAAAGAGTCGGACACGACTGAGCGACTGAAGTGAACTCAACTGTGGAGTATATTAGACATATGCACAGAAATCACGCTACCATAAATGAGACCCTGAGGTGAAGACATGCCTGAAGCTTAACAGGGACTTCCTTCAGGAACAAAACCTAGGAGAGCACAAAGGCTGTGGAGGGAGAAACGGAAATGAAACCAGCAGCAACGAGGCCGCCGCCAAACTCATGGGCACTCTGAGCGGGAGTAGCTCAGCTGGTAAGGACCCCACTTGCAATGCGGAAGACCCCGGTTCGATTCCTACCCACTCCAGTACTCTTGGGCTTCCCTGGGGGCTCAGCTGGTAAAGAATCCGCCTGCAATGCAGGAGACCTGGGTTAGACCCCTGGGTTGGGAAGACCCCCTGGAGAAGGGAAAGGATGGCCACGCCAGTATTCTGGCCTGGAGAGTTCCCTGGACTGTGTAGTCCATGGGGTCCCAAAGAGTTGGACACAACTGAGGACCTTCACTTTCACTGGGCGCTTCCCTGCTGACTCAGTTGATAAAGAATCCACCTGCAACGTGAGAGACCTGGGTTCAGTTCCTGGGTTGTGAAGATCCCCTGGAGAAAGGAAAGGCTACCCACTCCAGTGTTCTGGCCTGGAGAATCCCATGGACCGTTTAGTCCATGGGGTCGCAAAGAGTGGGACTCGACTGAGCGACTCTCACTTCACTCCCCTCATTACTGAAGTGCCGGGGGCCAGCGTGAGGAATCCCGCCCATGACAAGGTCATGCGGAAGGAAGCCTGACAAAACGCAAGGACGTGATCAGGCTTCAGGGGTTCCCCCTGGAATTTCCTGAGCATCCACCCCCCAAGAGCAGAGTCTGCCTGCTTTACTGTGTATGCTTTCCACCTACTCTTCTGTCATTAACAGGGGGATGTCCCCCAACCACCTTTTTCTGGAAAAAATTAGAGCTTTTAGATAATAAATCTCCCGGGCATAATACGAGTGTTTCAATCCAAAAACCCCTCTGATGGCTTTCTAGCCTGCCTGCAGCTGCGCATGTGATTGTTTGAGGCCTCCTGACCGCAGGAGGCACAGGAAGCTTAAAGCATCCTAGGAATGTAGGGGCTTCCGAGGAGTCAAAATCATTAGAATAGGACTGATTAAAGGTTTCATTTGTTGAGCCAATACTTGCTGCCAAATTTTCATATCTTTTATTTTTAGTTATAGTTGGTATATAGAAAAACAGGTAGTAGACCTGGTATTAGCAACATTAGATCTTTGAGCTAAGTACTTTCTTTGTTATAACCCACTGCACCTTTGTTCTACAGGAATGTAACTTTATTTAGCACTTTGAGGGTGATGCAGAGTAAAGAAAAAACTCTTCTAGGGAAAAGGAGTTTTCTGGTTGATAGAAAATCCAGGAAGAGAGCAATAAAAATGTTAACAGGCCTCTTGGCCAGAAGATAATGTAAACCACCTGAGACCTTTTGTATACGGGAAGGTATGCAAAAAGAAAGCCTTGTTTGTCTCAATGAGGGTCAGGACTGCTGCCCCTGCATAACTCTGCATATTCCACTATTTCTTTCTGTACAACTTGCGGTATATAAGCTGATTTTGAAAAATAAAGTTTTCGGAGTCTTGCACCAGCACTGGGCTTCCCCATGTCGTTCTTTTCTCCCCTTTTATGGCTGAATTCCCATCTGGAGCGGGGAGGCTCACCACGTCTACTTACTTGCCCTGGCTGCTAAGATCCATGCAAAAGGGAGCCTAAGGCGGGACACCCTTCAATATTCAAGTGGACGCCAGTGGCCTAACGTAGATGGTGCAAACCTCTTGTCTCGAGGTTTTATTGATTTTCCCCATAAACCAAGTTATTCAGCCTCTTTTCTCTGCCTAAATTTCCCACTATACTATTTCTTCCTAATCTAATCTTATATCTCTAAATAAATAAGTTTTTCCCTCGTCTATCCATCTACCCTTCGAATCACTCTGGTTCTACCAGGGCTGGACCCCGGCACTGAAGGAAATGGAAAAAGCATTGTGTCCAGTCTATGCAGGACTTGGCTGCCCACAGGATGTGGCCTCAGTGGAGGCATGTCCTTCCTGCAGAGGGGGATGGATATCTGAGTGGTCACAGTCAAAATACCTGAGAATTATGGGAAATCTTGATTCTGAAGAGGGGATCTGGTTGACACACCCCAGTATCCACTATAAGCTCAAACTCATGCCCATTAAGTCAGTGATGCCATTCAACCATCCCATCCTTTGTTCTCACACAGTTTTCAATCTTAGCTCTGCGGTCTGTTAAGGGGTAGACTGCAATGTTTATCAATTGAGGTTAAGTCCTCGGCTAAGTGGAACTGTGTGTCAGGATCCTTGTTCTGATCCTGTATGCTTATCCTCCTTATCTGAGAAGAGATAACTGTTTACAGGAATCTGTCTTTAACATAAATCTTCCTCTTGAACATCAGAACATTTCACAGTCAGTTGAAGACTGAAGGAAACTGAGCCTACTGGCTTGAAAACTATTCAGATGAGTTTATGATAAAGACACAGTGTTTCCACAGATGTGGATAAAGATTGAGTCAGCAAGGCTGTTGCCCCAGTGTTATACCTCTGCATCCCCCTCTTATTTCAGTGTAGGAGGAAGCTGCAAAGACGAAACAACAAGGACTGGTTAGAACCAGCTGGGCCCAACATGGCAGAGGATTTGACTTCCGGTGGGCTGCGAGCCTCATTAGTAGTGTGAAAGTGTTAGTCGCTCAGTCATGTCTGCCTCTTTGTGACCCCACAGACTGAAGCCCACCAGGCTCCTCTAGCCATGGAATTCTCCAGGCAAGAATACTGGAGAGGATTGTCATTCCCTCCTCTGGGGGATCTTCCCAACCTAGGTCTCCCAAATTGCAGGCAGATTATTTACCATCAGGGAAGATCCCATGGACTGTAGCCCACCAGACTCCTTTGTCCATGAGGATTCTCTAGATAAGAATCTTGGAATGGGTAGCCATGCCCTCCTCCAGGGCATCTTCTCAACCCAGGGATCGAACCAGGTCTCCCACACTGCAGGCAGATTCTTTACCAGCTGAGCTACAAGAGGAGCCCCAGGAAAGCCCTCACGAGGCCTGCAGAGGAGACTGCATCAGTTCCAGGTCGGAACAGCAACTTTGTCCTCCACTGTTGTTCAGCCACTCAGTCATGTCTGACTCTCTGTGAGCCCCTGGACTGATCACATGCCAGGCCTCCCTGTCCATCTCCAACTCCCAGAGCTTGCTCAAACCCATGTCCATCAAGTTGGTGATGCCATCCAACCACCTCCTCCTCTGTCATCCCCTTCTCCTCCTGCCTTCAATCTTTCCCAGCATCAGGGTCTTTTCCAATGAGTCAGCTCTTCACATCAGGTGGCCAAAGTATTGGACTTTCAACTTGAGCAGCAGTCCTTCCACTGAATATTCAGAACTGATTTCCTTTAGGATGGACTGGTTGGACTTCCTTGCAGTCCAAGGGACTCTCAAGAGTCTTCTCCAACACAGTTCAAAAGCATCAATTCTTCAGCGCTCAGCTTTCTTTATAGTCCAACTCTCAAATCCATACACAACTCCTGGAAAAACAATAGCGTTGACTAGACAGACCCTTGACAGAGAAGTGATGTCTCTGCTTTTTAACATGCTGTCTAGGTTTGTCATAGCTTTTCTCCCAAGAAGTGAGTGTCTTTTAATTTCATGGCTACAGTCACCATACACAGTGGTTTTGGAGCCCAAGAGAATAAAATCTGTTACTGTTTCCACTTTTTCCCCATCTGTTTGCCGTGAAGTGATGGGACTGGATACCATGATCTTCGTTTTTTTAATGTTGAGTTTTAAGCCAGCTTTTTCACTCTCCTCTTTCATTCTGATGAAGAGGCTCTTCAGTTCCTTTTTAGTTCCATTTTGTAGTTCCCTTTCAGTTCCAATGGCTTTCTGCCATTAGATCCTTTGAATTTGAGGTATGCTTTTTTCTTTCTTTTCTGGACAAAAATTGTTTTTTTTCTGAAACCAAATGTTTTTAGCTCATTGAAAAATTTACTCTGGAAGAAACTGCCTTCTTTTTAAATAATAGGAGCCAATGTTTGCCTTCCATGGACTCTGCATCAGTAAAAATTTTTCATAGAAATATTGTTATGAAATATATAAAATACATAGAGATAAGAGATATACTTTCTGAAAACATAGGAAGAGTAAGAGAAAGCCCTGCACTCTTCTTCTCTGTACACTGGGCAAAGTAAAGTGGGTTCTACTTTCATTCAGACAGCTAAACGAGGACACATTCCTCTGCTACATGCTTCCATTATTAATCAGTGGGTTATGTACAGAAGTAAGACCACAGGAAGCTAGTACATGACATTACTCAGGAAACACTGTAATCCATGTATATGTATGAGTGAATATATCAATCTTCCCAACTCTACCTAAGGCTAAGAAGCGACACTACCTTGTAAAACCTATGCCCATATTTTCTCTCTGGCTGTAAGTGAAGTCCTTCACTTGTGTCTGACTTTTTGCAACCCCATGGACTGCAGCACGCCAGGCTTCCCTGTCCATCACCAGCTCCTGGAGTTTGCTCAAACTCATGTCAATTGAGTCAGTGATGCCATCCAACCATCTCATCCTCTGTCATCGCCTAAAAATAATTACAGGAGACAATTTCAACACTTCTTCCAGTGGTTGGCAGTGAGTCAGTTTCTTTTTAAGCCCATCCAAAGGCCAAATCCACCTGCAATGCAGGAGACCCAGGTTTGATCCCTGGGTTGGGAAGATCCCCTGGAAAAGGAAAGGGCAACCCACTCCAGTATCCTTCTCTGGAAAATCCCATGGACAGAAGAGCCTGGTGGGCTGCAGTCCATGGGGTCACACAGAATTGGGCATGACTGAGCAACTACCACTTTCTTTCTTTCAAAAGCTGGAAGAAATTCTTAAAGGAATGTTTACTGTAAGGGATAAAAAGAAAGACTTGAAGTGAGCATAAGATTGTAAGGTAAGTTTTTCTCTCTCAAAGTCTAGGTAATACTGAAATAGAGAAGAGAGTTAGCAGGTGCAGATGAGGGCCAAAACTGAAACAGGAATTTGAGTCTTTGAGGAAGGAGAGGTGAGAAGGACATCTGTCAGGAGATTAAATGGAAAAGGGGAAGGAAACCAGAGCCTCTGAGGCCTCCTCCAGTGTGGAGACATCAGACCTCTGGGACATCCTCCAGGGTGGAGACATCAGGGCCTCTGGGACCTCCTCCAAATGTCCACCCCAGTTGCTGTGGACAGCCTTGCCACCCACCAGTCCCGGACACCAAAAACCCTCTTGGCGGGCTACAAGTTCTCTTGAGAAATGGGGACATGAAAGGAAAGCACTGGTTTCCAGATCAAGGTGGATTTAGGCTTTCTCTCTGAGCTTAGATGGTGAGGGGCATCTTACAGTACAATCATTATGACTGAGCTGCTCAGTACATATATTGACTAAAATACACTGGGTTGGCCAAAAAGGTTTGTTTGGGGATCTTATGGAAAAATCTGAACAAAATTTTGGCCAATTCAAAATATGCATGACCTAAACAAAGGAGAGCTGTGTTTAGTCAGCGAACACACTGAAGACTTCAAGTCTGGGAAGCAGCATCTTGAGTAAGGGGAGAGCCGCTCTGCGGGGTGAACGGAGGCCCTGGCATGTGTGGGAGTTTTGCCACAAAGGACGGGTCGGAGTAACAAAAGAGCACTCGCACTAAATGAAAACCAGGTGTCTCAAGTTAGGGAAGCTTGTGCTTTCCTTTGTGTGGGAACGTGGAAGAGTCTGGCTCACCGGGATCATTCCTGTGACATGCACCTTGGCGATCCAGGGCTGGCATCCTGTGTTTGCACCTCCTGACTTTCCGCAGGGCTCGCCTTAGGGGCTGGCTGCCGTCCGATGGCTGCTAGATGGCAGGGGTTGTTGTTGTTTTTTTTTTTTGCAGGTATTTTTTTCCTTCCTGAGTTCCCTCAGGGCTCACCCACTCACCTTTGAGGTGGCTGCAATCACTGATGCCTGTGACATGCTTTGCTGATTGATATGGAGGCAATATTTTATTTCTCACATATGGAACTATAATGACAGGCTAATACTGTTCCACAGAAGCACGATTCTCTGCTTGCTCCTTTGCAGCTAAGCGTTCTGTGTTTCTTTACTCCAACCCCGCACTCATCAAGCATGACCAGAAGCATCCTTTGCAAATACGCTGCTTGTTCGTTCCCGCCGAGGACATCTGCCCGCACGCCCTTCTCCACGGCAGCAGTGCTCTCGCGTGGAGGGGCCCCGGCGTGGGGGAGCCATCTGGCGCCTCTTCTCTTGATGATCATGGAGGCTGTGTGGAACATTCCATTTAGCAGAATCCACTCCTGCCTCTCACAGAGACTGCCAGCACGAACAGATGGGCCATTTGACCACCCAGGTGGCCTGCCCGACACAGTTATAACCTAACAGGTTTCCTCCTGGAAATGCTCGTGCCCTGCTTTCTGCAAAGCTAGTTTTGGGGCTGGGGGGATACTGTTGTAATCCAGAAGACAGAGCTTTCCAACAGTGCCAGTAACTGTGGAATTGTCTTTTCTCAGAGAAGGACCCACCGTCTGTTTCATGGAACAATATAAGACAAAGGAGAGAGTACACAAAAGGGGAAAATTGCGGAGGTATACCCCCACACGCAAATGAACAGTTTTAAGTACCCAGAGACCTCAGCCCCCAAAATGCTGCTATTCTTCAGTGCCTTTGATTTAGCTTCTGTTCCATAAGATAACTTTTAAAATTGCAACTCATTTAAAATGTTTTGTTCTTATAAAGCCTAAAGTTTAAGTAGCATGGGCTTCTTCCTTAAAAAGAAAAATGAGGAGACAGAGAGAGCACAGAGGGAGCACGGCTGCAGAGCTCGGGGGGCGTGAAGGGGGGGGTAAGTTATTTTCTAGTTGCAGAGTTTTCAGTAGTGAGATTTAGATTTTGGACTTCTCAGCGTGGACTGGTCTGGATAAAGAACAAAGCTTTTGTTGACATCTATTTGCCAACTCCCATAAGGACACTGTAATGACATTCTTTCAGACCCATCTGGTGATTTAGCCAGGGTTGCTGAAATTCTGAAGGAGAGCTGTAAACCTGAGCTGTGTCACAGGAACCTGGCAGGGACTGCATTTTTTGCTGGCTTCTTTCAGGCAGAAATTTTATGATGAGAAATTTTGGTAGAAATTGAATTGATTTAAAAAGTGGCCCTGTGCTTAAACTAGATGGCCTTACTTCCTGCTTTTTTGTTTCACATCCTTATAGCCTTAGAAAGGCCCTGTAGAGTTCTGATTAGTTCTTTCAGGGATGGAATTAGAATGAGTGGGTTGGATTTAAAGATACAAATAGTGCTATGGAATTCTGCAATTGAACTACCTCTGAGTTTGACCTCAAAAGAGAAGAAAGAGAACATAATACTCCATTAAAGCAAGTAATAAGAATGATCTGCCAAGCTACTCTCTCCACATTTTCAGACTAAAGGACCTCCAGGGCTCATCATTAAACTCTCTGCCCCACAGCAGCTCTGCCATGGGAAGAGATTCAGCTCTTCTTCATGCTCCTTATTGTCAGGTTGCACAATGCATGAAGGTCAGAAAACGAGGAAAGAATCTAACTTATAGAAGAACTAGAAGAAAAAAACCCATTTGTAGGAAATCTGAAAAGTAAATAGCCACTGAAGATTATAGACACTGGTATGGGTTTAGAATTATTTCATACTGATACGGAGAGGATGTCACCTCATGTCAACAAATTGAAATGGACATGGGAGTTTCCATTTCCACTTTAAAACTTTATCTTTTCTCCCTAATCAGGACTTTTAGTCCCTCTTCAACACTTCATGCTTTTTTCTTTTTCTTTTTTATTGGAGTATAGTTGCTTTACGGTGTTGTGTTGGTTTCTGCGGCAGAGCAGAGTGACTCAGCTGCATGCTCACACACATCTCCTCTGTTCTGGGTTCCGTTCCCATTTATCTCACTGCAGAGTGCTGGGTACAGTTCCCTGTGCTGTGCCGTTCAGCAGTTCACGTCTGCAGATGACTTGTGCTTCTATTTTAGGAATAAATACTGAGTATCTATATTTCTCTTTGAGTTGACAAGCCTTTGAGGCCAGACACTAAGACACGTTTATCTTTATATCCTTAGCAACTAGCATAGTATCCGGTAGGTAATAGAGACATAATCCATGTTTATTGAATTCAATGATCCACAAATATTTGTGGAACTCAATTTGCTTACAAGGTACTCTAGGCATAATAGGCAATGCAAGACAAGAACTATTCCTTAAAGTAACTTACAAAATAAAATGAAACAAGATTTTTAACACTACTATGAAATAGTTCCTTGGACTCCTTTATCATTTTAGCATTTTTTTTTAAAAATTCTCCTGACTCTAGCATTACTTAGATCATCTCTTAATAAGGTAATGTCATAAGTGCTGTTCCTGAGGTAACAGCCTGCTTTTCTCTTGCAGACTGTTATTATTTGCTTGATTTCTACTGTTTCCTCAGCTAATTTTCTTAAACCACTTACTTTAAAAAAAAATTCCTTCCTGAGTTCTTTTGACTTGTCCATATCTTATTATCTCCCTTCTTTATTATTTTCCAGTTATCTGCTTACCTCTCTTTCCACTCCCCTCCTCACACCAAGTACTAAAATGTTAAATTCATCTTAAAATTACTCCTGAAATTCTCTTCTTGAAAATCTGCAGTTTAAACAACCACTAAATATTAAGGAGAGTGCACTCGTCACAGTAACTCCGCTGTTAGAGTGGAAGTTTCAGGAGCAAAGTCTGCCAGAATGACTTAGTCAGGAGTCAGGAGTCCCTGGATTGCACATTTTGGTCTTGACCGCACTTTCTGCCTCCTGTGGCCTTTCAGTTATCTCTGCTAGTCCGCTACTTCTGGCTGCCCATTCCAGTTTCATAAAGACAGGTTCTTCTAGTCCCTTCAGGAGAGTATATATCTGAGTTCTAAAATTTTCCTTTTTTATTTTTAATTTTCAAAATCAAAAATTTTCAGAGCTATGTCCTTGCTATGGACTAAATGGTGTTTGCCTCAAAATTCATATGTTGGGCCCCTGACTCCCATGGCCTAGTATTTGGGCATAGTGATTTCAGGAGATAATGAAAGTTAAACGTGATCATAAGGGGGAGACCTTAGTTTCTCAGGACTGGTGCCCTTAGGATAAGCAGAGGGAGAGACACCAACGTTCTCTCTCCATCATGTGAAGATGCAGCAAAAGGTGATCGTCTGCCAAGCAGGGAGACTGGCGATCAGCTTTCACCTGCTATTGAGCTTCTAGATATTGATGTCTAGACCTTGCTGCTATAGTTCTTTTCTTGAATTTCCCGAATAATTTGCCTTTTGCTTTAACCTTATAATATTGATCTCATGGGAATCCTGTGGTTGTGGAATACTTTATATTAAACATATAAAAAATTAATCCTTATATAGAGATTAATTGACCTTCAGTGAGGTCATTGCCACTTCTGTGATGAAGAAGTTGGTGGCTGTATTAATATGCAGAATCCTTGGGCATTTATAGTGTATCATCACTTGTGCTACTCAATTCCATTTCATCTGAAATGAAATTGGTGAATATCCTCCTGCACTCTTGGGATCCAATTTCAGAGGGGATGGATTAGGCTGAAAAACACACACATACCAGACTTATTGAGAGGTAAGACACAGAAAAGCCAAGTCTGACCTTCCCAGAGAGACGCTAATCACATTTCAAAGAGATATATATATATATATATATATATATAGTTTTTCTTTTCCTGAACTCCTCTGAGTGTTTAAATGGATAATTGGATGAAAACTAATAATAATAATGGTCCAATACTTTGACCACTTGATGGGAAGAGTGGACCCATTGGAAAAGACCCTGAAGCTGGAAAAGATTGAAGGCAGGAAGAGAGGGGGGTGACAGAGGATGAGACGGTTGGATGGCAACACTGACTCGATGGACGTGAGTTTGAGCAAGGTCTAGGATGTGGTGAAGGACAGGGAACCCTGGAGTGCTGCAGTCCCCGCGGTCACAAAGAGCTGGACATGACTCAGCGACTGAACCACAGCGAAATGGCCATAAACGATTTTCCTGTGAAAAGCACTGAGTTAAGTACAAGCCACACATCCTTTAATCCCTGAAGTAACACCATGTGTGGACACACTGAGACTATTATGACTCATCCCATTTTAAAGATGAGACTGAGGCCAAAAAATGTTTAATTTGCTCTAATGCATAATTGCCATATGACATAGCTGGAATTTGACCCTCCTGAGTTCGATTCCAGATCTTGACATTTTACTCACTATAAGAGGGAGATGATATATGTATGCTGCTGCTGCTGCTGCTAAGTCACTTCAGTCGTGCCCGACTCTGTGCGACCCCATAGACAGCATCCCACCAGGCTCCCCCGTCCCTGGGATTCTCCAGGCAAGAACACTGGAGTGGGTTGCCAGTTCCTTCTCCAATCGATATGTGTATACATATAGCTAATTCACTGTGTTGTACAACGTTGTAAAGCAAGGATATCCCAATAAAAAATAAATGACAAAAGGAAGCAAACAACAGCAACAGAACAACAGATAGCATTTGCTTAATGCCGGTGACAAGAACATGTTCATGCCATACGCAGTACTATGCATGCTTTTCTCCTCAAAATCCCAACACCAATCAGAAAAAGAAAAGAGTTTAAGGATGAAATATAAGCAAGGGGTTATTCTAGGTAAAAACAGAAACATCCATCTTCCCTCGCATCATTAAGGTAAGAAATACAGGAGAAAAGACCAAAGCTGTACAGTTACACGGGCTGAGCTGGCACAGGCTCCATCACAGGAGGAAGCCAGTTTGTCCCTGGCGCTGCCGCCGCTGGCAGAGTAAGTGCCGCGACGCCAGCGTTTAAAGAAGCCCAGGAAAGCCCCAGCTTTCCCTGGCGCGTCCGTCCTCCAGTCGGGGGAGCGCTGCTTAGCCTCTTTCCAGAGATGATGGAGAGCTTCCCCGCACTCCCGTCCTTCTCACTTCTCATGTCTCGTGGTTTGGAGAAACACGCATATGATCTTTGCAGTTTAATAGGTTTGCAATGACTCTCTTCACTGCCGAGAGAAGCAAGAATACAAATTTTGCATTTAAGAGATAAACCTTTTTTCCCCCCTAACTTTTCTACAAAGTTACATACCTCTTTGTAGGTTCTTCTTGCTTTCATTCGTTTTTTCATATATCAGGAAAACATTGAAAGAAATCTCACTACCACGTGATCGTCGGTACGCGGCAGAAGCTGCTCTAAGTGGAAAAGCGCTGCTGTGCGTACAGCGTGCCCAGCTCAGCTCTAGGCCAGACGCCTACTGGGAGGAGGTCTGGGTTTATTGCTTGATCCTTCTAACTCTCCAGGTATTTATTTCCAAAATGTAGACTGAAAGATCTAATTTTAAGTTTGCCACCAAATAAGATACGATCTGGGTAAAGATCTGAGCTCATCCTGGGAGCTTAGGAAATGCCATGTGTTGTTCTCCTCTCCTCCACACCCTTCGCTATTAGGATATATATTTATAGTCAGAATACCAAATTTTCTAATATCAACATGTTAGGAAAATAGATGGTGGCTCTCATTCAGACAAGAATTTTCAAAACAGATAAGTTTCTCTATGAAATTGCAAATGGCAGATAGTTATTGTCTGTGCAATTTTGACAAAAATACCCATTCACGTTCAATATGTAAAATGTGAAAATATGCATGTCAGTATAAGAATAACCAAAAGTGAAAGAAAGTGAAGTTGCTCAGTCGTGTCCGACTCTTTGTGACCCCATGGACTGTAGCCTGTCAGGCTCTTCTGTCCATGGGACTTTCCAGGCAGGAGTACTGGAGTGGATTGCCATTTCCTTCTCCAGGGGATCTTCCCAACCCAGGAGTTGAACCTGGGTCTCCCGCACTGCAGGCAGACACCAGACACTTTACCGTCTGAGCCACCAGGGAAACCTAAGAATAACCAAACTGACCTTAAAAAAGCTGAGGTAGAGCAATTTTTTCGCTGACTCTGTAAAGGTGTCTTTCAATCAGAAGAGCTGCATGAGGCGAACGCCAGCCGTTTGTTGTCTCTTCATAGTTAGTTTTCCTCTTTCTTTCTCTCACCGGTAAAATTTTTCTTGTTTTCTCTGCTATTGTAGCCGATCTGCAGTGTTTTTAGCCCCTTCAGTTCTTACAAGATTTCATCATGTTCCATTTGACACCAACTCTCCTGACAATCTCAGGGGTTCAGCTTGAGTCCCAGTACATAACCGGGGTTGGGCACGTCTAGTTTACCATCCTGCAGATCCATCTAAGAAGCAACCGGAAGCTGAAGGTGTTAAGTCAACAGTAGCCTTCACCTTGGCAGGGAGATGGGGTGAAATGAGAGACAGCAGGCCCTGTGCTTTCCAGGGGCTGCAGTCAGTTCCATGGCAGAGCATCTGTGTCTGGAGAATCCTAGTGGCCACTTTACTCACCCTGTGGGAGAGCGTTGCACATTTCCGTTGGGAGGATGGGGTTGCCACTTGCTCAGCTGCTGGAATTCTACCTCCTGAGTGTAAGTTTTAGCTGGTGGAATACATGGCATAATGGGAAAAGAGTGATGACTCAAAAATTTTAGTTGCTTTTTTTAAAACTCATTACTGCATTCATAACCTTATTTTGAATCACTTTTCTTATCTGTAAGTAAGTTGGTCAAACTGAAATTGGTCCTATCTACTATAGCCTGATGAGGATCAAAACCCACGAGTTGGAAAATAAATGCAATGTGTTTTAAGAATTTGGAGGTATTCCATAAATATGACTTGTAACTTTGTTCTTATGATAAATTAAGCTTTGTATTCAGACAAATGTGGAGGGTAGAAGAAACACTTCCATGCTGCTGGAGTAAATGAATAACCAGAGCAGTGTCATGGGGATTTAACGGTGTGATGAACGGAGGCATCTACGTGGAGGTGCACGCAAAGGAGATGAAGGCGATGGATCCCAGCAGGGCTGGACTGCAAGGCGTCTGGATGCTCGAGAAAGAGACCAGGCTCTATGCTGTAGATGGCAGGGGTCACTGGATGCTTCCCAACAAAGGTGAAGAAGATAAAGCTTAGTGAAGAGATAGTTCGGACAGTTCAATGGATGCAATGTAGTATTACCCAACCATAAAAAAGAGTGAAATAAATGCCATTTGTAGCAACCTAGTCAAAGATCAAAGTCTTATCAAGAACTTTTGAGCAAAGATTCATGTATATTATGTTTCAGCAAAAGATAAATGATATGACTGCTTTGTGTCCTAGAATTATTTAATAACCCACCTCTAATTACTAAAATTCCAGAAATGCCCTTAATGATGGAATGGCTGAAGGGAATACTAGACTTTATTTTCTGCTCCAAGTCAAGCCCAAAGCTGCCAGCTCCAACTTATGCTGATTGCTAAAGATTACAAGAATAATTCCACTATATTTGGCAAATATATAAATGTCAATGAATCAATAAAATGTAATCAATCAATTATTAGTGACTTTTTAAAGACTACCTTTCCATTGTTTGGAGCTACCTGGGCTGAGTGAGAAGGATTACTGCGCTCTGACCTTTGATATAAGAGGTTCTTGGTTTTGTTTTTTTTCATCCAGTGCTCTTGTTGTGTTTGACAGTTTGAAATTTCTTTTGAAGAATAATACTTTTAAATGCATACAACAAAGTGAATAACATATAAAAGAAACCAATGATATTTAAATATAATTACATAAATATTTTGAAAATTTGTACTATTCTAATATATATTTTCTTTATCAGAATAGTAAATAAAAGATTTACCAATGCATCTAATAACTAATATAATTTTGAACTAGTCAAAAAATTAGTAGTGTTTTGAGGTGTATCTACAGTGATTGTAAAATAACATGAAGTAATCGGGATCTTGGTGACAAAGCCACAGATGCTATTTGACACCAATTTTGTTATTGTTTAATAACAATAGTTTTCCACCAGAATTATAACTGAAGGACATGTAATGTATCAAATAGATCTATAATTATCTAATGCTATATAACAAATGTAATAGCAACTTTAAGATGTATTTTTCTTCCATTCAAATCAATAAACTCTATACAAGGATTCTAGGAACCCCAGGATAAGAGCCAACTTAAGTTTATTTCTTGGCTATTTTCTAGAAATTGGGAGCTAGAGCACTGGTGTCTACAGAATTGGCAAATATTATGGGGCCTCTTGAGACCGTGAGAGAAGATATCACAATTTGGAACCCATGTTTGCTCGCTATATAAATCCTTTCTATAGCAAGATATTGACAGGTGGTGAGACTGACATTTCTACTTTGACCAGATTCATAAAAAGGAAAAGTTGGCCTATATAGTCTGGAAGGGAGGTAATATGGTATTTGTCAGGACTGGGATCTTTTTTTTTTTTTTTTTTAATCAGCTTTTAGATTAGAATATGTTTACTCCATCTTATCCAGAACAAGAATCATTCAGTTTTGAAATAAGTTGTTCTGAGACACAGGACTATTGTGTACCTTTGAGAGCAACATGGTAAAATGATACAAGCATGTATTTGTGAATTGCACATATGTGTGATTGAACCATGGCTTTCTGTATCCTTTGGAAAATTGCCTGTATCTCTGTGTGCTGCAGTTTTTATCTCTTTACTAGAGGTAATATATACTTTATGGGCTTGAGGGACACCTAAAATCAGGTACTCGAACACAGTGTTTGATGATGAAAAGACAATGTATTCTCATTGTCCAGGTTTACACGATTAATTAGCCAACTAATACAAATTGTGTCCTTAGGTAAGTAAATGTTGGTCCCTAAGTCCTGTCTGACTCTTTGGGACCCTATGGCCTGTAGCCCGCCAGGCCCCTCTGTCCATGGGATTCTCCAGGCCAAAGGACTGGAGTGGGTGCCATTTCCTCCTCCAGGGGACCTTCTCAAGCCAGGGATCGAACCCAGGTCTCTTGCACTTCAGGCAAGTCCTTGCTCTTTGCCAATTACTATGCCAAGCATCAAACTGTTTCATTGCTTCAATAACCTTATGAAGTTGCCAACTAAAGATCGGCACTTTCCATCCACCTCCACAAGAATTAAATTGTGGTCCACTGTAACTCTTGACCTTCAACATCCTCTGAAAGGGACTCGTGGTGGGGCTCAGGGATGAGGCATCTGTGCTCTGGGGAAAGCTGGCAGAACATGTCTTCACTCAGGTAGATATCTCCAGAAGGTTTTATGAGCCAAATTCTTACATCTCTTCATATCTAGAAAAGTACCAAATCCCTCGTGGTAACGTCTGCTCCTCATGACTACCAACAACTTCCCGCAGAAAGTATGCGTTAGATGGTATGTATTTCCCTTCACCCAAATCACGAATATGCTGACCTCTCTTCATACTTCTTCAGAGTAGGTCCTCAGAGCTGTGTATAATTCTGATTCCCAGGCTATCGTCCTCATTTTACTCCCAACAACTAAAATCTATGATAATTATTAATTAAATATAGGAATTAATTTGAGATTTCTAGATATAATTTGTTTGCATTCAAATTACACAACTGGAATTACTAGAGTTAGGATTGGAGCCCACGTCTCTGGATGCCAACCTCCCAGCATTTAAATTATATCCCACCAGCAAAATTCTTTCCAATGTATGAACCGGAGAGTCTTCTGACCCGAGAGCAGCATTGATTTCCAGTGTCTGATGGATAGTTGGACTCTTTATCATTTGTAATACTCTTTTCCAACCGTTCTTATTTCAGTCTAAGAATACTCTAGATCTGAACTATTTCATGCTTATGTTAATAGAAGTTTCTTTTTTTTAAATTTAGTTTTGAAGCTCATCCCACAAATGAATTCCACTCTTTAAAATGAAAGAACAGGCTGTTCTTTGGCTATTGGTATTCTATTTTGGATTCCACAAAGGGCTTTAGACACAATCGCTTTTACACGTCTTTGATGCAAAGCAAGTGACTGTCTAATGGTATTAAGCAGTGAAGGGCAGGTAAATTGCCTGGGTTTTCAAAAAATGACTTTAATTTCCATCTAGAACATGATTGCACATTGTAATATAGCACCACAAAGAGTTGAACACTGAAAAGGTAAGCTTTTTTTAAAACAGAATATAAGTTCCTAACCCACAAAAGACATGTTTTTTTTTCTTTTAATGGAAATAAAAAATGTACACATCAGGACCTTTCTGTTACAGCACTGAAAAGACCTTGGCGCGTCTTTCAGGCGCTTTCAACTTTCTGAAGCTAGTTTAATTGCAGCATTATTTTTATTTAACAATTTTCACAGGGTAGAGGTTTTAGCTGAAAAAATGTGCCTGCTCTGGGAAATGAAAGACTATGACAAAGAAAGCTTGGCTGGAGCTAGAGGTCATAAATGTTGTTCAGCTGTATGTTTCATATTTTCTACAACCTATAATTGATGAATGATAAAAATCATAAAAGGTTCTTACAAGGGTAGAAAGTCACTATTTTTTAAAAAATATAGCTAAAACCTAATATTGATTTCTAAAAAAAATTGCTGGTTCTTTACACTCTGAGAAACTACTATAATTCTACAGCTTCAAACAAAAAGCTTACCCATTAATCACAAAGTCAGACATTTAAAAGGAATGTTAGAAAATGCGGTTTTTTAACAAAGATACTCTTTTTATTATGATTATTCCCCCTTCGTTTTCATATTCATTAAACCAAATTTGCAATGCAGCTTAACAGGTTTCCCAATTTACTTTAAAAGCTAAATTAGAAATACCAGTGAATCACAAAATTTTATTACTTGTGGTTGACCAACAATTAAATTTTATTTTACTAATCATTTTTTCAGTAAAGTGAGTACGATCAGTACATTTATTATTGATCATTCTGAGCAGGGTTAATGGGCCTGGAAAAACCTGTTTTTTGTAGGGTATTTTTTTGTTTGTTTGTTTGATTCGTTGGTTGGTTTGGTTTTTTAAATATAAGTATGTGCTTTGCTTCTTAATTGAGTCCTAGAAAAACGTAGTGTTGGGGGGAAGAAATTTCCCCCTACATTTATTGTTTCTTTTGTTGATCTAATAATTAAGTCAACATGAGTGATTTTTTAACTTTTTTATTTCCTTATTTTTAAGAATTGTTTTGAAATACAGTTAATTTGCAATACTGTTAGTTTCAGAGGTACAGCAGAGTAAGTGATATTTCATACATATACATATATATCCATTCTTTTTTAGTTTCTTTCCCCATATAGACTATTACAGAGTATTGAGTAGAGTGTCCTGTCCTATACAGCAGGTCCTTATTAGTTTTCTAATTTATATATAGTAGTGTGTATATGTCAGTCCCAATCTCCCAGTTTATCTCTCTCCAAAAACGCCCAACCCCCACCCTTATCCCCTGGGACTACAGCAGTGGTGACTCATAGATTCATGGGATTAGCTCTGGTGCACAGAGGTCCTGTAGGACTGTTGACAGAGCTCTGTGACACTACAGGAGGCAGGGGCCAAAACCGTTCCAAAGAAGAGGAAGTGCAAGAAGGCAGAGTGGTTGTCAGAGGAGTCTTTACAAATAGCAGAGCAGAGAAGAGAAACACAAGGAAAAAGGGAAAGATACACTCAACTGAACACAGAGCTCCGGAGAATAGCAAGAAGAGATAAGGCCTTCTTAAATGAACAATACAAAGAAGTAAAGGGAAACAATATAATGGGAAAAACTGGAAATATCTTCAAAGAAACTTGGACATTTCAAGGGAACGTTTCAATCAAGGATGGGCACAATAAAGACCAAACAGGCAGAAGAGATTAAGAAGACGCAGCAAGAATACACAGAAGAACTGTACAAAAAAGGTCTTAATGACCCAGATAACCACGATGGTGTGGTCACTCACCTAGAGCCAGACGTCCTAGAGTATGAAATCAAGTGGGCTGTAGGAAGCATTACTACAAGCAAAGCTAGTGGAAGTGATGGAATTCTAGCTGAGCTACCTAAAATCCTAAAAGATGATGCTGTTACAGTGCCGCACTCAATATGTCAGCAAATTTGGAAAACTCAGCAGTGGCCACAAGATTGGAAATGCTCAGTTTTCATTCCAATCCCAAAGAAGGACAGTGCCAAAGAATGATCAAACTACTATAAAATTGTGTTCATTTCACATGCTGGTAAAGTTATGCTCAAAATACTTCAAGCTGGGCTCCAGCAGTACATGAAACAAAGACATCCAAAAGTACAAACTGGGTTTCAAAAAGGCAGAGGCACCAGAGATCAAATTGCCAATATCTGTTGGGTCACAGACAAAGCAAGAAAATTCTAGAAAAACATCTACTTCTGCTTCATTGCCTATGCCAAAGCCTTTGACTCTGTGGATCACAACAACTGTGGAAACTCCTTAAAGAAATGAGGATACCAAACCACCATACCTCTTTCCCGAGAAACTTGTATGTGGGTCAAGAGGCAACAGTCAGAATCAGACATTGAACAATGAACTGGTTCAAAATTGGGAAAGGACGATGCCACGGCTTTACACTGTCCCTCTGTTTATTTAACTTACATACAGAATACATCATGCAAAATGCCCAGCTGGATGAATCACAAGCTGGAAACAAGATTACCCGGAGAAATATCAACAACCTCAGATATGCAAATGGTTCCACTCTAATGGCAGAAAATGAAGAGGAACTAAAGAGTTTCTTGATGAAGGTGAAAGAGGAGAGTGGAAAAACTGCTTTAAATCTAAACATTTAAAAAACTAAGATCATGGCAACCAGTCCCATCACTTCACAGCAAATAGATGAAGGAACAATGGAAACAGTGACAGACTTTCTTTTCTTGAGCTCCCAAATCACTGCAGATGGTGACTGCAGCCCTGAAATTAAAATATGCTTGCTCCTTGGAAGAAAAGCTATGGCTAACCTAGAAAACATATTAAAAAGCAGAGACATTACTTTATCAACAAAGGTCCATCTAGTGAAAACTATGGTTTTTCCAGTAATAACGTATGGATATGAGAGTTGGTTCATAAAGAAGCCTGAATGCCAAAGAATCAATGCTTTTGAACTGTAATGTTGGAGAAGACTCTTGAGAGTCCCTTGGACTGCAAAGAGATCAAACCAGTCAATCCTAAAGGAAATCAATCCTGACTATACACTGGAAGGACTGATGCTGAAGCTGAAGCTCCAATACTTTGTCCACCTGATGCAAAGAGCTGAAAAAACCCTGATGCTGGGAAAGACTGAAGGCAGGAGGAGAAGGGGACGACAGAGGATGAGATGGTTGGATCCCATCACTGACTCAATGTACATGAGTTTGGTCAAGCACTGGGAGTCGGTGATGGACAGGGAGGCCTGGAGTGCTGCAGCGCATGGGGTCTCAAAGAGTCAGACACGCCTGAGCAACTGAGCAACATCAATGGCTAATGGGCTTCCCTGGTGGCTCAGATGGTGAAGAATCTTCCCACAGTGCAGGAGACCCGGGCTCTATTCCTAGGTCAGGAAGATCGCCTGGAGAAGAGAATGGAACCCACTCCAGTATTCTTGCCTGGAGGTTCCCATTGACAGAGGAGCCTGGAGAGCTACAGTCCTTGGGGTCCCAAAGATTCGGACGCGACTGAGTGAGCAACAGCAGTAGTGAGCGCCTGTGTTTTGAGCCTCGCCCACCTTTGTGCTGCTCTGCATTCTCCGTCTCCAGCCACGGCAGTCTCCTGCACTCGCTGGTTATAACTGGCTTATTTCTTTTTACCATAGTGTACACTCTTTCTCTATTTGAAATGCCAAGACTGTGCCCATTTTTAGGAAGCTTTTGACTTCTAAAGCTCTCTAGAATCATCACTTTATCTGAAGCCTTTTTGCGGAACTCCACATCTATGTGCCCAGTTAACCCCTCTCTTCTTGGTCTCCCTTTTCTGGAATATACTTGTATCTGTACATGGATAGTTCTATTCTATGATTTACTTTCATATCAGCCCCACTCCCCTCCACCATGGCTCCTTGCCCTTGCTTGGCACATGTGCTGAGTGTGTCTGCTGTCACCTCAGTCGTGTCTGACTCTTTGTGGCCCCATGGACTGTAGCCCACCAGGCTCCTCTGTCCATGGGACCCTCCAGGCAAGAATGCTGGCGTGGGCTGCCATGCCCTGCCCCGGGATTAAATCCAAGTCTCCCTGCCTCTTGCACTGGCGGGCGAGTCCTGTACCACTAGGCCCCTGGGGAAGCCCTCTTTGCAAGACGCAGACGTGTAGAAACCTTGTCTATATTCTGTGCTTTGCTAATAGACTTTGATCTTGTTCAGGCTTTTTGTTTTTACAGATTCTTACAGTTATTTACCTCAAATTTTATGTGAGTAATCGATACTATTTATTTAGGCAAATTCTTCATTTTGAGTGTGTAGTGTAACTTGCAATTTTTTATATCATAGGAACATTAAATAAAAACCCTTATGATTAAGTCTAGGTGCATATCTCTGGTTATTTCCTTAGGCGAGATTCTGGGATTTGAACTGTGGAATCCCAGGGTATGCAAACATGCCTCTTGTCATCGCCCTCAAATCTATTCTCATATGATATGCAGAGTAGAGTAGGGCTCAGTTTACGTCACTGGTCCTTTAAATAAGTGCATTTTTGATCAGGAAAATGGCATATCATCATGGTTTGCTACTGTTAAGTTTCAAATTTTGAATATTTATAAGGGTGAACATTTCTCCTTGATCTTGTTGGTCATACTTGGTCTAATATTTTCTGAGTAGCTTGTTTATATCTTGTGCCTATGGGCCAGGCCCTCACATTTTGGTCAGACTCCTTCAGTCCCCTGTTCAGCCTGGCTACACGGCCACACAGAGAGGTAACGTGATGGGGGTGCCCTCCAGCTGGATCTCCGAGATCTCACTGCTGGACTGTGGTCAGAATAAAATGTGCTGCAGTCGTGAGCAGTTAAATCTCGGTAAGCAACTAACTAACCTTTGGAATAAATCCATACACCCCTGAGGACTGTCTGCTGTAATAGCACTACTAAATAGCAGACAAATGCTTTGAGTTTTATAATTTAAGCTTTGCCATCCCTTCAGAAGAGGATTACCTTCCTGAAAATGTATCTGCCTGCAAAGAACCTTGGGGCTTGTATGCTTCTTTTGCATTTAACCAGCTATTAAAAGATCCCTCGGAAGCTATGACCTGCACAAGTTCAATCTACTTTGGCTAGTAAATCAGTTAAGCCTGGAAGTTCCCTGTGACTTTTTATTTAAAGACACATTAGAAATCCTAAAAATACTTCTTCTAAGTAGAGGAGGGGAAAATGATTCACGAGTGGTTCAAACACAGCCAGAGTCTGTCTATCAAAATGCTTCGATCATCGTCCCTGCCAGAGCACATGCCCCCTTCTGCCTGCGCTTGTCTGCCAGCTCTGCTCCACGTGCTCCGAGAAAGGGGCAGCCGCAGAGCAGGTGCTCTTTGCCCTTGAAGAGTTCAACTCTGGTGAAAGAAAAATGCACACAGATATGCATGTGTGTGCATATATACACATACATTCACACTCATTTTATATATATATATACACACACACAGACACAGATTATATATATACACACACCATTTACACTCATTATATATATATATACACACACACACAGATTTTATATATATATACACACCATTTACACTCATTTTATATATCTATATATACACACACACAGATTTTATATATACATATATACACACACACAGATTTTATATATATACACACATTCACACTCATTTTATATATATACACACACACAGATTTTATATATATATATATGTACACACACACACGATATTAGGTGAAAAGTGTTATATTTTGGGGCTTCCCAGGGACTCATTGGTAAAGAACCTGTCTGCCAACGCAGGAAATGCAAGAGACTAAGGTTCAATCCCCGGGTTGGAAAGGCCCTCTGAAAGAGGAAATGGCAACCCACTCTAGCATTCTTGCCTGGAAAATCCCATGGACTGAGGAGTCTGGTGGACTACAGTCCATGGGTCACCAAGAGTCACACATGGCTAAGCGACTGAGCACATTATACTATTATGTGTATGTTCAGGAAACTATAAGGATATAAAGAAAAAGAATAACCACAGACTGGAAAAATCTTTCCAACAAAGTTGATATTTTTACCAAGTTTCAAGAGAGGAGTAGCAGTTTACTGAGCTGAGAAGAAAGGAGAAAAATCAAAGATATACCTGACCACAAAGAAGCCGGGGCTGTCCCTGTAGTTAAGGACACGCTTTACATGGGCACGTGGTGGTGACCGCAGCAGGTCAGACTGCCGGGTCTCCTCCTGATTGCTATCTCTACCCTGGGGTTTTATGCGGCAAACAGACTCCAGAAATGCGTGTGTCAGCTTAAACAGAAAGGACACTGTTCAATTGAAACACTAATGCAAATTAAGAAGAAGAGATAAAAGAAGGTCCCCAAGCCCCCAGACACACGGAGGACCTCTGCTGTGGAACGTACATTCTCCTCCTGTGAGACTGTGAGACCGCAAGTCAGAAGGGCAACCTTGTCTGACTGCCATGCTGTGGGTTTCTTTGGGTGCAGCGCTTTCTATTGTATTTGAAAATTTTAAGCCAACACACGACTGCAACCAGGACAGAAAACAGTGCATTTGACAAGGAACCCCTGCGATGCTTACCATAGTTTCTTCTTTCTCTGGGTGTGCAGTTTCAAATTTGGGTATTTTGAACTGCAATTTCATGAGTTATGGATAATAATCCCTGTGAAAATGATACTCTTCTAAGCTTTTGATAGACTCCCAAATATGCAAGCCATACACTCTTGAGCAAGAAAAAAAGAGTGGTTTTCTATACCAGGAGAAATAGAGTACAATGTATTACTTTGACAACCTTGAAGGTGACTTTTCCAAGCCATTGATTAGCAGGTCCATGCCCTGAAATCCGAGTCAGGGAGATTCATTACAGTTCTTTCAGTCACTAGAGCATTAAAACCCAAAATGCTTCATTAACTCAGAAGTGGGCTATGCCATTTGGCAACATGAGATGACTTGACTTTAGTGACAAAGCCATCTACGCATATTCTTTGGGCTTCAACACGAAAGGGAGCAGTTGCTTTTTGCATTAGAAATGAAAGCAATCATTTTCCCTACTGCTGTTCACTTTTGCCTGTTTAGTCAAAAAGTACAGATTCCTGGGAAGAGCTTTGGCACAGGTGAAGTCTAAAGAGGAACAGGCAGGGCAGGACTTGGTCGGTCAGAGAGTTCCAGCAGATTTCTCTGACGATGGTCTACCAGCAAGACATTAAAGGGGTTTGGAGAGTTGAGGAAATAGGAGTGTGAGGTGGCCAACCAGCAGGAAGGACAGAGAACAATTGCTATTTTCTTTTTCATTTATATTTTGAAACAAACAAACAAAACAAAGGGCTTAGTGAAAGGCCCTTTTCTCTCTGGTTTTGTCCAGAACTGAAAACATAGTGTTAAATAGATCTGCATTAGTTATCATAAAGCTGGTTTTGGAACTGGACATAATCCTTTTCCATAAGCGATCCTTCTTTTAAAAGGAACTGAAAACAAGCCTTTAGTCAGCGTGACCCTGCACTCTGACAGAGCCCTTTCCTGTGCTACAGCAGCTGGGTGCACAGCAGTGCTCTGTGTTGGATTTTTGTAGCCCTGCCCGCTTAGGAAGTCATATTATCTCAGGGAAGCGTAGCCACCGGTTCAACTTTCCTAAGCCTCAGTGTCTTCATCTGAAAAAATGGACATAAGAGCATTATTTCTCCTGTCTATACAATAGGTAGTTTCAAGAATCAAATTAGATAATGAGAAGCTTGTGTGTGCTTTAATGTACTATATGTATTCATCATATTCATATCCATCCTGTGTGTACCAGATGAGTATTTTCAGTCCACTACCTTATTTAATCTTTATCACAACACTGTGAAGTCAGTAGTAAAATGTAGAGAAACCGTAACTTAATCAATTTTATTACTATTTTTTCTTTTTATTCCATTTTTTAGACATTTGTGATGTGGACATGATTTCAACATAATCCCTGACTTTAGGAGACAAGCAGTCTGAACCTTCCTTGGTGGTCCAGTGGTTGAGACCCCGCACTCCCAGTACAGGAAACCTGGGTTCAGTCCCTGGTCAGGAAATTAAGGTCTGGTCTGCTGTGTGGAGTGGCCATAAAAAGAAATAAACAGTCTACTAGAAAGATATAGGTGTCGATAAAGAGTCCGCTCAGACTCTCTGTGACCCCATGGACTATATAGTCCATGGAATTCTCCAGGCCAGAATACTGGAGTGGGTAGCCTTTCCCTCCTCCAGGGGATCTTCCTGACCCAGGGATCGAACCCAGGTCCCCTCCAGGGGATCTTCCTGACCCAGGGATCGAACCCAGGTCTCCCGTCTTGTAGGCAGATTCTTTACCAGCTGAGCCACAAGGGAAGTCCAAGAATACTGCAGTGGGCAGCCTATCCCTTCTCCAGTGGATCTTCCCAACCCAGGAATCGAACCGGGTCTCTTGCATTGCAGGCGGATTCTTTACCATCTGAGCTATGAGGGACCCAGTGTAAATAAACAGCAGTATAATGGGATAAAGGATATGAAAAGAATAGATATGAGACAGAGTTTGCACAGACGAGGATGCTAACTCTCCTCACTGCCAGCGGTAGAGGGTGATAGAGAAAGGAGAAATGTGTGTGTGTGTGTGTGTGTGTGTGTGTGTGTGTGTGTAGGGAACAGTTATATGTCAGAGAATGCTTCCTCTTGGATAACTTTAAATATATATCTTAGCATCTTCTGAGAAACTAGGTTGACCTGGCAGCCTGGAAGTAGAGAGCATTTCAGGTTGAAAAAAATGAGGATGCCTCTTAAGAAGATAAATGAGTATTAAGCAAATGCTGATTCACATTAGCTTGTATTAACATAAGTGCTTAATAATAAAATAGTGAAGTAAATTCTGTAGACAGCAGGAACGTTTAGAATCTATCTTCCATTTACTGCTAGTGACTAGATGTTACTTGCAGACAAAATTTCCTTCCACCTGCTTGAGCTGCGTTTGTTTCAGCATGAGTCAGTATTATTTGGAGACTGTAACACTCTCCATATCTTTCTCTTCTTTAGACTATGTGGTCTCTGATAATAATGCGACCACTCTTTTTCCCTCCTCTAATTCCATGTAAAGACTCTTAGAGTCAAGCAACTTAGAGCCATAAAGTTTGAAACGGGCAAAATATCTTGGAGTGGGGTAGAATTCTGTCTAGTGGGCATCAAAATACAGAGTCGCAACAGATGGCGGAGCGCGTGGTGGACGGGGCCCCTGGTCCCGTTACTCACTCCGCGGCATGTACCTGCGCACTGCCTGGGTGCGCTCTGGGCGCGGTCTACGTCTCCACTCCGTCAGTGCTGGCCTTTGGCCATGTGACTTGGTTTAGTGAAGACATGACTTGAGCACAGGGTTTAAAAGTGTGTTCGTGGCTTAGTTTGCCTTCTCTGCTTCTGGATCCATAAGAAAATCATGCCTCAGACAGAGGTCACCCCTTCACCTTGGACCCCAGAATGAGGCATGGTGGAACAGAACCAACCTGGCCGGCAGCCTGGAGCCAAGTCCAGCCAAACCCCTCCAAAACTACAGCTTTGTATTTCAACAACAATCTTTGTTTATATGCCTGTCCATGGGACTTGGTGTTGGTTTCTATGCAGCAAAAATCTATTAATAGGCACTTTGGAAAACAGTTTGACCATGCTTCTGAAGTTAAACACACACTGTTTCATTCAACAATTCCACTGCTAGAGATTTATATAAGAGAAACAAAACAAATGTTTATAATAGTCGTAAATTGGAAGCAATCTGAATGTCCATCGGCAGGTGAATGGATAAACAGATTGTGGTAAATCTGTACAATGGGATAGAGAATTAAAAGGAAACTAAAAACCTACTGATACAGAACAACTTGGCTGAATCTCAAAAGCATTAAGCTAAATGCTAGAAACCAAACTGAAATACTATATACAGTATGATTCTATTTATATGAAGTTTTAGAAAGGGCAAAGTTACCTTGACAGAAAGCCAATCAGTGGTTGCCAAAGCCCAGGAAGGGATTAAGTACAAAGAGAAACAAAATGACTTATGAGGATGATAAAAATATTACATATCACTCCTGTGGTGGTGGTTCCAGGATTATATACATTTGTCAGAACTCATCAAATTGAACATTTGTAATTGGTAAGTTTTTGCAAAACTGCTTTTTAAAAATTAAATAGCAAATGTGAATTTTAAAAATTACGAACAGTATTATTGTAAAACAACAAATTCAGCAAATTATTAAAATCAATTGGTGCAGAAGTTCCTTTTTGGTTCATGGTATGTTTAATGACTTAATAATATTTCCTTTATTAATGACACTCCTAGTTCTAAGGAAGCACCTAATGTTTCCATTTACTAGATAAATACTTTAATAAGTATTTGTATTCTTAAAACTTAGCAGCAGTGTGTAAAATGTGTTGTTGTTTTTTATTGTTTTAGTCCCTAAATCATGTCTAACTCTTTGTGACCCCATTGACTGTAGCCCACCATGCTCCTCTGTCCATGGGATTTCAGGCAAGAATGCTGGAGTGGGTTGCCATTTCCTTCTCCAGGGGATCTTCCCACCCAGGGCCTAAACCCGGGGCTCCCACACGGCAGGAGGATACTTTATCTCTGAACCACCAGGGATGCCCTAATGTATAAAATAAGCCTCACAAATTAAAATAAAGATACATTCATTTCATTCTTAAATATCCACAACTAATGCACCTATTGCATGCCGTGCGTTTTCTTGAGCTTTGAAATAAAATTGATCGGTGTCACCCTCATTTTTCTTCACACTGAGTTTCATGCAGGACTGGCTTTACATCACAGTGACTGCTGGGAACTCAGCTTCACAAGGATATGGCATCATCGGAAGGAATACAGCGTGGTTAACTTTGAAACCACGAAAGACCTCAGCATAATAATTCAATGTCTGACATATGCCAGTGTGTTTTCTTAAAAAGTTTGAATTATCCTTTCATGTCACTGTAACTTTGGTTTACTGCCAGAGTTTACGAACTGTGAGATTAATGCAAGAATCCATTTCTACCACATTTAACATTTTGTGGGAGGAGGTCTTTGAGATCTCTGTAAATGTAAATTAAAATATTATTTTGAAATGACTTTGATGTATCACATTGATTTCTCCCATGGAGCCTCTTAATTTTAAACGGGTAGTATTGCAATCTCCTCAATGACTCTCAGTTCAAGACCTCATAATAGGGTGTTGGATGCCAGAACCTTAAAAGTAAGCTCAAAAATTCTTCTCAGGGAAGATAATAAGGGTAGACACACAGGGAAGAGAGACACCTTCACAGCCCAAGGGCTTGGTGTGGGTTTGAGCTACCCCGTGCACATGCAGTTCCAAATGCTTGGGCTAGGAGAAACTGTTCCTAATATGGTGTGAAAATACTGTGCAATAAAGATACAGAGTTAGCAAGACCCGGGATCCCGCTTCACACAGAGTGTGAGTGCCGTCTTTCTGTCAGGAGTTTACCAGAGTTTGAACACAGTGATAAAGGGCACTTAAGTAAGATGGAACCTGCTTGTCTTCTTGTTAATATTTGTAACTTAAGGGGGGAAGCCATCAGAGAGAGAAAGCCTGTGTTCAGATGTCGTGTAAGGAGCATGCCACCAGGGCAATGACATCAGGAGCGTGTGAGCAGCCAGATATGGATTCACTTGGATCACGTGGTGACATCGCATTCCAGAGTCCTCAGGTCAGCTCTCAAGGGGGGTCTCCCATGGGTTTCTCACTCTTTTTGGACATCAGTCCCTCATTGTTGAGTAAAATTATGGCTTTGCTTATCTCTATGGACTCTTCCAACTCTTACTTCCCATAATTGTCTGAAGTGCAGTGTATGAGAACAATTGTAACTTCCACCAATCTTCATGAGGAAAACTCCAAACTCCCAAATTTACGTAAGAAACAACGATCCTTTTAAAGCAATGTATGCTTTATTTTCATATTAGACTACTCAGTGCTTTTAAAAATAAATGGGGGCTTACAAAACTTTGTGGAATAAATGTCTATCAACCTACTGATGATGTTTTGGTTTGGAAGCCGGAGGATTTAGCTGTTCATCTCATTCTGCAAAGATGGATGCATCTCTGCATTATAAGAGGTCGATGTGTAGAAGCTGCTCTTTTTAATTCTCCTCTGAGGGAAAGAAATCATTTTTACATGAAATACATCAAAGACAGAAAGAGCAAATCTCCAGATTTAGCTATTTTTGTAGATGGTAGAAGACTATCTGTAATAAAAATGAATAAAATACTCTGCCAGCACCAACTAAAACGAGGCAAAAGATAAGAGTGTTTGCTGGCTTTGAGGCTAAAGCAGTTACTTCTCTGACAATCTTTTACCATCACTGTCTGTTATAACACTTTCTTGTTTGTGGTATTGTGAAAAAGCTTCTTTTTCAAGTCTGAGGACTTATATACCAGCAAAAATGATGATTTTATAATATAGGGAGTTGTCCTTTTTGAGAACTGTAGCCTTTTACTTAACTTCTTGAAACTTTTGAATTTGGCTATTCCAGAGTGCCGTCTCTGTATGTGTCTGTGCATGAATATGTGTGTGCGTTTGTAATCATCCTAGTATTTTTTAAACATTTTGCTTTATTAAGATGTTGGAAAAATTCTTCACAAGTTCTTCCTTTCACTATTTTATTTCTTTAGGGGGGTTTGCTTACATATTTATTGAGTTCTTATTACACTCTGGACATTGAAGATACCAAGATATAAAAAACACCCTGTTTGGAGAGAGTGGCATGTAAAATGCAAGAACACACCTGAGATGACCCTTCCAGAACGAGAAGGAGGACGTGAAGGGCAGATAAAGACGAGCAGTGATTTGCGTGTGAGAGAGTGCTTTTGCAGGAATCCACAGCCTCAACTCAAATTTTGGTCCATGAGCCACAGCCTTGGCACTGTCAGAGAGTTCACTAGAGATAAGGAAACTCAGTCCCTACCCTTAAACTACTGAACATGAATCTCAATTTTCACAAGATCCCAGCTAATTGTTAGGCATCAAAGTTTGTGAGGATCATTCTTCATAAAGGTTGCTATTTTACCTGTTAAAGAAAAGAGAATGAAATCTCTAGAAAGGAGACTGTGAATAAATTATTGGAGCAACAGTGGAGAGGAAGACCCCATGCCTGATGAGCCACAGTGATCTGAAAGGATATATGCACCCTGGTGTTCACTGTTTACAGTAACCAGGACATGGGAGCAACCTAAATGTCCATCAGCGGACAAGTGGATGAAGAAGATGGGATGCATACATACAGTAGAATATTCGGCCTTAAAAAGAATGAAATTACGCCATTTGCAAATAGCAACACGGGTGAGCCCAGGGACTGTGACTGTCCTGGTAAGTGAAGTAAGCCAGACGAGAAGGAGAAATATCGCATGAACCCCTTACATGTGGAATCGAAAAAAATGGCACAAATGAATCGATAAAACAGAGGCTCACAGACTTGGAGAATGAGCTTATGCTCTCTTTGGGGGAAGAGGAGAGCTGAGGGCCAGTGGGGAGTTGGGATGGACATGTAGCTCATGCTCGCTTTGGGGGAAGAGGAGAGCTGAGGGCCAGTGGGGAGTTGGGATGGACATGTACACACCGATACATTTAAAATGAATGGCCAAAAAGGACCTAGTGTACAGCACATGAAATTCTGTTCATTGTTATGTGGCGGCCTGGGTGCGAGGGGAGCTTGCGTGCGAAAGGATCCGTGGATATGTACAGCTGAGTCCCTTCACTGTTCACTTGGAACTATCACAATGTTGGTAGTTGGCTAAGGGTGTGTGAGTCAGCCGCTCAGTTGCATCCAATTCTTTGTGACCCTGCAGACTGCATGTAGCCTGCCAGGCACCTCTGTCCATGGGATTTTTCAAGCATGAATACTGAGAGGGTTGCCATTTTCCTCCTCAGGAGGATCTTCCCTACTCAGGGATCAAACCAGCATCTCCTATGTTTCCTGCATTTCAGGCAGATTCTTTACCTGCTGAGCCATCAGAGAAGCCCCTTAATTGGCTACAACGCAATGTGAAATAAAAAGTTAAAAAAAAAGTCTGTGAGTACTTGTAACAGGCACTTGGGGAATGAGAGTAGGCCACTGGTGATATCAAAGCTGGCTAATACCAGAAACCAGATAATTAGATGCTGTAGTTCACACAGTTTTCTCCAATACTACTTTTGTAGCTAGCTCAGTTAGTTCAGCTGCTCACAGACATCCAACTCTTTGTGACCCATGGACTGCAGCGTGCCAAGACTCCCTGTCCATCACCAATTCCTGGAGCTTACTCAAATTCATGTCCATTGAGTCAGTGATGCCATCCTAGCATCTCATCCTCTGCTGTCCCCTTCTTCTCCCACCTTCAATCTTTCCCAGTGTGACGGTCTTTTTTTCTAAGGAATCCCTTCTTCGCATCAGGTGGCCAAAATATTGGAGTTTCAGCTTCAGCATCAGTCCTTCAATGAACACCCAGGACTGATCTCCTTTAGGATGAACTGGTTGGATCTCCTTGCAGTCCAAAGGACTCTCAAGAGTCTTCTTCAGTACCACAGTTCAAAAGCATCAATTCTTCGGTGCTCGGCTTTCTTTAAAGTCCAACTCTCACATCCATACATGACTACTGGAAAAACCACAGCTTTGACTAGACTGACCTTAGTCAGCAAAGTAATGTCTCTGCTTTTTAATATGCTGTCTAAGTTTGTCATAATTTTTCTTCCAAGGAGCAAGCATCTTTTAATTTCATGGCTGCAGTCACCATCTGCAGTGATTTTGGAGCCCCCCAAAATAAAGTCCCTCACTGTTTCCATTGTTTCCCCATCTATTTGCCATGAAGTGATGGAACCAGATGCCATGATCTTCATTTATTAAATGTTGAATTTTAAGCCAGCTTTCTCACTCTTCTCTTTCACTTTCATCAAGAGTCTCTTTAGTTCTTCTTTGCTTTCTGCCAGAAGGGTGGTGTCATCTGCATATCTGAGGTTATTGATATTTCTCCCAGCAATCTTGATTCTAGCTTGTGCTTCATCCAGATGAGCATTTTGCAAGATGTACTCTGCATATAAGGTAAATATAGGATGTAGGGTGACAATATACAGCCTTGATGTACTCTTTTCCCAATTCGGAACCAGTCTATTTTTCGATGTCCGGTTCTAACTGTGGCTTCTTGAACTGCATACAGACTTCTCAGGAGGCAGGTCAGGTGGTCTGGTATTCCCATCTCTTAAAGAATTTTCCAGTTTTTCCTGTTCTACACAATCAAGGCTGGATGAAAGTGAAAGGGCAGAGTGAGAAAGCTGGCTTAAAATTCAACATTCAAAAAATGAAGATCATGGCAACTGGTCCCATCACTTCATAGAAAATAGATGGGGAAATAATGGAAACAGTGAGGGACTTTATTTTGGGGGGCTCCAAAATCACTGCAGATGGTGACTACAGCCATGAAATTAAAAGATGCTTGCTCCTTGGAAGAAAAGCTATGACTAACCTAGGCAGCATATTAAAAAGCAGAGACATTACTTTGCCGACAAAAGTTCATCTTGTCAAAGCTATCGTTTCTCCAGTAGTCATGTATGGATGTGAGAGTTTGGCTACAAAGAAAGCTGAGTGCTGAAGAATTGATGCTTTTGAACTGTGGTATTGGAGAAGAGTCCTGAGAATCCCTTGGACTGCAAGGAGATCCAACCAGTCCATCCAAAAGGAAATCAGACCTGAATACTCATTGGAAGGACTGATGCTGAAGCTGAAACTGCAATACTCTGGCCACCTGATGCAAAGAGCTGACTCATTGGAAAAGACCATGATCCTGGGAAAGATTGAAGGCAGGAAAAGGGGACAACAGAGGATGAGAAGGTTGGATGGCATCACTGACTCAATGGACATGAGTTTGAGCAAGCCCTGGGAGTTGGTGATGGACAGGGAGGCCTGGCATGCTGCTGTCCAGGGGGTCGCAGAGTCGGACACGACTGAGCGACTGAACTGAACTGAACACAGTCAAAGGCTTTGGTGTAATCAAAAAAGCAGAAGTAGATGTTTTCCTGGAATTATCTTGCCTTTTTAACCATCCAATGGATCATCATAGCTAGTCATGGAGGAGAAAAATCTGATCTGAGGGTGATCCTGGGCTTTTAACTCACAAGTAGTAAAGATGCCATTATCAGCTTAATTAATTAATTAAAGATCAGCAATAAGCTTCCACTCGAATACCTGTGGGGAAGACATATGGGGCATACTGCGTAGATGGGAAGTTGCTGTTTGAAACAGCTTTTCTTTTTTATGCTATGTACAGTCTAGAATTTGGCTTTGAAATAATTCCTTTTTCACTCCCATGGAACCATAGCCTGAGGGTAGGCTCAGAGTCGGTGTAGAATGTGAAAATTCCGCGTGGTCACGTGAACCTTCGGAGGCTCCTCAGATGTTCCAGCGCAAGTAGCAGCAGCGCATCTCGGTTTGTCACTGCGCCTCTTCCAGTATTTAAGCAGGTTATTATTTGCTTTTCTTGGTGAACGCTCTATGAGCTGGCTAGCTCATGTTTAGGGACAGTTTTGTATGGAAATAATACGACTTCAGATTTTTCAATCACATTCAACCCTGAACCCTTCCCTACATCTCAAACGCTTCCTGGCACTACGTTCACAAGCAGATGCCTGTGCAATCTGATTCCACACTGTCCGCCCTTTGAACGCACCTCAGTCGCTTCCTCTGCATCCTTCTCAGGGAAGAACCCAAAGATACTGTTTCTCTTTGTCAGGATGCTGAAAGAAAGTGATGAGTTTTTTAAAAAATAATATTAATTTACTTTTCTGAGGTGCAATTATCAAAGGGCAAGTTGTAAAGAAGTACAATTCTTGGAGATTTCACATTTGAGGACCTTCGTTTCACCACCATCCAAAACAAAACATAGATTATTGCCGTCACACTATATTAGATGGGGCCTCTTTCCATTCATTCAACTCAACCACTTTTGCTGTCTGTCTCCACAGATTCATTTTGTCTGTTCTTGATTTCACACAATGGATTTCACACAGGATTTTGTGTGCCTGTCTATCTCATTTTACTTGCTTAGCATATTTTTGAGATTTGATGTTTCATTTTTTTTTCATGTAGAGTAGTGGTCCATTATAAGACTATATCATGGTTTCTTTATTTTTGTGTTGATGGATATTAAAGTTGTTTCTCATTTTAAAAAGCCTTCTATAAATAATGTTATGTACTTTTTTGTGAAGATATATGTTTTATTCCTTGGATGGAAATTCTCTATGGCACTTCTAAATTGACCACCAAAAGAGCAGTCACCTAGAACGAGAATTTCATTTGCTCACCTGTATTAGATATGGTTGATCTTTTGAATTTTAGGTTATTATAGTGCGTTTATAATATTTCAATTTCTATTTTTTCTTTATGACTAAGGATTTTGATTGCCTCTTCATATATTTAATTTGTACCTTCTTTCATGAAGTTCAGTTCTAGTCTTTTATATATTATCTGTTGAGCAGTTTACATTTTTAACTGTAAAAAATTTTTAATGTAAAAAATTTGAAATCCTTAGTAATTTTATTTATAGTGGAGTTACTAATTTTCATATTTTTTCACATTGAACATTGTGGAAGCAAGGGAGATACAAGGGAGTCGTTGGGATTTGTTTTTCTTTGTCAGTGGAGGTTCAGATCAACAGAATTATGCATCTTTTTTCTTAAGGAATGACTACGGTTTTCAGATTTCCCAGCCTTAATTCTCACACTGACTCTTCAGTGGCCATTTCCTTTCTCATCCCTGAGTCATTGCCTCCCCTTAACTTGTAATACTTTTCTCCTAAATCCTCCCATGGCAAACGTCTCATTGCTCACCTCTCAGTTGAAATCTGACCTCCTCAGGGATTTTCCCTAACAGGTGGGTATACCCACCTCTGTAACTCTCTGTCCCAAAGCCCTTTGACTTCCATTAGCTTAAGTAGTTTTTCAAGGTCTGAAATCACTAGCTTACTGCATGTTTGCTATTCCTTTTCTTCCACTAGAATGTCATACCCAAGAGCAGGATCCACAAGATACTCAGCACCTTAGCTCATCACAGTAAGACTGTGAGTATCTGCTGAATGAATGAATGGGCTTTGAAATTCATCATCTTGTTTGAACTTAATGCCAACATTGTAGGAAGCCATGCATTCTACCTTTTGAAAGTTCAATGTTAAAAAAGAAAGGCTCATGTTTACAGACGGTTATTTTTATTTGCTTTTCTGGGATGATTGACCATGGAAAATATGTTTACACATCATACTAAAGCTTCTGTTTACTCTTGTGTGGTAAAGTCAGATGGGATTGGGCCTTCTAGTCAAAACAATGAGTTCACGTTTTGGTTTTATCATTTACTAATTGTTTAAGTTTGCACAGCACTTCATCTTTCTGAGCCTGAATTTCATCACTTGTAGATTTTAGATAACAGTGCTTGCTCTCCTCATTCCATAAATTTTTTGGAAGGTGAAATTAGATAATGTATTTATGAGAGCACTTTGTAAATGGAATATGTAGGACTTTATTATTGAATTTAATGTACTAATTCATTGCCTAATGGACCGAAAGAGTTAATTGTTCTTCCAAAATTGTCTAATTTATTTTCAGGGTTGGGGAGAATTTTATGCAAGGTGTCACTAATAGATAATAATAACTCATTTGTTCCTCTATCACACCTTTCCTTAGAGGACTCAGCTTTATTCTGTCTCATTAATCCTTAAGAGCACCTCTGAATCGTTAGACAGCCTGATGATAAGCACTGTTCTCCTGGTTTTTACAGCTGGAACAAATGAGGCACTGAGAGGTCAAGTGACTTTCTCAAAGTCACAACGGATCCACGATGCTGCTATGGAAAGGGGCTGGGCGCCTGGCTGCTCCCTGCCTGGACCCGGCCTCAGCAGAGAACGCCAACTCCATGTTATGACTCAGGACCCCGGGGGTGCACATACACAGGGGTGAGGACGGGTGTGCTGTCCTCGGTGAGCTTCGGTTTCAGAAGGAGAAGAGAAACATGAATGGCTAAGACAGAACACAATTGAAATGTCATCAATTTGTTAACATTTGTCTAAAGTTTTGATGTGGGTAGATCTCATTAGTTACATCAAAATAGACTTTATAGAGACGGCATTTCCCATAGATCACAGAAAATGGAAACCTTGAAAGTAATAAAAACGGAGAGTTTACTAAACCAACAAAGCAAAACGAACAAACAAGCAAGATCATGGGGCACAGCTGAGGAAAGGGACTTATTCTTGAATACAGGTGAACAGCAGAGTGTCAGCTAGATGCATACCAGAGTCACCCCCAAGCATCACTGTCTTTAGCATAAGTAGTGACAACAATTATTGACCCCCAGTTGTGATCGTTCTCATCACCAGTAGTCATCAAACAGGAAAGGGGAAGTGAGTGAACAAGGCTGCCGTGGTGCACTGAAGCCTCCTTTCTCTGTGTCAGAATATCCTTCTCTATCCAGATCCTGGACTTCAGATTCAGCCATGGGTTTTCCTTGCCAAATAGGATGTGATCAGATGTGACTGAAGTGGAGGCTTTAAAATGCTTACACGGTTTGACTTGCTTCTCGCCAAAAGAGAAAGAGTCCAAGGGGAGCTTCTCTTCTAAGAATGGGAGACTTGTTGACCAGGCCTGGAGCCAGTTCAAAGCAGGAGTTCAACCAAACCCTCCCCTAAAGCAAAGGCTCCCTCACCTGACTTATAGACTTATAAATGAGAAAAAGAAATGCTTATTGTTCTAAGTCATCTCACTTTGATATGATGCATTAATATTACGCAAACACACTGGACTAATCTAGCTGGTAATATCTAGTGGTGGTAGATTGCAGAAAATCTTAAATTCTAGGATGTGCTCCTTTCCAGTTTAATGATCATGAAACGGCCTTTATAACAGCAGTCTTTGCAAGCAGTTCCCCGACAGTTGAGCCAACTGATGGGCTCTAGGTCCCATAAATGAAATAAAATGTACATTTGAACCTAGACATAAAATTTTCCTGAGCTGTTCCCTAGTGATAAGAACCATTATCCCAATGTGTCTTGAACAAGAGAGTAACATAGCTAAAGCCTGGCTGTAGAAACCGTCATTTGGCTGAGTGTGTAGGGTAGAAACAGCGTTGAGGGGTCAGGGCGAAGGGTACTGCCAATGCCGAGTTGATAGAAAAGAGTTAACTTGGAGGGAAGTAGAAAAGAAATGGCAAAACAAACGTGCACGCAAGAGGCTCTGCTCAGTTGCTGTGGAGGCGACAGCTACCAGATAATGAGGGTAAGAAAGCTGAAAGCGACTGGAGGGACTTCCTTGTTGGTTCAGTGGCTAAGAGCTTGTGCTACCAATGCACGGAGCCCGGTTTGATTCCTGCTCAGGGAACCAGATCCTGCAAGACAGCAGCTAAAGATTCCACATACCTGCAATGAAAATCGAAGCGCCCATATGCTGCACTTATCACCTGATGCAGACAAATTAATGCATAATTTTTTAAAAAAAAAAGTGTCCTGAGCCTTTGAGACAAGTAACGTAAGCCTACTGAGGTCAGTTGCAGAAATGAAGAAATGAGGATAAGCAGATGGTTTGAATGGTGGAGAGGTAATGAGTTTTATTTTTGACATGTTGAGTTTGGAGCATGCAGTAACTATACATACGGACCTTGCAGTTTTGAACTTCAGAGATGTGAGCGTGTGCTCCTAGGTCCACTCATGCCAGTGCACAGGTCTGGCCTACACTGCCGCTCACACGCAGCCTCTGTGAGTGGTGTGCTTTTGTGTCCTGCATAGAGTCACCAGTACAGTGTCTTTATTTCAAGTCCAGGATGTCCAGAGCAGTGTAAAGCTGGTGATGTAGCTGGTACTACTGCACTTTTCAAGGTACTGTACTGTAAAACTAAAAGTATTTTCTTTTCATTGTTTGTTTTTATGTATTATTTGTGTGAGAAGTATTTTAAACCTATTCCAATGCAGTACAACAGAGCCGGTTAGGTTAGTTGGGCACCTAGGCTAGCTTTGCTGGACGTAGGAATAAATTGGACTGATGACTGTGCTCCAGAACAGAACTTGTTCATATTCAGGGGACTTACTGTAGGCAGAAATTTGAGAACTGTCACAGAAGATGAGGCCCCAGGCTCCTCTTTCCTGATTGTCAAATACCTTTAAATGGAGAATGTCTTTCATGCCAAGGTGGAAAGAATTACTCACATATTATATGTCAAGCTCCAGAGAGGAGCAGTCAATGGTCTCCTGCTTGAAGTGAAGAATATTAGGTTGAGAGTTGGATGTTTATTGAAATTCTATTGCCAGAAACATCAGCAACCTCTTCAAGACTAAGAGAAAATTGGTTTGGCTGCGTAGCTCTGGGGGACCCTCTAACTGTGGGGGACATTATAATTCACATACTGCACCATAGAAAAGAAACTTTAAAATTAGTTTTGTATTTAAATCTGAAAACGCAATGTTCCAAGCTGGTTACTCAATGATAAAGAATTTTGTGGAGGTTTACTTTACTGGCAAGTCACCTGACACATTTTACGTGATCATTTGAAACCTGTAGTTTGTCCACCTCATGCGAAGAGCTGACTCATTGGAAAAGACTCTGATGCTGGGAGGGATTGGGGGCAGGAGGAGAAGGGGGCAACAAAGGATGAGATGGCTGGATGGCATCATCAACTCGATGGACATGGATTTGGGTAGACTCCAGGAGTTGGTGATGGACAGGGAGGCCTAGCGTGCTGCGATTCATGGGGTCGCAAAGAGTCAGACACGACTGAGCGACTGAACTGAACTGAAAGCTGTAGACGTGGTACAGGAGCAGGGCAGGTGGGAACACTGGCTTTGGAATCAGGCTCTTCTGGTTTGAATCCATGGTCTGCCAGTTCCTGCCTACTGATTTATTCATTTAACAAATAATTTCTGAATCCCTACCATATTCTGTATGTGAGAAAAAAAAAAAGCAAAGACCAGTGCTTTCGAGAATTTATATCTTCTTAAAATATTTATATTGTTCATGGAGAGTAATAGTAACATATATTTATTCTATTAAAATACAATAGACTTAAAGAAGAATTAAATTATCCACAGTGTACCAGCATCAGATATAACAACGGCAACTTTTTAAGAATTATTTTCAATCGGAGGATAATTGCTTTACAGTTTTGTGTTGGTTTCTGTTGTACAACAAAGTGAATGAGCCCTGAAGATGCATTTATCCCCTCCCTCTTGAGTCTCTCTCCACTGTACACCCCCTCCACCCTCTGGGTCATCACAGGGCATGAAGCTGGGCTCCCTGAGGTGTACAGTAGCTTCCCACTGTTATCTGCCCTACCCACGACAGTGGATGTCTGTTAATGCTACCTCTCAACTCACCTCACCCTCTCCTTCCCCTGCTTGTCCACAAGTCCCGGGGAGTTTACATCTTAATGGACTCAGATCCTCAGCAAATAATAAACATAATAACGAATATATCTCAAAGAGTAATAAGAGATTATGGATGGCATGCAGAAAAGGAGAGGTGTCTAAGAAGGATTGAGTTTGGGGAGTGGGGGGCAGATTTCATTATTGAACATGGAGGTCAAGGTGGATCTCGTTGAAATGCTGATATCTGAACAAAAAGCCAAAAAGTTGAGAGTTAGACAGAAGGAACAAAAGCAGATAAAAGTTCTAGAGCCCGGGGCCTAAGGCGGACACGCGTCTCGAGTGTTTGCTTGAACAGCAGGGAGGCTGGAGAGCAGGGAGCCATTTGCAGAGTCACAGGGAGTGAAGTCAGAGAGAAAACCTGGAGACCCACCAGGTCGGGAGTTTAGCTTTTATCCTGAGTGAAAAGGAGAGTGATTAGAGGATTATTTTTCTTTTCTCTTCATTATAGAAATTTTCAAAGGCATAGAAAAGTGGAGAGACTAGTACAATTTCAACCCATCATCCAGCAAAAAAACTATTGATATAAGGCCAGTGTTATTCCATCTATTTCTCTGCCCAGTCCCTCAAACCCTGGTTATTTTAAAGCAGATTCCGACAGCAAAAGAGACACAGGTGTATAGAAGAGATTTTTGGACTCTGAGGGAGAGGGAGAGGGAGAGGGTGGGATGATTTGGGAGAATGGCACTGAAACATGTATACTATCATGTAAGAAATGAATCACCAGTCTATGTCCGATGCAGGATACAGGATGCTTGGGGCTGGTGCATGGGGATGATCCAGAGAGATGATATGGGGTTGGAGGTGGGAGGGGGGTTCAGGATTGGGAACTCATGTACACCCGTGGTGGATTCATGTCAATGTATGGCAAAACCAATACAGTATTATAAAGTAAAATTAAGTAAAAATAGAAATTAAAAAAAATAAAAAATAAAGCAGATTCCAGACAATGACTTGTAAATTCTTTAGTTATATCTTCAAGAGAAAGACCTTCATTGTCTCAAACACAACCGCAAAACCATACTTACACCTAAAAATAAAAACTTTGATGTTTTCAGATGTCCAATCAAAGTTCATATTTTCTCCATTTATTTTAGAGACTTTTTTTTCTTATTATTAGTGAAATTAGACATTAAACATTGTTTTTAATTTGGCCACACCGCGCGGCCTGTGCAATCTTTGTTTTCGAATGAGGGGTTGAATTCAGGTGCCCACTGTGAGAGCACAGGTCTTACCCACCGGACGACCAGGGCCTTCCCAGAATTAGGACCTTTGGATTATTTTGAGCACAGGAGTGATGGGCCCAGTGGGGCGGATGTACTGGGAGTAGCCTGTGGGGCAGCAAGGAGGCAGGCAGGAGGGACTGCTGGAAGCTTGTAGCTACTCAGAGACGCACGGCGGCGCAGACCAGAATGGCCCCCGTGCAAGTGGTGACACGTTTTTGGCTTCTGAAACTGTTAGGTTTTCCAATGATATGGGACCATGCAGTGTGTGTGAGGGAGAGACACCAGGGTTTGGATTAAGGAGACAAACACAATTAAAGTGTTTGTGGGAAATAAAGAGTTGAAAAATGTGTGCGGTTAAGATAGCAACTGAGCAGCTCCACCAGACTCAGGGTCACCAGTGCATTGGTGATGAACAGAGATACAAGACTGGATGGAGTCACCAGTGTTGACTGAAGGGAGAGGGTGACCGAGGCTGAAGGCCTTGAGTCCGAAGCTCAGATAAGAGGGAAAAGTGGCAAAGGACACTGAGGGGCAACCCGGGGGCAAACGTCCTGGGAGTCACGTGGGGGGGCGTGCGCCCTGGGAGTCACATGGGGGGCGTGAGCCCTGGGAGTCACGTGGGGGTCATGCCTGCAGCAGGAGCATTGAGAGAGCCTGGAGCCGTGTTACACCCACTGAGATGGGAGCTGTGGTACAGAATAGGGTGACTCACGCACTCCTGTCATTGTTTATTTCAAAATTGCTCACAGTCCACCTACTGTATCATGGGCTTCCCAGGAACCCACCTGCCAATGCAGGAGGCTCAGGAGACCCAGGTTCCATCCCTGCATCAGGAAGACCCCCCTGGAGGAGGAAACGGCACCCCACTCCAGTGTCCTTGCCTGGAGCCTGGTGGCTACAGTCCACGGGGACACAACTAAGAATCTAAGCACACACTCACCTACTGTATTATGGCCACTTATTAGATCCTACAGATAGAAATGAGAACCAGGCCTAATTTACACTCTTAAGAACCTTTTATAAACCTACGTATCAGTACAGATGCAGATAGTTAGAAGAGATTATGGAATACTATTATAACTTGCTTATTCTGTTTATGCTCTATTTGTTCACTTATAAAGTTGGGCTAACTGTACTTCATCATGTGTTGCTATGAGATTTAAACAGTATTATGCTTCCATCAGGATGTGAAAAAGTGATCCCTCTAGAATTATTTAGCTCGTCATTCTGCTTATTTGGGAGAATGATACTTTGTGGCAGCTGGTAAAACCCAGGAGTCAGGCTTACTTGACAAAAGATCATCTTCATGCTGCAGGCTTAAGAAGAGGAGGAAAATGTGAGCTCTCTCAGAAAGACTTTGGAAGCTCAGAAATAAAAATGAAGCCCAAAATAAAGAAGCCCAAAATAAAAATCAGTGAAGAAGATGAGCTCATGGGCTAGAGGAGGGCCTGCAGAGGGCTCAGTGGGCTATGGCTGAGCAGGACTTGGGGCAAACGTCTAAGAGAGAACTGCAAGTGGATGCAGCTTTAATATGTAGAGCTGAACTGACAGACAGTGAGAGCTGGCTTCCAGGTGGCTCCCTGGTAAAGAGTCTGTTTCCCAGTGCAGGAGGCATTGGACTTGCAGGTTCAATCCTTGGGTTGGGAAGACATGGCAACCCACTCCAGCATTCTTGCTGGACACAAAAGCCTAGTAGGCTACAGTCCATGGGATAGCAAAGACTGGACACGACTGAACGCGCGTGCATGCTCACACACACACACACACACACACACCCCTGATGGAAAGTAGAACAGTGTGCAAGAGGACATGACTAATTTCTCTAAACTTTACAAAAATCAAGAAGATGGTAAAGGATTGCTCCTGGCTTGAGAATGGGAGCTGAGGAGAGAGCAGAGCGCAGAGCCAGTGCTGAGTCAGTGCAGAGCCAGTGCTGAGTCAGCGCAGCGCTTCCCGCGGCAGAACACACCCGCCGGCCACCTCGGTGTACATGCCAAGGTGCTGGCGGCAGGTGTCTCAATCAGCGAGGATAGGCTTGTTTGCCTTTTTTTAATATTCTTTTGATTTTATCTTTTGTTTTTCTGAAATAAATCCTTATTACTTTTGTAATAAGCAAAGCAATATTGGAAACTTTATTGGAAGAGAAATAAAAGTTAGCCATATAGCGTTTACTGGTCCTTATGAAGCCAATCGGAAGAAGAATAAATCCATGCTTGGAATGTGGCTGGTGAAATCACCTTGAATGAAATTTTCTAACGTGAAAGAAATACCAAACCTTCCAGGTACGGTGGTACCAATAGCACTAACAGAGTCGCTGAATCAGGGGTCCTGATGCTTTCTGTTGGCAGATAATTCTAAGAAAATATGTTCATTTGGAAATAGTCATAACTTCCTCCTTTTGTGTATTTTAACAATCTTAATTTTGATTTATTAAGTTTTTTAAATTCACCATTTACATGCAAAGCAGGGTACACAGGGAAAGGGTAAATAAAAGTAAGCAGTCTGAAATATCCTTTCAAGACGATTCTGAAATATATTATTTATAAAGGCAATACTTGAAGAGATCATTTAATTAAATTTTTAAAAATTTGCATTGAGTTGTGTTGAGTTCTAGGGATCCAGAAATGAATAAGACATGGGGACTGTTTCCCACCAGGAGAAAAAGCCACGTAAACAAATAAATGGCAGGGTGACAGATGAGGAAATAGAGGCCCAAAGAAGTCACCTGAGAGGCAGGGCGAGAGTGATTCATCTCACCCGTGCGTTCAGGAGAGGGATCCTGAAGTGGGCAGTCTGCGATCTGAGGACTGAAAGAAGGCCTACAGGCCATGGAGTGGAGGACCTCTGTGGATGAGGGATCACGCGACACTTGATGGGCAGTGTTGGAAGGAGCAGGTGCCGCCCAGGGCCGGGAGGAGGTGTGCAGGGGTCGCCTCAGGGGGGCGTGCTGGGGGTGCCGCACAGGAGGACCCTCTGGGGCAGCGTGCGCTCAAGAATGCAGAGTTTCGTAACAAGATGACCACCACCCGTTACAGCCGCTCCATGAAGCAGTGAGGTCTGCACGTACACTCTGCTGTGGAAAGGGAGAGAGAGTGTAGAATCTGAGTAACCTTCAACAGATGACAGGCTTGCGCATTAAAAAACAGAGAATTATGGGGAAATAGGCATGTGGAGACATGTGCCTGGAACAAGCGATGAAGCCTGGGGGGCAGATGCAGGAAGGGGTTCCAGAGGCCAGCTAGGACAGAGAACCTTGAGTCTAACCCGGATCGCAGACGGAGTCTCAGGCAACCTGCAGGGACAGATTTATCGCACTCTGAGATTCTTTAATCAGAGGGGCCAAAAAGAGTCTCAGAGAATTAAAACCAAAAAGGATTCACTGGCTTTAAATAGATGAACACCATAAAAGCTTCTTCAAAGGTTCAGCCCCACAGACATTTTTCTGAGTGCCTAATGTTTGTCAGAAAGTGCCAACTGTGATGCCAGGGGAATAAACTTGTGTTAAGGAGGTGTACTTCTTCTTAAGACACTTATGTCTGACTTTGGTTGTCAGATCTTTAAATAGTTCCACTAAAATGTCCTCAGTGGTAACATACATAGAAAAGAGATATAGAAACTCCAAGGGATTGACCAGTTCACTTAGCGCAGTATACTAGTTAAGTTGTAGGCATGGGCATCACAAATGCTGATAAATCAGCTTGACTGTGTCTCCTGACCAGAGTTCATTTTTACCAGCCGAACTCACATCCTTATGTCACCTGTGGAAAAGGATGGAATGTGTGATGGAGCAAACACATACCTGTCTCCATTATTACATGAATAAAAGCCATGTACAGCAAGTATCACATGGCTGGAATATAGCGGATGATGATATTAGTTGCTTCTGAACTATGGTGTTGGAGAAGACTCTTGAGAGTCCCTGGGACTGCAAGGATATCCAACCAGTCCATCCTAAAGGAAATCAGTTCTAAATATTCATTGGAAGGACTGATGCTGAAGATGAAATGCCAATACTTTGTCCATCTGATGTGAAGAGCTGACTCATTGGAAAAGACTGTGAAGCCGGGAAAGATTAAGGGTGGGAGGAGAAGGTGACGCAGAGGATGAGATGGCTGGATGGCATCACTGACTCGATGGACATGAGTTTGGGTAAACTCAGGGAGTTGGTGATGGATAGGGAGGCCTGGTGTGCTGCAGTCCATAGGGTCACAGAGTCGGACACGACTGAGCGACTGAACTGAACTGATGTTCGTTGGTGAGCTAATAGCCATCGTTAATGGAGTGCTGTTCTACGGCTTCGACACGTATCTCCTCGGTTTTTTGTTTGCAGCCTTATATAACTATGCGGTTCATCGCACAGTGTTGCAAGTGATGCGTAATGGAAGCTGGATTTAAACCCAGGCCCTTTGGCTCTGGACTGCATTTCCTCTCAGATATCATGGAAGACAGCATGCTATAAAATGTTGCTTAGGATGAAGGGTCTAGGTGCAGAAGGAACAATCATGCGCAGAAGCTGACGTGGCTTTCTGGATGGGGAACGAGTGTCTTGGTAGCGTATCTCATGGCTGTGTCAGGTTGCTGCTGGGCTCCTTCTAGTTTGGGTGGAGAAGAACACGCATGGAATACAGATGCAGGAACTGCTTTGCTGTCGGAATCCTGGTGCTTGGCAGATTATTGTTTTTAAGACCATTCCGGGGACACACCCGTGAGGAACAGAACGGTGCCCTAAAAGCTGCTCATCAGAAGCACCTGGAGGGCTTAAAACACATTCTTCTGGGCTCCATCCTAGAATTTCTGATGGAGCAGGTCTGAGTCAGATTTTTTTTCTTTTTTTAAAAAAATTTCTGAAGTATTATTGATTTAAAATATTGCCTTAAGGTCTGCTGTATAGCAAAGTGATCCATTATACCTTGTATATATGCTTTTTATGTTTTCTCCATTATGGTTATTACAGGATATTGAATACAATTTCCTGTACGGTACAGTAGGATTTTGTTTACCTGTAGTCATTCTTTTTTTTTTTTTTTTTACTTTATTTTACTTTACACTACTGTATTGGTTTTGCCATACATTGACATGAATCCACCACGGGTGTACATGAGTTCCCAATCCTGAACCCCCCTCCTACCTCCCACCCCATATTATCTCTCTGGATCATCCCTGTGCACCAGCCCCAAGCATCCTGTATCCTGTATCGAACATAGAGTGGCGGTTCAATTCTTACATGATAGTATGCATGTTTCAGTGCCATTCTCCCAAATCATCCCACCCTCTCCCTCTCCCTCTCCCTCTGAGTCCAAAATCCGTTCTGTACATCTGTGTCTCTTTTGCTGTCTTGCATACAGGATTATAATTATCATCTTTCTAAATTCCATATATATGTGTTAGTATACTGTATTGGTGTTTTTCTTTCTGGCTTACTTCACTCTGTATAATCAGCTCCAGTTTCATCCATCTCATTAGAACTGATTCAAATGTATTCCTTTTAATGGCTGCATAATACTCCATTGTGTATATGTACCACAGCTTTCCCATCCATTCATCTGTTGATGGACATCTAGGTTGCTTCCATGCCCTGGCTATTATAAACAGTGCTGTGATGAACACTGGGCTACATGTGTCTCTTTCAATTCTGGTTTCCTCGGTGTGTATGCCCAGCAGTGGGATTGCAGGGTCATATGGCAGTTCTATTTGCAATTTTTAAGGAATCTCCACACTGTTCTCCATAGCGGCTGTACTAGTTTGCATTCCATCTTGTTTAAATTTATGTTTAGTTGGAGGATGTTTGCTTTACAAGGTCGTGTTGGTTTGTGCTGTACAACAATGTTCTGCATTTCCCACCAGTTTTTGGTTGATGCTGACGCCGCTGTTCACAGACCACACTTTTAGGACCAGCAGTCTCGCTGTCCTCAGGCCTTTTTTGTGTTTACGAAAGGTTGCAGTAGCAGTCCAGTCTCACCCGGTCCTGGCAGCGGTTTGATCTGCTGGACTTAGCAACACTTCAGGCGATCTCAGTCCTCACTACATAAGGGCACCAGCAGTCAGGCTGGCCTTCCTGCAGGGCCAGTGTCCCAGAGGCCTGCCCTCCCCTGCCTTCCACCCAATGGGATGAGAAGACTCAGCCCAGGGGATTCTGCCCTCCTGCCTCCACAGACGTAGCCCAGCAACAGAAGCTACCAAGATGGGTACTGCCTGCCCCGATAGACGACACCAGACAGGACTGAGCAGGAACCCCCGCAGTGCAGAAAAGTGACAAAGAAAAAAGGAGCATTGCAAAGGCTCTGAAAACTAAACTGTCACTGAAACTACATCTCGCAAAGCAAGCCAGAAATCTACCCATTAAATCTACACTCTAAGGGCATTTGTCAGCTAAAACAGAAGATTTGAGAAAGAGTAAAAGTCTCTTAATATAAAATCAAAATGTCCAGGATAAAACAGAAAATCATGTCACACCCAAGACCAGGAAATCCCTAATCTGTATGAGGAAAACAATCAATACTGAATTGAGTCAGATGTTAGGATGATCTGACAAGACTCAAAGCAGCTGTCATGAAAACACAGGATAAGAGAGTAACACATAAAAACTGATTGCATTTATATATACTAGCGCTGAACAAATGGAAACCAAATATTAAAATGCAGTAATGCCACTTATGGTTTCTCCAAAGAAAATAAAATACTTAGTTATAAATCTAACAGTGCATGTCAGGATATCTATGCTGAGAATTATAAAATGCTGATAAAGGGAATAAAAAAGGACCTTAAATCTTTGAGCAACACACACCATCTTTTGGATTTAGAAAACTCCATATTGCAACAGTAGGTGAATTCTTCCTAAATGCATCTATAGGCTTGATGTAATTTCAGTCTAAATCACAGAAATGTTCTTTGAAAGCATAGATAAGTTTATTCTAAAATGTATATGGAAAGCTAAATCCCCTAGATTAGCCAAAAATAATTTGGAGAAAGGAGAGAAATAGAAAAGTAAAAGAAATGATCGTTTTCCAAATATTAAAGCTTATAACATAACTGCAGTGATCCCCACAGTGTTTCCTGGGAGAAGGAGAGACACGTAGATCAATGAAACAAGGTCCACTGGGGACATAGACCCACATACACCTGGCGCTTAACTATTGGCAGAGGAGCCAAGTCAATCAATAGTGCAGAAGGAAGTGGACCTTCATTGGCCAAAATGACTCTCCACCTGTACCTTATCCTTTACATAGCAATTAACTCAAAATGAATCGTGGGCTAGCTTGCAAATCTTGGCGTCTCAGGCTGAGGATATGGCCAGAGACGTACATTAAGGAAGTCCTTTGCAGGATATCAAGGTTATTGCTAAATTTTACTGACCTTTATTTCCATTTTTTAAACTATCAAAAACAATTTATTATTGGTTACACTAAAATAAAATCATTACATTTTGTAAATATGCTCTCATACTTAATATGATATTAAGTAACTCTATTAAGTTTTTCTATAGAGCAAGTTGAGGCCATATTGTAGTGTTAAAATCAAGCTTGTATGTCATATCTGGTCTTTCCATTAAGTATGTGACTTTAGTTAAACCACTTCTTTATATTTCTCAGTTTCCTCAACTGTAAAGTATAAGTGATAAAAGCATGTCTGTCTTACATGACTATTATAGAATGGGAATACATACAGAAAGATTTTCATATGTGGGAGGCATTCCATAAATTACTACGATTTTCATTTATTCACAGTTGACATCTGATGGAAAGTCTATCTTTATAAAATGTTCTACATAAAGCACGTGGCTCTATTTGATTAAATTTTAAATTATTTTAGACTAAGTTTGCTAGTTTTATATTAAATACCAATTTTCCCCATAGTTAGTGTCAGTCACTCAGTCGTGTCCGACTCTGCGACCCCATGAACTGTGGCCCACCAGGCTCCTCATGACAGGCTCCTCTGTCTTTGGGATTCTCCAGGCAAAAATACTGGAGTGGGTCACGATTCCCTCCTCCAGGGGATCTTCCCAACTCAGGGATCAAGCCCAGGTCCCTTGCTTTGCAGGCAAATTCTTTATGGAGTCACCAGGGAAGCCCAATTTTCTCCAGGCTTTCAAGCAAATGCTTGCCTCAGTTTGACCGTGGTTTTATATTTTCTTCCAAAGATAAATTTTGCTTTGTTTTTGGCTACATCTGGAGACAGGTGAACTATTCCAGGAAATTCCACAAGTCTAGATTTTAAATTTCCACAACATAATGAGAAATTCTGCCAAAGACCATGTGAAACGTGTTATTTGAGAATCTTTATCATCAGATTTATTCACTGGAAAGTGGAGGGAAATAGGAATTGGTGGAGAAAGGAAAAAGATTTTTTCTATTTTTCATTTCAACATTTGCCTCTTGAATCTTTATATCCCTTATTATTAAGATTTAGACTAGAGGTCAAAAGTTGGAGCACAAAGCTTTTTGTCTGTCATAATGTTAGCTGTGTGATCATTAGCCTGTTTTTTTTCATCAGTTTCATATTGAGAAGAAAGAGAGATGAACACCAAAGCATTTTGTAACGCTGCAAAAAATGCAGGGTACTGTAAGTCATAGCTTCTCAGCCTCTAGTAAATTGGCCAGTTTGAAAGTACAGAGAGAAGAAAACAACTGAAAGGCTCAGATGAAGCCACAAAATGCTGTAAAGGCTTCCAGTAAGAGACAGCCAGGATCCTAAAGAGAAGTCTGCTGTGGGGTGAAATTCCACTTGTTCCTCATGCAAGAAATATGTGACCAAAGGGTCTCAGAGTCTGTGACATCACATTTCCATGAAGGTTTTATGAGGACTGTTTGTGCTCTGACCATTCTCCTTTGAGAATTCTAGTCGCTGTGGGTTAGGAACCACCCTGTTTATAAGCATATTGATCTTACTGTATTAGCAAAAGATAACAATCAAGTGAATTGTGCTTTCCAGGCTGAAGTGGCAAAATACTAAAGCAGACCTTAATGAAAAGATAAGTGAGGAGATCTCAAATATCCCACGGCAAGGAATTTGGTTCAATGAGCAATTTCAGAGCAAGGAAAGGAGATGATTTCGTGAGTGAAAGACCACAAAGTAGCTCCAGCGCTCTGCAGCCCCGCGGAGAGAGAAAACAAGGGGCCAGTTTCCCAGACCGCCCTGCGCTGGCTGGATTTCGGCTGGGCGGGGCCGCAGCCCAGAACCGGTCCTGCGGTGCAGGATGGCTGTCAGAGGCATCATCTCCCATCCCAGACAGCAATTTACTGAAATAGACCACTTAGAGAAATGGAGCCGGATAGGCCATTTCCCGGAAATGAATAGCAGGGCCTTCTCTGCGTGGCTTTGCACATGAATAGCATGGAAAGTTACAGGATGGTGCAGGAGCGCCTGACAAAGCTGTCAGGTCCTGGAGATGGGAAGACATGACGAGGGAAAAGTCGAGCATCTCAGCTTTGACAGGGTCAGCAGGGGGCACTGGGTGGAGCGGCGCTAAGGCTTGTAGTGTGTGGTATCTCGTCTCACTGGCAAAGGGTTCTGAAGAAAAAGATAAAACAGAATTCGTTATCTGATATCATTTTACTCTATAGGAAGTTATTTAGATTTGAGATGGTCAAATTACTGTAGTTTCAGGATCCCAGGTGTAACATCACCCCCTCCGTCCTTGTATCCTGAGATCTGATGTTTCTTTGCGTCCTTCCCCACAATGCGTGATGAGCCAGAGGAAAAGAGAACATGCAGGATGCTTTATCTGCATCCATTTTTTTTTTTCCTGGCTGATATTGGAAGGCCCTGTCCAGAGATCTACGATCCACTGTAGAATTTTCTGGAGAATGAGAGAACACTGCTGCTTTAGCACACCTCCACACAGTCATTCCTAATCTTGTTCAGCCCATTCTCTCTGCCTGGAATGGCACTGCCTTCCTTCCTCTGTTCAGATTACCCTGGCCTTTCAAAGCCTAGCTCAATCATCTCCTTTCCCCTACAAAGCCAACCTCAACCCTTTTCTCCTCAAGCTATCAATTGTACTTTTTGGGATTCCTTCAAAAACTTGTTAATGCTTAGATAGTATTGCCTTTATTATTTTTGTTTTACTTACATATTACCTCCATGAGTCTAAAAGATAACCTGTGGCACTGAGCTCAGAGTTAAAATACTGACCTGGCTGCATCTTAGCTGGATAATATGAGACAAACACCTTGTGAATCTTTCAGTGCCTCAGCATCATCAGGTATGACGTGGGGATGACAAGGCCACATACGGCGCGTCAGCCGGACACGGTGGACTAAAGCTGTTACAATTCTTCCAAAGTGCCAGGGAGCTAGTTGTTGTTGTTTAGTTGCTGAGTCATATAAAATTCTTTCACAACTCCATGGACTGTAGTCCACAAGGGTCCTCTGCCCGTGGGATTTCCCAGGCAAGAATGCTGAAGTGGGTTTGCACTTCTTTCTCCAGGGAATCTTTATGACCCAGGAACTGAAGCCAGGCCTCCTGCACTGGCAAGTGCATTCTGTACTGCTGAGCCACCAGGGAAGCCAGGTAGGTAGTTAGCATGCAACAAATTCCAGCTATTGCTATTTTCATAATTTTCTTTGAGGACTTCCAGGTTATCACACTTTACTGACATATGCTCAGTCAGTTCAGTCGCTCAGTCGTGTCCGACTCTCTCGACCCCATGAACCGCAGCACCCAGGCCTCCCTGTCCATCACCCACTCCCAGAGTTCACTCAGACTCACGTTCATCGAGTCGGTGATGCCATCCAGCCATCTCACCCTCTGTCGTCCCCTTTTCCTCCTGCCCCCAGTCCCTCTCAGCAACAAAGTCTTTTCCAATGAATCAACTCTTTGCATGAGATGGCCAAAGTACTGGCATTTCAGCTTTAATATCATTCCTTCCAAAGAACACCCAGGGATGATCTCCTTTAGAATGGACTGGTTGGATCTTCTTGCAGTCCAAGGGACTCTCAAGAGTCTTCTCCAGCACCACAGTTCAAAAGCATCAGTTCTTCGGCGCTCAGCTTTCTTCACAGTCCAACTCTAACATCCATACCTGACTACTGGAAAAACCATAGCCTTGACTAGATGGACCTTTGTTGGCAAAGTAATGTCTCTGCTTTTGAATCTTCTATCTAGGTTGCTCATAAGTTTCCTTCCAAGGAGTAAGCATCTTTTAGTTTCATGGCTGCAGTCACCATCTGCAGTGATTTTGGAGCTCCCAAAATACAGTCTGACACTGTTTCCACTGTTTCCCCATCTATTTCCCATGAACTGATGGGGCCAGATGCCATGATCTTCATTTTCTGAATGTTGAGCTTTAAGCCAACTTTTTCACTCTCCTCTTTCACTTTCATCAAGAGGCTTTTAGTTCCTCTTCACTTTCTGCCATAAGGGTGGTGTCATCTGAATATTTGAGGTTACTGGTATTTCTCCCGGCAATCTTGATTCCAGCTTGTGCTTCTTCCAGTCCAGCGTTTCTCATGATGTACTCTGCCTATAAGTTAAATAAGCAGGGTGACAATATACAGCCTTGATGTACTCCATTTCCTATTTGGAACCAGTCTGTTGTTCCATGTCCAGTTCTAACTGTTGCTTCCTGACCTAAATCAAATCCCTTATGATTATACAGCGGAAGTGAGAAATAGATTTAAAGGACTAGATCTGATAGAGTGCCTGATGACCTATGGATGGAGGTTCGTGGCATTATACAGGAGACAGGGATCAAGACCATCCCCATGGAAAAGAAATGCAAAAAAGCAAAATGGTTGTCTGGGGTGGCCTTACATATAGCTGTGAAAAGAAGATAAGTGGAAAGCAAAGGAAAAAAGGAAAGATATAAGCATCTGAATGCAGAATTTCAAAGAATAGCAAGAAGAGATAAGAAAGCAAAGCCTTCCTCAATGATCAATGCAAAGAAATAGAGGAAAACAACAGAATGGGAAAGACTAGAGATCTTGTCAAGAAAATAGAGATACCAAGGGAACATTTCATGCAAAGATGGGCTCAATAAAGGACAGAAATGGTATGGACCAAACAGAAGCAGAAGATATTAAGAAGAGGTGTCAAGAATACACAGAGGGACTGTGCAAAAAAGATCTTCATGACCAAGATAATCACGATGGTGTGATCACTCACCTAGAGCCAGACATCCTGGAATGTGAAGTCAAGTGGGCCTTAGAAAGCATCACTATGAACAAAGCTAGTGGAGGTGATGGAATTCCAGTTGAGCTATTTCAAATCCTGAAAGATGATGCTGTGAAAGTGCTGCACTCAATATGCCAGCAAATTTGGAAAACTCAGCAGTGGCCACAGGACTGGAAAAGGTCAGTTTTCATTCCAATTCCAAAGAAAGGCAATGCCAAAGAACGCTCAAACTACCGCACAATTGCACTCATCTCACACACTAGTGAAGTAATGCTCAAAATTCTCCAAGTCAGGCTTCAACAATATGTGAACTATGAACTTTCAGATGTTCAAGTTGGTTTTAGAAAAGGCAGAGGAACCAAAGATCAAATTACCACCATCCACTGGATCAAGGAAAAAGCAGGAGAGTTCCAGAAAAACATCTATTTCTGCTTTATTGACATATGCTAAATTCTCAATAATGTTTACTTGAGCTTCCCTGGTGGCTCAGAGCTTAAAGCATCTGCCTGCAATGTGGAAGACCCGGGTTCAATCCCTGGGTCGGGAAGATCTGCTGGAGAAGGAAATGGTAACCCACTCCAGTATTCTTGCCTGGAAAATCCCATGGTCGAGAAGCCTCGTAGGCTACAGGCCATGGGGTCACAAAGAGTAGGACACGACTTAGCGACTTCACTTTCTATAACTAATGAACTGTAATTTTCTCCTAATAACCTGGGTAATTTTGGCGCATCTTTAGTGAGACAAAAAAGCAATAGGTTTCTCTGCTTGGTCAAGCACCATGGCTTATGGCTTGAACAGTTAGAAATCCATGTTTAAAACACTAACTTAAGATGAGCAGCAAAAAAATAAAAATTAAAAAAATTTAAAAAAAAAAGATGAGCAGCACAGTTTTAAGGGTAGTGAGAGATTATGCCAAATGTACCTTTTCCATTAAAAAGGACATGTGATTGTCATGAATAGGAAGACAGCACAAGAATCAGAGTTAGGGCATTATGTCAAATACCTGGGGGTCATCAACGTTTAGAACGAGCAAATGCACTGGCACATGAGTCCTGAAGGTCGAGATGGATGTGGACCGAGAATGAGACATCTGAAAGGTGGACCAGGTGTAAACTGCAGCCTCCTTAGAGTATCTGGTAGGAGATGGCCAGGAAAGCTCAGGTTTAGGGTTGAGACGTGGAATAACTGGATGAAATTTGGGCTGAGCATCTAGAAACAGGGCCACAGCAGGACGGAGTGCAGAGTGTGGTCTGAGTCTGTGCGCTTGGCAATGCTCACAGGCTTTTCCCCTGGCTTAAAGACGCCAGTGTCTGCAGGGAAGATTCTCACCAGGCAACTGGCGACTGATACTAAGTGCCCACAGCTAATTTAGGATCCCTAAGGGCAAAGACACATGTGCTAACATGCTTAGTCAAGGATTAACTTCAATCATTATAGTTAAATCCATCTTCAAAGACAGAGTGCTTACATGAACATGTTTAATCATGCCTTCATTTTCATGATTCTTTTGTTCAAGCAGCTTCTTCCAAAAGTCAATCTATCATCGATTTATTTACTCAAGCTTGTTTTCTTCATTACCTTCATATTCCCTACACTGTTTCTTTTATACAATTGAGGTCACTTGCTACAAAGTGATAGTAGCCATTGCCTCCTGTAAAGAGGTGACATTTTTTCCTTATCTCTTCAGCCTTTATTGTGGAGAGTTCCCACATATTCTTCCATAATCATGATGCTTGAACAGTTGGTCCTACAAAACACCTACCTGCTGATAGTCCCTTGATCCTAGAAACCAGATTCTCTCTCCCTATCTCTTACAATTGAGAATCAGAGACTTTAATTGCTTCCTGGGGGACCTTTGGATTGGGATTTTTAAATAAAGCTGTTATGTTAGCACTTTTGATGGCTAGATAGAACTACAACTCATTTTAGTGTAAGAAAAAGAGAACAGATGATGTTTCATTGAACAATTTTGAAGTACATAGGCCCATGAATGGTTGGAATAGGTGTTTATACATAGCTATAAATCAGTGTTCATCTTCCAGCTCTGTTTTTTTTTTTCTTCTATATCTTATTATTTGCCAGGAAAGATGGCTCCAACAGCTACTGTGTATGTGATCCTTAAACCTTTTTATCTTAGAATGAATGAGAGCCCTCATATCTAAAATGTACAGAGAACATTTACAAATTAACAGTAAACCAGTTTGGTGTTTCTTGTTTTTTTTTTTTTTTTTTTAACTTTACAATACTGTATTGGTTTAAAGACAAATGATTTGAAAATTTTACCAAAGAAGATATATGAATTTCAAATAAACATATAAAAAGGCATTTAATATAATTAGTAGTTATTCACTGCTGCTGCTGCTGCTAAGTCACTTCAGTCGTGTCCATCTCTGTGCGACCCCATAGACGGCAGCCCACCAGGCTTCCTCGTCCCTGGGATTCTCCAGGCAAGAACACTGGAGTGGGTTGCCATTTCCTTCTCCAACTCATGAAAGTGAAAAGTGAAAGTGAAGTCGCTCAGTCGTGTCCGACCCTCAGTGACCCCATAGACTGCAGCCTTCCAGGCTCCTCCATCCATGGGATTTTCCAGGCAGGAGTACTGGAGTGAGGTGCCATTGCCTTCTACAGAGAGAATGTGGAATAACAGAAAAATGTGAAACTTTGACAAAGTTCACAAAATTAAATCATCTGTTAATAAAATTCAGCAAAATAAATAATAAAGAGAGAGAAAAAATATATATTGGAAATATAAGTGGGAGTAGATATTACCATAAACCCCATGGACCCTGAGAGGCTAAAATTACCAAAATTGAATAAATAAAAAATATCAATAGCTATAAATTTTTAGAAATGAATTAATCTATAAAATTCTTACAAAAAAGTATCAGACTGGTTATAAATGATATCAAAATTTTAAGAAAAAAAGCACAAATTTTATAAAAGTTCTTTCAGAAAATAGAAGGAAAAATAATGACTTTTATAAATTAAGAATAACACTGATAAAAAATAACAAAGGTATTGTAAGAAAAATGATAAGTGGTACAGCAGTATCACATATGGATACAGATACAAAAGACCTTTACAAAAACATTGGCATGTGAAAGGTAAAAATATAAAGAAATGGACAAATAGCCTTTATTTCAGAAGTTGTTTGGCTTAATAATAAAAAAGAGAAAACTAATTTATATTCTTTATATAACAAAAATAATAAACATAAAATTTTAAAGAAAATGCAGCCAACTTTATTCAGCACTCATTTATGATAAATAAAAATTCTCAGGAAACTAAATACAATGGAATTTTTTTCCTTTTGGGAAACAGTGTCTGATGAAACTATAATTAAAATTTTCCTTAATAGTGAAATACTCAACAGTTTCCCCTTAAGGTGGCAAGCAAAACAAGCAAGAATGTTGAATCCCACCACTTTTATTCAATATTGTTCTGGAAGTCTCAACTTGTGTATAAAATAAGAAAAATAAATAAAGCACATAAGAATTAAGGAAAAAGTAAGATGTTAAAAAATGTGCAGGCCATATATCTTTTTATTTTGAATATTCTAAGGTATCTTCAGCATAAATATTAGAACTAGTAAGTGAATTTATCATAGTTGCATGATGCAACATTGATATAATTAATTGTATTTCTATATAAGAGCAGGAAACAATTGAAAAATAAAATCCAAAAAAGATTTCATTTATAATTACATCAAAAGCATAACATAGTTAAGAATCAGTTTAATATGACATACACAAACATGCAAACTGGTAACTAAACACATTGCTGAAAGAAATGAAAGTTCTCTGTAAACGGAATGACTTGTACAAGGATTAAAAAAACAAAACATTGTTTAAATGTCAGCCCTTTGTAGATTGGTGAATACATTCCTATGACTATGAAGACTGATGAATATATTAATGTGAAAAATGCAGTTGGTAATTTAATAGGGATTGCACTGAATATTTAGATTGCTCTGGGGAGGATAGTCATTTTCACAATATTGATTCTTCCAATCCAAGAACATGGTATATCTCTCCATCTGTTTGTATCATCTTTGATTTCTTTCATCAGTGTCTTAAGTGAGTATAGGTCTTTTGTCTCCCTATGTAGATTTATCCTTAGGCATCTAATTCTTTTTGTTGCAGTGGTAAATTGGAATCGTTTCTGTGATTTCTTTTTCTGATTTTTCTGTTGTTAGTGTATAGGAATACGAGAGATTTCTGTGTGTTAATTTTGTTTCCTGAAACTTCACCAAGTTTATTATGAGCTCCAGCAGTTTCCTGGCGGCATCTTCAAGGGCAATATCTGACTCTTTAAAATAAGACACATAAATGGTCGAAAAGCACATCGTATCACTAGTCACTAGTGAGATGCAGAAATACGCCCACAGTGGCGTACTGCTACTTGCACACTGGAAGGGCTGACATTGAAAGGGCTGAAAACATCAATGCTGGCAAGTATGGTGACACCAGAACTCTCATACATTGCTGGTGTGAGTGTAACATTGTAAGGTCATTTACGGAAACTGTTTTCACAATTTCTCATATAATTCAAGACTCATCAGCTCTATAATACAGAAATTCCCCTCCTAGATATTTACTCAAGGATACAGAATGACAGATATTCACCTTCTTTTTGAATGATCATAAAGTAGCTTTATTCATGAAAACAAAACTGAGATACCCAATTGTCTATTAATGGCTGAATGCATAAATTGTGGAGTAGTCACACATACTGGTACTCCTCAGCAATAAAAATTAACCACTGATACGTGCAAATACACGGATGGGTTTAAAAATATATGTTAAGCAGAAAAAGCTGGACACAAAAACCTCATACCATTATTCTATTTATAAAAGCTAAGCAGCAGAAAACATTAATTTATAATCAGAGAAATCAGAAAGTGCTTGCCTGGAGGGTGGGGCTGAGTAGGGAGAATCACAAGGAAATTTCCTGGGGTGATAAAAATGTTCCCTGTCTTAAACATGGTTATATAGGTATGTGTCATTGTTTGTAAAGTATCTTTAAATTAAAAGCAAACCAAAAAGAAACAAGAGATAAGATTTGAAAAATGAAAGTAGGATTTGGAGGAAAAAACAATCAAGAGAGCCTCAGTAAAGATCACGATCTTTCAATCCATTTGGAATTCAAACTTTCCATCGGCTTGGAAGATTTGGCCTCAACTGCAGGCAAGTTTTCATATAATATATATAAGATATAACTTTATGTGTCTTTCAGCTGTGCTGGGCCTTTGTTGCTGTGCAAGCTTTTCTCTAGCTGCCACGTGTGGGAGCTACTTTCTGGTTGCAGTGTGCAGGCCTCTCACTGCAGTGGCGTCTCTTGCCATGGACCATGGGCTCTAGGGCTCCTGGGCTTCAGCAGTTGGCATGTGGGCTCGAAAATTGCGGCTCCTGGACTCCAGAGCACAGATTTAATAGTTGTGGCATGCAGGCTTAGTTGCTCTGTGGTGTGTGGAATCTTCCTGGGCCAGGGATTGAAAGCATGTCTCCAGCATTGGCAGGCAGATTATCGCTGAGCCACCAGGGGAGCTCCTGTAGGCAGGCTGAACTGCAATTTCTCTTCAGCCTTCTGGCTATGTGACTTTGGGCCAATATCTTAACCTTTCTGAGCCTTAACCTGTAAAGTGGAGAAACTCGATGAAATGCTCTGATTCCTGAAATGCTTTTCAGGCACATGTTGCAAGTTCAGTCTCCTTCGGTCACACGGCACTCAGCCAAGTTTCCAGATATCTTACTTCTGCATATCACTTGTCTTCCAGACATTTGTTGTTTTAGCCCCGAGCTGAATCTGTGATGAAACGAAACTAACGTGTGCCCAAGTGTGAAGCTGCGCTCTTCCTCCCTTATGCCTAGAGAGTCTTTCCTGAGCTGGGATTTGGTCGTAGGAGAAATAAATGACTGTGTAGCTTGTGTTGATTTGTCAACAGAAATCAGAGCTAACCATTTAGCATTCCAGTCCTTGTTCCATGAATGAGCCACTTAAAAATAATCCACTGGGCCTGATTTTTATTATCTTCAGAATAAAAACATTTTCCTGGAGAATATCTAAAATTTATTACAGCAATATCAAGTTGCCTCTCACCTAGAGTATCTGCACTTTATCTCTTTAATACATGAGAGTTATTTTTCTAAAATGTCAAACTAATTTCACTCCTCCTGAGGTCAAATCTTCGACTGACTTCCCTTTATCCCAATGTACCACACATGCATTGTACCTTCAAGTATCCCCTGAGTTATCTGCAATTACACTTTCACCTGCAGTCCTTTGACCCGTTGAGCACTAGTGTTCCTCAAATGCACCAGAAAGTCCAGTGTCCCCCTAACGTGGCTCATCTGTTCTTTCTGCCTGAGAAATTCATGCACAACTTACTGAATTAGCTTCAAACTTCAGCTCAAAGTGTTCTTGTCTCTGAACAGTGATTTGACTTTCTGCATCCCTCCTGCTTAGCCACCCTCCTCCCGACTCCTGTGTAGAGTTAGAGCCCCTTCTGGCCCATTTTTCAGAGCATGCACGTAACTTTGTAGATCTTTGTTGAGAAACAAGGCCCCACATACCCTGCTTCCCCCACCACACACACACTTACATTTACCCAAAACAAGCTGAGCTCACTACTTGCTAAGGAAGAGAGAACTGCTCCCTAGGACACAGACTCTGAACAAAGCAGGAGTCAACCTTGGATAAGGTTGAAAGTGAAAGTGAAAGTGTTAGTCACTCAGTGTCTGAATCTTTTCGACACCATGGATCGTAGCCCGCCAGGCTCCTGAATTTTTGAGGCATAGGTTTTGAAAGGAAGCTTCTCCTGATGACTTGAGATTAACACTTTTTCTCTGACTAGGTATTACAGTTTGAGTCTAGAGCCAAAGAACAGATTTTCAGATTCCTACCATATTCATAATACTTGACATTTCATATATTACCCGTTGACTTCTTTATCTCCCTTTCGCTAGACTTAAAACCCTTGATGGTTGGAATGCAGTCATGTTCATCTTTATATTTAATAGGTGTTCAAATATGAATGAGTACATATTTGAAAATATTTTCAAGAATTTTAAAGTATGGATCACATCTATACTTACCGATGGAGACAAATCCAACTCTAATGTGATGATCCTAACTCAATGATTGAAAGTGTTTATGGGAGAGCCCCCCAAAAAATAGCATGAAGAGCATCTCTAAAAAATTAGCACCAGTTACAAAAATCTGATATTGATAATTTAACATTTTTTTCCTGATTCTTTCATCACTTTTAAAATAAAACTTATTTCTGAGTTACACGCACCCATATAGGCTGTTTTTCTAATATTACCTCTTAATCTTCTATTATTCCTATTGAGAACATGGTTCAGAGAGAAACAGGGGAGAAAACAGTAATTAGGGGACAATTAGCCTAAGGGTCGAGAAGGTATTAGGTTTCTTTCCATTATGCCCAAGCTTTTAAAATCCAAGAAGAAATAAACCACAAGGAAGAGAGTGTAAATTACTTTGTCTTCAGACGGCTTTCACAGGTGTAAATGCGGGAAAATGAAGACATTCTATTCTCATAAGTGCCAGGAGCTGCTATTCAGTGTGTCTTACATGTACAGTCTCCTATTTGCTAAAAACACGTCAATACGTGATTTCAGGACTGCCTCTGGAAGGTGATTTACCTATTGTCTACTACCTGAAGAGCTCTAAGACTTGAGATTTACCTGCAAAAAAATGTTACTTAGTAATCCATCACCCATCAACACAGAATTCTTAGACATAGTATAAGCTCTTGCGTTTAAGAAAGGAGAAACCATCCTTTGTTTACAACAACGAGACCAAAGGGGTGAAAAGCTGGATGGCTCATGTCAGCACTCAGCCTTAACACCAGTTTTTTTTTGTTCTGATCATTTTCCTAAAAAGGAAAATCATGCTGGCTTTCTGCCATTGTCTTTTTTTCCCGCTGCTCACCTGAGTCTTGCTCTACCACCGGCAGCATTTGTTTGGATGGTGTTCAAGCTTCAAAAACGGGATCAGATTTACACATGTCCCTGGGATTCACTGAAGGTAGGCTACCGAGGGTCTTATTTTCAATGAGAGCTCCACTGGGCTCACCTCGACCCTGTGGACTGCAGCCCGCCAGGCTCCTCTGTCCATGGGATTCTCCAGGCAAGCATACCTGAGCGGGCTGCCATGACCTCCTCCAGCGGCTCTCCCCTGACCCAGGGGTAGAACCCTTGTCTCTTATGTCTCCTGCATTGGCAGGCACATTCTTTACTGCTAGCTCAGCTGGGAATCTTCACAGGGTTCACAAATATTCCCACGCAGGTAATCAACACCTGAAACACTGTTCTTTAGAAGAACATCTTGTCAAAATCTGCCTTCAACAGTGGGGTTTCCAGGGCTTGCAGACTGGGCCCCACACTACTGTAATGTCCAGCTGGCTGTTGTCTCGAATTTCTTCTTATTTTTTTTTTTTAAACAAGAGACCTCGCATTTGTATCTTGCATTGTGCTGTGCTGTGCCAAGTCGCTTCAGCCATGTCTGACTCTTTGTGACCTATGTACTGTAGCCTGCCAGGCTCCTCTGTCCATGGGATTCTCCAGGCCAGAATATTGGAGTGGGTAGCCACTTCCTTCTCCAGGGGATCTTCCTGGGTCAGGAATCAAACCCACATCTCTCACGCCCACCTGCATTGGCAGGCGTGTTCTTTACCACTAGTGCCACTTGGGAAGCCCAAAAATGTGAGACTGTGTTAGCCAAAAATTGAACCCAGGCCTCCTGTGTGACAGGAGAGAATTTTATCATTGAACCACCAAAGCTGTATCTTGCAATGGGGACCACAAATTATAGAGCTGATCTTCCTTCTCACGCCAAGAAAGATCCAATGACAGTCTGTCTTGCTCCCAGACAACAAACGGATAAAAGGGAGAAGCATTTTGGGGTCATGCTAAGAACACGTAAAATCTGACATCTTGAGAAGTTAACTTATATGACAGAAATTGTACAAAGCCTAACAAGGGAAAGGTAGCCCCCTGCACTCTGCAGCAATACTGATGGTGAGAAGTGAGGTCACGCTGGGTGGCACTGGGAGTCCACGAGCTGGAAAGCAGTCCTGGAACTGGGGTCTGAAGGATCTCTGGGCCAGAGAAACTCTTGCCTTGAACACCCCCCTGGAATCAACTGAACACCTAGAGCACGTGTGGAGAAGAGAAGACGGCCATGCTTCTGTTCCCAGACGTGCACTCTAATACCAAAGGTGGAGACTGAAAGGGAGGGGCAAGGGGGCCTGGAGCCAATGGGGACAGAGTTCCTGGGAAAGAGCTGGACTCTTGAAAGCGGGAAAGAAAGTTGAGATGGAAACTTTCTTCTGCCAGGGATAGTCTTGGAAACATGTATCTTTGTTACAATTTCTCTGATTTTAAAATTTCTATGAACTAGATCTGTTTAGGGCTCAAAGGAAGTGAAGGAGAGGCCCTGAGAAAAATAGGAATCCAACTTTGCATTTCTATTACATTTTGTGAAAATTAGAAGGAAAAAGGTCTAGTTTGAGTGTTTTCCTTAGAGAAATCTTGAGTAGTGTCAATATGCATAAGTTTGCTTAGAAAAGACTTCATGAGTAAAGATGGAAAAATTGGGAATTTGTGAAGCTTTGTAAGAAAATGGATATAAGATAGGTCTTTTACACAGGAAGAAGCAGATTAAAAAATATATATATGTCTATAAAGCTGGCTTGGACTCTATTATAGAAACAGATGGTCTTGTAGACAATTTGAATTAGCGTACAAAGAAATATTGCTTGACATAGGATGTTTTGGCATTCAAATGAAAAGTTCCCCTCAGCCTTACAGCTGGTTGAAATTTGACCATGAAAAGGCATATAGGGGCCCCAAAACTGCCTATTGCTCAATTGCAAACTACCTGAGGTCAGGACTGCCTTCTGTCATAATGGATACACTTGCTTCCTGGTGAGGCGTGCAGTTGGGTCTATGGGCAGCAACATCAAGGAACAAATAGAAGGAGAATATTTAAGCCCGTTACAGATGTTATTTTACTTGTGTGACATAGAAGGACTCCAGTTTTTTAAAGTCTGATTACTGGTTATCAACTTTTCTGAACTGTTCTTGCCATGCTTGTGTTGTTACGAAAATCTTTTCCTTCCTTAGGTATCATGGTATCTGATGAAGACTTTCTACCAGAGAAATTCTGCTGTCATCAGAATGCAGGGGAGAAACAGATGACAGTAGTTAGCATATGTTCGCTATCTAATTGCTTTAAAAACTATATCAAACAGTACAAATGTTCACTTGTAAGAGACAGCTCCAGAATTCTGGTACCACTGTGTGTCTACTGGTTTCAAATTTATCCACTGATTTCAGACATTCAGAAGGCTGAGCACCTCCTCAGCTTTCAAGGCAGCATGGTAAAGCAAAAGCCACATAAAGCTTTGCTAACATAGACTTGGATTTGAATTGTACTTTCAACGATCACTAGTCATGGTACACAGGCAATCATTATTTTCTCTCCCATGTTAGTGGACGTTGTATTATTCTGCAGAGGCTAGACTATACAGCTGCAACAGATAACCCCCAGACTTCAGGCTGTGTGTGCATGCTCAGTCACTCAGTTGTGTCCCACTCTGTGACCCCATGGACTGTAGCCCACCTGGCTCCTCTGTCCATGGGATTCTCCAGGCAACAATACTGGAGCCGGTCACCGTGCCCTCTTCCAGGGGATCGTCCCGACCCAGGGATTGAACACTCATCTCCTTCATATCCTGCCTCAGCAGGCAGATTCTTTACCACTAGCGGCACCTGGGAAGACCCCGATGGCTTCACACCAAGAACGTTTATTTTTGCTTATGACACCTGTTCAGCCTGAGTTGATGGGGCTCTGCCTGAAGATACTTGAGGACCTAGGCTGGTGGAAAGGTGCTTCCACAAAACCAGTGGAAAAGGCGGAAATTCAGTGCGTATTGTGCCCTAGATCTCACTGCTTCCTTTCAGAAACAACACTGTCGCTGTTGGTAACCAGACATGGGTCAATTAGTCCCATTGTTAAGACAAACTTTGAAGGGAGTGCGAGGACAAAACCCCACCTTATTTCTAGAAGGAGAGGAGAACTTGAGTGCTTTTTTAACAAAACGAATGACTATCCCAGAAAAGCAGTGCCTTCTTCACAGTGTTATTGCTTAATCATGTATGTAAAGCATCTTGACAGTTGTAGGTCAATGAATGGCAGTTACTATTAGAAGCAGATTTGATTAAATAAAATATTTATACTCATGATTTCCAGGTAAATGTGGCACCTTAAACAACTGTGCCTAATTATAAACTTTCCCCAAGTTTTACAGCAATTATAATTATAGTTTAAATATAACTCAAGTTAACTAAAGTATTTTACAAGCTATAAACTAACAATGATAAGAAAAATGAGATAATAAATGATAGAAGAGGAAGACGAGGTGCCAAGGGTTTGTGAAAGGTGCCTCAAGGCGTCCACCAGAGACGACAGAGAGGCTGACTCAGGATGTGAGCCTGACTGCTCCGTGATTTTAGGAGGGTGAAGTGTTGGAATTCTTACCCTCTGGGTTTGGAAGAGGAGATCTTGGGAACATGCTGAGTTGGAGGACTGGGATCTGAGAGTCACAGGTTAGCTGGAAGTTTTGAATGGCCAAGAGCATCCTTGAAATATAGGTTGGAAAAAAATAATGTCTGCCAGCAAAGTCCATAAGGAAATCTGTTAGTCTCTGCCATGGTTCTGAGTGGAAAAACAACTGGTAATAAAAATATTCTTCTATTGAATGTTTAGCCATGATTTGTTACTGACCTTTTCTTGGCTCTTCATTTAAACAATTTAAAAAATCTGGGAAATCAGTGCAGACATTAAACTGTTTCTGAATAAATAATAAATATATATGTATTTTTTAAATTAGCAGAACATAAATAAAGTTCTTCCATTTTGCTAGCTCTCCATCATGCCTAGTGGGAACAAATATTGTCTGGAGGAAAATATCTAGTTCTTAAGATTCCCATGATTAAGCTCAGCCAAACAATGAATTCACTATAGACAATTAACACATGCACACAGAAAATTCACCATGAACAATAAAACGAACAAACAAACAGAAAACAAAGACTTCACCTGATCTACCCCTGTGGTTGGCAAACTACCACTCAAGGGCGAAGTTCATGCTGCTGCTTGTCTTATAAATAAAGCTTTATTGGAACTTCTGTGTGCATGCATGCTAAGGCACTTCAGTTGTGTCTAACGTTTTACAACCCTGTGGACTGTAGCCCTCCAGGTTCCTCTGTCCATGGCATTTCCCAGGCAAGATTACTGGAGCGGGTTGCCGTAACCTCCAGAGGATCCTCCAGACCCGGAGATGGAACCCGAATCTCTTAGGTCTCCGGCCCTGGCAGGCGGGTTCTTCACACTAGGACCACCTGCAAAGCCCTTACTGGAGCTCAGCTGTGCTTTGCTCTTTATTCATTGTCACTACTCCTGCTCTGAAACAGCAGAGTTGAGTGACTGCAGAAAAGACTGCATTGCCCACAGCTAAAGTGTTTACTATATGTCCCTTAACAGAAAATCAGCCTGCCTCTGATTAGATAGTCAAGGACTTCACATTTTGGAGTTACCACTTAGAGAAAATAAAATACCTTTTTTAAGCAAATAAAAACAAAAACTAATATTTGTAAAATGAGTAAAGAATAAGAGACCAATGGAAAAATGACAAGAGAAACCCCTTATACTGTTGCTGGGAATGTAAATTACTGCAATTTCTTGGTAAAATAATTGGAAGATAGTATCTTTTGATCAAACACTTGTATTTCTAGTAAAACGTTTGAGTGTGTGACACACACAAAAGTATGCAGAGCAATATTTTCAATTGTGAAAATCTAGGAATAACCCAGATATCCTCTGCCTGGATGATTAAAGGATTCAGAATATAATCATATAGTAGAATATCAGTGAGAATGAGTAAACTATAGCTATAAATATATATATATATATATTAATAAATCTTAAAAGCATGTCAGAATAAAAATATGAGGTCACATATAAACATCAAAAACTTGAAAAAATTCTAATTTTAATATGTCTAAATCCACATACAATTATCTGGTGTGTATATGTGCATAAACACATTTAATATAATTATTTGGAAAACTCTGATGCCCATGTCATTACCTTGTCCTCCTAGGTTATTTCATCATTTTGCCTGAGGATTCTTTAGCACTGAGCCACCTGGACAGCTGTATACAGCTTTGTGTGTGTGTGTGTGTGTGTGTGTGTGTGTGTGTGTGTGTGTGTGGCTCAGTCGTATCCGGCTGTTTGCGACCCCATGAACTGAAACCCTCCAGGCCCCTCGTCCATGAGATTCTCCAGGCAAGAATACTGAAGTGGGTTGCATTTCCTCCTCCAGGGGATCTTCCCAGCCCAGGAATCGAACCCAGGTCTCCTGGGTTGCAGGCGGATTCTTCACCATGTGAGCCAAAGGGAAGCTGCTGTAGAGCCAAAAGTAACATAAATAGGGCTTCCCAGGGGCTCAGAGGCAAAGAGCCTGCCTGCCAGTGCAGAAGCAGGTTCAGTCCCTGGGACAGGGAGATTCTGTGGAGAAGGAAATGGCAAGCTGCTCCAGTCTTCTTGCCTGGGAAACGCCATGAGCAGAGGAGCCTGGGGGGCTACAGTCCATGGGGTAACGAGAGTCAGACCCATGTAGTGACTAAATGAGAACACTGATATATTAGCATAGACATAGACAGCATTATATACATATATAAATAAGTGCACACATAAAATTGTAATGTACATATATAAATATCATCGTATATAATAGTTAATATGCACATATATGTAATTTTATACAAGATTAAGATTTTTATGTAGTCTAGTTCTTATGAAAAAGTAAAAATTAAAGTAAAAGCCTAAAATTTAAGCTGAAAAACATCAATCAGAACATATTTGGAAAAAAAAAAAGAACATATTTGGGTCACTTCTGTGATGTTTGTTTTCAAGAGAATGGATCCGTGCATCTAACATCTTTAACTGCAGTTCATATACGTTATTTGCTTTCCTTCGACCCCATGGAAATAAATTATTACTGTCTAGAAATATTTTGGAAGTGTGTCCTCCTCTTCCCTCACTTTTTATCCTTTCCCTCCCCACTCAGTCTCCCATCATGGCTTCCCTCTCCTCACGTGTTGCTCCTTCTCTCCTTTCATTTCTAAGTGCCTGCTCTATTTGTTGCTGTTACTGCTATTTAGACAATAAGATCTGATGGCGTATTTCTTCTTACCTCCCCCCACCTTGCACCTGACCTGAGCTTTGTGGAATGGCAGTGGGTGGGAAGAATGATGGATTCTTTTCTATCAATAAGATTTGCCTTAGCCCTCACTTTTCCACAAGCTTGTCATCATCATGTAAAATCCTCAAATGTGCCATCATCTTTCAATATTATTTAAGAGTTCTAGATAAGTTTTATTTTCCTTATCCTGAACCACATTCCTTAAACTAGTCAAATGCCTTCCACCACTATAGTCAGCTCTCTATCGATGTATTTCATCCCCTGCCATCTTGGGGTTATTTCACATTCTTCTACAAAATAAACCTTTGCTACTCTTAAACTAGAGCCTCCTTAAGCTCTATTGCCCTTAATACTGCCACCTTGATAGATAACTAAATAGAGAGATAGAAGTTTACCACTTTATATTTTGCAAGCTCAAACACATCACTAGGAAGAGAAACAACCCAGAAAAAAAAAAAACAAAACCAAAAACTTCTTGCAGTTGTTGTTTCACTTAAAATTCATGTTTTGGGGGGAGAGGGAAAGATGGCGGAGGAATAGGATGGGAAGAACACTTTCTCCCTCACAAATTCCTCAAAAGAACATTTCAATGCCGAGCAAACTCCACAAAACAACTTCTGTAGGCTGGCAGAGGACATCAGGCAACCAGAAAAGCAGACCATTGTCTTCAAAAACAGATTTTTAATCTTTGCTCTTAGGTTTTTGTTGTCAATTTTGTACATTTAAAAACCCAAACTTCACTACTCCAGTTTACCTGAGAGCGAGATTACTGGCTTGACCACTCTCTCCTCCTCTGGACTCTCCTTTTTCTCCACCAGGTGGCCTCTGTCTCTTTTCTCCCCCATCTCTTCTCTATCCAACTCTGTGAATCTCTGTGTGTTCCAGACGGTGGAGAACACCTAAGGAACTGGTTACTGGCAGGATTTGTCTCTCTCCTTATCCTCCTGGTCACCTCTGTCTACTTCCTCCCTCTCCTCTTCCCCGTACAACTCTGTAAATACCTCTGAGCGGTCCAGACTATAGAGCGCACATAAGGAAGTGACTACTGGCTAGCTTGCTCTCTTCTCTTTTGATCTCACCGCATCTCATTCCAGTTACCTCTAACTATCCCCTCCATCTTCTCTTCTCCTTGTAACTCAGTGAACCTCTCTGAGTGTCCCTCAATGTGGAGAAACTTTTCATCTTTAACCTAGATGTTTTATCATTGGTGCTGTATAGATGGAGAAGTCTAGAGGCTACTGTAAAAATAAAACTGAAAACCAGAAGCAGGAGGCTTAAATCCAAAGCCTGAAAACATTAGAGAACTCTTGAATTCAGGGAACATTAAGCAATAGGAGTCCATCAAATGCCTTCATACCTACACTGAAACCAAGCTCCACCCAAGGGCCAACAAGTTCCAAAACAAGACATACCACGCAAATTCTCCAGCAACACAGGAACACTCCCCTGAGCTTCAATATACAGGCAGCTCAAAATTATCCCAAAACCTTTGATGTCTCGTAACCCATTACCGGTCACTCCACTACACTCCAGAGAGAAGAAACCCAGCTCCACCCACCAAAACTCCAACACAAGCCTCCCTAACCAGGAAACCTTGACAAGCCACTGACAGAACCCCACCCAAAGTGAGGAAGCTCCATAATAAAGAGAACTCTACAAATTACCAGAATGTAAAAAGGCCACCCCAAATGCAGCAATATAACCAAGATGAAGAGACAGAGGAATACTCAGCAGGTAAAGGAACAGGAGAGTTGCCCACCAAACCAAACAAAAGAGGAAGAAGTAAGGAATCTACCGGAGAAGGAATTCCGAATATTGATAGTGAAAATGATCCAAAATCTTGAAATCAAAATGGAATCACAGATAAATAGCCTAGAGACAAGGATTGAGAAGATGCAAGAAAGGTTTAACAAGGACCTAGAAGAAATAAAAAAGAGTCAAAATATAATGAATACTTTTTAACGGCTGAGTAATACTCCATTGTGTATATGTGCCACAGCTTTCTTATCCATTCATCTGCTGATGGACATCTAGGTTGTTTCCATGTCCTGGCTATTATAAACAGTGCTGCGATGAACATTGGGGTACATGTGTCTCTTTCAATTCTGGTTACTCAGCCGTTAAAAAGAATTCATTTGAATCAGTTCTGATGAGATGGATGAAACTGGAGCCGATTATACAGAGTGAAGTAAGCCAGAAAGAAAAACACCAATACAGTATACTAACACATATATATGGAATTTAGGAAGATGGCAATGACGACCCTGTATGCAAGACAGGGAAAGAGACACAGATGTGTATAACGGACTTTTAGACTCAGAGGGAGAGGGAGAGGGTGGGATGATTTGGGAGAATGACATTCTAACATGTATACTATCATGTGAATTGAATCGCCAGTCTATGTCTGACACAGGATGCAGCATGCTTGGGGCTGGTGCATGGGGATGACCCAGAAAGATGTTATGGGGAGGGAGGTGAGAGGGGGTTCATGTTTGGGAACGCATGTAAGAATTAAAGATTTTAAAATTAAAAAATAAAAACTAAAAAAAAAATGAATAACGCAATAAATGAGATCAGAAACACTCTGGAGGCAACAAATAGTAGAATAACGGAGGCAGAAGATAGGATTAGTGAAATAGAAGATAGAATGGTAGAAATAAATGAATCAGAGAGGAAACAAGAAAAACGAATTAAAAGAAATGAGGACAATCTCAGAGACCTCCAGGACAATATGAAACACTCCAACATTCGAATTATAGGAGTCCCGGAAGAAGAAGACAGAAAGAAAGATCATGAGAAAATCCTTGAGGAGATAATAGTTGAAAACTTCCCTAAAATGGGGAAGGAAATAATCACCTAAGTCCAAGAAACACAGAGAGTTCCAAATAGGATAAACCCAAGGCGAAACACCCCAAGACACATATTAATCAAATTAACAAAGATCAAACACAAAGAGCAAATATTAAAAGCAGCAAGGGGAAAACAACAAATAACACACAAGGGGATTCCCATAAGGATAACAGCTGATCTTTCAATAGAAACTCTTCAGGCCAGGAGGGAATGGCAAGACATACTTAAAGTGATGAAAGACAATAACCTACAGCCCAGATTACTGTACCCAGCAAGGATCTCATTCAAATACGAAGGAGAAATCAAAAGCTTTACAGACAAGCAAAAGCTGAGAGAATTCAGCACCACCAAACCAGCTCTCCAACAAATTCTAAAGGATATTCTCTAGACAGGAAACACGAAAGGGTGTATAAACCCGAACCCAAAACAATAAAGTAAATGGTAACGGGATCATACTTATCAATAATTACCTTAAACGTAAATGGGTTGAACGCCCCAACCAAAAAGACAAAGACTGGCCGAATGGATACAAAAACAAGACCCCTCTATATGCTGCTTACAAGAGACCCACCTCAAAACAAGGGACACATACAGACTGAAAGTGAAGGGCTGGAAAAGATATACCACGCAAATAGAGACCAAAAGAAAGCAGGAGTGGCAATACTCATATCCGATAAAATAGACTTTAAAATAAAGGCTGTGAAAAGAGACAAAGAAGGCCACTACATAATGATCAAAGGAACAATCCAAGAAGAAGATATAACAATTATAAATATATATGCACCCAATATAGGAGCACCGCAATATGTAAGACAAATGCTAACAAGTATGAAAGGGGAAATCAACAATAACACAATAATAGTGGGAGACTTTAATACCCCACTCACACCTATGGACAGATCAACTAAACAGAAAATTAACAAAGAAACGCAAACTTTAAATGATACATTAGATCAGTTAGACCTAATTGATATCTATAGGACATTTCACCCCAAAACAATGAATTTCACCTTTTTTTCAAGTGCTCATGGAACCTTCTCCAGGATAGATCACATCTTGGGCCATAAATCTAACCTTGATAAATTCAAAAAAATCGAAATCATTCCAAGCATCTTTTCAGACCATAATGCATTAAGATTAGATCTCAATTACAGGAGAAAAACTATTTAAAATTCCAACATATGGAGGTTGAACAACACACTTCTGAATAACCAACAAATCACAGAAGAAATCAAAATATGCATAGAAACTAATGAAAATGAAAACACAACAACCCAAAACCTGTGGGACACTATAAAGGCAGGGCTAAGAGGAAAGTTCATAGCAATACAGGCATACCTCAAGAAACAAGAAAAAAGTCAAATAAATAACCTAACTCTACAACTAAAGCAACTAGAAAAGGAAGAATTGGAGAACCCCAGAGTTAGTAGAAGGAAAGAAATCTTAAAAATTAGGGCAGAAATAAATGCAAAAGAAACAAAAGAGACCATAGCAAAAATCAACAAAGCCAAAAGCTGGTTCTTTGAAAGGATATATAAAATTGACAAACCATTAGCCAGACTCATCAAGAAGCAAAGAGAGAAAAATCAAATCAATAAAATTAGAAATGAAAATGAAGAGATCACAACAGACAACACAGAAATACAAAGGATCATAAGAGACTACTATCAGCAGTTGTATGCCAATAAAATGGACAACGTGGAAGAAATGGACAAATTCTTAGAAAAGTACAATTTTCCAAAACTGAATCAGGAAGAAATAGAAAATCTTAACAGACCCATCACAAGCACGGAAATTGAAACGGTAATCAGAAATCTTCCAGCAAACAAAGCCCAGGTCCAGATGGCTTCACAGCTGAATTCTCCCAAAAATTTCGAGAAGAGCTAATACCTATCCTCCTCAAACTCTTCCAGAAAATTGCAGAGGAAGGTAAACTTCCAAACTCATTCTATGAGTCCACCATCACCCTAATACCAAAACCTGACAAAGATGTCACAAAAAAAGAAAACTACAGGCCAATATCATTGATGAACATAGATGCAAAAATCCTCAACAAAATTCTAGCAATCAGAATCCAACAACACATTAAAAAGATCATACACCATGACCAAGTGGGCTTTATCCCAGGGATGCAAGGATTCTTCAATATCCGCAAATCAATCAACGTAATCCACCACATTAACAAATTGAAAATAAAAACCATATGATTATCTCAATCGATGCAGAGAAGGCCTTTGACAAAATTCAACATCCATTTATGATAAAAACTCTCCAGAAAGTAGGAATAGAAGGAACATACCTCAACATAATAAAAGCTATCTATGACAAACCCACAGCAAACATTATCCTCAATGGTGAAAAATTGAAAGCATTTCCCCTAAAGTCAGGAACAAGACAAGGGTGTCCACTTTCACCGCTACTATTCAACATAGTTCTGGAAGTTTTGGCCACAGCAATCAGAGCAGAAAAAGAAATAAAAGGAATCCAAATTGGAAAAGAAGAAGTAAAACTCTCACTGTTTGCAGATGACATGATCCTCTACATGGAAAACCCTAAAGACTCCACCAGAAAATTACTACAGCTAATCAATGAATATAGTAAAGTTGCAGGATATAAAATCAACACACAGAAATCCCTTGCATTCCTATACACGAACAATGAGAAAGTAGAAAAAGAAATTAAGGAAACAATTCCATTCACCATTGCAATGAAAAGAATAAAATACTTAGGAATATATCTACCTAAAGAAACTAAAGACCTATATATAGAAAACTATAAAACACTGATGAAAGAAATCAAAGAGGACACTAATAGATGGAGAAATATACCATGTTCATGGATCAGAAGAATCAATATAGTGAAAATGAGTATACTACCCTAAGCAATTTACAAATTCAATGCAATCCCTATCAAGCTACCAGTCACATTTTTCACAGAACTAGAACAAATAATTTCAAGATTTGTATGGAAATACAAAAAACCTTGAATAGCCAAAGCAATCTTGAGAAAGAAGAATGGAACTGGAGGAATCAACTTGCCTGACTTCAGGCTCTACTACAAAGCCACAGTCATCAAGACAGTATGGTACTGGCACAAAGACAGACATATAGATCAATGGAACAAAATAGAAAGCCCAGAGATAAATCCACACACCTATGGACACCTTATCTTCCACAAAGGAGGCAAGAATATACAATGGAGCAAAGACAATCTCTTTAACAAGTGGTGCTGGGAAAACTGGTCAACCACTTGTAAAAGAATGAAACTAGATCACTTTGTAACACCGCACACAAAAATAAACTCAAAATGGATTAAAGATCTAAATGTAAGATCAGAAACTATAAAACTCCTAGAGGAGAACATAGGCAAAACACTCTCAGACATAAATCACAGCAGGATCCTCTATGATCCACCTCCCAGAATTCTGGAAATAAAAGCAAAAATAAACAAATGGGATCTAATTAAAATTAAAAGCTTCTGCACAACAAAGGAAAATATAAGCAAGGTGAAAAGACAGCCTTCTGAATGGGAGAAGATAATAGCAAATGAAGCAACTGACAAACAACTAATCTCAAAAATATACAAGCAACTTATGCAGCTCAATTCCAGAAAAATAAACGACCCAATCAAAAAATGGGCCAAAGAACTAAATAGACATTTCTCCAAAGAAGACATACGGATGGCTAACAAACACATGAAAAGATGCTCAACATCACTCATTATTAGAGAAATGCAAATCAAAACCACAATGAGGTACCACTTCACACCAGTCAGAATGGCTGCGATCCAAAAATCTGCAAGCAATAAATGCTGGAGAGGGTGTGGAGAAAAGGGAACCCTCCTACACTGTTGGTGGGAATGCAAACTAGTACAGCCACTATGGAGAACAGTGTGGAGATTCCTTAAAAAATTGCAAATAGAACTACCTTATGACCCAGCAATCCCACTTCTGGGCATACACACCGAGGAAACCAGAACTGAAAGAGACACATGTACCCCAATGTTCATCGCAGCACTGTTTATAATAGCCAGGACATGGAAACAACCTAGATGTCCATCAGCAGATGAATGGATAAGAAAGCTGTGGTACATATACACAATGGAGTATTACTCAGCTGTTAAAAAGAATTCATTTGACTCAGTTCTGATGAGATGGATGAAACTGGAGCCAATTATACAGAGTGAAGTAAGCCAGAAAGAAAAACACCAATACAGTATACTAACACATATATATGGAATTTAGGAAAATGGCAATGACGACCCTGTATGCAAGACAGGAAAAAAGACACAGATGTGTATAACGGACTTTTGGACTCAGAGGGAGAGGGAGAGGGTGGGATGATTTGGGAGAATGGGAATTCTAACATGTATACTATCATGTAAGAATTGAATCGCCAGTCTATGTCTGACGCAGGATGCAGCATGATTGGGGCTGGTGCATGGGGATGACCCAGAGAGATGTTGTGGGGAGGGAGGTGGGAGGGGGGTTCATGTTTGGGAATGCATGTAAGAATTAAAGATTTTAAAATTAAAAAAACAAAAACCCTAAAAAAAAAGAAAGAAAGAAGCCCCCCTAAGTCACATATTAATTGATTTCATTTACGTGAAATATCTAGAGAGCAGATTAGTGGTTGCTAGTGACTGGGGGAGAGAATAGGGTGTGACTGCTCAGTGCGTGTGGAGTCCCCCTAAGAATGATGCGAATGTTTTGGAACTGGGTGTGTTGGTTGTACAGTATTGCGAATGTATTAAAGAAGGAAAGATTTAAAAAAAAATAAATAAATAAAAAATAAATAAAATTCATGTTTTTATAATCATATCAAAGCTAGTCATTTTAGATACCAGCAAAAGGAGGGTTAGTGATTACCCTTCCACATAGGCTAACGTTGCCCTAGGAGAATAGAGTGGGGCAAGCAAGATGGTTTCTGGAAAATACAACCCCTGTTAGAGATTTTCTCTCCTCTGATACTCTGACCCACAGCTTGTCAATGTCAAAAACTGGAATGGATTTGAGGAGTCTGAGCTCTCCCCCAAGTGTAACCAAGAGTGGGGTCCAGCAGCCTGCTGCTCAAAAGCCAATAAGAAGACAACATTGGTGGAAAAGAAAGTTTGCTTTATTTTGAATGCTGGCAACTGGGGCAGGGAGGGGGAGGGTGGACTTCTCTCCAAAGGCCAGCCGTGCCATGAGCTCAGCAATCACAGGGGAGAGTTTTACAGACAGAAGGAGGGGCTACATGCAGACACAGCATGGTCAGCCCTGGGGGTCATCTTGAAATTGGTCTTTGGTGGTCTGACTGGCATTGTCTCGATTGTTTTTTTTTAATAAATTTATTTATTTTAATTGGAGGTTAATTACTTTACAATATTGTATTGGTTTTGCCATACATCAACAGGAATCCACCACAGGTATACACGTGTTCCCCATCCTGAACCTCCCCCCCCTCCTCCCTCCCTGTACCATTCCAGGGGTCACTTTTAAAATACCTCTTCCTTTTTGTAAAAGTAAATAACTTAAAAAGAACAGGAACTATAATGTATCACAATCAGCAGCCCTAGTACATCTATTCTGTATCCTCAGGTGAGAAAGCAGGCACAGGGAAAACATAAACCTCAGGAAAGCAGTGAGTCTGGGAGCAGGGAAGAGAAATGCGAACAGGCAGTGTAGTGAGTCATATATGGTAATGACTAAAAAGAGATTTAAGGGTCTGTGGGAAAACCCCAGTGCTGTGAGTCCAGTACACAGCCCCCATTAAAAACGGAAGAGGGAGCAAAAGCAAATACTAGAGTGGGCTATGTCAACTCAAAGAAAGAAAATATGAAAACGAATCAAAGCAGGCCTTATTCTTTAGGGTGCTTTATTTTACTTCTGCTTCACTGGCCTTGCCTAAAGTGCTTGCAGTGTTTAAAGATGGGAAGTGCTGAAAAAGACCTGAAGGACTGTAAAAAAGTGACTCTAGGGCTGTGTTAGTAATACACATATTTGAGAAAACAACTAAGAATCTCTGACCTCATTCAGTTCATTTATATATTTCATATAGATATATGAGCCAACTCTAAGCTCTAATATAAGCTAAAATCTAAACTTGGTAAGACAGAAAGAGAACAATCATAATTGGTGTCAGACATACTTGTTGAGTGTGAAGCTTTTTTTTCTAGGAAATGAGTCAAATCATAAAGACTCCTTCCTTGAAATCATTCAATGATTCAATGAGTTGCCATTTTCCATAGGAATTAACCCAGAACCTGATCCTTGAGCTCTGACCTGGATTCTTACTTAACAGTTTATGCAGAAGAGTTTATGTGCCTTTTATATACATTTTGAACTTAACTATACAAAAAAGGTTAAAAGTCACTTTCAGAGTAATCACATTTTTAAAATTGTAATGAGTAAGAAGTAAAATAATTTACCTCAAGGCCACCAAGTTCTTTCTTATATAACTCCTTTCTTATAAGATGCAGATCTATACGAAGAAATACCAACACATCTTTATGGTTTACAAAGATGGAATTATTGTATGTATTATAACATTATATACGATAATATGTATATATGACAATTGTTCCTCAGTATCTTTAGGGGACTGGTTCCAAGACCCATCATGGATGCCAAAATCCGCAGATGCTTAAGTTTTATGTTTGGTACCCTGTATCAGCGGGTTCCACACGGGCAGATTCAACCCATAGTTGATCATAAACATAATATCAAGGTTATTAATGAACCCATGCATAAGGAAGGTCCACATTGCATTTATTGAAAGAAACCCACACATGACTAGAACCCTCGCATTTCATACCTGTGTTGTTCAATAGTCAACTCTCTCTCTCTCTCTCTCTCTCTCTCTCTCTCTATATATATATATATATATATATATATATATATATATATATATGCACAATATATGAATGGGCTTCCCCAGTGTCTTACCTGTAAAGAATTCATCTGCAATACAGGGGACGCATGAGATCTGAGCTTAATCCCTGGGTCAGGAAGATCCCCTGGAGGAGGAAATGCAACCCACTCTAGTATTCTTGCCTGGGAAATACCATGGACAGAGGAGCCTGGTGGGCTGTAGTCCACGGGGTTGCAAAGAGATGGACACAACTGAGTGATTCTCAGTTTATTTTATATATATATATATACACACACACACACACATATATATAGAATAGCAGAGTATTATTTTAATATTATATGTCATATATTATCCTCTTATTTTTGCCTAGCATTTTTTTAAGGAGAGAAGAAAAAGGTAGAAAATGGGAGAAATAACAGAAAAGATGAAGAAGGAAATGGCAACCCACTGCAGTATTCTTGCCTGGAGAATCCCATGGACAGACAAGCCTGGCAGGCTACAGTCCACAGGCTCGGAGGAAAGAAGGAAAGAGAAACACTTGTTAAATATAGTGACTCACCATGACAAATAGCTTCTTCAGTTAACTTATATTTCTTAACGCTCTATTTAGGGCCCTGCTGAATTTTAGAGCTAAGCTGATGTATGTGAAGAAAAGGTCTGATCATGTCTCAGGAGTCAGCTGGCTGTTAACCTTAAAAAGTAGCTTCTACTTTCTGGGACTTGGTTTCCTGACGTTCCTGGGGGTCTCAGAGGCTCCACGAGGTGCTTGGGGGTCTGTTCACAGTGATAGTCACCAGAGTGGCTGTGTGTTTAGCTCTTCGGCAGTTATTCTGTCGGAAACGTTCCACCACTGAAAATGTGGGAAGACGAACCTCTACTTGATCTCTAAGGTTTTGTTTTGGTTTTTTTTTTTTCCCCCTTCTTCAGCATCCTATGAGTCTATGAGAGCCATCATCTTACTGGTTCTCGTTGAAGGAGCTTTTGGTGTCAAGTCATTGTTTTTCAAATCTACCAGAGATCAAATTCATCTTTATAGGTTGTTTATTTTTAATAGAGATCCCTGAATTTCCTTTTGAATTACTAAATCAGAATTGTAAGGGAGGAAAACTAATTTTCCTCCTGTTAAATTAAACTCTTAAGTCCAAGACTGAGTCAGTCCTGCCTGGGGCACCAGGTCAACAAATAAAAACAGAAATGACTTTTGTTTCCCTGTAAAATGCCCTGCTTGACTAGAAATGCAGAATATCCCATCAGCCGGTTCCAAATGTCAGACCAGTCTGGGCTCAGGACATGTCCTGTTCCTTCTCAATCCAAACAAGGGCCACTGTGCAACCAGCCCATCAGATAGTTTCTATTTGCCTCTTTCTTGTTCTTTATCCTGTTAAAATTTCTTAATTTCACTCCATTTTTCGGATCTCCAAAAGGAGACTATCCACTTCATGAATGTTAAATAAAGCTTGTTAGTAGAACTCAAATTGTATTTTTTGTTTTCTAGCAATTTTTTTCAATGATGGGACCTGATTAATAATGGCTCATGGGACAAATAGATGCTAAGGTCAGGCACCCACTGATCTTATGGGTTCTTCTGTCCTCTCCTTCTTATGGAGAATCCTGGGTAAGTCACTCTCAGACCTGAGTTTCACTCCCTTGTGTGCAGCTCTCTGATCCAAACAAACATTATTTTTAAAATAATTACCAAAAAACTTGAATATACATATGCATGTGTGTGTGTTAAGTCACTCCAGTCATGTCCAACTCTTTGTGACCCTATGAGCTGTAGGCCAGCAGGCTCCTCAGTCCATAGGGATTCTCTCAGCAAGAATACTGGAGTGGGTTGCCATGCCTTCCTCCAGGGTAAGCTTCCCAACTCAAGGATTGAACTTGCATGAGGATTCTCAGTCACCAGCACAACCTGAGAGACTCCACATACATAATAATTAATGTTATGTATGTGCATATATAAAATAGTTACATATATTGCAGAAAGATAGAAAAACAAATATTGTATATTAATGCAAACATGTGCAATCTAGAAAAGTGCTATAGATGAACTTATTTTCAGGGCAGGAATAGAGGCTTATATGTAGAGAATGGACTTCTAGACACAGCAGAGGAACGGGAGGGTGGGACAAACTGGGAGAGTGTCACTGGCATGTATACACGGCCATGTGTAAACCAGATGGCTGGCGGGAAGCTGTTGAACAGCACAGGAGCTCAGCTGGTCTGTGATGACCGAGAGGGGACGGACAGGGGAGAGGGGAAGAAGGTCAGAGAGAAGGGGTATGAGTATACACACTGCTGATTCACCTGGTTGTGCAGCAAAAGGGACAGTGTGCAAGTGAAAGTCACTCAGTCATGTCCAGCCGTTTGTGACCCCATGGGCTACACAGTCCATGGAATTCCCCAGGCCAGAATACTGGAGCGGGTAGGCTTTCCCTTCTCCAGGGGATCTTCCCAACCCGGGGATCAAATCCAGGTCTCCTGCATTGCAGGTCGATTATTTACCATCTGAGCTATCAGGGAAGCCCTGTATAGCAAAAGCTAGCCCAATATTGTAAAGCAATTATACTTCAGAAAAAGAAAAAGATTTTATATAAATATATGTATATATGATCATATATATGTATATATATGTATACATAAGTATATGTATATATATGTGTATATATATGTATGTATATATGTATGTATATATAAGTATAGTACTATATATAGTGTGTATATATATATAAGTATAGTACTTAGAAAAGTTCTGAGGTCCTTTGAAAGGTTCTAGGCTTTGCAAAAGTTCCCAAAAATGTTTTGAGATCACGGATAGATTCCAGGGTGGCAGTCTTGGGAGTCACAAAGTATAGTGGCCACTAGGGAGCTCACAGAGGCTCAAAGTAAGTTCATGAGATAAAGTGCTGGAGAACAGGGAAAAATAAACAAAGTCAAGAAGCACAGACTGTTTAGACCAGAAAAATAAAAATCTAAGTACCTATAAATTGGGCTATTAAAAGAAATTAGGATGTCCATCATGATAAAGACATCTGTTATAAAAGGCCTAATAGCTCTATTGCTAATGAGAATCTCAGGAGCCAGGGCCACAAAGTGATTGAACACTTAAAATCTACTGAGCAAGTGCTTGTCATCTAATTTCAGTGCTAGAATAACCTAATTACAGAATGAGTTGGACTGAATTCAGCTCTGAGAGAACCAATCAAGGCCTAGCTAAAGAAACGGCATCCTCCAGTTTCAAAGAATTGAGACGGCCACGATCCTGCACAACTTTTTAATGTTATGTCTGAAAACCGTGGTCCTGAAAACTGTTATCGTTCACTCACAGAATCATGTCTGACTCTTTACAACCCCATGGGCTACAGCACACCAGGCTCCTCTCTCCTCCACTGTCTCACAGAGTTTGGTGAAACTCATGTCCATTGAGTCAGTGATGTCATCCACCATCTCATCCTCGGTCGTCCCTTTTTCTCCTGCCTTCAGTCTTTCCCAGATCAGAGTCTTTTCCAATGAGTTGGCTCTTCACATCTGGTGGCCAGATTATTGGAGCTTCAGCTTCAGAATCAGTCCTTCCAATAAATATTCCTGGTTGATTTCCTTTAGGATTGACTGGTTTAATCTCCTTGAAGTCCAAGTGGCTCTCAAGAGTCTTCTCCAAAGCCATAGTTCAAAAGCATCAATTATGCAAAGCTCAGTTTAATTTACAGTCTAACTCTCACATCTGTACATGAATACTAGGAAAAAACCATGACTTTGACTCTATGGACCTTTGTCGGCAAAGTGATGCCTCTTTTTTTAGCATGCTGTCCAGGTTTTGTCATACATCCCCTTTGAAGGAGCAAGTGTCTTTCAGTTTCCTTGCTGCAATCCACACTGTTTCGGATCCCAAGAAAAGAAAATCTGCCACCGCTTCTACCTTTTCCTCTTCTATTTGCCAGGAAGTGTGGAACCAAATGCCATCATCTTCATTTCCTTAATGCTGGATTTCAAATCATCTTTTTCACTCTTCTCTTTCACTCCCATCAAAAGGGTCTTTAGTTCCCCTTCACTTTCTTCTGTTAGGGTGGTGTCATCTGCATATCTGAGGTAACTGATATTTCTCCCAGCAATCTGATCCCAGCTTATGCTTCATCCAGCCCTGCATTTTGCCTGGTGTATCCTGCATAGATGTGAAATAAGCAGGGTGACAATATACAGCCTTGACGTACTCCCTTTCCAATTTGGAACTAGTCAGTTGTTCCATATCTGGTTCCAAATGTTACTTCTTGACGTGCATATAGGTTTCTCAGGAGACAGGTAAGGTGATCTGGAACTCCCATTACTTTAAGAATTTTCCACAGTTTGTTGTGATTCACACAGCCAAAGGTTTACCCCTGTCAATGAAGCAGAAATGGATGGTTTTCTGGAAATCCCTTGCTTTCCCCATGATCCAAAGAATGTTAGCACTTTGTTCTCTGGTTCCTCTGTCTTTTTTTCTAAATCCAGCTTGTACATCTGGAAGTTCTTGTTCCACGTATTGCTGAGGCCTAGCTTGAAGGATTTTGAGCATAACCTTCCTAGCATATGAAATGAGCAGTTTTACAGTGAACACTTTTGGCATTGCCCTTCTTTGGGATTGGAATGAAAACCTGATTTTTCCAATCCTGGGACCACTGCTGAATTTTTCAAATTTGCTGACAGATTGAGTGCAACACTTTAACAGCATCATCTTTTGGGATTTTTAAATATCTCAGCTGAATTTCCATCTTCTCCACTAGCTTTGTTTGTAGTAATGATTCCTAGGGCCCTCTTGACTTAATACCCAGGGATGTCTGGCTCCAGGTGAGTGACCACACCATCATGGTAATCTGGGACCATTAAGATCTTTTGTTGTATAGTTTTCCTGAATATTCTTCACACCTTTTCTTAATGTCCTCTGCCTCTGTTAGGTCTTTATAATTTTTTCCTTTACCATGCCCATTGTTATATGAAATGCTCCCTTGATATCTCCAATTTTCTTAAAGATCTCTCTAGTCTTTCCCATTCTGTTGTTTTTCCTCTATTTCTTTGCATTGTTCATTTACAAAGGCCTTCTTATCTCTCCTTGCTGTTATCTAAATTCTGTATTCAGTTGAGTATATCTTTCCCTTTCTCCCTTGCCTTTTGCTTCTCTTTTTCCTTCAGCGATTTGTAAAGCCTTTTCAGACAACCACTTTGCCTCCTTGTATTTCTTTTTCTTTGGGATGGTTTTGGTCACTGACTCCTGTGCAATGTTATGAATCTCCATCCATAGTTCTTCAGGAACTCTGTCTGTCACATCTAATCCCTCTGATCTATGCATCACCTGCACTATATAGTCACAGGGTTAGATTTAGATCATACCTTAGTGGCCTCGTGGTTTTCTCTATTTTCTTCAATTTAAGCCCAAATTTTGCCATAAGGAGCTCATGATATGAGCCACAGTCAGCTCCACAGTCTGTACAAACAGATTGCATAGAGCTTTTCCAGTTTTGGTTGCAAAGAGCATAATCAATCTGATTTCAGTATTGACCGTCTAGTGATAACCATGTGTTGAGTCGTTTCTTACGTTGCTGGAAATGGTTGTTTGCTATGACCAGCACATTCTCTTGACAAACGTCTGTTAGCCTTTGCCCTGCTTCATTTTATGCTCCAAGGCCAAACTTGTCTGTTAATCCAGGTATCTCTTGACTTTTTACTTTTGCATTCAAATCTCCTATGATGAAAAGGATATCTCTTTGTTGTTGTTAATTCTAAAAGGTGTTGTAGATCTTCAGAGAACTGGCCGATTTCAGCTTTCTTGGTATTCGTGGTTGGGGCATAGACTTGGATTACTGTGAATGGTTTGCCTTGGAAACGAGTAGAGATCATACTGTTGTTTTTTGAGATTGCACCCAAGTACTGCGTTTCGGATTATTTTGTTGACTGAGGGTTATTCCATTTCTTCTAAGGAATTCTTGCCCACTGTGCATGTATTAGTTGCTCAGTCATGTCTGACTCTTTGCAATCCCATGGACTGTAGCTTGCCAGGCTCCTCTGACTATGGAATTTTCCAGGCAAGAGTACTGGGGTGAGTAGCAATTCCCTTCTCCAGAGGATCTTGCCAAACCAGGCATCAAACCCCGGTCTCCTGCATTGCAGGCAGATTTTTAACATCTGGTAGATATAATGGTCATTTAAATTAAATTCACCCTTTCCCACCCACTTTAATTCACTGATTCCTAAGAAGTTGATGTTCAATCTTGCCATCTCCTTCTTGACTGTGTCCAGTTTATCTTGATTCATAGACCTAGCTTTGCAGGCTCCAGTGAAGTGCTGCTGTTTACAGCATCACAACTAGGCTGTGAGCTATGAAAGCGCCTGGAAGCTACATACCTACAAAAGTGGTGAAGGTCTTACTAAGGCGACATAGAATCAGCACAGTCATAATGGGGATATTCCCGTTAAGCAAGCTCATTTATTTAAGTGCACTTTAAGGTGAGGGTGCCCAAATAAAACAAACAGAAGGGAAAGGGGATACCTGTTTTGACTGGCATGCTGAAACCTGCAAATGGCTTCAAGTTCCCAAAATAGCTTAATTAAAAGAGTCATTGCACAAACCCAGTCTGAAAATTAAAGACAAAGAGGTACATAGGACAAAAGACTTTAAGACTAACGTGTTGTGGTGGGGAGGGTAGATAGTGTATTGAATTAAAATATGCAAATAATGTCCTCCTGAAAGAGGAGGCGCAAGGTTAGCAGGGAGCTACCTCAGCATCCAAGCTCCTATTTGGGGGTAATGAAAACCCTGGGTTGTTTTGATTGAAGATGCAGTTTCAGTATACTCACACAAAGGAAGTGAAGCCGCAAGAGTTATTATGCACAGATCTCAGAAGCAGGGGGTCAGATGCACTATAAGCTGGGAGAAGGGAAGCCCTCTGCACCAAGGCAAGAGTGAGCAGGCAAGTGGAAGGCAATAGGAAGCTCATATGAATTATTAGGTGGTCAGCATGAAAGGTCTATTTAGTCAAAGCTCTGGTTTTTCCAGTAGTCATATATGGATGTGAGAGTTGGAGTATAAAGAAAGCTGAGCACCAAAGAATCGATGGTTTTGAACTGTGGTGTTGGAGAAGACTCTTGAGAGTCCCTTGGACTGCAAGGAGATCCAACCAGTCCATCCTAAAAGAAATCAGTCCTGAATATTCATTTCAAGGACTGATGTTGAAGCTGAAACTGCAATACTCTGGCCACCTGTTGTGAAGAACCGACTCATTGGAAAAGACCCTGATGCTAGGAAAGATTGAAGGCAGGAAGAGAAGGGGACAACAGAAGATGAGATGGTTGAATGGCATCACCAACTCGATGGACATGAGTCTGAGTAAGCTCCGGGAGTTGGTGATGGGCAGGGAAGCCTGGCGTGCTGCAGTCCGTGGGGTGGCAAAGAGTTGGACACAACTGAGCAACTGAAGAGACTGGAAGGACTAACTTTTCTCTGGCTCAACTCTAAGTGGTTATTTTAAAAGCAGTCATTCTTTACCCATTCCTCAAGAAAATGTGGTACATATATACAATGGGATACTACTCAGGCATGAGAAAGAATGAAATGATGCCATTTGCAGCAACATGCATGGATATAGAGGGCTTCCCAGGTAACACTAGTGGTAAAGAACTCACTTGTCAGTGCAGGAGACCTACGAGCCATGGTTTGATCCCTGGGTGGGGAAGACACCCTGGAGAAGGGAATGGCCACCTACTCTAGTATTCTTGCCTGGAGAATCCCCTGGACAGAGGAGCCTGCAGGCTACAGTCCACGGGGTCACAAAGAGTCAGACACGACTGAGCGATTAAGCGTGCACACACACACAGATAGACCCAGAGGTTGTCATATCAAGTGAAGTAAGTTGGACAGAGAAAGAAAAATATCATATATCACATACTTGAGTGATAAAAAACATGGTACAAATGAACCTATGTATAAAACAAAAATAGAGTCACAAAGGTAGGAATTAAACTTATCATTTCCAAGAGAGAAAGGATAAATTGGGAGACTGGGACCAACAAATCCACAGTGCTGTATACAAGATAGGTAATCAACAAGGACCTGCTGTGTATCACAGGAAACTCTCGTCAATATTCTGTAGTGGCCTATGTAGGAAAACAATTTTACGAAGAGCAGACATACACATATGCATGCCTGACTCACTTTGCTGTAGCAGAAACTAGCAGCCCTTTGTAAATCAACTACACTTCAACAGAAATCAAGTAGGTGAAAAATACACTTCAGGTTAAAAAAGCAGTCCTGGGAACACCAAGTCGGAGCCCACAGTGGGAACCCTAAACTCCAGGCTTTATCGGAACGTCCAGACTCTGGTGGGAGCAGGGCTGCCATACAGCACAATGCTAGACAGGTGCTCAGACAGGCTCTTTTCCCATCAGGTGATGTGATCTCTGCTGTTCCCCTCTATCCTCTTTTACCTATGTCTTCAGTTTACTCATCCTCTATTTAAAATGCCTTTCCACTTTGAAGAGACTGCAAGACCATAAACAAAATTCTGCCAAGGTAGTGGCCTTACAACTGTAACAGCTTCAAAGCGTTAAACCTACAAATTTTGTGTCTCCACTTTTGAACCCTCAGGGGTCCACCATCAAAACATTGGTGTCTCTTTTGTAATCAACTGGAACACTGGAGAAAAAAAGATTGCCCTTGAAGGTTTTGTCAAATTCCTTCATACCAGCTCCGCAAAGAGTTGGACATGACTGAGCAACTGAACTGAACTGAAGTGAACTCTACTATTTTAATATCTACCTTCAAAGGAAGACTCCCATAAGAGCCCCATTCAGGGTTCACAAGATTCTGAAGTGTCCTTTGGTTAATTGCTACCAGTTAGTCAGGGGCAGCAGCCTAGAGTGCCAGGCTGTGCTGGCGCAGGAACAGCCGAGAGGAGCTATCCTGCGTCCAAGGTCAGGGGCAGCGGCCAGGAGGAGACACCCCGAGTCCAAGGTCAGTGGCGGCCGGAAGGAGACACCCTGTGTCCGAGGTCAGGGCAGCAGCCAGGAGGAGCTACCCCATGTCTGAGATCAGGGGCGGCCAGGAGAAGCCACCTCGTGCTTGAGGCCAGGGTCAGTGACCTTGAGAAGCCACCCAAGCCCAAGGCCAGGGCTGGCGGCCGGGAGGAGCAACCCGAGGAGCAGTGTCTGCGCAGGCGCAGGAGGGCCTAGAGGAGCTATCCCACGTTGAAGGTCAGGAACGGGGGTGGTAAGGAGATACCCCTCATCCAAGGTAAGGAGCAGCGGCTGTCCTTTGCTGGAGCAGCCGTGAAGAGATACCCCATGCCAAGGTAAGAGAAACCCAAGTAAGATGGTAAGTGTTGCAAGAGGGCAGACACACTGAAACCATACTCACAGAAAACTAGTCAATCTTATTACACTAGGACCACAGCCTTGTCTAACTCAATGAAACCAAGCCATGCCTATGGGCCAACCCAAGACAGGCGGGTCATGGTGGAGAAGCCTGACAGAATGTGGTCCACTGGAGGAAGGAATGGCAAGCCACTTCACTATTCTTGCCTTGAGAACCCCATGAACAGTATGAAAAGGCAAAATGATAGGATATCAAAAGAGAAACTCCCCAGGTCATTAGGTGCCCAATATGCTGCTGGAGATTAGTGGAGAAATAACTCCAGAAAGAATGAAGGGATGGAGCCAAAGCAAAAACAATACCCAGATGTGGATGTGACGGGTGATAGAAGCAAGACCTGATGCTGTAAGGAGCAACATTGCATAGTGTTAGGGACCAAATGACGGGCTCTAGGACCTGAGTCATGTTTACCAGAAAGAGACAGGATATGCGCTCATCCTGCCTGGCCAATCATGTAACGCCAGCTACTCCTGTAACTGAGACAAAGAACTGCCTGGATATAAGCCACCATACTCCTTTGTTCGGGGCTCTTGTCGAATTCCCTTGTGTGGGATGAGACTTGGGCCCTAGCGCACTAGGAATAAACAAACTCCCTTCTCGCTTTTGCATTACTGAGGTGGACTTGCTCTCTCGGTCGGTTCGGAGATACAGGCTCAGAGCATAACACATAGGAACCTGGAATGTCAGGTCCATGAATCAAGGCAAATTGGAAGTGGTCAAACAAGAGATGGCAAGGATGAACGTTGACATTCTAGGAATCAGCTAACTAAAATGGACTGGAATGGGTGAATTTAACTCAGATGGCCATTACATCTACTACTGCGGGCAGGAATCCCTCAGAAGAAATGGAGTAGCCATCGTGGTCAACAAAAGAGTCTGAAATGCAGTACTTGAATGCAATCTCAAAAACAACAGAACGATCTCTGTTCGTCTCCAAGGCAAACCATTCAATATCACAGTTATCCAAGACTATGCCCCAACCAGTAACGCTGAAGAAAGTGAAGTGGAATAGCTTTATGAAGACCTACAAGATCTTTTAGAACTAACACCCAAAAAAGATGTCCTTTTCATTATAGGGGACTGGAATGCAAAAGTAGGAAGTCAAGAAACACCTGGAGTAACAGGCAAATTTGGCCTTGGAATGAGGAATGAAGCAGGGCAAAGACTAATAGAGTTTTGCTGAGAAAATGCACTGGTCATAGCAAACACCCTCTTCCAACAACACAAGAGAAGACTCTACACATGGACATCACCAGATGGTCAACACCAAAATCAGATTGATTATATTTTTTGCAGCCAAAGATGAAAAGCTCTATACAGTCAACAAAAACAAGACGGGGAGCTGACTGTGGCTCAGATCATGAACTCCTTATTGCCAAATTCAGACTGAAATTGAAGAAAGTAGGGAAAACCACTAGACCATTCAGGTATGACCTAAATCATATCCCTTATGATTATACAGTGGAAGTGAGAAATAGATTTAAGGGCCTAGATCTGATAGATAGAGTGCCTGATGAACTATGAAATGAGGTTCGTGACATTGTACAGGAGACAGGGATCAAGACCATCCCCATGGAAAAGAAATGCAAAAAAAGCAAAAATGGCTGTCTGGGGAGGTCTTACAAATAGCTGTGAAAAGAAGAGAGGCAAAAAGCAAAGGAGAAAAGGAAAGATATAAGCATCTGAATGCAGAGTTCCATAGAATAGCAAGAAGAGATAAGAAAGCCTTCTTCAGTGAACAATGCAAAGAAATAGAGGAAAAGAACAGAATGGGAAAGACTAGAGATCTCTTCAAGAAAATTAGAGATACCAAGGGAACATTTCGTGCAAAGATGGGCTCAATAAAGGACAGAAATGGTCTGGACCTAACAGAAGCAGACGATATTAAGAAGAGGTGTCAAGAATACACAGAAGAACTGTACAAGAAAGATCTTCACAACCCAGATAATCATGATGGTGTGATCACTCATCTAGAGCCAGACATCTTGGAATGCGAAGTCAAGTGGGCCTTAGAAAGCATCACTATGAACAAAGCTAGTGGAGGTGATGGAATTCCAATTGAGCTGTTTCAAATCCTGAAAGTGCTGCAGTCAATATGCCAACACATTTGGAAAATTCAGCAGTGTCCACAGGACTGGAAAAGGTCAGTTTCATTCCAATTCCAAAGAAAGGCAATGCCAAAGAATGCTCAAACTACCGCACAATTGCACTCATCTCACATGCTAGTAAAGTAATGCTCAAAATTCTCCAAGCCAGACTTCAGCAGTACGTGAACCGTGAACTTCCTGATGTTCAAGCTTGTTTTAGAAAAGGCAGAGGAACCAGAGATCAAATTACCAACATCCACTGGATCATGGAAAAAGCAAGAGAGTTGCAGAAAAACATCTATTTCTGATTTATTGACTATGCCAAAGCCTTTGACTGTGTGGATCACAATAAACTGTGGAAAATTCTGAAAGAGATGGGAATACCAGACCACCTGACCTGCCTCTTGAGAAATCTGTGTGCAGGTCAGCAAGCAACAGTTAGAACTGGACATGGAACAACAGACTGGTTCCAAATAGGAAAAGGAGTACGTCAAGGCTGTATATTGTCATCATGCTTATTTAACTTCTATGCAGAGTACATCATGAGAAACGCTGGACTGGAAGAAACACAAGCTGGAATCAAGATTGCCAGGAGAAATATCAATAACCTCAGATATGCAGATGACACCACCCTTATGGCAGAAAGTGAAGAGGAGCTAAAAGCCTCTTGATGAAAGTGAAAGAGGAGAGTGAAAAAGCTGGCTTAAAGCTCAACATTCAGAAAACAAAGATCATGGCATCTGGTCCCATCACTTCATGGGAAATAGATGGGGAAACAGTGGAAACAGTGTCAGACTTTAATTTGGGGGGGCTCCAAAATCACTGCAGATGGTGACTGCAGCCATGAAATTAAAAGATGCTTACTCCTTGGAAGAAAAGTTGTGACCAATCTAGATAGCATATTCAAAAGCAGAGACATTACTTTGCCAACTATGATCCGTCTAGTCAAGGTTATGGTTTTTCCAGTGGTCGTGTATGGATGTGAGAGTTGGAATGCTAAGAAAGCTGAGCACCAAAGAATTGATGCTTTTGAACTGTGGTGTTGGAGAAGACTCTTGAGAGTCCTTTGGACTGCAAGGAGATCCAACCAGTCCATTCTGAAGGAGATCAGCCCTGGGATTTCTTTGGAAGGAATGATGCTAAAGCTGAAGCTCCAGTACTTTGGCCACCTCATGCGAAGAGCTGACTCATTGGAAAAGACTGTGATGCTGGGAGGGATTGGGGGCAGGAGGAGAAGGGGACGACAGAGGATGAGATGGCTGGATAGCATCATGGACTCGATGGACGTGAGTCTGAGTGAACTCCGGGAGTTGGTGATGGACAGAGAGACCTGGTGTGCTGCAATTCATGGGGTCGCAAAGAGTCGGACACGACTGAGCAACTGAACTGAACTTAACTCAACTGAGTCCCTTAAATAGCCAAGGGAAGCTAAAATTAAAATTAATGGAAAAACTTGTGAAATTTGGGTTGCTACCAGGACTATCCCCTTCATGATCACTAGAAGACCCAGCAGTGGCCACGGGACTGGAAAAGGTCAAGCCTCGTCCCGTTTCCCAGGAAGGAGAGTACCACAGAACGTGCTAACCATAGGACAATTGCGCTCATCTCCCGCGCTCGTAAGTGGAAGTTGCTCAGTCATGTCTGACTCTTTGTGACCCCATGGACTGTATAGTCCATGGAATTCTCTAGGCCAGAATACTGGAGTGGGTAGCCTTTCCCTTCTCCAGGGGATCTTCCCAACCCGGGGACTGAACCCAGGTCTCCTGCACTGCAGGTGGGTTCTTTCCCAGCTGAGCCACCAGGGAAGCCCCATGTTAGTTAGGTCATGCTCACAATATTGCATGCTATGCTTATGTGAGCCAAGAGCTCCCAGATGTCCATGCTGGGTTTAGAAAAGGAAGAGGAACTAGAGATCAAATTGCTGACATTCGCTGGATGATAGAGAAAGCAAGGGAATTTCAGAAAAGCATCTACATCTGTTTCACCAACTACACTAAAGCCTTTGACTGTGTGGATCATGACAAACTGTGGAAAGCTCTTGAGAAGGGAATACCAGACCATCTTACCTATCTCCTGAGAAACCTCTATGTGGGTCAAGAAGCAACAGCTAGAACCCTGTATAGAATAACTGATTGGTGCTGGATAGAGAAAGGAGTAAGACAGGGCTGCCTGCTGTCACCCCGTCTGTTTAACCTATACACTGAGCACATCATGAGAAATGCTGGGCTGGATGAGTGACAAGCCAGAATCAAGATAGGCGGGAGAAGCATCAACAAACTCAGATATGCAGATGATGCCACTCTAATGACAGAAAGCGAAGAGGAACTAAAGTGCCTCTTGATGAGGGCAAAGGAGGAGACTGAAAGGGCTAGCTTAAAACTAAATATTAAAAAAAAAAATCTAAGACCACGGCATCAGTCCCATCACTTCACGACAAATAGAAGGGGAAGAGGTGGAAGCAGTGACAGAGCTCCTTTTCTTGGGCTCAGAATCACAGAGGATGGTGACGGCAGCCATGGAATCAGATGACTGCTTCTCGGCAGGAAAATGATGACAAACCTAGAGAGTGTGTTGAAAAGCAGAGACACTACTCTGCCAACAAAGGTCCATGCAGTCAAGGCTTCCGTCTTCCCAGTGGTCACGTATGGATGTGAGAGTTGGACTATAAAGAAGGCAGAGCGCCGAAGAACTGATGCTTTTGAACTGCGGTGCTGGAGGAGACTCCTGAAATTCCCTTGGAGGGCAAGGAGATCAAACCAGCCAATCTTAAGGGAGATCAACCCTGAATATTCACTGGAAGGGCTGATGCTGAAGCTGAAGCTCCAGTATTTTGGTCATCTGATGCACACAGATGACTCACTGGAAAAGTCCCTGATGCTGAAAACGGTTGAGGGCAGGAGGAGAAGAGGGCTTCAGAGGATGAGATGGCTGGACGGCATCACCAATGCAATGGACATGAACTTGGGCAAACTTCAGGAGATGCTGAGGGACAGGGAGGCGTGATGCGCTGCAGTCCATGGGGTCGCAAAGAGTCAGACACGACTGGGCAAGTGAACAACAATAACAACCAGGACTATATTGTTTGTTGTTCAGTCGCCAAGTTGTGACTGACTCTTTGCGATCCCATGGACTGCAGCGCATCACGCCTCCCTGTCCCTCACGATAGACTAGACCCTTGATTTTAACCCCCTCCACCCACCCAGCTCCAGATTCTGCAGGTGGAATCTGGGGAAAACTGGCAGAAGCTGTCAAAAGGGTAAGAATTCCTAACAAAGTTAGCTTTCTGAGATTTCTAAAGTGCCCGGTCAAGAGAGGAAAAGAACATTTCACACTGTCCGTTCCTTATGCAAATTCAGACCTGTGGGTCTGGTTTGGGGCGCCTGCTGGTTTCTGATCTTCCACGCCCCAGGGACACCAATTGCTTGCTTGTTGTCTTGTCCTGTGTTCTGCAGTCTTAACTGGGTAGCTATCAGCTTGCGAGTCCCCAGAATCAGGCCAGAAAGACATGTGGGTCTCTCCATTTGGGGCTCTATATGGCCAAAGAAAAACATGGGTTACACTTTATTGTGGCCGGAGGCCTCTGGACTGTGGCTGTCATGAGAATCGTCTAGGCCTCTTCTTCCTGTGGCGTCTCTGGGACTGAGACTTGGGAAGGGCAGCAGCTTCTGCCCTCTCATCTGGGACACGTCTTGCGCCCAAGGGGTCAGTCAGTGCTTCCAGGAGTACTTGCTGTTTGTCGTGGCTGAAAGCTGACGAGGCATTTGAAGCGACCTTCTATGATTTTACACTGAGAGCCAAAGACACAGTTGTGACTGGGAGTCATCCTAAGGCTGATGTTTTTGATTAAAACTCCTGAATATTAATTAAAAAAGAATTCCTGGATGGTGAGTAGGATGGTCAACTGAGGGGAATTATGGAAACTAAATTCTAGGTCCAACATTGGAGCTGCTCCTGCTTGGGCTGCCATGTTAACAAAACACAACTTGGATAACTTTCATGCCCCTGTAGATGCTCTCCTTGGCCAGAAATGTTGCATATCTAGTCACATGCCCTTCTCCCCTCCCAGATTATCCACATAAACAGGCAACATGAACCACTACCAGGGGTGCAATATGTAGGGCTGCCCTCAGGAAGTCAGATAAGTACCTGTAGCTCGATGAAATTAAAAGATGCTTGCTCTTTGGAAGGAAGGCTATGATAGACCTAGACAGTCTAGTAAAAATCAAAGACATCACTTTGCCAACAAAAGTCCATGTAGTCAAAGCTATGGTTTTTCCATTAGCCATGTACAGATGAGTGATTTGGACCATAAAGAAGGCTGAACGCTGAAGAATTATTGCTTTCAAATTGGGGTGCTGGAGAAGACTCTTGAGAGTCCCTTGGACTACAAGGAGATCCAACCAGTCCATCCTAAAGAAAATCACTGAATATTCACTGGGAGGACTAATGCTGAAGCTGAAACTCCAATACTTTGGCCACCTGATGAAAAGAGCTGACTCATTAGAAAAGACCCTGATGCTGAGAAAGATTGAGGGCAAGAGGAGAAGGGGATGAGAAAGTTAGTTAGCATCACTAACTGAATGGACAGGAATCTGAGCAGCTCCAGGAGACAGTAGAGGACAGAGGAGCCTGCCGTGCCGCAGTTCATGGGGTTGCAGAGTCAGACATGACTGAGCAACAAATAACTAGATATAACAGGTAACAAGTTCTAAGCAGTTCACAAATAGTAAGTCTCAGAGCTGAAGATTCTGTGTTAGTAGATATGGCATAGGCTCCAGAGAAATTTGAAAAGAGGCATTAGCGTGTAATTGTGTTTTTAAATCTCTTCTTCTATAATGGGTTGACATGTAAATATGTTCTTTGTTTTTGCTTTTTATACATATTTAGCATTCAGGAGAAGGCAATGGCACCCCATTTTCCAGTACTTTTGCCTGGAAAATCCCATGGACGGAGGAGCCTGGTAGGCTGCAGTCCATAGCGTCGCTAGAGTCGGACGTGACTGAGCAACTTCACTTTCACTTTTCACGTTCATGCACTGGAGAAGGGAATGGCAATCCACTCCAGTGTTCTTGCCTGGAGAATCCCAGGGACGAGGAAGCCTGGTGGGCTGCCGTCTCTGGGGTCACACAGAGTCAGACATGACTGAAGCGACTTAGCAGCAGCAACAGCATTCTTGGTAAGTTAGCTAACTAGTAAAGGTGATTTTTTGGTCATTCATAACTTAAACGGACTTAAGATAGATTACCAGGAGAAAAGCATACACAGTTTCTATAAGTTTTAGGTGACATGGAGACCGTCATAAGGAATGAAGACCCAAAGAAACAGCAGAAAGGACAGGCTTTTATGGTAGGTTAAACAAACAGAGGCAGTGGTGGGAAAGCAAACCATGTGGGGAGCCTAATGGAATATAATAATTATTTCAATAAGGTTTGTTTGTGTAGAATTCTTTTCCACTTCTTAGCCCTGATGATGAAAGCGTCCCTTTCCTTCAGCTGGAGGGAGGACATCTTTCACAGGGCACCGCACCCCCTGCTTTTAACAGAAAGAGAGGAATTCAGGGTGCTTTTACTTTGTTTTGGCACCTGCTGTTTTCAAGCGCTCTGTGAACACGTGGTAAGTCGCTTCAGTTGTGTCCGACTCTCTGTGACCCCATGGACGGTAACCCGCGAGGCTGCTCTGCCCGTGGATTCTCCAGGGAAGAACACTGGAGTGGGTTGCCATGCTCTCCTCCAGGGGATCTTCCCGACCCAGGGACCGAATCCATGTGTCTAGTCTCCTGCCTGGACAGGCGGGGTCTTTCCCACTAGCGCCACCTGGGAAGCCCCGAGTGCTCTACATCAAAGCAACTCAGGCTAAAGCGGCCTGTTTATTTTATTTTTATTTATTTATTTATTTATTTTTTTAATTTATTTAATTTTTTTATTTTTTATTTTTTTAGTTTTTTATTTTTTAAATTTTAAAAATCTTTAATTCTTACATGCGTTCCCAAACATGAACCCCCCTCCCACCTCCCTCCCCATAACATCTCTCTGGGTCATCCCCATGCACCAGCCCCAAGCATGCTGTATCCTGCGTCAGACATAGACTGTCGATTCAATTCATGATAGTATACATGTTAGAATTCCCATTCTCCCAAATCATCCCACCCTCTCCCTCTCCCTCTGAGTCCAACAGTCCATTATACACATCTGTGTCTTTTTTCCTGTCTTGCATACAGGGTCGTCATTGCCATCTTCCTAAATTCCATATATATGTGTTAGTATACTGTATTGGTGTTTTTCTTTCTGGCTTACTTCACTCTGTATAATTGGCTCCAGTTTCATCCATCTCATCAGAACTGATTCAAATGAATTCTTTTTAACGGCTGAGTAATACTCCATTGTGTATATGTACCACAGCTTTCTTATCCATTCATCTGCTGATGGACATCTAGGTTGTTAAAGCGGCCTGTTTAGAGATGGCGTATTCTGCCATCCTTCGCTACATATTCGTGTCACAATTATTTTTCAATCGCCTGTTTATTTTTGGCTGTGCTGGGCCATCACTGCCGTGCACAGCCTTTCTCTAGCTGTGGTGAGAGGGGGCTGCTCTCCAGGTGGCTGCGCGGCGTCTCACCTCGGCGGTGTCGGGCGTCTCACGGCGGGGGCGTCTCACGGCGGGGGCGTCTCACGGCGGGGGCGTCTCACCGCGGGGGCGTCTCACCGCGGGGGCGTCTCACCGCGGGGGCGTCTCACCGCGGGGGCGTCTCACCGCGGGGGCATCCCTGGTTACTGAGCCCCGGCTCTGGGCGTGCAGGCCTCAGCGGCTGCAGCAGGAAGGCTCAGTGCCCGCGGCGTGCGTGCTTGAGAGCACGGCCTTAGTGGCGGTGGTGCACAGGCCTAGCTGCTCCGCAGCACGTGGGATCATCCCAGACCAGGGATCCGTCTGGTGTCCTCTTCACTGAAGGCAGATCCGTAACCACTGGGCCATCAGGGCAGCCCCATAATTAATTTTAATGTATCCTTCTACAATCATAATAATCCTTAGAGCGAGATAATCCTCATAACCCATTTTACAGATTTTTAAATGAGAGCACAGAGTATACAGAACATTAGTGCAAAGTCACCAAGCTTGAATGTCAGAACTGGAGTTCAAACTCAAGCTCTGACACAACAATACACTGACTCTAAAGGGTGCTGCCTCTCTTCGAAGCTGTTTGGAAAGCCCTCAGCTCTGCTAGCGCTGTCTTCACTGGCTAAAGGACTCCTTCCAGACGGGAATAGATGAAAAGAAGTAAAACAAGCAGCAAGCGAGTCAAAGGACTGTATATTATGTGATGCTCTGCACAGGTCGTGAGGAGAAGCTATCTTGGGCTCAGAGACAGGACTGAGATGGAGGGGAAGGTGGAAGATGTGCTCCAGCTCTTTCCTACTCACTATTTCCACAGAAGCTTGGAAGCATGCTATGGCTGAAGCATGTTTTTACAGCAAGGAAGCTGAATTTGGTCTAAGGTTTTGCTTAGGGATCAAAGTTAGAGAAATTTCCTATATTCATAGTATCATAATAATTCGGAAATCTAAAAACTTTATCCAGTCTCATAGTTTGCCAGAAACTTCCAGAGTTGGAATTAGACAATAGTATGAAGACTTGCAAAAACCACATGATATAAACTTTTCTCCCCACTGCCTGGAAGTAAAGTCAATGTAGAGACTGATTCAAGATGGTGGAGCAGAAAGACATGCACTCAGCGCCTCCTGCGAGAGCAGCAACGTCAGAACTGACAGCCGGACAGCTGTCACCAAGGGGTGCTGGAGCCCACAGAAGCAGATACCCCGCCTCCAGGGACAGAGAGGAGGCCACAGTGAGCTGATAGAAGGGGGGCCGTCGCGATAAAATAAGCTTTTTCCCCTACAAAGCTGAATGGAAAGTGGTATTTATAAAATGGAAATAAAATCACAGGTCTGCGAGAATCAGTTGCCTGGTCTTCTGTTGCTCTTGCTTTCGGCTCCTGAGCTGGAAATTACACAATTAGACGTGCTCTGAGCGCAGTTGCACAGCTTGAAAATGCATTGTCCTAGACGCCCCTGTAATTTCTTTCCTGAATATTAAAAACCTTTAAAAACGTTTTAAGAAAAAAAGTGTTACGGTTGTATCTGAAGCTTGATTCTAATTGGCAATCGTGTCTGTCCAGCCTTGAGATCACAGGAAAAGCGGACCTTCAGTCGGATGCCCGTCCAGTTCAGGTGACTTTATTGATTTGCAGCTTTAGGTCTGAGAACACTTTCACAGTGCAGCACCCTTTTCTTTGGAGAGAATCAATTGCAAAGATTTTCTGGCTTCAACAGACAAGATCAGAGAGGCGTCTATAACCTCAGTGCTCTTGACTGGCTCTTCCTGTGAGTCGGTCAGGGAGGGCGCACGTCCCACCTTCGGCTCAAAGCTCCTCCCAGCCCCGCAGTCTCGCTCTTTCCTTGGAGTATCTCTTGCAATGACATCTGACTTGCTGAGAATGTAACATTGCCATCAAACAAATACAAAAGGTCCAGCAATCCCTCTAATGCCTGAGTGCAGAATTATGGCCCTGAAGCCCCCACACTCTTGAAGGCTAATGGGCTTTGGGCTCTTTTAAAAGTCAATCTGGGAAGGATTTATAATTCAGCTATTTTGATTCAAATCAGGCTGAACATTCCTATCACTCACACAAGTTTAACTCAGTTAAAATTTGGCTTAAATATATCAGGCTGTTCTTTTGGAATAATACATTCCCAAAGCAGGAAAGGAAATCAAAATACCTGGGATTTTCTTGAGCTTGTGCGTGCTGAAGTGTGCAGTGTTTAACTGTGCATCTGTGTATATTTGTTCCTTTCTCGATTAGCCTATATAAGTCGGATTGATTTGCTCTTACAGTGGAGCCATGAGCATGCTCTTTGTAACTGTTTATTTTGAATTATTTAATTCAGTGAATGTAAACTGATGCATAAAATGAGTCATTTGTATGAAAGATAATTATGTGACTAAAGATCCCCATTAATTGTGTTATTCAATTCACATCAATGCCAGATCTAAAATGTGGAACCATTTTATTCCATTTAAGTGGAAGAAAATCTAGCGCTGTATTTTTAAAAATGAGAGTTGAAGACAGGGCCTTTTTGCAATGATTATGTTTGTGATTTTAATTGCTGAGATATTCATGTTTGAAAAGTATCTGTGTCAAAGCAGAGAAGCAGTAAATGCTCATAACGCTTTTTTATACAATGGCAATTACACTGACAATCCATTCTGAGAAAAAGCATAATGGTTCCATTCAGCCTGTTCTGTGAAGGACCATCCAGGTCAATGTAATGCCTATGAAAACGCCTGATGTAACAGATACTTCTACTATGTCATTTCTGTTGATGTTATGGAAGGGAAAGTGGAGACCTGAACCTTGAAACAGTGGAGGAAAAAAGAGCGTTTATTATGCTACTATTATCACATCTGAGAGTCACTGTCTTGGGGAAGCCGCACAACAGAAACTTCCATGTGAACTTGTTAATGCTGTTTTATTTAGAAATTGAAAAGAAAAAAAGCAACCAAAAGGAAACACTGATTTTTTTTTCTAAAAAAGCATGCAAAAACTCTGGGAAATGTTGAGTTGTTAAAGCAGATTAGTGAGCCACCTCTGTAACATTTCTTAAATGATGTCCTGCTTGGAAACTAGAGAAAAGCTAAAATGAAGTTTCTGACTTATTTTGATTCTCAAATGATGTGATACAGAGAAGTTTACTGAAAACCCAGAGCAATTAACATCATCCTTGAAATAAGAAAGAAAGATAGCACTAAGTCCTGTCTGACTCTCTGTGACCCCATGGACTGCAGTCCACCAGGCTCCTCTGTCCATGGGATTCTTCAGGCAAGAATACTGAAGTGGGTTGCCATTTCTTTCTTCAGGGGACCTTCCTGACCTAGGAATCAAACCCAGGTCTCCAGCATTGCAGGCAGATTATTTACCAGCTGAGCTACAGGGGAAGTCCTTGAAATAAGAACATTTGTAAAAACCTAGTCAATCCCAATTAGCTTACTTAATTACAAAGTATCTAAAATATTTTACCTATTTTGTCCTGTTCTGATTGAGAAAAATGGTAAAATTAAGGTCAAGAGAGGCAAGAAAGATTTCTGGATGCCTGCTGCCCCTCTCGGAGTGGTTGGAGCAGACCCTAAGGTGAGGACGGTGCATGTGAGCCTGCTGTGGAGCACCACCACGGTGAGCACTGCGGCCGTAGAGCATCTCAGCTATGGAGCACCTCAGCTGTGGAGCATCTCAGCTATGGAGCAGCTCAGCTGTGGAGCACCTCAGCTGTGGAGCACCTCAGCTGTGGAGCACCTCAGCTGGCAGCACTGCGGCCATGGAACACTGCAGCCTGGAGCACCACAGCCTGGAGCACCCCGCTGAGGAGCACTACCGCCTGGAGCACCACCACCGTGGAGCATCACAGCCAGCAGCACCAGTGCAAGAGACACAGCTATCAGTTCTCATGGATTTTGCAAATCAGCTGTTCAACAAAAGCATGATATGAAAATATATATATAAACATAGAATTAAACTATATTAAAGAGAAAAGTAATAAATATTCAAACTCAGCAATTGCTAATTATTTAACCACATTTTACTCTTATCTGTGTTCTTGAGGTAAATTCATGTCTATTTTATCCGAATAATGGGAACATCTTGTAATGGTGTGCCACTGCACATTTCTTCCCAAAACTGTGTTGATGACGTCTTGGTAGCTTAAAAACAGCTAGAGAGGGAGTATCCACAACTAGCTGTGGTGGCAGTATTTACACTACAGATATCAGACTTTGGCAAATGCTACAAACTGAGGTTGGATTTATTATCTTATTGATAATCCACACACAGAAAGTAATGGAGAATATTAAAAAATCAGATTAAACTTAAACATATATAGTATTGATTAAAACATGAGCCAAAGAACTTAAAAGACACTTTATCAGAAATGATATACAGGTGGCAAGTCAGACTATGAGGAGAGTCCACATCGTATGTCATCAGAGAGATGCAGACCCAGACAGCAGCGAGCGCCACTAAACGCCCATCAGCATGGGCGGAACCCTAAATACTGACAGCATGAAATGCTGGCCTGAATGTAGGGTTGCAGGAGCGCTCATTCAATGCTGGTGGGGCCACAAGATGATACAGACACTTTGGAAGACAGCTTGGTGGTTTCCTACAAAACTAACATAGTCTGTTTACCATATGACCCACAATCATGCTCCTTGGTATGTTCTCAAAGGATCTGAAAGCTTATTTTCACACAGAATCTCTTATACAGATGTTTATAGTAGCTTTATTCATAATTACTAAACTCTAAAACAACCAAGGTGTCCTTCAGTAGGTGAATGTACAGATAAACTGTGGTTCATCCAGACAATGAAACAGTACTCAGAGCTAAAAAAAAAATGAGCTGTTAGGCCATGAAAAGGCACGGAGGAACCTTAAACACATTTTACTAAGTGTAAGAAACCAGTCTGAAAAGGCTACATACCTGCATGATTCCAACTATATGGCATTCTGGAAAAGCTGGAACTACAGACACGATAAAAATTAGTTGTTGCCAGGGGTTAGAGGGGGAAAGGATAAGTAAAGCACAACTGATGTTTAGGGTGTGAAAATTCTTTGTACGATATTATAATGATGGATATATGTTATTATACCGTTGTCCAAACCCATAGGATGTACAGGATCGAGGGTGAACTTTAATGTAAACGATGGACTTTGGTGATGTGATGCATCAGTGTCGTTCCCTCGTGTATGATAAATGAACCTCTCACGTGGAAGATGTTGATACTGGGGTACTGGGGGAAGCTCTGCCTGTGTGCAGCAATGAGTGCGTGAGGCATCTCTGGATCTTCCTCGCAGGGTCTTTGCAAACCTAGAACTGCTCTAAAAATAGACTCTTTGATAAAACATTGTGTAGTATCTATAAGTTGCTACAAAATGTAACAATTTGCAAGTTATTATAAACTGGAGGAATACTCTTCCCAGATCTGAAAATACTATACATTTCAGCAAAGGAATCACTGCTGCTGCTGCTGCTGTGTTGCTTCAGTCGTGTCTGACTCTGCGTGACCCCATAGATGGCAGCCCATCAGGCTCCCCCGTCCCTGGGATTCTCCAGGCAAGAACACTGGAGTGGGCTGCCATTTCTTTCTCCAATGCATGAAAGTGAAAAGTGAAAGGGAAGTTGCTCAGTCGTGTCCGACTCTTAGCGACCCCATGGACCGCAGCCTACCAGGCTCCTCCATCCATGGGATCTAGGCATTGAAAAACTAGGGGTGACAGTGTAGTTTTCAACATATATCTTTATTGTTTTACTTTTATCCAACTAATTGACATAAGCAAAAATATCAATCAACATTCATGTAGGAATTACATTTGTCCATCACTGTCTGTTTATGGATAAAAGCATTGCACCAAAATCAATGAAAACCTGTTGTGAGAATCAGTTGGCTATGTGAATTCAAAAATGAAGATTTTTATATTATTTGCTAGATGTGTGTTACACATCTTTTTATCAGTGAATTTATAATACATATATGAGTATGTATGTGTACATCCATGCACATATTTTTCCAGAGAAAATGTTAAGCTAAACACATCACAGTGTACCTACATGCTATACTTTCAATAAATCTAATGTACATTACATCCCACTTACCTATTCTAGGCCTTAAATTACTTCATTAAAGATTATCACATTAGCTTAAAATGTTGAGCCCTTTCAAAAAGGTAGCTATTTCTCAAAAGGGTACTGACGGTAGCTCAATTACCTCAATTACATGTATTTTAAATTGAAATTGTTGTTCAATTGCTAAGTTGTGTCTCTTTGTGACCCCATGAACTACAGCATGCCAGGCTTCCCTGTCCTTCACTATCTCTCTGAGTTTGCTCCAATTCAGTCCACTGAGTCAGTGATGCCATCCAACCATCTCATCCTCTGTTGTCCCCTTCTCTTCCCACCTTCAATCTTTCCCAGCATCAGGGTCTTTTCTAATGAGTCAGTTCTTTGCATCAGGTGGCCAAAGTTTTGGAGCTTCAGCTTCAGCACCAGACCTTCCAATGAATATTCTGGGTTGATTTCCTTTAGGATTGACAGGTTTGATCTCCTTGCGATCCAAGGGACTTTTAAGAGTCTTCTTCAGCATCACTAAATTGAAATACATATACCAAATAAGGGTTCATTTTAGTGCCTTACAAGATTTTTTATATTGAGATTTAATGATTTTAGAATCATAGAAAGAGAAAGTGAAATAAAACTTGAGGGAAGAAACTAATTCTCAGAGAAATTGATGTCAAGAAATCACAGAATCATTTAAATAACAAATATTGAGCTAATTAATTGAATCTTCTTTGTATGCTATGGTCTAAATGTTGAAGTGCCCCCCCAAATTCATTAGGATGTTGACACCCTAATTCCCAAAATAATAGTATAAGTAAGTGGGGCTTTCGTGGGGGGACTAGGGCCTGAGAGTTGAGTTTTCATGAATGGGATCGATGTTCTTAAATAGAAATGGTGCTCCCTCGCCCCGTCCGAGTGTAAGGACACAATAAGGAGACCGTGACCTGGAAAAGGGCCCCCACCAGTGAGACTTGCACTCTGATCTCAGCCATCCAGCTTCTAGAACTGGGAGCAATACATTCCTGCTCTTCATAAGCCACCCACTCTGAGATAAAATATTTTGTTACAGTAGCCTGAATGACTAAGACACAAAATGTTATTCAATGTACTAAGAACTTAATATGAATTGTTTTATTTAATTCTCAATGGAATGCTATCCAGCCATAAAAAATAAAGAAATTGGGTCATTTGTACAGACATGGATGGACCTAGAGAGTGTCATACAAAGCAAAGTGAGTCAGAAAGAGAGAAAAAATATCATATTTTAATGCATATATGCATATGGAATATATGTGGAATCTAGAGAAATACTATAGATAATCTTATTTGCAAAACATAAAAAAGACACAGATGTAGAGAACAAATGTATGGACACCAAGAGAAGAAAGGGGGAATGGATGAATTGGGGGATTAGGATTGGCGTATATATATACACACACATATACTATTAATATATACTATCAATATATACACACACATATATACTATAGTATATATATAGTATATATACACACACATATATACTATCAATATATACACACACATATATACTATATCAATATATACACACACATATATACTATAGTATATATATATAGTATATACAAACACACACATATATACTATCAATATATACACACACATATAGTATAGTATATATATATAGTATATATATACACACACATATATACTATCAATGAAGTGAAGTGAAGTTGCTCAGTCGTGTCCGACTCTTTGCTACCCCATGGACTGTAGCCTACCAGGCTCCTCCCTCCATGGGATTCTCCAGGCAAGAGTACTGGAGTGAGTTGCCATTTTCCTTCTCCAGGGGATCTTCCTAACCCAGGGATCGAACCGTGGTCTCCCGCATTCCAGGCAGATGCTTTAAGCTCTGAGCCACCAGGGGAGCCCACATGTAACAGGAAACTAAAGAGAACCTAGTATAGCGCACAGGAAACTCTCTTCGATACTCTGTAGTGACAGATACTGGAAAAGAGCCCAGAGAAGGTCAGACATGTGTGTATGCATAGCTGATTCATTTTGCTGTACAGTAGAAACAGACATAACATTGTAAAGCAAATAAGTCCCGAGAACAATTAACTTTCACACTGATCCTCGGTGGTGTTCCATCAGATAAGGAAACTGTATCTTAAAGACTTTTTATGAAGCTGTCCCCAAGTTCCTGGAGCTGGGTTATAGAACTAGGATAAGGTCCCAAATAGCTATAAAGGCTATTTCCCCAGCTTTAATGAAATATGGCTTACAGATCCCCTTGCTGAAATTTTAGTTTAAGGCGTCCAGCGTGTTGATCTGATACGTCTGTGTACGCCAAGTGATTTCACCGAGCGTTAGCTCACACCTCTCTCATGTTGCATCATTGCCTTTCTTTTTTATGATAACAATATTCAAGGCTTACTCTCTCAGCATCTTTCAGGTAAAAATACAGAACGATTAACTATGATCACCATCGTTTACATTTGTTCCCTAAAACTTAACGTCATTTTATAACTGGAAGTTTGTGTACTTTGACCAACATCTTCCCATTTGCCCCACCCCAGCTCCTGGTAACCACCATTCTTCTCTGTCTCTCTGTATGTGTGGATTTTCCTGTTGCTGTTGATTTTCCCACACAAGAGAGATATCGCACAGTATTTCCTTCCCCTGTCTGAATTACTTCACTTAGCACAGTGCCATGGAGACCCATCTCTCTGTTTGCACATACTAAGTTGCTTCAGGCAACCTGAGGAGTGGTGGCTGCACAGCACAGGAGGGCCTAGAGGAGCTATCCGCGTTGAAGGTCAGGAACGGTGGCGGTAAGGAGATACCCCTCGTCCAAGGTAAGGAGCAGCGGCTGTGCTTTGCTGGAGCAGCCGTGAAGAGATAATGGCAAGCCACTTCAGTATTCTTGCCTTGAGAACCCCATGAACAGCATGAAAAGACCAAATGATAGGATACCAAAAGAGGAACTCCCCAGGTCAGAAGGTGCCCAATATGCTACTGGAGATAAGTGGAGAAATAACTCCAGAAAGAATAAAGGGATGGAGCCAAAGCAAAAACAATACCCAGTGTGGATGTGACTGGTGATAGAAGCAAGATCCGATGCTGTAAAGAGCAATATTGCATAGCAACCTGGAGTGTCAGGTCCATGAATCAAGGCAAATTGGAAGTGGTCAAACAAGAGATGGCAAGGGTGAATGTCGACATTCTAGGAATCAGCTAACTAAAATGGACTGGAATGGGTGAATTTAACTCAGATGACCATTACATCTACTACTGCAGGCAGGAATCCCTCAGAAGAAATAGAGTAGCCATTATGGTCAACAAAAGAGTCCGAAACGCAGTACTTGGACGCAATCTCAAAAACGACAGAATGATCTCTGTTCGTCTCCAAGGCAAACCATTCAATATCACAGTTATCCAAGACTATGCCCCAACCAGTAACGCTGAAGAAAGTGAAGTTGAATAGCTTTATGAAGACCTACAAGATCTTTTAGAACTAACACCCAAAAAAGATGTCCTTTTCATTATAGGGGACTGGAATGCAAAAGTAGGAAGTCAAGAAACACCTGGAGTAACAGGCAAATTTGGCCTTGGAGTGTGGAATGAAGCAGGGCAAAGACTAATAGAGTTTTGCCAAGAAAATGCACTGGTCATAGCAAACACCCTCTTCCAACAACACAAGAGAAGACTCTACACATGGACATCACCAGATGGTCAACACCAAAATCAGATTGATTATATTTTTTGCAGCCAAAGATGGAGAAGCTCTACACAGTCAACAAAAACAAGACGGGGAGCTGACTGTGGCTCAGATCATGAACTCCTTATTGCCAAATTCAGACTTAAATTGAAGAAACTAGGGAAAACTGCTAGACCATTCAGGTATGACCTAAATCATATCCCTTATGATTATACAGTGGAAGTGAGAAATAGATTTAAGGGCCTAGATCTGATAGATAGAGTGCCTGATGAACTATGGAATGAGGTTCGTGACATTGTACAGGAGACAGGGATCAAGACCATCCCCATGGAAAAGAAATGCAAAAAAGCAAAATGGCTGTCTGGGGAGGCCCTACAAATAGCTGTGATAAGAAGAGAGGGGAAAAGCAAAGGAGAAAAGGAAAGATATAAGCATCTGAATGCAGAGTTCCATAGAATAGCAAGAAGAGATAAGAAAGCCTTCTTCAGCGATCAATGCAAAGAAATAGAGGAAAACAACAGAATGGGAAAGTCTAGAGATCTCTTCAAGAAAATTAGAGATACCAAGGGAACATTTCATGCAAAGATGGGCTCAATAAAGGACAGAAATGGTCTGGACCTAACAGAAGCAGACGATATTAAGAAGAGGTGTCAAGAATACACGGAAGAACTGTACAAAAAAGATCTTCACGACCCAGATAATCATGATGATGTGATCACTAATCTAGAGCCAGACATCTTGGAATGTGAAGTCAAGTGGGCCTTAGAAAGCACCACTATGAACAAAGCTAGTGGAGGTGATGGAATTCCAATTGAGCTGTTTCAAATCCTGAAAGATGATGCTGTGAAAGTGCTGCAGTCAATATGCCAGCAAATTTGGAAAACTCAGCAGTGGCCACAGGATGGGAAAATGTCAGTTTTCATTCCAATTCCAAAGAAAGGCAATGCCAAAGAATGCTCAAACTACCGCACAATTGCACTCATCTCACATGCTAGTAAAGTAATGCTCAAAATTCTCCAAGCCAGGCTTCAGCAATACGTGAACTGTGAACTCCCTCATGTTCAAGCTGGTTTTAGAAAAGGCAGAGGAACCAGAGATCAAATTACCAACATCTGCTGGATCATGGGAAAAGCAAGAGAGTTCCAGAAAAACATCTATTTCTGTTTTATTGACTATGCCAAAGCCTTTGACTGTGTGGATCACAATAAACTGTGGAAAACTCTGAAAGAGATGGGAATATCAGACCACCTGACCTGCCTCTTGAGAAATCTGTGTGCAGGTCAGCAAGCAACAGTTAGAACTGGACATGGAACAACGGACTGATTCCAAATAGGAAAAGGAGTACGTCAAGGCTGTATATTGTCACCCTGCTTATTTAACTTCTATGCAGAGTACATCATGAGAAACGCTGGACTGGAAGAAACACAAGCTGGAATCAAGATTGCCAGGAGAAATATCAATAACCTCAGATATGCAGATGACACCACCCTTATGACAGAAAGTGAAGAGGAGCTAAAAGCCTCTCGATGAAAGTAAAAGAGGAGAGTAAAAAAGTTGGCTTAAAGCTCAACATTCAGAAAACGAGGATCATGGCATCTGGTCCCATCACTTCATGGGAAGTAGATGGGGAAAGAGTGGAAACAGTGTCAGACTTTATTTTGGGGGGCTCCAAAATCACTGCAGATGGTGACTGCAGCCAGGAAATTAAAAGACGCTTACTCCTTGGAAGAAAAGTTATGACCAACCTAGATAGCATATTCAAAAGCAGAGACATTACTTTGCTGACTAATGTCCGCCTAGTCAATGCTATGGTTTTTCCTGTGGTCATGTATGGATGTGAGAGTTGGGCTGTGAAGAAGGCTGAGCACCAAAAAATTGATGCTTTTGAACTGTGGTATTGGAGAAGACTCTTGGGAGTCCCTGGGACTGCAAGGAGATCCAACCAGTCCATTCTGAAGGAGATCAGCCCTGGGATTTCTTTGGAAGGAATGATGCGAAAGCTGAAACTCCAGTACTTTGGACACCTCATGTGAAGAGTTGCCTCATCGGAAAAGACTCTGATGCTGGGAGGGATTGGGGGCAGGAGGAGAAGGGGCCGACCCAGGATGAGATGGCTGGATGGCATCATGGACTCGATGGACGTGAGTCTGAGTGAACTCCGGGAGTTGGTAATGGACAGGGAGGCCTGGAGTGCTACAATTCATGGGGTCGCAGAGAGTCGGACACGACTGAGTGACTGAACTGAACTGAACTGAAGGAGGATTTATCTATAAAGAACAGAAGAGAGGTAGGATATACGCAGCTGTCAGACAGCGGCAGTCATAAGACTTTGCAGAAGTTCCTTAGTATACCATAGACTTACAAACTCTGGAATTCTGTACTCGGAAAGTGGGAGACCATCGGCATAATAATCGACAGTTAAACATTTTCACTTGCTGTGAAGCCTCTCAATTTTACTTTATATGACTTTCAGCTAGCATATGTTTTGGAAATCAGTAAAAAATAAAATCCTCCCTCCACTCCAATTACAAGAAATCACATAAAGCATATTCATTTCTCAATATTGCTTTAGACCTAAGAGTTTAAAAGTCTCTTTATCTCAACAGAACCAGCTGCAGGGTTAAAATTACTCTTGAAGTGACTCTTGTAGGATTAAACATCAGTAACATTTAGTGACAAGATTCAACCACTCTCTTTGTAGAGATTGGACATTAAGAGTTTTCTTTCCCCTGAAACTACAGCTTGATTCAGTGGATGAGAAGCCCTAAGCACACTTACGGGAGTCGAAGGAAGAAAAAGCTAAACTTGGAGAAAAAGGTAAAAATGAACAAAATATCCTGTAATATCTTACAACTCAAGTGGAAGTTGCCAAATGAGATTATTTGCTATCTTTGTTAGGAATTTTGTTTTCAGAAAGCACAGGAAATGTGCCCTTCCTGAAGTCCTTATAGTCTTTAACTAGAGTGTCTCCATATTCAGTCAATGAAACCGTTATATATATATATATATATATATATGTGTGTGTGTGTGTGTGTGTGTGTGTGTGTGTGTGTGTGTGTATACACACATACATATATATCTTCTGCCGTCAAAGAAAGCACGCACTTGCAATAGTCTGAGGTGACCTGTTTTCACCCCAGGTTGCTTAGCCTGATGTTGGAACAGAAATAGATAACACTACAATATAAATCTGTCCTTATAATGAAAAATTGGAGATGATGAAGGGTGGCAGATGGATTCAAAACTAACGGAATGCATCCTCCATGAGTTCTGGCTCTTAAAAACCAAGTTCTGTGCCAGGGATGAGAGGGACATTCGGGGCCGCTTTGGCCAAGGGTCTTGTCCTCCTCGCTGTCACTGAGAGTGCCCTTGTGACTACAGGCCTCCACGCATATGCCGCGTGGTCTGACCCCAGTCGTCTCCTCTGCCAGGCCTGCCGTGAGGCTCTCAGTAATCACCACCATCACCATCACCATCACCATGATCATCTGGGTGTCTGTCTGGGTGGAAACCCTGGAATGTTTTCTAGCTCTGTAATAGAGCCTGGCGTGAGAAAAACAATTTAAATGACTGCTATAAAGCCGAGCTGGCTTTGATGCAAATTAGAAATTTACTTCCTTTCAAAAACTACATGCTTATTAAAATAAAACTAGTCTTATAGATGAGCTAAAACGATTTGCTTTCTGCTTGACTAAAATGAATAACCAACAAACCTATTGTATATAGCATAGAGAATTATATTCAACATTTTGCAATAAACTATTAGGGGAAGAATATCTGAAAAGAATCTATCTATATCTCAGCTCAAAAGCAATTATCCCAGGTCAAATCATGTTTCTAAAATCCAGAGCTGAGTGTTGATAAGGACCATAGTGAAAAGTGCTTGGAATCTCAGTGAACAGGTTAGATGGAGAAAATCTTGGTTTCAGCCATGGATGCTAGCTTGTGCTGCTGTCTGCAATAGTCGTATGAGTGACCGTGAACGCAGCTGGGAGAAATGCCCCTATGAGAGTTGGGTATTGGCACCCTGTCTGGGGGAGAAGGTATGCATACTACCTTCTCTCTCTGGGATTGGTATTTAGGATCCCATCACCTTCTTGCAAAACATAGAAATGTGTTCAGTTGCTGGGTTGCATGTTTTTTTCCTATCTTTTATATACAAATCCCCTTCATCACCGTTCACCTTGGCACACTTCCTGGCATCCAGTGCCTCATTGAGGGAGACTTTAATCTCATCAGTAATGGCACAGCCTCTCTCATCATGATTCTTAAAATTGGCAGCATATTTTAATTGTCTGGGGAACTTTAAACTACTGATGAGCACATCTCCCCAGAGTGGGTTTGCAGCCCAATTTGTTTTAACCACTCTCAGAAGTGGTTGAATAGTGGTTGAATAGCCTGGAAACCCTGACATACAGCCAAGTTGATGAGCAGGTATATTTACTTCAGGAGCCACTGGCAACTCCCATAACTTCTTGCTTTAGACACACTGAGGAGAGTGAAACCCATTTGCTATGAATAGTATTCTCCCTGAATGCATATATGTTCTAATTAAACAATCACTTCTTACAGATGCTTAAATTGTAGTTGCTATTGACGTTAATAAAACTTATGATTCTAGAAATGTGCGTGTGTGCTAAGTCAATTCAGTCGTGTCCAACCCTTTGTGACCCCTCTGTCCCTGGGATTCTCCTGGCAAGAATACTGGAGTGGGTTGCCATGCCCTCCTCCAGGGGATCTTCCCAAGTCCCAGATCAAACTAGCACCTCGTATATCTCCTGCAGGAGGGTTCTTTATCTCTAGTGCAGCCTGGGAATGTCAAATCTTTGAACAGCAATTGTATATTTTTGCCATCAACAGTACGATATGCCTCTAATATTTTATTTCTCTTTTCTGTTCTTCTGTTCTTTCAAAAAGCCTCAACTGAGCTTCTAATAGTTTAATGGTTTTTAAATTGGGTTATTTTCTTTTCTATCACATGTAAACCTAGCACTGTTTGATGGATTTTAGTGTAATATATGTTTTTTTCTTTTCCTTTGCTTTTGGGTTCAAGTACTCATCTTGCTAGAGGAGGGCATGGCAACTCACTCCAGTGTTCTTGCCTGGAGAACCCCATGGACAGAGGAGTCTGGTGGGCAACAGTCCACGTGGATCTTCCCAACCCAGGGATCGAAACCAGGTCTTCTGCAGTGCAGGCAGATTCTTTACTGATTAAGCCACCAGGGAAGCCCATTGTGAACTATGGGAGCTTGCAAATTGCATGCTCCAGTCATCGGGAGATACAGGTGTAGGGTTACCGTAATTTGGTTCTATAATATATTATTTCTTGGTTTGCTTCAGAAAATGTCACCTCAAGCTTCTTGTCGCAGCATTATTTTTAATATTGCCCCTGTCACTTGCAACAGAGTCCTATTTGGACAATAAATTACCCTGTTATCCTAATAGGAATCCAGGAAGGTATGGAATCCTATAACTCACCATTATTTCCAAATGATGCTGTTTAAGAAATAATACCAGAGGATTTTGATAAATAGCAGCAGGACACAGTGGTATAAGTTGTTTAACAGCTAAACCGTACCTCAGAATGCCAAACGTGTCTTCTAAGGTCACAGTGAAACAAAATCTGGAAGCTAAAATCTTGGTCTTTATTTTCCAGACACATGAAGACACCACGTGTAATTACACGTAATTAGAGAGGGCAGGAAAGAAGATAATTTGTACTAGAACCATATCCTCTGTAGTAGATCATTGTTAGGGGAGTTCTTTTAACCAGAGAACGGGAACTGAAAACAAGTGGATAGAGAATGCCTTTAATTCATATTCTTTAACACTGAAGCATAACATCTGTAAGACACCTGGATAGAATACTAGTCTCTACCTGAATTTGAGAAAACTTAACTCTCCCAACACCACTTTAAACTTTACATGAATCCGAGTTGTTTACAGGGTCTCTAAAACACAGAAGTGGATATCTCCCACCTGTTTGCTGTCTGACTTAACCAATGGGCTTGGAACACTGCTGGTCAGGCTGAGTACTGGAAATGGACACTAACTTTAGCTTCACTGATTATAACACAATCTCTCAAATCCTTCTTATTCTCTTGTATTTTACATATTGTGTCTGTTTAAGACCGTTTCTGAGTAGCGCAGTGCAGGAAACAGATGCCAGCTTTGGAGGATGTTAGAAGCACAAAGAAGGCCATATGGGCTTCATTCAGCTCAGTACAAAACCCAGCACCTGGAGGAGTCGAATTCTGATGCAGTTCTGCTATCGCCCTGTAATATCACACACAGGAAAAAATCTCATTCCTTTTGGACTCCAACACCGTCTTATTAATAATGAGAGGCATCCTGACATCGGCTGCATGGAGCAGACAAGGAACTAACTAGTTCATTTCAGTATGAGTTGGGAGACCTTACAAAGACAGTGTGAACTACTAGTAAATTTAGGTCAAGATCACAAAGTTCATCTTTAGACATGCCTCTGATTCTTGGCTCCATCTCTGCTTGATACCGGCAACCTGAAAATTCTGCCCCAGCTCTTTGTTTGTTTGTTTTTTGTTTTACTAAATCTTCAGGGAATAAAATGAGAAGATGCTCTTTCCATGCAAATTCTTCACCTGAGTATCTGTGCTTCAGGCTTAGCCATATTATAGTCTCTAACGCATGAATCAGTACTGTCCCACGACTCTACAAAACTCTGCCTCAAGTTCTTAGACATCTGACAGTGAAAGTCATACATTTTCATTTTAGGAAAGAAAAAAGATAAACATGGCAGTTTTTAAAATTAAATTACCTGTTATCTCATTACTCAGGGATAAAATTTTAAAAGGGCTTCCCAAGAGGCACAGTGATAAAGAATCCACCACTGCAGGAAATGCAAGAGGCACAGTTTCCATCCCGGGGTCAGGAAGATTCCCCGGAGCAGGAAATGGCAACCCGCTCCAGGATTCTTGCCTCAACAGAGGAGCCTAGCAGGGTACAGCCCACGGGGTCGCAAAGCGTCAGACACGACTGAGCACAGCACCACCACCACCATTAAAAAAAAACAAAGCTGTATTGGATGATCCGGCTTCATTTTTATTTGCTAGTAAGTTGATACTTACAAGTGACACATGCATATGTATATATACATGTAAATGTCCATGTGAATATCCTACACTTGTCTGACTAATGCACTCCTTACCTTTCGAAAACAGGCTGCATTCAAAGCCTATCCATGCTCCAGGTTCGATGCAGGATACTGGATGCTTGGGGCCATGCACTGAGATGACCCAGAGGGATGGTACGGGGAGGGAGGAGGGAGGGGGGTTCAGGATGGGGAACACGTGTATACCCGTGGCGGATTCATGTTGATGTATTGCAAAACCAGTACAATATTGTAAACAATTAACCCGCCATTAAAATAAATAAATTTATATTAAAAATTTCTATTGGAGTATAGCTGCTTCACAACCTTGTCTTAGTTTCAGGAATACAGCATAATGACTCAGCTATACACATATACATATCTACTCTTTTTTAGATTCTTTCCCCATATAGGTCAGCACAGAGGACTGACTCGCGTTCCATGTGCTAGACAGCATGCTCTTTATGTTTCTAATGCTATGTCCATCTCTTCCCGCTCAAGTGGTCTGAACTGTAATACTGAGGGACAGCAGCCCATCGGCTGGGAGTGATCACAGCCTCTCGTTCCAGACCTACAGATCGCAGAGCTGGCAGCTGCCCCTGCTCCGCCACGCGCTTGCAGTGGGGGCATGCTGCTTTCTCTCTCTAGACAGCGCATCCGCTTACGTATATTTTCAGGACTCATTATAATAATTTTGCTTCCAGTCTTTAGTTCATTCGCTCACACTGACTGGCCTTCAACTTCCTGTTTTCAGGTGCTGAGAATGTTATTTCTACGGCTCTCAAGTTTTTGTTCATGACTGGTGAGCAACAATTTCACAATTTCTTTCTTTAGCCCCATTCTAGCTCTCCTCCAACCAGAGGGACCTGTTTCAAACAATTTATCCACAGACAGACATTCTTATCCTTACATATTCATAAAATATACAGCATATTTTTGTTGGAATTTTTGGCTTATATCAGAACCAAAAATATTATCAGATAGGTTTATAAATACCAGTTTTGTGACTAATAAAAAATAGGTAGGTTGGCATTTTGACCCTGGCATGAGGCCAAATGGATTTGTTGACAGTCTTCTCCACATATTGGGTTGGCCAAAAACTTTGGCCATACATATTTGGATTTGTCCATAATACTGTACACAGAAGTCCAAACCAACTTTTTGGCCAACCCCAAACTACTTTTTCTTTTCTTTTCTTTCTTTGCCTATTGCACAAGCTGGGACAGCTAATAAAAGCAAGAAAGAATAACACAAATTACAATTATGGAAAACCAGGAAGGAAATTACAGAAATCAAGAAGGAGTTACTGAAAAGTATTTCAGAAATCAATATTAAACTAGAAAAAGCATAAGCAGAAGTTAGAACAACAAGTAATTTTTGAAAAGGGAGTATATTAAAAGTGAACAAATATAACACATCTCATGATTTGAAAGGAAATAGTAAATGTAAAAAACATGCAAAGAAGATCCAATATATGTATGATAGCAATTTTAAAAGAAATTTCAAGGACATAAAGACTAACAATGATACAAAAAATTAAAAAGTCACTAGAATGATTAACATTAAGACTTAGCCTAGAAAATACAAAACAATAAAGCTTAAAAATACTCTTTGGAAATAAAATAATTACATCCAAATAAATCACTTACTAAAGACCACCATGTCTTCAGACATTTTTAATAGCAACTATTTATGTCAGATGAGATGCTTATTCAAACAAAGAATATGAATTGAGTATATTCTATCTTAATAAATTGATTTTCAAATTAAAGCAAAATTAAAATTATCAAAATGCAAAATTCTAGAGAATTTTATTCCCATGAGACTTTTCTAAACACTCCACTAAAAATCACTTTCAGATTATGGAAATAATTGAAAGGATATATTTAAAAAACATAAGTATGCAAAAACATTGCATTTGGAACCAAGAATAAACTATGATTATGTGGGAGAAATTGCATATCACAGGGATTTTCTTTGATAAAACACATAATTAAATTATTTAAAAATAAGAGGATAGTGGGAAGAGCATGTCGAAATATATAATAAGAGTTACTACTTGGAAGTAAATGATATTACTTCCAATTCTCTGATATGGGAGAGGTTCGAGTAAGCTGATGGAAGTTTGTTAGATATTTTCAGTCTTCTTACCAGTAGAAAATAATTCTTGAGAGGATATCAGAAAATGATGTTAATATTAAAGTAAACAGAAATAAAAATGTAAAACTCCCTAAATCAAACCATATATTAAACTATGCTATGCTATTCTCCATCTAAAGAGAGATATTCCTAAAATATGATTGAAGGATAAACCAAAAAATAGTAAATGGATGAATGAACTTGTAAGAGAGGGAGGGAATAGAGCAGAGAGAACAGGGAGAGAGTTTACACTGCTTTAAATATAACCCTATTTCATGGGCTTGAAACTACGTAAATATTTTATATAAAAATAGATTATTAAATTTTTTAAATGTTTCTAAAATTTAAAATGATTCATTAAGTGAACAAGCAAGGCATGTTACTGCAGGCATAGAAAGGGATTAGTCTAAGTCATTTGAAACACATTAATTTGATAATGCTCCTTAATGTATTGAATTATAGGAAAGACTGCAAAATAAAATTTATATTGTTTTTGGTAATCATATTACCAGTGGTAGCTGTCAGTTTTATAATTTTGATTCACTGTGTGTAGTGTGGGATAAAATTAATGAGTAATTATGTGATATTTTAATTCTAGCATTTCCAGTGTTCTTGACAAGTGAAATTTTTCATCACTGAAGGGAGTAGATGAAAATAAAAGGTATAAGAAGTTATATAAAATCTTGTTTGATGCATGATACAGGGTGCTCGGGGCTGGCGCACTGGGATGACCGAAAGGGATGGGATGGGGAGGGAGGTGAGAGGGGGCTTCACGATGGGAAACACATGTACGCCCGTGGCAGATTCATGTCAATGTATGGCAAAACCAATACAGTATTGTAAAGTAATTGGCCTCCAAAAAATAAATAAATTAATTAATTAAAAAAATAAAAATCTTGTAAAGTATCCACATGCTTTTATTACTTATTTTATCACAAATATAGTTCTTGAACTATCCAATGAAGAAGATTAAAAAAAAACAACAAATAACTCAAAAACAGTGAGCATGCTTAATTTCCAAATCGTGACCATGTAAGAAGAAACTAGGGCATTTGATTTCAAATCTGATTTCAAATCAGATTACTGATCTGATTTCAAGTCTGACACCATAAATGTCTAAGTCTGGATCAACTTAACCAATCTGATAGCAAGGAATGAGCATTAGATTGGGTCAAAGAATTCAAAATACATATTTAAAGGGGCTTTCATGGCCAAAACTGAGGCAATCTGTAAGCCAAGAAAAGTAATAAGACAAGAGATTCAGAGCTTCAAAGTATATTACATCCATGATTTGAAGATCATTCATAAGAGATTCATCACTAGTGATGAACTCATTATTTAACCAACTGATTATTAGTTAATTATCTCATTAATTTTAAGGCAGTTAAAAAAGGAAAACCATCCTTAATTATCCTTCCCTTCAAAGTGGACTGTATCATGGGTAAACAAAGAGGGCAATGTGGTAAACAAGGTAAGGAGGTTCAGTGTTACTTTAAAGAGTAATTTCAGCTAATAAATGAAATAGCAATAACAGAAACAGCACATTTCAACTCTGCACTCCATATGCCATTGCATATGCGTCTGCTAACGTATGTGTGCTTTATATGGCTTCTGACAATCTTTAATGATTTAACGGGATCCCCTTGTGGCTCAGTTGGTAAAGAATCTGCCTGCCATACAGAAGACTCGGGTTCGATCCCTGGGTTGGGAAGATCCACTGGAGAAGGAAAGGGAAACCCTACTCCAGTATTCTTGCCTGGGGAGTCCCGTGGACAGAAGAGCCTGGCCGGCTACACAGAAACAGCCCATGGGGTCACAAAGCATCAGACAGGACTTAGTGACTAAACCACCAGCCGTGACTTAAGCAATCCGTATAAGGGATGTTAATATAGCAAAATGAGAGGCAATTTGGCTAAAGAACTTGGCACTGTATCTAAAGGAACAACGCCAAAAACCAAACCAAATCCAAAGCCATTTTAAATTGGATGTAAAGATTAAATTTGAAAGCTAAGATTCTGAATGTCTACGGACATTACTTAAGGCCTGATTCAAACAAATAAAATGTAAACACATATAAACGGTCATTGACGCTTACGGCACAAACGAAAATGTGAGCTGCTGCATACTGGACGATGCTGAGAAACCACTGCTGGGTCTCCAGATGCACCACGCTCGAGTGAGGCTCAGATGCTACCACGCTAGAGTGAGGCTCAGATGCACCACGCTAGAGTGAGGCTCAGATGCACCACGCTAGAGTGAGGCTCAGATGCACCATGCTAGTGTGAGGCTCAGATGCTACCACGCTAGTGTGAGGCTCAGATGCTACCACGCTAGTGTGAGGCTCAGATGCTACCACGCTAGAGTGAGGCTCAGATGCACCACGCTAGTGTGAGGCTCAGATGCACCACGCTAGAGTGAGGCTCAGATGCACCACACTAGAGTGAGGCTCAGATGCACCACGCTAGTGTGAGGCTCAGATGCTACCACGCTAGAGTGAGGCTCAGATGCACCACGCTAGTGTGAGGCTCAGATGCACCACGCTAGAGTGAGGCTCAGATGCTACCACGCTAGTGTGAGGCTCAGATGCTACCACGCTGGAGTGAGGCTCAGATGCACCACGCTAGAGTGAGGCTACGTTAATGAGGTCTCATATAATTTCTCTTCAAGTGAAACTATATACTATTTGATATTCTATTTTTAAAAAAGAGTGTGGCATGTAGGTGGGAATTGGAGTGGAGCAGGTCCGGCTTTGCATGGGCTGTATGGATCCATTCTACCGTTCTGTGCAATCTTGCACGCGCTTGATGTGTTCCAGAACTAAAAGTCAGAATAATCCGAAGCGAATATGCTGTCTTGGGGCACAGCAGAGCACATAACTATCATCCATGGGGCACAACCCATCTCCTCTTCTTCCTGGGCCTGCACTGGAATATTTTTATCTCTTTCTCCAGGAATGTCTTTCCATCATATACACCATGTTTGCCCAGGACTGCTCAGCCTCTTCTCAAGGAAGCGTGGGTCTTAGATCTCGTTTATGGCTTGTTATTTTTATCTGTCATTCACAGAGCTTGTCAGCCTTTCATTGTGTTTATCATAATAGAAAAAATCTTTTCTCTTGGACCATCTGGAGTTCTTCTTAATAACATTGCTTTCAACACCTACCAGCCCCGAAGCGGTTGTAAGCTTGCTCCTAGGCTAAAACAGACATCTATTTCATGGCCAAATTCTGTCAAGTGTGTTTATTTGAGCATTGTGAGATCAATCTGTTATGGGCTTCTGGTTAGATCAGTGGATTTTAATTGGCAAAGATATGCCCTTGTTTTTAAATATACCCTTGTCATTCCTAATTGCAATGTCTCTTGCTGCCCTGTCCTGGTAAACACCTGTTTTTGAAGCAGTCATTCCATCTAAATGTCAGTTACCTGTGCCAGGTGTTTCTGACAGACAACAACCAGTCACTTTGCTATAAATGACCTTACAGTCTCCTCTGTAATCATGGCGCCTCCAAGGATTCAAAAGCAAAAGTTGACTTATTCGGCAATAGCCTAAAATCATGAAGTTGTCTGTTCTGAATATGAGGTCAGTTCTACTAAGCCAAGTAGACTGGTGAACAAGAAAATAATTAACTTGTAGAAAACAGAGAAAATAGTGCCATAATTCACTAAGTTTTTAAATGAAGCTAGTGGTATATTTTTGCTAGGTTTCAGAAGCAATTTGATCCTTTAACAGTGAGGATTTTATTCAACTTTGCTGTATTAAAATATTTCTTTTGCCAAGATTACTCAACTTCAGGATCCAAAGAATTAGAAAATTAAATTTCCAGGTACATTAAGCCATGAACTTAGACACTGTCCTCTAGCTTGAGATTCGCATTTCATTGCGATTGTTCCCTTTAATCATTGTAGCACATGCTCTTCCTCTCTGATGACCTTGGCGATTTTGTACACAGACAAAGTCATCACAATATTTACACGGAGGGGCAACATCATATGATATTCCCTAGAGCAGGGGTCCCCAAGCTCTGGAATCTAATGCCTGATGATCTGAGGAGGAGCCAGTGTAATAATGATAGATATAAAGTGCTGCTGCTGCTGCTAAGTCACTTCAGTCGTGTCCAGCTCTGTGCGACCCCATAGACGGCAGCCTACTCGGCTCCCCACCCCTGGGATTCTCCAGGCAAGAATACTGGAGTGGGTTGCCATTTCCTTCTCCAATGCATGAAAGTGAAGTCACTCAGTCGTGTCCGACCCTCAGCGACCCCATAGACTGCAGCCTATCATCCCAAAACCATGCCCCTCATCTTCAGTTCATAGAAAAATTGTCTTCCACCAAACCAGCTCCTGGTACCAAAAAGGTTGGGGACCACTGCCCTAGAGTGCACAGAATACAGTGAAAATAGTGCTCCTGGGAGGTGTGCAAAGTGATGGCACTATTACTGAGAACATATAGAAGCAAATAACTAGATAAATAGCTGTGTTGTGCTAAGTCACTTCAGTCGTATCCTATCGTATGCAGCCCCATGGACTGTAGCCCACCAGCCTCCTCTGTCCAAAGGACTCTCCAGGCCAGAATACTGGAGTGGGTTGCCATTCCCTTCTTCAGGGGATCTTCCTGACCCAGGGATCGAACCGGCATCTCTTACGCCTAACCTGCAACGGCAAGCAGGTCCTTTGCCTCTAGCACCACCTGGGAAGCCCACACAAACAGCAGTAGATGTAACCTTTGTCTCCCTCCAGAACCCACACAGGACGCCTCAGCCCTCAGAGTGACGGTGTGAGGAGGTGGGCCTTTGGGAGCTGATTAGGTCCTGAGGGCACAGCCCTCCTGAACAGGATGAGTGGGAAACCAAAGTTCTCCTGTTCACCATGTGAGGACCGTGAGAAGACAGCAGCTACGAACCAGTGGGCAAGCTCTCAGCAGTCACAAAATCTGCCGGCCCTGATCCTGGACGTCTGGGCCTGAGAAACATCACTTCCGCTGCTCATAAACCATCTAATCTGTGGCTTTTGCGAGAGCAGCACGAATAGGATAAAGCTCCCCATTCCGGAGCAAGCCATTGTTCCCAGTTCCACAAAATCACTCGGAAACTCTTCAAAATGCACCACCTCCTCCACTGGTGAATTATATTTGAACTTCACAACACATTTTCTTTTTGATTAGAAACATGGATTTTTGAAACAAACTTAATTAAAGGTAAAATGTTTCTGTAACCAAGTAAGAGATGTGATATTTGAAATATAAAGATTCCTGTTTAGAAGTAATTGTTGGTTTGTTTTCAAGGCTGTGAGGGAAATAAGGTAAAATTTAAATAGCAAGCTTGTAGAGGTCAAATGTAGCCACAGGCAAAGGGGATGTGAAGTTTAAAAGCTTCCTTGCTACACGGAACTCCAAAGCTCTTATTTTTAAGGATTCTAAAGTTGGCAGTCAAATTTCTTCCATCTTTAAATGAAAACCAGTGAATTTAATAATGTTCTTAACAATAAATATACTAGAGCACATGTTTTGTCTTCTTTAGAGCTGAATAATCTGATCAAAAACCCCGGGAGAAAGAAGGGGAATATGTCTAGGAAGATATTTTGAACAAGAGGACTTGGCTCTCCTTAGGCATATTTCCTTTAGCTTTACCACAAAAACTTACAGCTATTTCAGGTACTTAAAAATATTCCTTTTGGCCAATAACTTTTCTCATTTCCCGTTCACAAGCTCATGCATCTTTTGGTTGCATTTCAACTTTGCGGTTTTCTATAGCTGGGTAAACCTAACTGATATAGAGTATCTTCAAAACATGATGTCCAGGAAGATAAAACTGATGGGTCTGTTGCAAGCATCTCTGAAAAGGGGGAGACAAGCACATTTCTTTTATGTTTTCATTATCTTAATGATAATCAGAACTGCTTGTTGGACAAGTTCAAGAGATAATTGCTACCTGCCTGCTATTCTACTAAACGTTGCCTGCCTATGAGTGACGACGAAGCCTCCACAACCCGCAGCACATCAGTCATGCCACTACATGGCATGCATCCACATTTCCTGCAAAACTCATGGCTCTAAGAGTAAAACCAAATATAAGACTTCAGCTTGCTTAGGTGAGAGTGAAAAATGCTAATGACTATGCCAGAATTAGTGAAACCCTGTCTCCTCCTACATAAATCACAGTCAATGCCTCTGACCTTAACATCCCCAAATTTAGAAAGCGACTTTCTTGCCCTTCCTCTTGCTTTCAGTTTCAAAGATAATAGAAATTTCTTGACATGGAATAAAATGACCTTTACAATTGGGTTCTAAGTTGTTTGTTTTTTTTTAATCCATGTTTCTGAGACTATGGAGGAATAGACTTCAGCATAATAACAAGAAAGCATTCAACACATTATGCAAAACTGGAACTGGTGCCTCTCCTAGACGGTAGGCCCTCTCTCAGTGATGACCACCTGGAGGCAACGTTTCAGGTGTGTCAGACACGCAGATGAGAAGGACGGCATAAGCGCCAAGAGATCTCCAGGTTCAGTCACAGCTCCCACACTTACTAGGTCCATGCACTGAGGCTTGTTACTTTTAGGTATTTACCACCATCATACTTGCTGCATAAAATGCATGAAAATAAAATCAGATACCATACACAAGTGGGGTAATTATAATTTATCATCTAAATTACTTTTGAGATTAAACAGGAGATTATTTTATTAATAATTACGTCAAGACAACAGGTGTTCCATCCTGGACATTCTGCAAGTAAAACATTTCAAAAATTGCCTGGCACAAACAAGTGATGAATCGATGTTAGCTCTTATTATTGTTGTGATATTCCTATTGTCTTTTTCATTGTTGTCATGAAAGAGACGACCTTTAAGGTTTCTTCCCAACCTTGAGATGTTAAGATTTGCTAATGAATAGTTGTCATTTGCAGGCCCTGGTGAATCCAGTACTAAATGGTCCAGCTCAGGAGGGAGCTGAGAGAGAGAGATGAATGGTAAGTGTGAAGAAATATGTTTATTTCCAGAATCGATTTGCTTTGTCTTCAGAGCACCAGCTAAGCATAAAATGGAGAATACCTCTGTCAAATCTGCAAAGGAGACCACTCTATCAAGTTGGCAACTTTCTCTCTTCCCATCAAGTGTGTATCGTAAAAGTCAAGTAAATCATGTTGATGTTCTGTTATGACATGCACTGACATGATGGATAGGAGGCAACCTTCATGTTGCGTAAGAGTAAAGAAAATAACAGCCCTCACAGCCAGTGGAGAGTATCAGGTGATGGGATCTCTCTGCATCCCTGTAGGGGCCCAGAAACACTTGTGTTCTTGTTTCTTCCCAAGCTAGGAAGAAAAATGATGAAGTCACGTTTTTATAAGATAGGATGCAGAGAGGGAGTAGGTTCATGCTTTCCACTATACTGTTGTTAAAGGATAATTTTCATGAAAGGTAATATGAAGATTCTCAGATATAAACTGAACATATATTAAAGATTTTATTTAATTCATTAAAGAAATAAGGGGACTAACAGCTGTCAAACCTGGTCAAAGAAGAATCCAAAAGGACAGGCACATGTGTAGATCGAGTCTGCTGAAATGAAGGGGCAAATGAAAGGCCAAGCTGACTCCTTCCTCAGTGGGAGAGGGAAGTCAGCTGAAGCCCTGGCAGACTGAATTTACAAGTCTATACACACGAATACTGTGTATTTTTCTTGGTGTCTACAACTGACAGGGCTAGTCAGAAGATGACCCCCAAAGGGTCAGAATCAGTTAACTCTGAGCTCCTCACTCTGGGTTGGAAAACTATAGCCACAGCCAAGTCACCTGTGTATGTAAATAACATTTTATTGAAACACAACACAACCATTTGTTAACATATTGCTTATCATGCTAAGTGGCAAAGTTGATGGAACCTTATGGACAGTAAATCTAAATTATTTACTATTGGGCCCTTTACGGAAACGTTTCCTGGCCTTTGGTAAAGATAATACATGGGCTTCTACTGAATCACGAATCTTCTCCTATATTCCAAAATGGTGAAAAGAGAATTTGGGAACTAGATAAATCTGGATCTGAATCTTAACTCTGTTACTTAATAAATGTATCATTAAAGTAGGTTACGTGTTCAGTTATTAAACAGTATAAACACATGATTTCTTATTAAATAAGTATGATATTAAATGAGTCTATTGTATGATTATCATGAGGGTGAACCCAAACAGGAAGCATAAAGAAGATAGTAGAGTTTTCATACAGAAAAGTGGTAGAGGGTTCAAAACCTGTGAATTTCCATTTATCATCTCCTATGTAAATCCATCCTTACGGCCTGAACTGCCTGTAATTAATTCCCTTAAATGCCTGGGCTTCTCATCAAAAGACTGTTGGCCATTCATGCTGCCCGACACAGAATCTAGCCACCACGCTGCTCTTCAGGACAGTCTAAGCGGGCACAGTGACCTAGTGGTTAGGGGACTAGAGACTCAACCTGGGGAGCCTGGAAAACTCTCCCATCTCTTGGGTTGTCAATTACTTTATCTCTATGGTGAAAGTTCTGGACTAGGGGCAGAAAACTAGTAGGATCCTGAAGTCCTGTGACATGACGCCACCATAGGCTCTTTCTTCTTTCATTTCACAGCTGAGAACATCAAGTTTGGGGTAAAGAGAAAAGATAACAGGAAGCTGCGGCCATACAGAGGGCAAGTTCTTCACATAAGGCTGTTGCTTTCCTTTTGTTTCTAGCAGGCATTCCTTTAGACTGAAGCTGCTATCTGAAATATTCCGTTATCCATCTGCTCTGCTTCTCAGAGAGCTAACAGAGCTGTGCACCCAGTGGCACTTAATCAATATCCAACGGAGACAGAAATACTTCTTTAATGATTATTGTCATTAACTGTTTTTCATAGCATCCCTGGGAAGCCCTGGCAGTAAAATTGCCTTGGCTTTACAGGTGAGAAATCCCAAGCCCAGGGAGACTGAACCCACACAGTTAAGGGGTCACAGGGTTGGGAATAGAGTTCACCATCTTAAATACTGGGAATCTATTCACACGCGATTATAGCCAGAGCCTGCCGTGGGACTAGGACCCTTGGGGAAAGACACTCCCGTGGACAGACCAGAGGCTTCATGTCTAGCCCACAGCACTGCACAGACTGGGCCCTGGAAAGCCACATGTTTCTCACACCGTGCATTTTCTCAGCCCTTGTGATGATTTGTACTTAAAAAATATTTTGGTGGTTCCAGATACCTGTTAACGTAGCTTTCTAATTCTCGGGTGAAACATCTAAGCTTAAAGACATGCCCTACTAACGAAGTTACTGGGTTTAAAGTACTGGTGGTTAAGAAAGCATGTAGCACAAGAAGCTTGGTTTATTTCATTCACTCATTCAACAAATATTTATTGAATGCTTACTACCTGCCAGGCACCGATGTAGACACTGGGAATACAGCCTGGGCCAAAATTTGTCTCCTGATAGAAATTAGAGTCCGGTGGGATACAGAAAATAAGTAAGTAGACATATGGTTAGTATTAACAAATGCAGTGAAGAATCATAAAATATAAGAGTAGGAAAAGAAAGCAGAGAGAGCTTAGGGAGTTGACTGTGCTTATATAGATCGTCAGGAAAGGCCTTTCTAGGACGGTGACATTTAAGAAGAAGCCTGCACAGTTAGGAGGTGATGCTGGGACAGATTAGGACCCTGTGGGGCCTTCCTGGGACAGGCCCTCCCCCATACTCTCTGCTTTAGCTTCTCTACTTTAGCTCCTCTCTGAAGCACCGAGGTAGCATGCGATGCGCATTTCCTGAGTTCTTTCACAATTGTGAACCCCCTCCCGAATGGAAGCTGTTAACTGTTTGGTGACCTTAAGCATGTAGCCCCAGGACTCTCGGAGACTGACAAGTGACCCCTGTGACAACACCCTGTTACCGCACCATCAGTCAACCAGAGAATCCTGCAGGAGCTGATCACTCCCTTGCTCATCTTTTAAAAATGCTTTGCTAAAACCTTTCAGGGAACTTGGGGATTTTTAGAGCGTGAGCCACCTCTCTCCTTGCCTGGATCAGCAATAAACCTTTCTCTTCTCTAAACTCTGATGTTCTGGTTTGTTTGGCCACACTGGGCTCTCTGGCGCAGGCTCTCTGGGAGGCTCAGCAGTCAAGAATCCGCCTGCAATGCAGGAGACATGAGTTTGACCCCAGGGTGGGGAAGATCCCCTGGGGGAAGGCATGGCTACCCACAGCAGTATTCTTACTGGGAGAACCCCACGGACAGAGGAGCCTGGGGGGCTGCAGTCCACGTGAGTTGGACTCCCAAAGCGTCGGACGCGACTGGAGTGACTGAGCACACACGCACGTGAGTCAGGCACGTGAGCTTGCACTAACCGTGCTGGAGAGAGAGTGGCTGGGGGACTCAGAGTGCCCCAAGGCCTCAAGGTGTCGCCTGCTCCTGGGATGGCAAGGAGCATGGCGAGGCGGGGGGCGTCAGAAAATCATGTAGGAGAGCAAGCCGAGCAGTTGTGGTCACGAGGCTGAACTGTAGGCCAAGTGAGAAGAGACAGCACTGGCAGTTTGAGGCGGAGCAGTGGCAGAAACCACTGCTCTGGTTCCCCCTTTGAGCGGGCTGCTGGCGCCGGGCAGAAGGGGCCATGGGGCCTAGAGGCAGGGGGTGTTCGAAGGCTCAGCTGCAGCAAGGTGAGGAGTCTCAGGGTGGCCGTTTGTAAACGGTGGACAAAGTTTAGAGACGGGATATATTTTGAAGATAAAGGTAACTTATTTTCTAACGGATTAGATGTGACAGACAGAGGGTCGCAGACGAGAGCAAGCTTTTTCACCGAGCACTCAAGGCCTGGTGATGCAGCTTGCTGAGGAAGAGAACGCAGGTGGAGAAAGCTTGGGAGAGGATGCAGAGTGTTAGTTTCGGATGAGTTCAGTTTGAGATGTTTGTTTGAAGTCTGACTGAAACTGTTCAGTAAAAGAAGGATTTGGAGTCTGTGGTTCAGAGGACAAGTTGGGACTATATGTATTTGTGGAGCAACCAGCATAAAAAGTTCTTTCAGGCTGTTCAGTAACATCTTAACCTCTTGGCCAACCTGACATATGATGTTTAAAGCCAGAGACGTGGTCAGGACCACACCAGGAGAATGTAATTAGAGACGGAGCTCTGGCCTTGTGGTATTTGGACGCTGAGAAGTGGCAGAAGATCCATTCAGTACACTAGATGGAGGGAAAGCCAGACGACTCTGAGACCCCAAGAGACAGGTGAGGAGTATCTGAAAGAGGCGTGGTTGCCAGAATCAAACAACGCTGAGATTCAGAATTAGAGGCTGAGCGACTGGTGAATCAGTCATGTGGACTTCGGTAATGAGGCCCTTTTGGACTAGATTAAAATGATGTTAGTGGAGAGATGGGAATGGAAAATTTATCAGACATCACTCAAGAGAGAATTACAGGACGGATGTTGGAAAAGCAGACATTTGTTTCAAAATTAATAAAAAAGTATCAGAGGAAGAAAAAGCATGTTTTAATGAGAAGACAGTGCATCCTGCTTGAAGGCTGATGGGAAGAATGCAATAAGGTATGAGCTGCCAGGGAAAGGTAGGTCTTATTGGGGTAGTAAGTAGTGAAATTTTAGAGTCAATGGAGTAGAAATCCCTGTGGGTTTAAAAATTCACTGGATTTGTGTTACCAGAAGGAGTGAGTTAGAAATACGCCAGGTAAGAAAGGGGGATGCTCGAAGTTGAGGTCTTGTTAATAGACCCATGGGAGGAGGGTCACGGGAGGAGGAGGAGGTTACCGGCTCCTTGTGGTTGCAACTGCTCCTGACTTTGTTCCTGGAGGACAGTGTTAGTTCTGCTTTATTTTCATCACAGACACTCAAAAGGTATGTAACTAGAATATACAGGGTGAAGAAAGCCAGAAAGAGAAAAAGAAATATCGTCTATTAATATAAATATGTGGAATCTAGAAAAATCGTAGAGACGACCTTATTTGCAAAGCAGAAATGGAGAACAAACTTGTGGACACCAAGGGGGAAATGGGGTGAGATGAGATGGGAGACGGGCTGACATACACACACTGTCGATGCTGCGTATAAAGCAGATAGCTAAAGACAGCTGACGGTGTGTCTCGGGATGCTCCTCAACGCTCTGTGGTGACCTAGACGGGAAGGAAACCCAAGAAAGAGGGAACTTTATATATACATGTAGTTGATTGACTTTGCTGTACAGTGGGCACTAACACGTGGAGTGAAATGGCAGCCCACTCCAGGATGCTTGCCTGGTGAATCCCACGGAAAGAGGAGCCTGGTGGGCTACAGCCCATAAGATTGCAAAGAGTCAGGCATGACTGAAGCAACTTAGCACAGCACAGAAACTCACACAAATCTGTGTGTGTGTCTGTGTGTGTGTGTGCTCAGTGGTGGCCGACCCTTTCAGCCCCATGGACGGTAGCCCACCAGGCTCCTCTGTCAATGGAATTTTCCAGGCAAAAACACTTCAATAAAAATTAATTTTATTCATTTTCTAAGTCATTTTGCTTTACCTTGAAGAATAGAAACTGTTGTTTCACTGACAGAAATCAGCAAGATCTAATTTATGGCAAGAAATATTCCATTGAAATGCTGCACTGTAATGTGGGGGAAAGTAAATCTTTTCCACAGTTTCCACCAAAGTGAAATAAAATTGAACTTTGAGAAAAGGCATACATCTAGGATAAAATTTAAATAGAGCACCATCGTTCTCTACGTAGAAGCCGCTCTTTCTGTACTCACAGCATTCTGCAAGAGAAACGGACGAGGGGACGACCATCTCCAGAACAGAGGCTGCGTGTAGAGTCCAGGGCACAGGTGGATGGACTGGTTTTAGAGTTGCAGACAGCTCACCCGTTCTAACAGAAGGAAAGTGGTGTCTGCAGAGAGACAAGAGGAAGGCTGGTACACTTAGGAGAGGCGCAAGGACATGGGAGCTCCGTTCTGCTTGCGGTTTTCTCAGTGAAGCAAGCAGCAGGGCTCCTGAGAAGCCAGCGTGAGTGGGGCGGGGGAAACAGCAGGATGGCTAGGCACCCCCCAGGGCCCTTGAGTTTCTCAGCAAAAATTTAAAGGAAGACCAGCCGGCTCGCTCACGTGAACTGCAAAACTGGGGTTTTCTGTTGAAATAAATTTTTTTATTGAATTCCTACTTCATCTTTTCCTGTTTACTGCCATCCAACATAATATCTCCGGGCAATGAAGAACGGATTTTATTTACATGAAAATTGGATGATAAAATTAGGCAGCCCACATCTTCTCCTTTCTGGAAGCAAATTGGCTCTGTGCTTAAACTAATTCCTTTGCTTCAATTGAAGAATGTTTTAGACACTGTTTCTTCTACAGATATACTTGTTAACAGGATTTCATTTTATGTTTTGAGAAGAAATAACTTTTATGTTGTGTAAGTCATAGTACTCATTATGTAAAATGGAGAAGAGCCAGCTAAAAGCATAAGGACATAAAAGTCATCAATGTTCCTATCAACCAGCGAGAATCACTGCTGATGCTTTAGTGCATTTCTTCCTAAAAGCACCTCGATAAAGAGATTTATTTCTCTCCTCATGGGCACTATTCTTTTAAAGTGTTACCTATAATTTTTGTATATAGTAATATATCCCAATGTCTTTCAACATCATTATTCCAGCATACGATTTTTAATGCATTCTTTTCTCTGATATTCCTGATGATGCTGTGCACAGTTTTTTCGTGGAACTGACAGACTGATTCTAACATTCAAATGGAAAAGATGAAGTGTTAGAATGCACAAGAACGTTCTGAAAAACAGAAAAGCAAGAAATGTATATTCTTTAACCTAACAGTGCATTTCTAAAGTACATTTTATTGAAATATTAGTGCTTCTACAAAATGACATTTCTATAGGAAAACTTACTGAAGCATTCCTTCTAATAATTCACATTTAGCAATCGCTAAAGTGTTTTAGCAATTTAGCTAAAGTGTTTAGCTAAGGTGACCAGGTAAGTGAACAATAATACATAATTTACAAGACATGGTTTCCAAGACATATTAACCAGCGAAAAAATATAATTAAATCATAGAAATAAAATTTTAATTAAATAAGAACAACAAAACTTTGTATGTTTAAGTGCATTTAAAACAAAATCTATAAGGATACATGCCAAACCAATAACAGTGATTATCTGTAGGATAAAAATGGGATCTAGAGAAGAACAAGTAAACAATTATTTGGGAAACCTTTGCATTTTTTATTGTGTAAAATTGTCATTAATATTTATATTGAGAATGTGGCATTTATCATTTATCAATTCTTTATGTAGATATTTATATAAATAGTATATAATATATTATAGAGCATCAAAACAGAAGTATTAGCAAAAACATAATTCATTGGCAAATTTTTGGAGCTTGCTGTCTTCGGAGATAGGTGTGTTTTTGTATGGGACAATGCAGGTTTTACTGAATGAGTCAAGTTGAAGTTAAAGCACAAAGGATTAACAAATACTAGACAAAAATACCAGAGACACAGGAAACAGCATGAGTGAAATCTCAGAGGCAGGAGAAAGCATCGCGTGTTTGGGGAACAGAATGAAGAGTAGCTGAAGCATCAAGATCAATCAGGGTAATAACACAGGGTAAGGATGATGAAATCTGCATTGCTCTGATCAGGAAGGGCCTTGCAATCTGTGCTAAGATTTAGAGATTATGTTAGAGAGCAGTAAAGAATTTTTAAGTTTATGAGTGACACAATGAGACTTCTTAAATTTAAAACATTAAACAAAAAATCTCATGTGTGCCTAAGAATGGGGACTGGACTAGAAGACAACATATTTAGATAAGGAGGACCTGTCTATGTATAGTGGTCCCGGCGAAACAAGATGATAAATGGACAAGGGTGGCAGCAAGGGACACAGAAACAACTGGATTAACAAGGAATAGTCATGAAGGTTGGCTCTGAAGGAAAAAATAACCGAGCTCTATGCTTTAAAGCGGAGACATGGAGTTCCCTGGTGGTTCAATGGTTAAGAATCTGCCTGCCAATGCAGGGACACAGGTTCCTGCATTCCATCCCTGGGTTGGGAAGATCCCCTGGAGAAGGGAATGGCTACCCACTCCAGTATTTTAATATGCTGTATGCTACAATATATACAGTATATCATAGTGTGTATATGTAGTGTTTATATAATATACTATTATTACTGATAGCCAGCATGATGCATATTATTTCCATGGTACTTATTCATTTTCTAGGTGGAAGTGTGTATGCTTTGAGCAATAACTCCCCGTTTGCTCCCCTCTTTACCCCCTGACAATCACCATTCCACTTTCTAATTCTCTGAGTTCAGCTCTTCTAGACTCCACGTATGAGTGAGAATGTACATAACACTGGGGCTTCTGTGGCAGTGGTGAGCGCCCACCTGCCACTTCAGGAGACATGGGTTGGATCCCTGGGTTGAGAAGACCCCCTGGAGAGAGAAAAGGCAACCCACTGCGGTACTCTTGCTTGGGAAATCCCATGGATAGAGGAGCATGGTAGGTCCCTGGGGTCACACAGAGTTGGACGTGACTTAGCGACCAAACGGCAACAACGTGTATAATAATTGTCTTTTTCTGACTTTTTTTATTTAGTACAAAGACCTGAAGTTTTATCCCTGTTGTCACAAAAGACAAGATGTTCTTTTTACGCCTGAAGGTACCCTTCTGAGTGCGTGCCAGTGTGTGTGTGCGTATGCGTATCGCATCTTCTTTATCCATTCATCTTCTCAAGGGCCCCTTAGGTAGTTTCCATGTCGTGGCTATCGCAATGTTACAGTGAACCTAGACAGGTTCATTGTAATCATATGTCATTGACATACGATTATATCAATCATAATCTCTTGAGATGCAAAAAAGCAAAATGGCTGTCTGGGGAGGCCTTACAAATAGCTGTGAAAAGAAGAGAGGCGAAAAGCAAAGGAGAAAAGGAAAGATACAAGCATCTGAATGCAGAGTTCCAAAGAATAGCAAGAAGAGATAAGAAAGCCTACTTCAGCGATCAATGCAAAGAAATAGAGGAAAACAACAGAATGGGAAAGACTAGAGTTCTCTTCAAGAAAATTAGAGATACCAAGGGAACATTTCATGCAAAGATGGGCTCAATAAAGGACAGAAATGGTCTGGACCTAACAGAAGCAGAAGATATTAAGAAGAGGTGGCAAGAATACACATAACTGTACAAAAAAGATCTTCGCAACCTGGATAATCATGATGGTGTGATCACTCATCTAGAGCCAGACATCCTGGAATGTGAAGTCAAGTGGGCCTTAGAAAGCATCACTACGAACAAAGCTAGTGGAGGTGATGGAATTACAGTTGAGCTATTTCAAATCCTGGAAGATGATGCTGTGAAAGTGCTGCACTCAATATGCCAGCAAATTTGGAAAACTCAGCAGTGGCCACAGACTGGAAAAGGTTCATTTTCATTCCAATCCCAAAGACAGGCAATGCCAAATAATGCTCAAACTACCACACAATTAAAGTAATGCTCAAAATTCTCCAAGCCAGGCTTCAGCAATACGTAAACTGTGAACTTCCTGATGTTCAAGCTGGTTTAATTGCCAACATCTGCTGGATCATGGAAAACCAAAAGAGTTCCAGAAAAATATCTATTTCTGCTTTATTGACTATGCCAAAGCCTTTGACTGTGTGGATCACAATAAACTGTGGAAAATTCTGAAAGAGATGGGAATACAGACCACCTGACCTGCCTCTTGAGAAATCTGTATGCAGGTCAGGAAGCAACAGTTAGAACTGGACATGGAACAACAGACTGGTTCCAAACAGGAAAAGGAGTATGTCAAGGCTGTATATTGTCATTCTGCTTATTTAACTTCTACGCAGAGTACATCATGAGAAACGCTGGACTGGAAGAAGCACAAGCTGGAATCAAGATTGCCGGGAGAAATATCAATAACCTCAGATATGCAGATGACACCACCCTTATGGCAGAAAGTGAAGAGGAGCTAAAAAGCCTCTTGATGAAAGTGAAAGAGAGTGAAAAAGTTGGCTTAAAGCTCAACATTCAGAAAACGAAGATCATGGCATCTGGTCCCATCACTTCATGGGAAATAGTTGGGGAAAGAGTGGAAACAGTGTCAGACTTTATTTTTTTGGGCTCCAAAATCACCACAGATGGTGACTGCAGCCATGAAATTAAAAGACGCTTACTCCTTTGAAGGAAAGTTATGAGCAACCTAGATAGTATATTCAAAAGCAGAGACATTACTTTGCCGACTAAGGTCCATCTAGTCAAGGCTATGGTGTTTCCTGTGGTCATGTATGGATGTGAGAGTTGGACTGTGAAGAAGGCTGAGCACTGAAGAATTGATGCTTTTGAACTGTGGTGTTGGAGAAGACTCTTGAGAGTCCCTTGGACTGCAAGGACATCCAACCCAGGGTTGAAGGAGATCAACCCTGGGTGTTCTTCGGAGGGAATGATGCTAAAGCTGAAACTCCAATACTTTGGCCACCTCATGCGAAGAGGTGACTCATTGGAAAAGACTTTGATGCTGGGAGGGGTTGGGGGCAGTAGGAGATGAGGACGACAGAGGATGAGATGGCTGGATGGCATCATGGACTCGATGGACGTGATTCTGAGTGAACTCCAGGAGTTGGTGATGGACAGGGAGGCCTGGCGTGCTGCGATTCATGGGGTCACAAAGAGTTGGACACGACTGAGCGACTGAACTGAACTGAACTGAACTGAACTGATGATTTCGTTTACTTCCAATATGCACACAGAAGTGGAACTGCCGTATCATACAGTGGTTCTAGTTATAATTTTTTAAGGAAACTCTGCACTGTTTTTCATGCTGGTTACACCAGTTTACATTTTCCAGCAACGTTGCACAAGTCTTCACTTTTCTCACCGGCATGTTATCACTTGTCTTTCGATGACAGTCATTCTAACAGAAGTGAGGTGATAACTCACTGTGGTTTTTATTAGATCTCCCTAATGACTAGTGATGTTGAACATTCTTTTCACATATCTATGAAATGTCTTCTTTGGAAAATGTTTATTTAAGTCTCCTGACCCTTGACTAATAGGGTTTTCTTTTGCTATTGAGTCATATGTGTTCCTTATATACTTTGAATATTAGCCTGTTATTAGCTATGTGTTTAGGAGAAGGAAATGGCAACTGACTCTAGTATTCTTGCCTAGAGAATCCCACGGACAGAGGAGCCTGGTGGGCTGCTGTCCATAGAGTTGCACAGAGTTGGACACGACTGAAGCGACTTAGCATGCATGCATGCATTGGAGAAGGAAATGGCAACCCACTCCAGTATTCTTGCCTGGAGAATCCCAGGGATGGGGGAGCCTGGTGGGCCACCATATATGGGGTCACACGGAGTCGAGCACAACTGAAGCGACATAGCAGCAGCAGCAGCTATGTGTTTGAGAACATTTTCTCCATTTCACTTTTCATTCTGCTTATTTTTTTCTTTTGTTGTGCAGAGACAGAGGCTTTTTAGTTTGCTGAGATGCCACTTGCTCTCTTTTGCCTTTTTTTTTTTTTATGGTTTTGTTATTATATCCTTGGTCTTGCTAAGGCCAAGGTTAGGGAGCATTTTCTCTGGATTTTCACCTGGAAGTATTATACTTTGGGGTCTTACATATAAGTCTTTCATTCATTTTGAGTTAAGTTTTGTAAATGGTGTAAGATAGGTCTAACATTAGTCATAAGAATAGTCAATTTCCCAACATCACATATTGAAAACACAATCCTCTTCCCATTCTTGTCACTGTTGTCAAATATTAGTTGACTATATATGTGTGTATTCAATTTCATTACATTGATCCTTATGTCAACTTTATGCCAGTAACACATTCTTTTTATATTATAATTTGGTAATGAAACTTGATATCAGGAATTTTGATGCCTCAAGTTTTGTTCTTCTTCTTTATTATTATTTTGGCTATTCATGTTCTTTGGTAATTCCATACAAATTTTAGAATTTATTTTTACATCTGTGAAAACTGCTATGGAAATTTTGGTAGGAATTATGTTGAATCTGTAGATTATTTGGGGTAGTATGGACATCTTAGTAATATTAGTTCTGATTCTCCATGAACACAGAATATCTTTCTATTTATTTGTGTCTTTAATTTCGTTCAAGAATGTCTTGCTAGTTTCAGTGTATAGATCTTTTGCCTCCTTGATTGAATTTATTCTTAAGAATTTTATTTTATTTTGATGCTATTATAAGTAGAATTATTCTATTTCTGTTTCAGATAGTTCATTGTTAGTATATAGAAACAAAGCTGATTTTTATATACTGATTTTTTATTCTGCACCTTTCCTGAATTCATTAATCAGTTGTAATAGTGTTTTTAGAACTGGACATGGAACAACGGACTGATTCCAAATAGGAAAAGGAGTACGTCAAGGCTGTATATTGTCACCCTGCTTACTTAACTTATATGCAGAGTACATCATGCAACATGCCAGGCTGAATGAAGCATAAGCTGGAATCAAGATTGCCAGGAGAAATATCAATAAGCTCAGATATGCAGATGACACCACCCTTATGGCAGAAAGTGAAGAACTAAAGAGCCTCTTGATGAAAGTGAAAGAGGAGAGTGAAAAACTTGGCTTGAAACTCAGCATTCAGAAAACTAAGATCATGGCATCTGGTCCCATTACTTCATGGCAAATAGATGGGGAAACAATGGAAACAATGAGAGACTTTGTTGGGGGGCGGGGGGCTCTCCAAAATCACCGGAAATGGTGACTACAGCCATTAAATTTAAAGATGCTTGCTTCTTGGAAGAAAAGTTATGACCAACCTAGATAGCATATTAAAAAGCAGAGATATTGATTTGGGAGAATGGTATTGAAACATGTATAATATCATATATGAAACGAATTGCCAGTCCAGGTTTGATGCATGATACTGGTTGTTTGGGGCTGGTGCACTGAGACGACCCAGAGGGATGTTACAGGGAGGGAGGAGGGAGGGGGTTCAGGATGGGGAACTTGTGTATACCTGTGGAGGATTCATGTTGATGTAAGTCAAAACCAATACAATATTGTAAAATAATTAATCTCCAATTAAAATAAATAAATTTATATTTAAAGAAAAGCAGAGACATTACTTTGCCAACAAAGTTCCGTCTAGTCAAAGTCATGGTTTTTTCAGTAGTCATTTATGGATGTGAGAGTTGGACTATAAAGAAAGCTGAGCACCAAAGAATTGATGGTTTTGAACTATGGTATTGGAGAAGACTCCTGAGAGTCCCTTGGACTGCAAGGAGATCCAACCAGTCCATCCTAAAGGAGATCAGTCCTGAATATTCATTGGAAGGACTGATGCTGAAGCTAAAGCTCCAATACTTTGGCCACCTGATGCAAAGAACTGACTCATTTGAAAAGACCTTGTTGTTGGGAAAGATTGAAGGCAGAAGGAGAAGGGGACGACAGAGGATGAGATAGTTGGATAGCATCACTGATACAATGATCATAAGTTTGAACAAGTTCAGGGGGTTGGTGATGGACAGGGAAGCCTGGTGTGCTGCAGTCCAATGGTCGCAATGAGTCAGACATGACTGAGTGACTGAACTGAACTGAATAGTGTTTTAGCAGAGTCCTGAGGCTGTATTACTATATAAATTTTTGTAATCTACAAATGGACAATTTTACTTCTTCCTTTCCAGTTTGGATGTCTTTCATTTCTTTCTCTTATCTGATTAATCTACCTAAGACTTCTGGTACTATGCTGAATAAGACTGGGCATATGTGTGTTGTTCCTGACATTAGAGGAGAACTTTCAAACTTTTCCTGCTGCATATTGTGTTAACTGGGCTGGTGCTCGTGGCGGAGAACCTGCCTGCCAGTGTAGAAGACATAAGAGACTGCGGTTCGATCCCTTAATCAAGAAGAGCCCCTGCAGGAGGCATGGCGACCTACTCCAGCATTCTTGCCTGGAGACTCCCATGGACAAAGGAGCCTGGCGGATGACAGTCCATGGGGTCATGAAGAGTTGTACATGACTGAAATGAGAGCATACACACACACGTAATGTTAGCTATATATTTGTTATACATATGGCCTTTATATTGGAGAAGCAATGGCAACCCAACGCAGTACTCTTGCCTGGAAAATCCCATGGATGGAGGAGCCTGGTAGGCTGCAGTCCATGAGGTCGTTAAGAGTCAGGCACAACTGAACGACCTCACTTTCACTTTTCACTTTCATGCACTGGAGAAAGAAATGGCAACCCACTCCAGTGTTCTTGCCTGGAGAATCCCAGAGACGGGGGAGCCTGGTGGGTTGCCATCTATGGGGTCGCACAGAGTCAGACATGACTGAAGCGACTTAGCAGCAGCAGCAGAAGTATAGCCTTTATATATTGAGGTATGTTCTTAACATACCCTAATTATTGAGAGTTTTATCATGAAAAAGTGCTGATTTTTGTCATATTCTTTTTTCTTCCTCTATTGAGATGATCATGATATTTACTTTTATTGTACTAATTTGGTGTATCACATTTAATGATTTCTATATGTGAACCTTCCTTGTTTCCCAGGGATAAATCCATTTAAACATGATAAAGGAGATCAGTCCTGGGTGTTCATTGGAAGGACTATGTTGAAGCTGAAACTCCAGTACTTTGGCCACCCGATGCAAAGAGCTGAGTCATTGGAAAAGACCCTGATTCTGGGAAAGATTGAGAGCTGGAGGAGAAGGGGACGACAGAGGATGAGATGGTTGGATGCCATCACCGACTCAATGGACATGGGTTTGGGTTGACTCCGGGATGGACAGGGAGGCCTGGCATGCTGTGATTCATGGGGTTGCAAAGAGTTGGACACAACTGAGCAACTGAACTGAACTGAGCCTTTTAACTTGCTGCTGAATTTGGTTTGTTAGCATTTTGTTGGAAATTTTGCATCTATAATCAGGGATATTGGTCTTTTCTTTTCTCGAAGTGTTCTTATCTGACTTTAACATCAGGATAATTCTGGCCTCTTAAAATATTTTGGAGTTCCCTTCTCGTCAGCTTTTCTCAATACCTCTACTTCAAACTTCAGTTTCCAAAATTCTGGTATTAAATCTCCTTTTAGTATTTGATAGAATTTACCAGTGAAGCCATCTGATTCTGGATTTTTATTCGATGGAAGGTTTTTGATTTCTGATTCAATCTCCTTACTTGTTATTGCTCTGTTCAAATTTTATATTTCTTCATGATTCAGTCTTGAAATCTTGTATGTGTGTTTCTAGGAATTTATCAATTTCTTCCAGGCTATCCAATTTTTTTCTGTGTAATTGTTAGCAGTAGTCTCTTTGATCCTGTATATTTCTTTGCATCATTTGTGATATCTCTTCTTTTATTTCTGATTTTACTTCTTTGAGTCTCCTCCATTATTCCTTGGTCTAACTAAAAGTTGGTCTTCTTTTGTCCATCTTTAAAAACAGGTTTTAGTTTCATTGATTTTTCCTATTGCTATTCTGGTCTCTGTTTCGTTTTCTCTGCTCTTTGTAATTTGCTTCCTTCTGCTAACTTTGTTCTCCTTTTCCTTTTCCCTTGAATTGTGAGGTTAGGTTGTTTATTTTCAAAACAACCTTCAAAGAACCTTTGTTCTTTCTTCTTAATGTAAGAGTTCATCATTAAAAACTAGTGAGCCCCATACGTTTTGGTATATTTTGTTTCCATTTCATTTGTCTCAAGATATTTCTTTTACACCAATTCCTGTACATATGAACACGTTCCAATTCCTAGAGCTAGTTTATGAATCCAGTTTGGTTATAAGCCCAACAAAGTTAGCCTCGATACCAACTAACATAATTGGCTATATGGTACTGTACTATAACAGGTTTATATTATTTTTCATGCAAATAATACATACGGATAAGCAAACGCAAAAAATAAAGAAATTACTTTTAAACTTACCATACTTGAAAAGTGTGGTACAGCAGTTGCTTCCCAAGTGGCACCCATGGTGAAGAGTCTGCCTGGGAATGCAGGAGAGGCAAGGACAGGGGTTCAGCCCCTGGGTCGGGAAGATCCCCGGAGCAGGAAATGGAAGCCCACTCCACTGTCCTTGCCTGGAGAATCCACGGGCAGAGGAGCCTGGTGGGCTGCAGCCCATGGAGTCGCAGATAATGAGTACACCCACACGCCACAGTGCAAAAGCTGGCACGCGGGGGCTGGCACTGAGGCAGCAGGCGAGGAGGGCACTGATGGAGGGCGGGGGCTGGGAGAGACGGCAGAGCTGAGGGGCCGTCGGCACAGACGGAGGGCCGGCCGCAGCGACACTCACACCTGACGTTAACGGCGCAGGCTGGCGTCCCTTGCTGGCTGCAATCCTATCCACCCTATTGAAAAAACGATCCAGTGATGTCTGGAACTAGCTCGCTTTCTTCATCACAGTTGACATGGTAACCCTGAATTGCATCCAAATGACGGCCGCAGCCTTCGAGCGCAGTTCCGCTTTTAGGTCCTGCCTCAAGAGCTCGCAGAGCCCCATCAGATAAAGAAAATCGCTCGCCATTTCCCGCATCGTGAATCTCCAGTTCTCCAGCCATACCAGCTACACCGCTGCCTTTATGCTTGCTTCCAGACATCCTGGGCTTGAGACAAGGATCCTGCAACACTGTACTGTGTTCAGCTCTGTCCAGTAAGGCACACAAGGGCAGAACCACTCATAGAGGATGCACGCATGTGGCAATGTACACCGCACACACGAACAGACTAACGTGCCTGGACAGGCTAATGCGCGTTCATATCCCTCAAAGTCCACAACTTGGAGGTTCCTATGTGTGGAACTTAGTGCGTTTTCCTTGTGGTTTACCCTTTCACCCTTTGGTTGTTCAATAACATGTTGTCTAATTTCCATATCTTTGTAAAATTTCTGATTTTCCTCATGTTATTGATTTTTACTTTCATACCATTGTTGTTAGAAAAAAACTTTTTATGATTTCAGTCTTCTTAACTTTGCTAAGATTTACTTTGTGAGCTAACATATGATTTATCATGGAAGATATTTCATGTACACTTGAGAAACATGTGTAATATGATTCTTTGGGATGGAATGGTCTGTATATATCTATTAGGCTATTTAGTCCAAGGTTTCCTTGCTTCAGTGTTTCCTTACTGATTCCTTTGTCTGGATGTATTGTTGTATAATGAACTTAATATTCAAAAAATAAAGATTATTGCATCCAGTCTTATTACTTTATGACAAATAGATGGGGAAACGATGGAAATAGTGAGAGACTTTATTTTCTTGGGCTCTGAATTCAATGCAGATGGTGACTGCCGCCATGAAATTAAGAGACACTTGGTCCTTGGAAGAAAAGCTATGACCAACCTAGACAGCATATTAAAAAGCAGAGACATTACTTTACCGATGAAGGTCTGTCTAGTCAAGGCTATGGTTTTTCCAGTAGTCATGTATGGATGTGAGAGTTGGACTATAAAGAAAGCTGAGCACTGAAGAATTGATGCTTTTGAACTGTGGTTCTGGAGAAGACTCTTGTGAGTCCCTTGGACTGCAAGATCAAACCAGCCCATCCTAAAAGAAATGAGTCCTGAATATTCATTGGAAGGACTAATTCTGAAACTGAAGCTCCAATACTTTGGCTGCTTGATGCGAAGAACTGTCTCACTGGAAAAGATATTGATGCTGGGAAAGACTGAAGGCAGGAGGAGAAAGGGATGACAGCGGGTGAGATGGTTGGATAGCATCACTGACTCTATGGAAATGAGTTAGAGCAAGCTCAGGGAGTTGGTGATGGACAGGGAAGCCTAGTGTGCTGCATTCCTTGGGGTCGCAAAGAGTCGGACATGACTGAGCAAATTAACTGAACTGATTGCTGAAAGTGGGATATTCAAGTCTCTTACTATTTTTTATAGTTGTCTGTTTTTCCTTCAGGGTTGTATCTGTCTAGCATATTTAGACACCTCAATGTTGAGTGCATATGTACATATAATTATTATACACTCTGAATTGGCTCAGTTATCATTATATAATGATATCTTGGTGTCTTATTACAGTTTTTTACTTCTATTTTGTCTTATATAACTACCCCAGCTCTCCTTTAGTTTCCACATGTATTAATATATTTCCCATCCCTTTAGTTTTAGCCTATGTATGTTCCCTGGAATGGGAAATGGCAACCCAGTCCAGTATTCTTTGCCAGGAGAATACCATGGTCTGAGGAGCTTGGCAGGCTACAGTCAATGGGGTCGCAAAGAGTTGGAAATTACTGAGTGACTAATCCACATATATACTTATAGCTGAATTTGGTCTCCTGTAGATAATGTATAATTGGAAAAGGTCAGTTTTCGTTCCAATCCCAAAGAAGGGCAATGCCAAAGAATGTTCAGACCACTGCACAATTGCATTCACTTCACAAGCTAGCAAGGTCATGCTCAAAACCCCCCAAGCTAGGCTTCAGCTATAGGTGAAACAAAACTTGCAAATGTAAAAGTTGGTTTTAGAAAAGGCAGAATAATAAGAGATCAAATGGCCAACATCTGCTGGATCATAGACAAAGCAAGGGAATTCTAGGGAAACATCTGCTTCATTGACTATGCTAAAGCTTTTGATGGTGTGGATCACAACAGACTGTGGAAAACTCTTAAAGAGATGGGAATACAGGACCACCTGACCTGCCTCCTGTGAAACTTGTATTCAGGTCAAGAAGCAACAGTTAGAACGAGACATGGAACAACAGACTGGTTCCAAATTGGGAAAGGAGAATGTCAAAGCTGTATATTGTCACCCTGCTTACTTAACTTATACGCAGAGTACATCATCCAAAATTTCAGGCTGGATGAAGCACAAGCTGGAATCAAGATTGCTGGGAGAAATATCAATAACCTCAGATATGCAGATGACAACACCCTTATGGCAGAAAGCAAAGAGGAATTGAAAAGCCTCTTGATGAAAGTGAAAGAGGAGAGTGAAAAATCTGGCTTAAAACTCAACATTCTGAAAACTAAGATCACGGCATCTGGTCCTATCACTTCATGGCAAATAGATGGGGAAACAATGGAAACAATGAGAGACTTTATGGTGGGGGGAGGGGCTCCAAATTCACTGCAGATGGTGACTGCAGCCATGAAATTAAAAGATACTTGCTCCTTGGAAGAAAAACAAAGACAAAACTATATAGCATATTAAAAAGCAGAGACATTACCTTGCTAACAAAGGTCCATCTTGTCAAAGCTATGGTTTTTCCAGTAGTCATGTATGAATGTGAGTTGGACCATAAATAAAGCTGAGCATGGAATAATTGATGCTTTTGAACTGTGGTGTTGGAGAAGACTCTTGAAAGTTTCTTGGACTGCAAGATCAAACCAGTAAATCCTAAAGGAAATCAGCTCTGAATATTTATTGGAAGGACTCATTCTGAAGCTGAAATTCCCATACTTTGACCACCTGATGCGAACAGCTGATTCACTGGAAAAGACCCTGATGCTGGGAAAGATTGAAGACAGGAGGACAAGGGGGCAGCAGAGGATGAGGTGGTTGGATGGCATCACCGACTTAACAGACATGAGTTTGAACAAGCTCCCAGAGATGATGAAGGGTAGGAGAGCCTGGCGTGCTGCAGTCCACGGGGTCGCAAAGGGTCGGACAAGACTGAGTGACTGCGCAATGACAACAGGTAGTGCATCATGGGATATTTCTTAATCCATTCGGCCTCTCTCTGCCTTTTGATTGGACAATTTATTTCATTTAAATTTAATGTTAGTCAGTCAGTTCAGTAGCTCAGTCATGTTCAACTCTTTGTGACCCCGTGAACTGCAGCACACCAGGCCTTTCTGTCCATTACCAACTCCCGGAGTCCACCCAAACTCGTGTCCGTTGAGTCAGTGATGCCATCCAACCATCTCATCCTCTGTCACCCCCCTCCGTGTAATTATTGATAATAATGACTTATCATGACATCTTATTGTTTTGTGGCTAAATTGTAGTTCCCTTCTCTTTCTTTTGTTGTCTTTCTCTATAAATTGTTGATTTTCCGTAGTGTTATCTTTCATCGTCTTCTCTTCATTTTTTTTTAGTGTATCTCCTGGAGGTTTTTGCCATGTGGTTACTATGACTCTTACATAAAACATCTCATAGATAAAAGTTTATTTTAATCTATAGCAAGCAGCAAAATCTGGGCCCATGTTAGTTGGCCCATTAATGGGCGGGGCTGGGAACCTGGCTTCACAGGCACTCTGCTGAAGCCCACATTTCCAGAGGCTGATTGAAAGCCTGGTGTCCCAGTCAATGCTGGGGGAGCTGGTCAGCGCCAGGGTGGGTTGGGAACCTGGATATACTGGAGTCCTCCCGGTTCCTGATGTCACAGGAGCTACCTGCCACTGGGGAGCTGGAAGACCCCAGAGTGGGCCAAGGGCCTGGGGTCTCAGGCGTCCACTGGGAGCTTAGTTTTAAGAAATCACCTGGGGCTACAGGGGCCATCTAGGTCACTGGAGCCAACAGGCGCCCAGTGAGTCAGGAGCCCGAGTTTACAGAGTTCACTCAGGGCCCCAGGGGTGTCCCGGTGCCCGGGCATTACTGAGGGGTTAATGGAAGGTCTGCACCTCATCCCTTTCCTCCATGGAGGAAGTATCTCCACACTGGGTTGCCTGGACTTGGTGAGGAGGTGATGAGGGGTGGAAGGAAAGAGCAAATTAGCCAGGACGGCGTGGTCAGGAGCTCCGGCCCCAAGTTTTGTAAACAATGACCCTGCAGCCGCTGAGCGCAGTTACACCACTGCGCATGCACTTCACACGGCCACCGCGTGGTCAGGAGCTACGCTGCAGGAGGGATACTTGGGCTCCATCCGAGAAAGCGGGTTGTTACTGCGGGGTCTCGGCTGTGTCCGCCGGACCAGGCGTGAGAGGGGAGAAATAGTTTGTCTCCTGCCACGGCCGCAGGGCCCGCCAGGGGAGCACCACCGTGTCTGCGATCCCCGTGACTCCGCGAGTCTTCATCCAGCCTCCAGCTCGTGCCGCGCCTACCCTGGGCTCAACAAGCTGTGCACGGTGAGACACAGCGAGACCGCTGGCGTCACCAACAGGACCGGCGATACAAGGGCAAAGTTAGAGTGTCCCTACCTTCCTCATTTCTGCGCTACACTCAGGTGCTGTAGTCTCTTACCTGGGATGTTTAACTCTCATTATGGAATTTTCTTGCCCAGAAAGCTGTTCAAATTGATGTTTTGGGGATGGGTTGGATGTTAGAAATTCTTATACCTCCATTTTTATGTACATCATCCTCCCCCAGATTCCAGTTTGAAGACGGGTAGAAAAGAAAGCCTGAGTTCACATTGCAGAGTGTGGGCAACAGACAGTAATGCTTTGAATACAACCCAGGAGCACATCTGGCTTTGTGGGAGTCAGCTGCCTTTCAGCTAGCAGGGCTGCACCCAAAAAGCTTCCGATAGGTTTAATAGCTTCCTGCACCGGACAGTGGTTTCTTCTCTTTCCAAATTCAGCACTCCAGGGAAGAGGAACCACTACATAGGGTTCGTACTAATGCGGACTTTGGTTACTAGTATGGACAGTAGGGAAAGCAAAAACTATCCATTATCATCACCCCTTTGCAAAGCAATAATTGTATTGAAAGAAGCAGACCCCCCCCAACACCCCAGTGGTTAATTGCTGTTGCGTCACTGGTGATGTGGCCAAGATCAGGTAAGACAGCAGCTCTTAGAGTTTTTACTTTTACTTATGTTTTCATGAGACTGATACTGGAGATTGGGAGCCACATGGCCTATTGAGAGATTCTATTCTTCATTTTCGTTCTAAGTATAGAAAATAAAGTCAAATTGCAGACAAGACACATTTCCCTATTTCTGGGGATGATGCAAAGACAGCATCTTTTCTAAGGCTGATTCTGACTGGGCATTATTAAGACTGTTTTAGTGTCTTAGACATAAAGCTTTGAAATTGGCTACCTGTGGGAACTTGACATAACTCCATCTTCAGAAATGTCTGAGAAGAGGGAAGGAGATAACTTGATATAATACCATTTCAATGGCAAGGAAGATAATTCTAGCAAATAACAAGCCTAGAAAAGGAGAGGAGAGAAGGCTTCTCCTTAATCCTTTGAAAGCATTAAACTGATCTGTTGCAGGTCTTTCTAGAAGATTACCTCCCAGGTGAAACAATTCCAAGCTTGTTTTTCTTTTCCAATCTTGTTTTTCTCTTCTGATTGACTGGAGAGAATAATGGGCAAAGAAGACACTCCATGTGGGCTCTGAACTATAATCTTTTCCACCATTAAAATGAAAGCTCCAAATCTTAGTGACGTGGCCTAATGTCAACTGCTTCTTTGACTTGACTAATCCATCAGTAATATTTTCTGGGGCTAGAGTGAGTGAGGAGAAATCACGTTTCCGTCCTATTCTACCTCATATATTTCAGCATTGGCTTCTATTTCGTCTTTCATAAAGTGGCTTAAACTAGTGTTGTGAGTAATTTGGAGGGGAAACTCAAAGGTCTGCAAAGCTGACTACGGCATTTCCCTGAAAGCAGAGGTGGCAGAGATGGGGCTCCATGCTTCCTATGCCCCGCCTCTCTTTTTTAAACAGCGTTAGAGATCCAGCTCACCCATAGCACAAGTTACCCAGCTGAGGCATACGATTCCATGGTTTGCGGTATATTCACAGATATGGAATATTGCAACCATTGACATAGTCAGTTTGTTCACACCTCCGAAAGAAATCCTGTGTCTGTCAATCATCACCCCCCAATGCCCCACCTGCCGCCCTAGTTCTGGGAATCTGACAATCTGCTTTGTGTTTCTAAAGGTGTTCCTCGTATGGAAATTTCATATGGACAGAATCGCATCACGTGGTGTCTTTCTGTGCTGGCTTCTCTCATCTGGCATAGTGTTTTTGCATGTTGTTACCTATGTCTGCATTTCATCCCTCTTTATGGCTGAAAATTATTCCATTATAATGGAATAATTTAAACATGTGCTTTTTAAAACATGTGCTTCCAAGTACATTTTTATTTAAAATAAACACATATATCTATACGACACTAAATATGAACAAATATATTTATTTTATACTAGAAAGTCATCATTTGAATAGGAGTGATATAAGAATCTCCAAAGTGAAAGTTAAAAGTGAAAGTGTTAGTTATGTCCTACTCTTCTCGACACCATGGACAGTAGCCCACCAGGCTCCTCTGTCCACGGAATTCTCCAGGCAAGAGTACTGGAGTGGGTAGCCATTCCCTTCTTCAGAGGATGTTTCCAACCCAGGGATAGAACCCAGGTCTTCTGTGTTGCAGGCAGATGCTTTACCATCTGAGCCACCAGGGTAGCCAGGGATCTCCAAGTCCACTGCAACAAATCTGATGCTCTTTGAGCCTAAACCCATCTTTTCTGTGACCAGAGATCCAGTTGAATATTCCTGGTGAGCAAGTGATTCCAACTCCCTTTACTCATAATTCAACTAAGCAGAAGTTGAGTTAGTGTGTGATCACCTTTGAAAGCATTTTCATTTTAAAGATAATTGTCCAATCAAATTCAGTTCAGTTCACTCAGTCGTGTCCGACTCTTTGTGACCCCATGGATTGCAGCATGCCAGGCCTCCCTGTCCATCACCAACTTCTAGAGCTTACTCAAACTCATGTCCGTCAAATCGGTGATGCCATCCAACCATCTCATCCTCTTTCATCCCCTTCTTCTCCTGCCTTCAGTCTTTCCTAGCATCAGGGTCTTTTCCAGTGAGTCAGTTCTTCTCATCAGGTAGCCAAAGTATTGGAGTTTCAGCTTCAAAATCAGTCCTTCCAATGAACACCCAAGACTGATTTCCTTTAGGATGGACTGATTGGATCTCCTTGCAGTCCAAGGGACTCTCAAGAGTCTTCTCCAACACCACAGTTCAAAAGCATCAATTCTTCAGTGCTCAGCTTTGTTTATGATCCAACTCTCACATCCTTACATGACTACTGGAAAAACCATAGGTTTGACTAGGTGGACAGCTGTTGTCAAGATAATGTCTCTGCTTTTTAATATGCTGTCTAGGTTGGTCACAGCTTTTCTTGCAAGGAGTAAGCGTCTTAATTTCATGGCTGCAGTCACCATCTGCAGTGATTTTGGAGCCCCAAAAAAGAACTTCAGCTACTGTTTCTCCATCTATTTGCCATGAAGTGATGGGACCAGAAGCCATGATCTTCATTTTCTGAATGGTGAGTTTTAAGCCAGATTTTTCACTCTCCTCTTTCACTTTCATCAAGAGGCTCTTTAGTTCTTCTTTGCTTTCTGCCATTAGGGTGGTGTCATCTGTGTATCTGAGGTTATTTATATTTCTCCCAGAGATCTTGATTCCAGCTTGTGCTTCATCTAGCCCAGTATTTGTATGATATACTCTGCATATAAGTTAAATAAACAGGCTGACAATATGCAGCCTTAAAGTACTCCTTTCCTAGTTTGAAACCAGTCTGTTGTTCCATGTCTGGTTCTAACTGTTGCTTCCTGAGCTGCATACAGATTTCTCAGGAGGCAGGTCAGGTGGTCCTGTATTCCCTTCTCTTGAAGAATTTTCCAGTTTGTTGTGATCCACACAATAAGGTTTTGGTATAGTCAATAAAGCAGCTACCCTCCTGAATAAAATATAGTGTACAGAATCTTCTCAGAAAATCTTCATGGGAGATAGCAAAGTGATGATCTGTTTTCTAGAGTCCTTCAATTTCTATTTAAATCATGGTTCTATTGCTTTCTACCTTTTGGATCCTGTTTAAGATACTTTCCTACTCTGAGCATCTGTTTCTTCATCTCTGAAAAAAGATAATAATTATATCTGCATCAGAGGACTCTTTGGATAGACAATTTAATGAGAAAATGTATGTGAATTCCAGGCACAGTTCTGGCATACTGAATGTTAGTAAGCTATTCATAAATATGTATTGTTATTATTCATATTATTATTTTGTTTATTATTCACACATGAATCTCAATATGTAATAAAGATCTCATGACATAATAATTGCTCCCCAAGTGTTTGTTTAATGAAAGAATAGATAAACTAAGAAGCCTCTCAAGACAGGGGGACTCCTCGGTGTGTTTTCACCTTATTAACTCTGGATTTAACGACAGAGCGCTGCATTGTACGTGAGTCGCTGGGGAAGCCACTTGGGGAAGTTCTCAATGATGCACGTCACCACTCCTCAGGAGGCGTTTCAGCCTCTGTCTTAAATCTATCATTGTCATCACAGGGAAGAGAGAAAATATGATGTTTCTTTTCTACGTTAATAAATAGTGATGATATCACATCCCCTCCATCTCCCCTGTGATGAGATGACATCAGTAACCTTGGAAGCGTTTCCTCTAGAACCAACTGGTGTTGATTTTTTTCTTTCTTTTTCTTAGCTCCCTTCCTGAAGACTCAGCAAATTCACAAAGCGAAGGAAGCGATAGTTCTCTGGCTAAAAACCTGCTGAGATGGTTTTTCTGTCCCCACTGGGAGAACGTAGGGGCAGCTGGACAGCAGTGCTCACCTCGGGGGCGCCTGGAGCCGTCTGGGAGGGGGATCTAGGCTCCCTTCTCTCTGTTTGTTGTCACTCTGTTAAGTTCTCACGGGGTGGGGGAGGGTGGGGGGTGTTCCCTTCGATTTTCAAAGTTGTAGGCTAATTTGATTTAAGCTAGGTAAATCCTGAATTGAATTTTAGGAATAAGTTGCAGTTTATCAGAGGCTTGTTTTACACATCAAAACATAAAATGGGAACTTTTCCAAAAATAGTAGGGGAAAGACAGAGTTCTTCCCTGTGAACCTAAGCGATCTGGGAGGTCAGGTAGATAGTGTTTGAGCAAGAACAGGAGTGCAAGTTTGGAATTTTACAAGGAGAAGGAATGAGGGAGACAGACTAAACCTGTAGGCGGGCAGGTCTGCACCAATCGCAGGGCCTCTATCCTCTCCAGAGCCTTCCCTCCCGCGGCCGGCAGAGCCTTCCCTCCCGTTGCGGGCAGAGCCTTCAGGCTGGCTGACACTGTCCCCACACGGCCTGCTCGTTGCGCCCAGGCACGCGTGGTAAAGAACCCTCCTGCCAGTGCGGGAGACATGGAGACACAGGTTCGATCCCTGGGGTGGGAAGATAGCCTGGAGGAGGGCATGGAAACCCACTCCAGTCCTCCTGTCTCATGTAGAATCTCATGCACAGAGGAGCGGATTCCTGGTGGGCTACAGTCCACAGGGTCACACAGAGCCGGACGCGACTGAAGAAACTTAGCATGCACACCACCCGACCTCAGGTAGAACGCGGATGAATCTCTATTGTGATCAGCCAAGATAAGCTGTCATCTTCCAGAAAGAATGTTTTAGGGAGAAGAAGAGAGAGGAAGTAAAACAAAACTGAAAAACATGTATCCATTTTCTGAAAGAACCAAGAAAACATAAAAACAGAGGAAAGGAGATGGGGGCCAAGTAGACAGGTTCCTCAGTCTCGATGCTGGCTGGCAGCCCCGCCTTGGAGGAGCACACCCCTTGCTGCTTCTCTCTGTTTACCTGAAATGTACACCTTTGTGTGCGGTCAGTTCAGTCCCGCCTGACTCTGAGACCCTATGGACTGTAGCCCACCAGGCTTCTCTGTCCTTGGGGTTCTCCAGGCAAGAGCCCTGGAGTGCATTGCGGTGCCCTCCTCCAGGGGATCTCGACCAGGGGATTGAAGCTGAGTCTCTTGCATTGCAGGCTAGCTTTTTACCACTGATGCCACCTGGGAAGCCCACCCATCTCAAGTCTGTGTGTCCCGCGGGCTTTTCTAAGCCTCCCAGGAGCAGTTTGCCTGCTTGTGACCCTAAATAGCAGGCATTATCGTTCTGGAGCCCCCGTGCTATATGTAACCCTTGCCTAAATCCTAGACTCATCACACTCCAGTCTTGTGATCTTTCTAGACCACATTCTATTCTCAGTATCAGACAAGTCGGACTTTCCTGGTGATCCAGGGGTTAGGACTCCATGAGTCCACTGTGCAGGGATGGAGCGGGCATGGGTTCAGTCCTTGTTTGAGGAACTAAGATCCCACAAGCTGAGGCGTGCGGCTAGCAAACAATAGCGATGCTGAACCTTACCGTGGGTAGCCACTGATGTCATCTTCATAGTTACTAGTAGAGTCAGGAACAATGTAGGAGCTCAAAATATGGTACATATTTTTATTATTACCAAAGGCAATTGGAAACATCTGTCTCTTCCCATGGCTGAGGTTTGCCACCTGTTAAAGTTTTCTAAGGTATTTTCCTGGTGGCTCAGATGGTAAAGAATCTGCCTGCAATGGGGAAGACCCAGCTTCAACCCCTGGGTCAGAAAAATCCCCTGTAGAAGGAAATGGCAACTCACTCCTGTATTCTTGCCTGGAGAATCCCACTGACAGAGGAGCCTGGAGGGTTACAGTCCATGGGGTCGCAAAATCAGACACGACTGAGCTATTAACACTTTCTTTTCCTTTCCAGCTTCTAGTTTTCAAAGCATAGGTAGCTGACAAACTACTATGAATCCCTTCTATTTATTGCATATCATTCCCAAGTATAGGCCTTCCTATTTCTTTGAATACTCCATAAAACAGCATCTATAACATTGTTTTCAGAGTGAAGTACACACTGGGCATTTAATTATTTCCTTCTCTGACACGAATGCCTATTGTTTTCCACTTCAGAGATTCTAGAGAAGCTCTTACTTTTTTTAGGACTCTATTGCTTATCAGAAATGGAAAGGTAGCATTTACAAACATGTAAACTGTCAAATTATATGCAAATTCTGTCAAATTGTGATGCTGGAGAAGACTCTTGAGAGCCTCTTGGACTGCAAGGAGAAGAAACCAGTCAATCCTAAGGGAAATCAACCCTGAGTATTTATTGGAAGGACTGTTGCTGAAGCTCCAGTACTTTGGCCACCTGATGCGAAGAGCCAACTCATTGGAAAAGACCCTGACGCTGGGAAAGCTTGAAATCAAAAGGAGAAGGGAGTGGCAGAGGCTGAGATGGTTAGATAACATCACTGACTCAATGGGTGTTGAATTTGAGCAGACTCCAGGACAGGGAAGCCTCGCCTGCTGCAGTCTATGGAATCGCGGAGTCAGATGTGACTTGGTGACTAAACAGCGGCAGCACTTCTGGGATTAATTGTCCAGAAGTGAGTTTCTCATCCAAGTTCACACTTTGCTTTTCTGCATTCTGCCAGCGTTGACTTAAATACTGAGCGATGAGATGGAAGACATTAGCAAAGTGCGCTTCACATAGAACCCAGGACGCTGGAGACACCGTGAGTCTATAAATAGGATCAGCATTTAAGTTTTTACACTCCTTGGTTACAGAGCTATAAACAAGTTGCTTTACACCCGCAAATTTCACTCTTCTCATCTACGCAGCTGGGATGGAATTTACCTTTCCTGTCCTCGAAGGCTAGGTATACAAACAGTTGAGTGCTGTGTACACTTTGGGGAAAGGTAGCCTGTGGGTTGGGTGTCACATGCTTACGTTTCTTCGTTTCTGTTGGTCAACATGTGGCATCCAGCCATGGGCCACGGACAATACGACCTACCTTGGAACACAGAAAGCTCTGGAACCTCTGGGCCAGAGTCATCGTGTAGCAACAGTAGGCTGGCATTTGGCTCTGTAACGTGTAGTCAGAGGTCCACGTCTCCCCTCTGCTCAGGATCCCCACCTGAGAGCCCAGGAGATGATTAATCAGGGTTTAGAGCTCTGGAAGCAGCTCTGTACACCTGGCAGAGACTGACAAAATATTGGTAATCGGATTAACAAAGGAGTGATACCGTGTCCTGTGTGGGGGCAGGACAGAGAATTCAACATCACTATGCAGAACAAGTTCATTATCAGAGCTGACTTTGTCTGGGCTTTGCTTGGATCTTGATGTTGTACAGCTCGCTGAAGAGGCACTGATGGATGCTCTGGCTGAGGCATCATGAGAGCAGCTAGAAGGTTAGCTCTTTCCTCATCAGTTCAGCTTGAAAAGAATCAGAGTTCTGAGGACACCATTCATCTTACTATTTCTTTTTCTCTTTTTTAATTTTTCTTGGAGTATAGTTGACATATTCCCAGGTAACTCAAATGGTAAAAATTCTGTCTGGAGTGTGGGAGATCTATGTTTGATCCCTGTGTTGGGAAGAGTCCTTGGAGAAGGGCATGGCAAACAACTCCAGTATTCTTGCTTGGAAAATACAACGGACAGAAGAGCCTGGAGGGCTACCGTCCATGGGGCCTCAAAGAGTAGGACCCGACTGAGTGACTAACCTTCACTTTCCTTTCGTGGTTGATTTCCAGTGCTGCGTTAGTCTCAGGTGTGCAGTGAAATGAGTCAGTTGCACGTACAATTATCCGTTCTTGTCCCATATAGGCCATTACAGAGTATTGAGTAGGGTTTTCTGTACGGCAGAGTAGGTCCTTATTTGTTATCTATTTCATATATAGTAGTGTGTATAAATTACACTCTCCCAATTTATCCCTCCTCCCCCTTTCTGCTCCTGGTGAACACAAGTTTCTTTTTCATTTTGCTCTTTTTCAGTCCTTTCACCTCTGCTTTGCAAGAGCTTCTTTTCTGTATTCCTGAATGAGGTTTTTTTTTTTTTTTTTCCCAGTTTTCCCATTGATTCTTCTTTCACTCTAGCGCGTAGGAAGTCATTGGAATGGATTGTGGTGGGATTGACGGCTTTCAGTGATTAGTCTGTTAATACACAAATTCAGTTCTGCTCGTCTCCTTTTTCAATGGCCCAGGATATGCCTGCCACCTCCTCCAGAACTTCCTTTCTCACAAAGCCAGGTCTCACTCAACAAATCTCAGATGTCGTCCATGAATTCTACCATGCGGGAACTCTTCCTTGTACCTACATCTGGCCACTGCCCTCCAAGCTCCAGTGTATTTGATGACTGTTTACTGTAATTGTTATTGTCCAGTCATGTCCAACTCTTTGCAGCCCCAAGGACTGTAGCACACCAGGCTCTCTGTCCTCCTCTGTCTCTCAGAGTTTGCTCAAATTCATGTCCGTTGACTTGGTGATGCTATCTAACCTTCTCATCCTCTGCCACCCCACTTCTCCTCTTGCCTTCACTCTTTCCAAGCTTCAGGATTTTTTCCAGTGAATCAGCTATTTGCATCAGATGGCCAAAGTATTGGGGATTCAGCTTCAACCTCAATCCTTCTGATAAATATTCAGGGCTGATTTCCTTTAGGATTATTCATTTCACCTCCTTGCAAGTCCAAGGGACTCTTAAGAGTCTTCTCCAGCAACACAATTTGAAATCATCAATTCCTCCATGCTCAGCCTTATTTATGGTCCAACACTTACATCTGTACATGACTGCTAGAAAAACCCTATCTTTGACTATATGGACCTTTGTCCACAAAGCAACATCTCTGCTTTTAAATATGCTGTCTATGTTTGTCATAGCTTTCTTTCCAAGGAACAAGCATCTTTTAATTTCACAGCTGCAGTCACCATGCCCAGTAATTTTGAAGCCAAGAAAAGAGTAAATCTGTCACTGATTCCACTTTTCCCCCTTCTATTTGCCATGAAGTGATGGCACTGGTTACTGTGGCCTTAGTTCTGAATTTGCATTTCAAGTGAGCTTTTCTGTTCTTCTCTTTCACCCTCATCAAGAGGCTATTTAGCTCCTCTTCACTTCATGCCTTTATTGGTATGATCTGCATATTGAAGGTTGTTAATATTTCTCCCAGCAACGTTGATTCCAGCTTGTGCTTCATCCAGCCCAGAGTTTCCCATGATGCACTCTGTGTATAAATGAAATAAGCGAGGTGACAATATACAGCCTTGTTTTACTCCTTTCTCAATTTTGAATCAATATTAAAGTGCAATATATTTCTCGGTATGCTCTGAGCCTGGAACCAGCCAGGTAATACAGGCTACAATGTTTCATATACCTTTAGACCTAAGACGTGGGAGGAAGCACGTAAGAGACCCAGTGAGATACTCTGGAAGCAACCACATTCCCTAAATCACACTTTCAGAGGGTCCTTGCCCAGTTACTCATTTGACCACTGACCTTGAGTGCATAGCTCCCTTGCAGGAAGCAGTTGCAATAGTGAGAAAATAACAACTGGTTCCATTCGCACACCAAAGCTGTGCCTCAACAAAGCCAACATTTCTGAAACACACTGTAGTCTTCGGGAAAAAAGTTTCCGTGTCACAGCTCAGGCTCCCCGAGAAGTGCTCTTCTGGTAGAGGTTTGAGTCTGGTAAATTTATTGGGAAATACTCTTCAGAGTAGTACTCCTGGAGTAGAACACAAGGAGGCGGGATTCTGTAGCCTATCATGGAAGGCCATGGATGGGATAGCTGTTCAGTGTTTTCCTTTACTGAAGCTGAAGGTGGAGTCTATGAATTACCAATGCTTGGTCATTCACTGTGGGCTCCCTCTAAGCAGGGGGGATGGCCTTCAAAGAGCCGATTCTATCTAAGCCAGACCAGTTTGGTGCAGGGGTAGCAGGAGGCAAGGAAGCTGGATGAATGATAGATCGTGTCCTTTTTCTTAGTAAAGAAAACCCTCCTTTCTTCTTAGTGAATCCCCCGGTCAAAACCACTCAGCTTCCTGCATGTAACAACACCTTACCTTTGCAAAAGATTTTCATATTTCACAGACATTATCATATACATCCCTCCTCCATGACTTTTTTGAAGCCAGTGAAGCAGATACCATTCCCATTTTAAAAGGAAACAAACAGAAATTCCCAGTCTTTTCCAATCACTCCTTTCAAATAATCATCTTTGTGGGACTTAATTTTCTTTTCAACATAATACAGCTGAAAGTAGTCTGCTTACCTAACGTTTCTGCCCAGATTAAGGATCTCTGGCTGTGTGCCTTGCAAGGGTTTATGTGTTTGCCAAGTGGAGGAGCCAACTACAGCACCCACGTCCTGCGGATCACTGCTCCCAGGCTCTCTCTGCTGGCCCACGCTGCCCTGCTGGGATTGAGGTCAGTGATGCTCTGAGGTTTCAGAGACAACAGGATGTGAGAGAATTAGCCCACAATCTTAGAAAATGTCCCTAGCACACAGGTGTCCTTGGAATGGTATAAATAATGTGTAACAGTTCCATGTTACATGTATTCTAACTTTTTTTTCCCTTTTCACATAGAATTATTTGTACTCACAAAATGGAATCACATTGAGCATACATGGTAGAAATTCTATGAGACCATCATGCCTGAGTTTTTGACCCAACTGCTGGCACAACTCTTGTTTTGGGGTATACATGCTATTCTCTAAATTTAGCTTACCATATTAGTGAAAGACACCTTGATGTCTAACTCAAGTGTTTGCCATTTTCAGAGTACGTTTCTTTTCTCTAGATATTTCATTTACACTTTTTTTCCAGCTGAGAGGATTTGGAGAACTGCTCTATACCCACGTGTATCATCGTTTCTCCCTGTCCATGGGGTGATGTTTCGCCTACTGATTTTCTTGCAATTTCAGTCAGCATTTAGAGCTCAAGTAGATTACACAAAAACCAGAGCCTGGAGCTGACCCAAGGCAGACCTCATCAGCATTCAGTAATACAGGTACAAGGTGAACGAGAAAAGAGGCATGGCACATGGGAAAGGGTTCTGATTATGGAGTCCCAGTGAAGAGCAGTGAGGCAGAAAATAAGGACATCGCCAGACTGGCCCCGATTTCATGCACCTCACAAACTTTTGTTGCAACGACGAAAGGTCTCCTGACCTACCTAAGTGTGCCTTTTCTAATTCTGTACTGCTGGTTTCTGGGAAACCTGGCTGAGACATCTGTGAACTTTTATTTTAGAGGAAGGAGATGAAAACATGCATTAGAACCATCAGTCTGAAGGAGAGGGTGCTCCTTCCTCCCTGAAGCAAAGAGAAACGACTTAAGTCAGGAAGGAAGAAGTGGTTTTGCTTACCACTGCCTATGTCCTTAACAGCTGTTCTTGAAAGCTTGGGTTGTGATCTGTCTGCCTCCTTGATTTGTTTGAACTTTTTCTGAGGCACCCCCTTGCATTTTCATTCCTTGTCTCAAGTGCTTCTCTCTTCAAGTCTTTGTTTTTGAGCTTTAAATCTCCTTTAGGAAATTTCTTAAAGTACCGTATTGGTTTCAATTCCATTCTTTAACAGATCAACTTATTTCATTTCTTTCCAATCACAAATATTATTGAATGATGCATTTTTCATGATTTGGAAAAGCCAAAGTTTTCTGGTCACAGCTGTGGTTGACCATAAATGCTGAGTTTCACTTTTATCCTCTCTGAAGGTGCTGGTTTAAAATGAGCTGAGATGAAGTCATCAGGGAAATACGGAAAGTCCCTTATCAGCGAGTCCCGTCACTTTTGCTGATGGAGCTAAAGGAGTCTGTTAGACAAATTCTAGCATTTAGAGGTGGGTAAAAGATTTGAAGTGAAATTAAATGAACAGCCTACTTGGCAAATAGAGGTGCTGTTGTTACCAAACTCAAGTTCAGCCGTTCATCACCCAAGAATCCGAAACAGAGAGACAGTTCAGTTCAGTTCAGTTCAGTCGCTCAGTCATGTCGAACTCTTTGTGACCCCATAAACCACAGCACACCAGGCCTCCCTGTCCATCACTAACTCCCAGAGTCTACTCAAACCCATGTCCATTGAGTCGGTGATGCCGTCCAACCATCTCATCCTCTGTTGTCCCCTTCTCCTCCTGCCTTCAATCTTTCCCAACATCAGGGTCTTTTCAAATGGGTCAGCTCTTCACATCAGGTGGCCAAAGTATTGGAGTTTCTGCTTCAGAATCAGTCCTTCCAATGAACACTTAGGACTGATCTCCTTTAGGATGGACTGGTTGGATCTCCTTGCAGTCCAAGGGACTCTCAAGAGTCTTTTCCAGCACCACAGTTCAAAAGCATCAATTCTTTGGCTCTCAACTTTCTTTATAGTCCAACTCTCACATCCATACATGACCAGTGGAAAAAACATACAAGTGTTGGGTAAAAGGAATGGTAGTAATTCTGGGGAGAAGATGGACTCACGTCCCAAAGAACCAACTCCCCAATGCCAATTGGGGCAAAACCTTAAAGGGGGTGCACAGGCTGGTGGGGGGACCACTTGCAGAACGGCACAGTCAGCTCTAACAGTCATCTTGAAACTGGCCATGTGGTAGTCTAATCAGCATCATCTTGATTCTTCCAGCCAACCTTCAGTTTCAGGGTCAGGTTTCATTTGCTCTGTTTTTCCTGCCTCTTTGAGGTCAGTTCTCATAATCGTGTGAAATGGGTCAGCTTCTGGCATGGCTGCAGTCCAGTCATCATTTAGCAACTCCTTCCAGCTGGGGAGGGTCTTGGCATCTGCAAAACAACTCAGAGGGTATGGCTCAGAATAGTATCTGTAGTCCTTGAGAAGGAACCGGAAGTCCTTGACTACTTAATGACTAAACTGTTATTATTTTGTCTTGTTTGACTGTTTTGCCTTGTTTCTGCATTTTCTTAGTTCTCTGATCAAACCTACTCTTTTGCTAAATTTCTTTTCTACAGACCAAAAGTGGGCAAAGGACATGACGATGCCTGTCTTAGGGAGGCCTGATAGGGTCCTGGATATTTTCACTACATAATCATAGTCAACATGAGCTGGTAAACCACAGTGGATGTGAGCTGGTAATAACAACTTCAGTTTTAAGGCCAACATCTTTTTTTTTTTTTTTCTTTCCTAAAATGTTCTTGACAGTGTGATGTGCATTCCACCAAATGAGACTAAGCATAAGAGTTTTGTCAAACATAAAGAATGTCAATTACAAACTCTCTAAGAAGTCACCTCTCAAAGCTATCTTTATCCTTTCTCTGGCTTCAGGATTATTCTGATCATCATTTAGACATTTGGTCAGTTCTATGTTAAACTCACAGGCAAACAAAACAAGTGAAAGGCTTTCTTTCTTTTTTTTTTTTTTTCTGCACTGTACAGCATGTGGGATCTTAGTTCCCTAATCAGGGATTGAACCTGTGCTCCCCTGTAGTGGAAGCACATAGCTCTAACCACTGTACACCAAGGAAGTTCCAGTAAAAAGAATCAGTTTAAACCACAAGAACACTTCAACCTCATTTCTCCTCTAGCTTTTGAATCACGGCTGCCATCGTCTCTTTTGCTGAGAGTGAAATATCTGAAAATAGTGTTCTCTAAAGTAATGTAATATGTTGACAGTTGGAAACACTGGGTGTGGAATATGAAGGAACTGTCTGTTCCTCTCCAATTTCATATGTCTAAAATCATTGCCAAATTAAAATTTATTTTTAAAAAATCAAAATTTTTTGAGAATATATCTTAAAATCTGTCTCCATTTTATTTTTTTTCCAATTTCTGTACTACTTTCATTTGTAATAGCCAAAACTGGAAGCCGTTAAAATATCCATAAAAAGATGAAAAAATGAATAAACAGTGTTACTGCAATAGAACATACTTCTCAATAATATAGAACGCATATAAGCACCATTGAGGAATTTCAAAATAATATGTCACGCAAGGGCACCCAAGGAGGGGGAAAATGACTAACCACTTTGTAATTTCTATCATACCAAATTCTAGGAAATGCAAATTAATCTATTACATTGAAAAGCAAGTCAGTGGTTGACTGGAGGACACAGAGATTATTAAAGGACACAAGATAAATCTCCATCTTCATAATTTCCCACTTACTACCCAAACTCCTATAGTCTGAGTCTCTAAGCACTGAACTGACTGTATAAAGTTATCAGTGGTCTCCATATTGACAAATCCAGTGATCACTCTTAGTTCTGATTTCCTTTAACTTCTCAGTCACATTGAACACTGCTGATTCCTCTTTGCTTTCTGAAACTGTCGAAGGACTACCACTCTTTATCTGAAACAGAAAGCTGAATGAATTGTGTGCAAAGAAGTGGAGGACTGTATGGAAAATGCACAGTCTTTCTTTTAAGAGCCAGCAGAGCCTGGGGAGCTTTGGTGCAGAGACTGATGGATTTTCAGAAATGAGGGTAAGATTTCAGCCTCAGAAGATCGACTGTTGGACTGAGGCGGATGCGGATTTGCTGGCTTTTAAATGTGTGGCTGCCCGAAGCTGGTTTTAGCCATGTGAATCAAGAGTGACCAATGGAGATGGGTGTAATATCAGTGCTGGGGACTTCCCCAGTGAGTCCACGGGTGAAGACTCTGCACTTCCACTGAAGGAGGTGCAGCTTCCAGTATAGGTCATGCAGGATCCATTCTTGGTCAGAGAACTAAGATCCCACATGACTCAAAGCCTGGTCAGGAAAAACAATAAAATATAAAACCAGTTTTGGCTCTCATTGGACGCACCGGCAGCTTTCCAGATTGCTGACTTCTCCAGCAGAGCCGGGCCAACATTTTTGCAACCATGTCTAAGGGACCTGCAGTTGGCATTGATCTTGGCACCACCTATTCTTGTGTGGGTGTCTTCCAGCATGGAAAGGTGGAAATAATTGCCAATGATCAGGGGAACCGAACCACCCCAAGCTATGTCGCCTTTACTGATACTGAACGATTGATCGGTGATGCTGCAAAGAACCAAGTTGCAATGAATCCCACCAACACGGTTTTTGATGCCAAACGACTTATTGGACGAAGATTTGATGATGCTGTTGTCCAATCTGATATGAAACATTGGCCCTTCATGGTGGTGAATGATGCTGGCAGGCCTAAGGTTCAAGTAGAATACAAGGGAGAGACAAAGAGTTTTTATCCAGAGGAGGTGTCATCCATGGTCCTGACAAAGATGAAGGAAATCGCAGAGGCCTACCTTGGGAAGACTGTTACCAACGCTGTTGTCACAGTACCTGCCTATTTCAATGACTCTCAGCGTCAGGCTACCAAAGATGCTAGAACTATTGCTGGTCTCAACGTACTTCGAATCATCAATGAGCCAACTGCTGCTGCTATTGCCTATGGCTTAGACAAAAAGGTTGGAGCAGAAAGAAATGTGCTGATCTTTGATTTAGGTGGTGGCACTTTTGATGTGTCAATCCTCACTATTGAGGATGGAATCTTTGAGGTCAAATCTACAGCTGGAGATACTCACTTGGGTGGAGAAGACTTTGACAACCGCATGGTCAACCATTTTATTGCAGAGTTCAAGCGTAAACACAAGAAGGATATCAGTGAGAACAAGAGGGCTGTCCGTTGGCTTCGTACTGCTTGTGAGCGTGCTAAGCGCACTCTCTCTTCCAGCACCCAGGCCAGTATTGAGATTGATTCCCTCTATGAAGGAATCGACTTCTATACCTCTATTACCCGTGCCCGGTTTGAAGAATTAAATGCTGACTTGTTCCGTGGCACCCTGGACCCTGTGGAGAAAGCCCTTCGGGATGTCAAACTGGACAAGTCTCAGATTCATGATATTGTCTTGGTTGGTGGCTCAACCCGCATCCCCAAGATTCAGAAACTCCTCCAGGACTTCTTCAATGGGAAGGAACTGAATAAGAGCATCAACCCTGATGAGGCTGTTGCATACGGTGCAGCTGTCCAGGCAGCCATTTTGTCTGGAGACAAATCTGAAAATGTTCAAGACTTGCTGCTGTTGGATGTCACTCCTCTTTCCCTTGGAATTGAAACTGCTGGTGGAGTCATGACTGTCCTCATCAAGCGTAATACCACCATTCCTACCAAGCAGACACAGACTTTCACCACCTACTCTGACAACCAGCCTGGTGTGCTCATTCAGGTTTATGAAGGTGAACGTGCCATGACCAAGGATAACAACCTGCTGGGCAAGTTTGAACTCACAGGCATACCTCCTGCCCCCCGGGGTGTTCCTCAGATTGAAGTCACTTTTGATATTGATGCCAATGGCATTCTCAATGTTTCTGCTGTGGATAAGAGCACAGGAAAAGAGAACAAGATTACCATCACTAATGATAAGGGCCGCTTGAGCAAGGAAGACATTGAACGCATGGTTCAAGAAGCAGAGAAATACAAAGCTGAAGATGAGAAGCAGCGGGATAAGGTGTCTTCAAAGAATTCGCTTGAATCCTATGCCTTCAACATGAAAGCTACTGTTGAGAATGAGAAACTTCAGGGCAAAATTAATGATGAAGACAAACAGAAGATCCTTGACAAGTGTAATGAAATAATCAACTGGCTGGATAAGAACCAGACTGCAGAGAAGGAAGAATTTGAACATCAGCAGAAGGAGCTGGAAAAAGTCTGCAACCCCATCATTACCAAGCTGTACCAGAGTGCAGGAGGCATGCCTGGGGGCATGCCAGGAGGAATGCCTGGGGGCTTCCCTGGTGGTGGAGCTCCTCCATCAGGTGGTGCCTCCTCTGGGCCCACCATTGAAGAGGTTGATTAAGCCAGCCTAGCATAGATTTAGCATTGTTCCACACAAAACATGGAAGGACCCAAATTGTAGCAAATCCCATGGCAGTTACAAAGTTGAGCTGCTATAGTAAATAAACTGGGCATTCTTGATACTTGAACATGGAATGTGTGTGCACATGGAAAAGCATTGCACTTTACAAGCACTGTATTGTAAGTGGAAAAATGCAATGTCTTAAATAAAACTGTATTTAAAATTGGCAAAAAAAAAAAAAAAACCAGTTTTGGAGACAACCTTTTATATCTTGGACTGTGTTCAAAGAATAATCAGTCTTTTCCTTGAGTTTTTGGAGAAAGTCAGCTTTTTAATTTCTTCCTTGGCCTCTGTTCAATCCTAATTGCTTCCTATGCTCTTAATTCCATCTTTCAAGACTCATTTGTCATGCTTTCTTCCCTTTTAAAATGTTAAGATATTTAAATATCAGAATCCCTACATTCCATACACTTCATGTGTATATAATTTTATCCTGCCCTTGAACCTCTTCTTATCAACCCTTTGATGATTTCACCTAATCTTTCATGTTTAAACACAATTTTCTTTCTTTTATCTTCTCAAAGTAGACTTCTAACTGAGACCTTAGCCTTCTACCTCATGTTTACTTATCTACCTGCCTGATGAATGTCTCCGCCTGATTGTCTAATGTTCTGCCTCATGCTTACGTATCTACCTGCCTGATGAATGTCTCCTCCTGATTGTCTACTGTGCATTTCAAGCTCAGTGTGGCCCAAATCTTTCTCCCTGAAACTTACCTCCATGTGTACCCTTGCTTATCTCTGCTAATGAAATTCAATAGTTTTAAAATTTGCTTTTATTGTGATATAATTGACACACAATATAGTGTAAGTTTAAGGTGTGCACCATGGTGATTTGATGGATTTACGTATTGCGGTGTGATTATTAACATAGTGTTAGCTAACACTTCTGTCTCATAATTATTATTTTTGTGTGTTGTAAACAAAAATCTAGTCTCTTAGCAATTTTAAACTTTAGAGTTTTAAGCTTTTAAGCTTAAAGTTTAAAAATACAGAATTATTTTCTGTGGGCCTCCCAGGCAGTGTTAGTGGTAAAGAACCCAGTGTTAGTGGCTAGAGACTTAAGAGATGCGAGTTCAATCCCTGGTTTGGGAAGATCCCCTGGAGGAAGGTGTGTCAACCCACTCCAGTATTCTCGCCTGCAGAAAAACCCATGGACAGAGGAGCCTGGTGGGATACAGTCCACAGAGCTGCAAAGAGTCAGACATGACTGAAGCAACTTAGCACGCATGCATGCATAATTAATAATATATATTTGCACTACTATACCTGACTTATCTCACTTAGCATAATGCCCTCAAGGTCCATCCATGTCATTCCAAATAACAGGATTTCCTTCTTTCTCATGCCTGAATAAAACTATTATCATTTTTTACAAATCATACATTTGAGTCTTCTTCTTTAGTGATCCTTTGATGGACCCTCAGGGTGTTTCCATACATTGGCTCCTGTGACTAATGCTACAGTAAGAATGGGGATTCAGATACCCATTCAGTATTCTCTTTTAATTTCCTTTGGATATTTATCCAAAGGTGGGATAACTGGAAATAGGATAATTCTACTTTAATTTAAGTGTTTTCCATAGTGACTCAACCAATTTACAGTCCTTCCAAGAGTGGACAAGGAGTCCTTTTCTCCACATGCCTGGCAACTACTCATCTCGTTTTCTTGATGATAGCCATCTAACAGGTGTGAGAATATTTCAGTATAGATTTTGTTCACACTTCGCTGATGATTAATGTTGTCTGACATCTTTTCATGAAACTCTTAAGCCCTTGGTGTCTTCTTGTCTATTTAAGTCCTCTGCCCATTGTTTGTTAAATCAGATTGCTTATTTCCTTATTAAGTTGTTTGAGTTTTTTATATATTTTAAACACTCAAAGGGGGATTCATATTCTCTTTAATAAATAATACTGGGACAGCTGAATAACTGTATGCAGAGAAGTGAAATTGAACTGTTATCTTACACCACTCACAAAATTGATGTGAAGTGGGTTAAACATTTAAACCTTAGACTTGATACTATAAAACTCTTAAGAGAAAACATGGGGAACAGTTCTTTGGCATTGGTCTGGGCAATGATTTTTTGTGTGTGTGTGTGGCTATGACATCAAAAGCACAAGCAAAGATTCTACATGTGGAACTACATCAAACTAAAAAGCTTCTGCATAGGAAATGAAAGAATTGAGAAACAAGAAGGTAACATACGGAATGGGAGAAAATATTTCAATCCATAATTCAGATAAGGGGTTAGTATCCAAAATATACAATCTCAATGAAGTACAGGCTGTTAATAATAATTAAGCAATATTCGTTCATTAATTGTGACAATGTACCATACAAATGTAAGATGTTAAAATGGGAAACTTGGATGTGGAGACTCTGTGCTCTATCCACAGTTTTTCTGTAAATTGAAAACTATTATAAAATAAAAAGTTTATTTTAAAAAAAGAGCTCATACAATTCAATGAACAAAAAGATCTGATTAAAAGATAGGCAGAGAAACTAAAAAAGAAGACATCCAAATGACTACTAGGTACATGAAAAGATGTTCAGTGTGTGCTAAGTAGCCTTGTACTCTGTGCAACTCTGTGGGCTATTTTCTAGGCAAGAATAATGGAGTGAGTTGCCATGCACTCCAGGGGCTCTTCCTGACCCAGGGATCAAACCCACGTCACTTAGGTCTCCTGCATTGGCAGGCAGGTTTTTTTTTTTTTTTTTTTTTTAACCACTATCGCCATGTAGGAAGCCTGAAAAGATGCTCAACCATGGGATAATTCAGCCCCATGCAAAGTTAACTTGCTAAAGAGATTGTCTTTTCTCCATTGTATATTCTTGCCTCCTTTGTCAAAGATAAGGTGCCCATAGGTGCATGGATTTATCTCTGGGCTTTCTATTTTGTTCCATTGATCTATATTTCTGTCTTTGTTCCAGGACCATACTGTCTTGATGACTGTAGCTTTGTAGTAAGAGCCTGAAGTCAGGCAGGTTGATTCCTCCAGTTCCATTCTTCTTTCTCAAGATTGCAAGTGGTGCTGGGAAAACTGGCCAACCACTTGTAAAAGAATGAAACTAGAACTCTTTCTAACACCATACATAAAAATAAACTCAAAATGGATTAAAGATCTAAATGTAAGACCAGAAACTATAAAACTCCTAGAGGAGAACATAGGCAAAACACTCTTAGACATAAATCACAGCAGGATCCTCTATGACCCATTTCCCAGAATATTGGAAATAAAAGCAAAAATAAACAAATGAGACCTAATTAAAATTAAAAGCTTCTGCACAACAAAGGAAACTATAAGCAAGGTGAAAAGACAGCCTTCAGAATGGGAGAAAATAATAGCAAATGAAGCGATGACAAAGAATTAATCTCAAATACATACAAGCAACTCCTGCAGCTCAATTCCAGAAAAATAAATCGCCCAATCAAATAATGGGCCAAAAAACGAAATAGACATTTCTCCAAAGAAGACATACAGATGGCTAACAAACACATGAAAAAGATGCTCAACATCACTCATTATCAGAGAAATGCAAATCAAAACCACAGTGAGGTACCATTTCACACCAGTCAGAATGGCTGCTGTCCAGAAGTCTACAAGCCACAAATGCTGGGAAGGGTGTGGAGAAAAGGGAGCCCTCTTACACTATTGGTGGGAATGCAAACTAGTGCAGTCACTATGGAGAACAGTGTGGAGATTCCTTAAAAAACTGGAAATAGAACTGCCTTTTGACCCAGCAATCCCACTTCCCACACACCGAGGAAACCAGAACTAAAAGAGACACGTGTACCCCAATGTTCATTTCAGCACTGTTTATAATAGCCAGGGCATGGAAGCAACCTAGATGTCCATCAGCAGATGAATGGATAAGAAAGCTGTGGTACATATACACAATGGAGTATTACTCAGCCATTAAAAAGAATACATTTGAATCAGTTCTAATGAGGTCGATGAAACTGGAGCCTATTATACAGAGTGAAGTAAGCCAGAAAGAAAAACACCAATACAGTATACTAACACATATATATGGAATTTAGAAAGATGGTAATGATAACCCTGGATGCGAGACAGCAAAAGAGACACAGATGCATAGAATGGACTTTTGGACTCTGTGGGCGAGGGAGAGGGTAGGATGATTTGGGAGAATGGCATAGAAATATGTTTAATATCATATGTGAAATGAGTCACCAGTCCAGGTTCGATGCATGACAGAGGAAGCTCAGGGCTGGTGCACTGGGATGACCCAGAGGGATGGTATGGGGAGGGAGGTGGGAGGGGGGGTTCAGGATGGGGAACATGTGTATACCCGTGGCGGATTCATGTTGATGTATGGCAAAACTAATACAATACTATAAAGTAATTAGCCTCCAATTAAAATAAATACATTCAAAGTTTTAAAAAAAAATTAAAAAGCAATTTAAAAAACCCGAAAAACGAAGTTAACTTGCAGGGAGTGGGGTGCATGGCACTGGAAAAGTTCTTGCCATTTCCACTGTGACCAAACTTGTTTATTTCTGTGCGGCTTGTTTATTCACTTCCTCCAGTGATATGCTGGAGCGTCTTTTTAAGAAGGTCGGACTCCTGCACATGTTCTTTCCCACGGGTCTCTGTACAGCCAGTACTTCCCAGGGTTTTATCTGACTGTAGCAAGAGAAGCTGAAGCAGCTTCAGTGGCTCTGCCGGTTCTGTACCCGCATGGAATTCTGTCTGCCTGTTATCAAACGCATGGGAAGCGAGACCTCTTCCACATTCCTTGACTGATGGTTCTGGATCCCGCAACTCCCACAGTGGTGCTTTAGTTCTTAGACAGATATCTAATTTATTGTTAAACATGGGGAAAAAAGACGAGGAATGTCTTACACTGCCACGACGCTGATGTCACTTCCCTCTTCTGACTTCAGTCTTTTCAGACGGAGTCATCCTTGTTCTAACTCACTCTTCTTTTACGGGTGCAGGGTTGGTTTACCGTGCAGTGTTGCTCTCCGGTGCACAGCAAAGTGATCCAGAGAGTTATGCACACACGTATACTTGTTCCTTTTCAGGTTTTTCCCCCAATATAAGTTATTACAGAATATTGAGTAGAGTTCCCTGTGTTATACAGCAGGTCCTTGCTGGTTATCTGTTTTACATATAATACTGTGTGTGTGTTAATTCAAAATTCTTAATCCCACCCCCCACACACACACCTTTCCCTTTTGGTAGCCATAAGTTTTTTTTGTTTTGTTTTGTTTTTTTTTTTTATGTCTGTGAATCTGTTTCTGTTTTGTAAATAAGTTCACTTGTAACATTTTTTTTTAGATTCCACATATAAATTATATCGTATGATATCTGTCTTTCTCTCTGATGTACTTCGCTTGATATGATAATCTCTGTATCCTTCCCTGCTGCTGCAATGGCGTTTGGTCCTCTTTCTGGAGCTGAGTAATATTCCATTGTGCATATGGATCACATCTTTATCCGTTCGTCTATTGATGGGCAGGCGGGTTGCTTCCTTGTCTTGGCTGTTGTAAGTACTACTGCACTGAGGTGCACATTTATCTTTTCAAATCATGATTTCCTCCAGATGTACACCCAACAGCGGGATTGCTGGGTCAGTGCTGCCGGACTCCTCTCCTCTCACACCACGTGATTCAACTGGTAAACAAGCCTAGCGTTCTCTAACTTCAGAGTAAACCTAGAGTCTAATCACTGCTTCCCTTCTCCATGGTTACTATCTTGGTCCAAAGCACCATGATTGCTCGAGAAGATTGTTGAAGTAGCCTCTGAACTCATTTTCCTACTTCTGCTCTTGAACTTCTCACCTAGACTTATCTGGTTTTGGAACTGAAAGTGATGTGTCCCAGGCTACTCCTCAGTCCCAGGAAAACTGGGGTGACGGTCACCTATGTAATAGGCATGCTGAAGACAACATCTAGAGTTTTCCAATAAAAATATAAATCAGATCATGCCAGTCTTCTGCTCAAATCCTTCAGTGATTCCCTACTTCACACAGTAAACGCTAATATCTTTGCAATGACCTGTAAGACTATGTTCTGGATCTCGCTATGTTCTCTTTCATCTGACCTTTAAAAAATGTTTTTCTTTTAAAAATTTTACGTATTTAATTGTAGGGTAATTATTTTCAAAAGCGTGATGGTTTTTGCCACGCATGGATATGGCTCGTCCGTGGGTATGCCTATGTCCCGTCCATCCTGGACCCCCTGCCACCTCCTTCCCCACCCCACCCCCCTAGGCTGGCCCAGAGCTCCAGCTTTGGGAGTCCTGCCTAATGCATCAGGCTTGCATTGGTTATCTATGTTACATATGCCAATGTTGTGTTTCAATGCTATCCTCTCAAGTCTTCCCACTCACTCCTCCCATTGAATCCAAAAAATTGTTCTTTATGTCTGTGTCTCCATTGCTGCCCTGTACATGGGGTTGCCAATACCATCTCTCCAGATTCCACATATATGCATTAGTATACAGCATGTGCCTCTCTCTTTCTGACTTCCTTCGCACTGTAAAACAGGCTCTAGATTCATTTGCCTTATTAGAACTGACTCAAATGTGTTCCTTTCTATAGCTGAGTGACATTCCATGAACAGCACTGTGGCTTAGCTTGTTAGAGCGCCTGTCCAGACATACAGTACTTCATTGTGTATATGTACCACAGCTTCCTTATCTGCTCATCTACAGATGAGCCTCCAGGTTGTTTCCACATCCTAGCCATTGCAAATAACGCTGCAATGAACTTGGGGTACCTGTGTCTTTTTCAGTTCTGGATTCCTCAGCATATATGCCCAGTAGTGGGACTGCTGGGTTGTGTGGTAATTTTATTCCGAAGTGTGTGTGTGTGTGTGTGTGTGTGTGTGTGTGTGTGTGTTTAAAGGAATTTCCATATTGTTCTCCACAGAGGTTGCATCAGTTTGCATTGCGACGGCTCTCCTTCTCACTGACTCTGCACTAGCCACAGTGATTTATTCTATTTCCTGAGCACACTAGCTGCCCTCCATCCTTAGCACCTGTGTTCCAGCTGCTCCCTCTGGGATGCTCCTCCTCTGGATACACAGGCAGCCCCCATCCTCTTTGATTTCAGATCTTTGCTCAAATGTCATCTTGTCAATCATCCCCGCCCTGACTATCTGATTTCATTTTGTACCGCCCACTTTCAGGGCTCTGAATCTCAGTTTCCATCCTGTTTTTCTTCCACTGCGTACCACATTCTAACATATAATTTGCTTGTAAGTTATGTTTCTTACTTACCTGTTAACAATAGAATATAAGCTAATAAGGGTAAGCAATTTTGTCTGTTATGTTAATGAACTATCCTCAGGGTCTAGAACAGTTCCTGGCACATGGTAGGTTCTCAGTGCATATTTGTGAAATGAATGAATGAATGGTTTTATTTATCATCCACACATAGAGAGTCCCTTTCCTTTCTCTTTCTCTCTGCCTTTAGCTCTGTACCTTTCTCTCCTCCTACCTAGATGTCTTCTAATAGTTCAGACCTGCCTTTTTAACTATATATGTCTGCTTTCTTAACTATATGCCAACGTGTCCTGGAATTTCAATTTATTCAAAGTTTAATTCATTATCTTTCTACTGAAGTCACACCTCCTCCAATACGGTCTTTCCTAGAGAATGACCATATTTCATGTCTGATTATGAAAGCTAGCAGCTTGAGAGTTATCTATGACTTCGTTTCTCCATATATAGCACCTGTAAAATTCTGTCACTTCTGAGTAGGTGGAACCTCTTTATGTTATCCCACCTGCACTAACATCATCCATGCCCACATTTATATCATTTTTCAACTGGAAAATGTCTTTAACTGAGCTTTTTGTCTTCTCATCTCTCCTCTCTTCTATGTATTCCCCATTTGAGGCCAAAGTGAAACATAAAAATATAATTATGTCACTGCATGAATACGCTTTCCTTGTGGCTCAGCTGGTAAAGAAACCGCCTGCAATGAGGGAGACCTGGGTTTGATCCTTGGTTTGGGAAGGTCCCCTGGAGAAGGGAAACACTACCCACTCCTGTATTTTAGCCTGGAGAATTCCATGGACTGTATAGTACCTGGGGTCGGAAAGAGTCGGACATGACCGAGTGACTCTTTCACGAATACACACGTACCGCCATCACTGTGCTAAAACATTTAAATACTTTTTGTTGTCTTTAGAACAAACTTGAAATCATCGATATGGCTTCCAGGGTGAGGCCTGATCTAGTCCTTGCCTAATTCATCAACTTGCTAACCTTCTCCCACCGCTGCCACTGCTAAGTTGCTTCCGTCGTGTCCAACTCTGTGCAGCCCCATAGACGGGAGCCCACCAGGCTCCCCCTGTCCGTGGGATTCTCCAGGCAAGAACACTGGAGTGGGTTACCATTTCCTTCTCCAATGCATGAAAGTGAAAAGTGAAAGTTAAATCCCTTAGTCGTGTCCGACTCTTAGTGACCCCATGGACTGCAGCCTAGATTTTCCAGGCAAGAGTACTGGAGTGGGTTGCCATTGCCTTCTCCAAACCTTCTCCTAGCTCTCCTAATTTTAGCCGTGTAAGTTAACTTGAGTTCCTTAAAAGCCTTATATTCTTCCTGGCTCAGAATTTCCCATATGCTTTCATCCTGTCAGAAATGATCTCCCTTTCCACCTTTTCCCAATTACTATCTACTTTAGAGCTCAGCTCAAACACTGATCTCTCTAGGAAACCTATTATAAATCCCAAACCTAGTAAGTGTCACCTGACAGGCTCTCAAAAAAAGTGTGTGTTTCTCTTCAAAAGTCCTTTTATAAAGTAATTTAAATAATTAGGTGATTGATTTCTAAATGTCTGTTTCTTTCTTTAAAATGTCAGCCATATGAAGAAAAAGAGTGTCATTTTTTCACTGCTGTTTGTCAAGCGTTTAAACAGTCTTAGAGTGTTTGGGCTGCTATAACAAAATACATCTCACACCATCACGTCGGGCACTAAGATTTCAACATGGGAGTTTGGGAAAAACACAGACACTGAGACCATAACAAGTTCTTCCCACATTTTAGATAGTCACTAATATTTATGAGTAAATGGATAGACGGATGGATGAGTAAAGATTAAACTCTAGTCAGCTCTTCCCTGACGTTGTCCTTGTACTCTCTTCTCTCTCCATGATTGACTGATGGCAGCTCTCTGAACTGCCTGATAGTTATATTCTGAGCATCACAACTATGGCAGCCCTTTCAAAATAGTAATAAAGAATTATTTTCCCATCTTTAGCAAATATAGCTGTGATTTAAGCAGCAATTAATTTTTAAATGTTTGTTTGTAAAATAATGAGCTTCTTCATGCCTTTCATCTCTTCATGTAGTGTGCTGATACAAAGCCATGTATCAGGAAAGTAAAGGCCGGGGAGGACCTCTTACCTGGAGACTTCAGAGTGAACATCATAGAGCAAAATCAGGGTGACTGTGGAGCTTTAGAATGGAAGACACCAAGTACTGCTAGTTATCAGAGTCGCAAGTCTAAATAAGAGCAAATATTAGTAAGCTGAATTATATAACAAAACTTCTGCCCAAGGAGCAAACAGACAAATTGATGACATTCTCTTGGACAGAGCCTTGCAAACTGTCTTGAAAAAGTTTCAGTCATCTGTATGCTTATCTTGCCCAATCTATTAAGATAAATATCTTATTTCTGGCTGTTTCCACACTTCAATTTTTGTTCTTTATAGAAATATATAAACTTGGTTATACAAAATTAATAAAAATATTGTGGAAATATGTCAATGAAATATTACATTACTAATGCAGTAAAATTACTAGTACGGCAGGATTAAGACTAGTTCTTTTAACTGAGAGTCAAACTAATAATGGCTTAAATAATAAGAGTTTTTTAAAAATGTAGCAATATGTGCTTAAACGGTTTAGAACTAGATTATGTCTTCCACAGTGTTGAGACCCAGATCTAGCTCCTTCTCTCCCATCTCCAAGATGCTGCTATAAGTCAATCTTATGTACAATCCGTAGTGTAGAGGATGAGAAGGGCACAAGGGGAAGGGATGCCATGCCCTAGAAACAGCATCATCATTTCTGCTCCCATCCCATTGATCAGGACTTAGTAGCATCCATAGCTACTCCATGGGAAATGGAGAAATGCACTCATTATCACGACTGGTCATGTGCCTACTTAGAACTGGGGATGCTATAGCTATGGGAGACAGAGAAGAACTTATTTGATGGGAAAATCAACACTCTCAATTGTAGTAATATGATCCATTTTCACAGACTTTTCACTCAACATTTTTCTGGAGTTGTTTTTCAGAGAAAATAATTTTAGCATACTTTCTGCTTTTGGTTAAAAAATCCAGTTGAAAATAAAAATATTGGTAACTAATGTCAATATGAGAATTAATGCAAATTACTAAATAGAAGAAATAATTTGCTAGAAATGACTGACAGAAATCAACTGAGTTACCGTATTTTTCTTAATGCAAACAAAATTTTGTGAATTCAGATTTCATGTGGATGAAACTCCATATCATTTTATTTCTTCTATTCATTCAGGGTGGAAAAAAGACTAAGTGACTTGTGTTTTTCTTACTTAATTCTTACACTAATCTGTGGCATACGTTGAATTTGGCAGAAAATTATCTCTTGGGCATCTCATTTATACATGGCTAAAGTTTGGAGCACAAAATGTGGTCCACTGGAGAAAGGAAAGGCAAAAAACTTCAGTATACTTGCCTTGAGAACCCCATGAACAGTATGAAAAGGCAAAAAGATAGGACATTAAAAGATGAACTCCCCAGGTCAGTAGGTGCCCAATATGCTACTGGAGATCAGTGGAGAGATAACTCCAGAAAGAATGAAGAGATGGAGCCAAAGCAAAAATAGCACCCAGTTGTGGATGTGACTGGTGATGAAAGCAAGGTTCGATGCTGTACAGACCAATATTGCACTGGAACCTGGAATATTAACTCTATAAATCAAGACAAATTGGAAGTGGTCAAACAGGAGATGACAAGAGTGAATGCTGACATTTTAGGAATCAGCAAACCGAAATGGACTGGAATGGGTGAATTTAACTCAGATGACCATTGTATCTACTACTGTGGGCAAGAATCCCTTAGAAGAAATGGAGTAGGCACCACAGTCAGCAAAAGCATCTGAAATGCTGTACTTGGATACAATCTCAAAAATAACAGAATGATCTCTGTTCATTTCCAGGCAAAGCATTCAATATCATGGTAATCCAAGTCTATGCCCCGACCAGTAACGCTGAAGAAGCTGAAGTGGAAAGGTCCTATGAAGACCTACAAGACTGTCTAGAACTAACACCCAAAAAGATGTCTTTTTCATTATAGGGGACTGGAATGCAAAAGTAGGAAGTCAAGAAACACCTGGAGTAACAGGCAAATTTGTCCTTGGAGTACAGAGTGAAGCAGGGCAAAGGCTAATAATTTTGCCAAGAGAACACACTGGTCATAGTGAACACCCTCTTCTAACAACACAAGAGAAGACTCTACACATGGACATCACCAGATTGTCAACACCCAAATCAGACTGATTATATTCTTTGCAGCCAAAGGTGGAGAAGCTCTATACAGTCAGCAAAAACAAAACCGGGAGAAGACTGTGGCTCAGATCATGAGTTCCTTATTGCCAAATTTAGACTTAAATTGAGGAAAGTAGGGAAAACCACTAGACCATTCAGGTATGACCTAAATCAAATCCCTTATGATTATACAGTGGAAGTGAGAAGTAGATTTAAGGGACTAGATCTGATAGATAGAGTGCCTGATGAACTATGGGTGGAGGTTTGTAACACTGTACAGGAGACAGGGATCAAGACCATCCCCAAAAAAAGAAGTGCAAAAAGGGAAAATGGCTGTCTTCGGTGGCCTTACAAATAGCCGTGTAAAGAGAAGTGAAAAGCAAAGGAGGAAAGCAAAGATATACCCATTTGAATGCCAAATTCCAAAGAATTGCAAGGAGAAATAAGAAAGCCTTCCTCAGTGATCAGTGCAAAGAAATAGAGGAAAACAACAGAATGGGAAAGACTAGAGATCTCTTCAAGAAAATTAGAGATACCAAGGGAACATTTCATGCAAAGATGGGTTCAATAAAGGACAGAAATGGTATGAACCTAACAGAAGCAGAAAATATTAAGAAGAGGTGGCAAGAATACACAGAAGAACTGAACAAAAAAGATCTTCACGACCCAGATAATCATGATGGTGTGATCACTCACCTAGACCCAGACATCCTGGAATGTGAAGTCAAGTGGCCTTAAGAAGCATCACTACAAACAAAGCTAGTGGAGGTGATGGAATTCCAGCCGAGCTGTTTCAAATCCTTCAAAAAGACTATGTTGTATAAATGCTGCACTCAATATGCCAACAAATTTGGAAAACTCAGCAGTGGCCACAGGACTGGAAAAGGTCAGTTTTCATTCCAATCCCAAAGAAAGGCAATACCAAAGAATTCCTGAACTACCACACAGTTGCCCTCATGTCACATGCTAGTAATGTTCAATATTCTGCAAGCCAGGCTTCAGCAATATGTGAACTGTTAAATTCCGGATGTTCAAGCTAGTTTTAGAAAAAGCAGAGTAACCAGAGATCAGATTGCCAACATCTGCTGGATCATCAAAAAAGCAAGAGAGTTCCAGAAAAATGTCTACTTTTGCTTTATTGACTATGTCAAAGGCTTTAACTCAAGAACAAACTGTGGAAACACAAACTGTGGAATATTCTTCAAGAGATGGGAATACAGACCACCTGACCTGCCTCCTGAGAACTTGGTATGCAGCTCAGGAGCAACAGTTAGAACTGGACATAGAATAACAGCCTGGTTCCAAATAGGAAAAGGAGTACATCAAGGCTGTATATTGTCATCCTGCTTATTTAACTTATATGCAGAGTACATCATGAGAAACGCTGGGCTGGATGAAGCACAAGCTGGAATCAAGATTGCTGAGAGAAATATCAATAACCTCAGATATGCAGATGACACCACCCTTCTTGCAGAAAGTGAAGAAGATCTAAAGACCCTCTTGATGAAAGTGAAAGAGGATAGTGAAAAAGTTGGCTTAAAGCTCAACATTCAGAAAACTAAGATCATGGCATCTGGTCCCATCACTTCTTGGCAAATAGATGGGGAAACAGTGGAAACAGTGGCTGACTTTATTTTGGGGGGGGGCCTCCAAAATCACTGCAGATGGTGATGACTACTACTACTACTACTAAGTCACTTCAGTCGTGTCCGACTCTGTGTGACCCCATAGATGGCAGCCCACCAGGCTCCCCCGTCCCTGGGATTCTCCAGGCAAGAACACTGGAGTGGGTTGCCATCGCCTTCTCTGGCAGATGATGACTGCAGCCATGAAATTAAAAGGAACTTGCTGCTTGGAAGAAAAGTCATGACCAACCCAGAGAGCATTGCTTTACCAACAACGGTCCATCTAGTTAAAGCTGTGTTTTTTCCAGTAGTCATGTATGGACGTGAGAGTTGGACTATAAAGAAAGCTGAGCGCTGAAGAATGGATTGTTTGAAGTGTGGTGTTGGAGAAGACTCTTGAGAGTCCCTTGGACTGCAAGGAGATCCAACCAGTCCATCGTAAAGGAAATCAGTCCTGAATATTTACTGGAAGGACGGATGCTGAAGCTGAAACTCCAATATTTTGGCCACCTGACGCAAAGAACCGACTCAATTGAAACAACCCTGATGCTGGGAAAGATTGAAGGAGGGAGGAGAAAGGGACGACAGAGGATGAGATGGTTGGATGGCATCACTGACTCAATGGACATGAGTTTGAGTAAGCTCTGGGAGTTGGTGATGGACAGGGAGGCTTGGCATGCTGCAGTCCATGGGGTCGCATAGAGTCGGATACGACTGAGTGACTGAATTGAACTGAACTGAAATGTGGAGGCAGAACATGGTCTGTCTTCCTTATTTCTCCCAAAGACATCACTCACACAAAGCATTAATATATATAGTAGAATTTGTTAGAAAAAAATATTTTGGTTATAGTGGACATGTATGTTCATGTTATGTATCCATATGGAAGACCAAAAAAAAAAAAATCGTTATCAGTTTACTTCCTTCTTAAATGTCCCTTTGATATTTTTGTAAACTTAGTCACGCGTATCCTTCTTACTCTCTCATTCTTCTCTGCACTGTTCTCTATTTCTGCTTCAAATTCCTACTTATTTCCTCTAGAACAATGTATCATCCTTCTCTTTCTTATTTTTCTCTTAGTTCTGCTCATTTGGAAGTGTTATTTTAAGCATAGATGGTTTTAAACAAGTTTCTGATATGAGATAATACTCACATTCTTTTGTCTTGCTGTATATGTTCTAATTATATGCATCTCATGATTCTGAACCACCCAGTAGAAATATTATGAGTCAGAAATTTACTTTAACACTTTCTAATATCCGCAGAAAGAAAGTAAAACCAAACTATAATTGATATCGATCAGTTCAGTTCAGTTCCATTCAGTTGCTCAGTCGTGTCTGACTCTTTGCAACCTCATGGACTGCAGCACGCCAGGCCTCCCTCCCATCAACAACTTCTGGAGCTTGCTCAGACTCAAGCCCATTGAGTCAGTGATCCCGTCCAGCCATCTCATCCTCGGTCGTCTCCTTCTCCTGCCTTCAATCTTTCCCAGAATCAGGGTCTTTTCCTTTGAGTCAGTTCTTCACATCAGGTGGCCAAAGTATTGGAGTTTCAGCATCAGCATCAGTCCTTCCTGATACTGAATGAATATTCAGGAGTGATTTCCTTTACGATGGACTGGTTGGATCTCCTTGCAGTCCAAGGGACTCTCAAGAGTCTTCTCCAGCACCACAGTTCAAAAGCATCAGTTCTTCGGCAGTCAGCTTTCCTTGTAGTCCAACTCTCTCATTCATACATGAATACTGGAAAAGCCACAGGTTTGACTAGACAGATCTTTGTCGACAAAGTATCGTCTCTGCTTTTTAATAAGCTGTCTAGGTTGGTCATAACTTTTCTTCCAAGGAACAAGAGTCTTATATTCATACATATTTTATTTAGCCACATATACTGCTGCTGCTGCTGCTAAGTCACTTCAGTTGTGTCCGACTCTGTGCGACCCCATAGATGGCAGCCCATCAGGCTCCACCGTTCCTGGGATTCTCCAGGCAAGAAAACTGGAGTGAGTTGCCAAATATATTAGAACATTATAATTTCAAGATGTAATCAACTCAATATTGACATATTTAATCTTTTCTTGAGTGAAGTCTTTCAAATCTGGTATGCATTTAATGTTAAATTTTCATTGGATATTACTGATCTCTGTTTAGATCATAACATTTGTAGTTGAAAGATTACATTTACATGTTCAAGTCATTCCCAGCATAAATAAGTTTCCCAATAATTGAAGTGAAAATGAAAAAAAGTAATTTTCCTTTAATTTTCACAACTATATTGATAAAATGTGTCCATCTTTTGTAGGCGAGTTGATTTAACTCTGAAGCAAAAGCATTATCTGTCCAAGTTATATAAATTCACAATTCTTGTGTCACTTGGAGATTATTAACATTGATTTCAAAGAGACACTTCAAAAATTGAAGCGAGATTCTTAATTTGACAATATGAATAAATCACTTAAAATGTATTTTTGCAATTTTGCAGCTGATTGGCATAGCACAATTCACTGTGCATATTGATTTATATTAGAAATATTTGTAAATTTAACATTGATTTATAATTTTCAACAGTCTTAATTTCAAAAGAAATTCTAGTGTCTGTCTAGTCAGCTCACAAATAAATTCCTTTCTTTCAGTTCAGTTCAGCTCAGTCATTCAGTCGTGTCCGACTGTTTGCAACCCCATGAACTGCTGCACACCAGGCCTCCCTGTCCATCACCAACTCCTGGAGTCCACCCAAACTCACGTCTGTTAAGTCGGTGATGCCATCCAGCCATCTCATCCTCGGTCGTCCCCTTCTCCTGCTGCCCCCATTCCCTCCCAGCATCAGAGTGTTTTCCAGTGAGTCAACTCTTGGCATGAGGTGGCCAAAGTACTGGAGCTTCAGCTTTAGCATCATTCCCTCCAAAGAAATCCCAGGGCTGATCCCTTTCAGAATGGGCTGGGTGGATCTCCTTGCATTCAGTTTCTTCATCTGGAGTGCACAAAGTCCTCACTCACATGCCTATTTCGTGTTTGATTATTGAATGTTCACGGGCTTCTGCAGTGGCTCAGTGGGTAAACAGTCTACCTGCACTGTAGGAGATGCAGGAGACGTGGGTTTGATCTCTAGGTTATAAAGATTCCCTGGAGGAGGAAAATGGCAACCCACTTCAGTATTCTTGCCTAAAAAATCCCATGGTCAGAGGAGCCTGGAGAGTTATAGTCCAAAGGGTTGCAGAGTTGGACATGACTGAATGATTAAGTACAATTGAATATTTGGCAAACACTTCTTTTGTTCCAAGAAAATTTTGAATTTAACAATACAATAAAACTTTTTTAAAAGGCTTCCAGTAGCCACAGGAGACTGGGGTTTGATCCCTGAGTTGGGGAGATCCCCTGGAGGAGGAAATGGCAACCCACTCCAATATTCTTGCCTGGAGAATCCCATGGACAGAGGAGCCTCGTGAGTTACAGTCCAAAGAGTTGCACACAACTGAAAACTTAGCATTCATAGGTCAATCAATGAGCACTGGGAAGGAACTGGAGCTCCTTAAGTATATTCTTTAATTTTTTTCAGAAGTTCCAAAAATCGATTATGATGAATATTTGTGACACTTTTCACGGTGTACTCCCAAGACTTAAGCGTATTTTTAATGCGTATCACACAGTGCAGTGAAGCAATAAGTGAGCTGTCAATCTCCTGTTTTAAAAGCACAATAGATCCAAGCTTTGACTTAGTACAGAGCACCCTTCATAGTAACGAAAATCAGGTTTTTTATATCTAGCTAAAATCCTTTTTTGAGAGATATAAAATATTCAAAAATATGTATGCCCTAAGGTTGGTATTTTAGAGCACAAATTGGCAACGTTGCCTCATAAATTTGATAGTCCGTTGAGACAAAACATGCCCAGATATTTAATTGGGTTGTGTGTGTTTTATAATCCATCACTGTTCTAGGAAAAAGAAAAGCATTTGTAATTTTTCAAATTTTGAATAATCTGAGCTTTGATATTGTTGGAAAGGTGTAATATGAACAATTGTTAGTTTGCTTAACTGAATATCTTTCAATTTTAAAAAATTAAAATATTTTCCTTATTACTCAGTAACCAAATTTTCCTAACTGAAATAATGGTTTATTTTACTGTCTCTTATCTAAAATTGGATTTTTGTCTGTGTGCAAAAACTCAAGCTGTTTTATAGCTAGCCAATGTTATAATCTTAAATTCTGTAAACAATAATTTATAAAATTGGAGAATATTTTATTTTTATTTTCAATAAGTAATTTCTTCAACTCTTCTTTTGGCTAATAAGATTAATTTCTTATCAATTTTTATGTCCACTAACCATTGTCCTGTTACTCCAGGTGTTTCTTGACTTCCTACTTTTGCATTCCAGTCCCCTATAATGAAAAGGACATCTTTTTTGGGTGTTTGTTAGTTCTAAAAGGTCTTGTAGGTCTTCATAAAACCATTCAACTTCAGCTTCTTCAGCGTTACTGGTTGGGGCATAGACTTGGATAATTGTAATATTGAATGGTTTGCCTTGGAGACAAACAGAGATCATTCTGTCATTTTTTAGATTGCATCCAAGTACTGCATTTTGGACTCTTTTGTTGACCATGATGGCTACTCCATTTCTCCTGAGAGATTCCTGCCAGCAGTAGTAGATATAATGGTCATCTGAGTTAAATTCACCCATTCCAGCCCATTTTAGTTCACTGATTCCTAGAATGTCGACGTTCACACTTGCCATCTCTTGTTTGACCACTTCCAATTTGCCTGGATTCATGGACCTGACATTCCAGGTTCCTATGCAATATTGCTCTTTACAGCATCGGATCTTGCTTCTATCACCAGTCACATCCACAACTGGGTATTGTTTTTGTTTTGGCTCCATCCCTTCATTCTTTCTGGAGTTACTTCCCCACTGATCTCCAGTAGAAAATTGGGCACCTAATGACCTGGGGAGTTCCTCTTTTGGTATCCTATCATTTTGCCTTTTCATGCTGTTCATGGGGTTCTCAAGGCAAGAATACTGAAGTGGCTTGCCATTCCCTTCTCCAGTGGACCACGTTCTGTCAGATCTCTCTACCATGACCCGTCCGTCTTGGGGTGCCCTGCAGGCATGGCTTGGTTTCATTGAGTTAGACAAGGCTGTGGTCCTAGCGTGATTAGATTGACTAGTTTTCTGTGAGTATGGTTTCAGTGTGTCTGCCCTCTGATGCCCTCTTGCAACACCTACCATCTTGGGTTTCTCTTACCTTGGGTGTGGGGTATCTCTTCACAGCTGCTCCAGCAAAGCACAGCCACTGCTCCTTACCTTGGACGAGGGGTATCTCCTTACCGCTGCAGAGAAATATCAATAACCTCAGATATGCAGATGACACCCCCTTATGGCAGAAAGTGAAGAGGAGCTAAAAGCCTCTTGATGAAAGTGAAAGAGGAGAGTGAAAAAGTTGGCTTAAAGCTCAACATTCAGAAAACAAAGATCATGGCATCCAGTCCCATCACTTCATGGGAAATAGATGGGGAAAGAGTGGAAACAGTGTCAGACTTTACTTTTTGGGCTCCAAAATCACCACAGATGGTGACTGCAGCCATGAAATTAAAAGACGCTTACTCCCTGGAAGAAAAGTTATGACCAACCTAGATAGCATATTCAAAAGCAGGGACATTACTTTGCTGACTAAGGTCCATCTAGTCAAGGCTATGGTTTTTCCTGTGGTCATGTATGGATGTGAGAGTTGGACTGTGAAGAAGGCTGAGCGCCAAAGAATTGATGCTTTTGAACTGTGGTGTTGGAGAAGACTCTTGAGAGTCCCTTGGACTGCAAGGAGATCCAACCAGTCTATTCTGAAGGAGATCAATCCTGGGATTTCTTTGGAAGGAATGATGCTGAAGCTGAAACTCCAGTACTTTGGCCACCTCATGCGAAGAGTTGACTCATTGGAAAAGACTTTGATGCTGGGAGGGATTGGGGGCAGGAGGAGAAGGGGACGACAGAGGATGGGACGGCTGGATGGCATCACGGACTCAATGGACACGAGTCTGAGTGAACTCCGGGAGGTGTGATGGACAGGGAGGCCTGGCGTGCTGCGATTCATGGGGTCGCAGAGAGTCGGACACGACTGAGCGACTGAACGGAACGGAACTGAGCCATTGTCCTCTTACCCCTGAGATTGTTTTTGCAAATCAAGCAGCTTTTTCATTTTGTTCTCCTGCAGCTAGTTTTAATTGCCATATTTACATTTTAATTAAAAATAATTGAATTACATTATAATTATAATAAATATTTCCATTTAATTGCCAATTACAATTTACACAGACACCACTACAACTCTTGCTGTCTGCAAAAAATATTCAAATAAACACATTAAAGTGTTAAAGTGGTGCTTAGAAAAAGGAACCATTCAAACTGAATCAGTCTGTGGACAACAACGGAACTGATGACAGGTTTATGTGTAACCTTTGAAATGATGACTGTTCTCAGCATGTGTACTATAAAATAACAATAATATCTTACATGATCCAAGAGTTAAAGTGAATTGTTATTCCACCAGAATAACAAAGTTGCATAATCCCAAAACGTTTTACATTACCTAAGTTCTAAAATGCAAATAAATTTACATTAAATTAAAAACTTGTGTTCTTCAGTCCTGCTAGGCACAGCCACAGGTTCAGTAGCCACATGTGGCTAGTGGTTCCACATTGACAGGACAGTTCTGAGTGCCTCACTGACACCTCTTTAATATTCAGTGATTTCTTATGTTTCTTAACTGCAATAACTTTTAAAAGAACCCATTTCTTCAAATGTTGCCTTTCGTCATAAATTATGTCTTTTGTGTCTAGTCCTTTTGTCTGGCACATTGCCTAAGCCTCAGCAAATATTATGTAAATAATATACAAGCAAGCCTACTCTTTTGCCACTGCCTTATATTCTTTCCAGGGGTTAAACTTTTCCAGTCTTTTTAGAGTAAACTTTTTGAAGAAAGAGAAATAATTCATTTAACTTAAATTTAATTATTATTATTATTTTAATTATCTCTCATTTATTGTCTCTATGTTTTTGATAATGTTACTAGATTCTTTCTTATTATAAAAATTTCAAGTAATCGCAGGAGAGAAAAGTTTCAAAATCCCTAAATCACTAGATTTAACAATTATCAGCACAGAATCATTTTGCATCCCACAAACACTGCCCCTTCCCCAACTCCATATCCACACTGTTGGGTAAGGAAACCACAAACTCACTCATGTTTCATTCAGACATCAATGTATTACTCTAAGCAATCAGTACTGTTGAAAGCATAAGCACGATACCAATTTCACATATACAAAATTCTAAAAATAGCATCATAAAACATCTAGTCCATGTTCAAATTTCCTAAATTGTCTTCTAAGGATTTTTAAAAATTTTTTAATAAAGATATTTTACGACTCACTTTTGAAGACTGAATCTAGACAAATCCCACACATGCCAGTTGATTCTGTTAATTTGTAGCAGCTTCTTCTACATCCAGTTTGTTTCTTGTTATTTGTTTGTTGAAAAACCATAAATTTTCTTGCAGAATTAGGCACTTTATTTTTGGTCTCCTCTTGCATCATAAATACTCTAAAGTCAGCAATAACCTCCTTTCTAACAAATCCCACTGCCTTGTTTCCATTACCACAACATATCATGAAAGACTTTTATCTCTTCATATTTTGGAGACAAATTTCTTCTGCTTCTTCTGTTTCTGTATCCTTGCTTTTTCTTTAACTTCCCATTCTCTCCTCCTCTTCTGTTTGTCTCTAAAGAGCCCATGTTTTCTTTTTTCAGGCTCACTTGTTTTTGTCTCGTCTGTTTATGTTCAGGTATAGTCCAGCTCGGGACTGTCCAAACTTGAACTAATTTTCTCACAGACACACACTTTCTTTTATGCAAACTCTTAACAAAGCAGGAAGTATGTTTTCCTTGTGCACAATTTTGTTCCCAATTCTAACATGTTCCTGGCATGTGGTAAGCATACAGTAATTGTTGCAAAATGACTTAATCAATGACTGAAAGTTCATTTTAAAGGAAAACTGTGTTTTAGTACATCTCTAATGAGACATTTTCAATTTCCTTCTTTGGATTTTCTTTCTCTGCCACCAGTTAAACGTTCTCTAGGTTTCATCCTGGGTCTCCTATTTATCTCCTTTCTAAACTCTTTTTCTATATTTAGACAGCCATGACTGACTACTATACTTTTAATGGTAACTACTTATGTTTCGCTGTCTAGTTACCAATTATATAGAAAGCACCAGACTCATTTTCAATTTGTTAGGCACCCATTAGAGCTTCCTTCTAGCTTCCAAAGCTTAGCATGTCTGACCATCCTCAATCATCCATGACAATCTGTCATCTTTTCTCAACAGTCTGGATTATGGAATCGCTATCCACCAACATGTCCAAGATGGACTCTAATTTATTTCCCCACACAATTGAATCAATCACCAAAACCTATATTTTCCAATTCACAGGATTTCTAATCCAGTTGCTTGTTTGTAGGAAATGCTGCTATATTTACCTTTTATCCTCATTGCAACACTCCCCTAACCAGACTTCCTATCGACATCCCTTCTCATTTTAGCCCATCTTCTATATTGCCTAGATAATTATCTCCCTAAAATTCAAACTCCACTGTATGCCCCCTGAATAAAACCTTCTCTTTGACATTATAAGGCACAGAAGGACCTCACAATCTATCTTTCTAGACATAGCTCACAGCTCCTCTCCTTCACCTTTAACTCTTTCCCCCCCCTCCTATCGTGAGCAATGGGAGGCTCTCTTTCCGAAAGCCCAGTGAAATTATTTTATTTATTCCTGAACCTGCTACTGCCTTTAGTTTCCCTCCAGATATCTTTGGATAAATATGTTTCCTCTTCCTGACATGGCTCTCTGCTTCATCTTCACCCGAGGGATCCTTCAGTGCGTTTTTCAGATGAATATTCAGAGCTCACCTTCAGGTTCTAACATAGAAGCACAAATATAATCCTATCATTTCTTGAAAAGCAGTCTTCCATTATGTGAGAAAGAAGCCTATATATTCCAGAAGATAGGTGAGAGAGAGGAAGGAGATAATGTCAAACCACATATGATCAGGAAGTCAATGCTACTAATTAAGAGCGTGGCAGGTGTGGAGTCTGAGCTTAGAACCAGCTCAAATCCTACTTTTACTCTGATGCTCTTTTGCAGGCAGTCAGCCACTCTCTGTTTTTCCTTAACACTCTGTTCATAGTTCCCTCATTGTTTTTTTGTTGACATATCTACTCAATTATGAGCTTGTTATGGACAAGTCCAATTCACCTTTAAATCCCTGGATATATAGGTTATCCTAGACTCATGAATAAATAAGTTTATTTCTCATGAATAAATAAATTTGGAAGAAAAAAGTAAGAGGTTGAAGACCTATGAGCTCTTAGAGACCAACTCTTCTTAAGAAATCTTTGTTGGAATACAGTTGATTAACGCTGTTGGGTCAGTTTCAGGCGTGCAGCAAAATGACTCAGTTGTACACACACGTTTATCTATCTTTTTAAAATTATCTTCCCATTTAGGTTATTATGGATTATTGAGGAGCAGTCCCTGGCCCACCAGCCAAATGGTGGATCCCTGCTGCTTGTCTATTTGAAACATAACAGTGTGTACATGTCAGTCCCAGACTCCCAATTTATTCCCCCCAACCACACTTCCACTTTGATGACCATAAGTTTGTTTTCTAACTCTGTGACTCGGTAACTGATGGGTAAATTGATTTGTATCTTTTGTTCCTATTCCTCATATTGTTCCATATTCCTCTTCCCAACCCAGACATCAAACCCTGGTCTCCTGCTTTGCAGGCAGATTCTTACCATTTGAGCTACCAGGAAGTCCTAAAAAGGGGATGCAGTGGCTGCATGGGTCAGAAATTGAACCCGGGCCTCCCGCGTGGCAGGCAAGAATCCTACCACTGAACCACCCATACACCCTGTAATGTTTGTCGCAACACTATTCTCAGCAGCCAAGACAGAGAAGCAACATAAGTGCCCATTGACAGATGAGTGACTACTGAAGATGTGGTACCCAGTGGTATACAGTGGAGTATTACTCAGTCATTAAAAAGGATGGAATTATGCCATTTGCAGAAACATGGAGAAATCTATTCTTGATAGCTCTCAAGTTTCTTGGATTATGTATTTCTACAGGGTAGACATATCTGCCAAGACAAGGACGTTTAACAAAGGGTTCCTTTTAAAGGAAGTCTTTAAAATAAATTCTTTAAAACCAGAGTTTGTTTTATCACAAACTGAGACTTTACCTGGGACAGACCTTACTTAGGAGCTTTTTAGTATGGCCATTTACCTCTTGACAGACTCCTTTCTGGTATGAACAAGATTACAACCCCTGTGAACCCTGGTATGTAAAATATTTACCAGGAAGGGAAAGGACTGCTTTGCCCAACCATTCTAATCCTATTTGGAAGTACCTGAACAAAACTTTCCCCTTCTTTCATTTGATATGTGATCATCTTTTTATTTAAAATTCTTGCATTGGCAGGCACTAAGTAAAACTTTCAGTCATTAGACTGTCAAAAAGTATGACACGGGCTCAGGTTCTAGTCTCCACCTTTGTTGCTGTGCTCACACTCAGTCATGTCCCACTCTTTGGGAATCCAGGCCCCTCTATCCATGGGGTTTTTCAGGCAACAGTATTAAGTGGGTTGCCACTTCCTCCTCCAGAGGATCTGCTCTAACCAAGAACTGAACCTGCATCTCCTTTGTCTCTTGCATTTCAGGCAGATTATTTACCTGCTGAGCCGTTGGGGAGGCCCCTCGTCTCTATCCTTCAGAAATATGTAATCCAAGAACTTGCGAGTTACCAAGAATAGGACTTTCATTTCAGTGTTAGGAAGATTTCTTTAGTGAACTGCACATCTCCAACCAAGATCAGTAGCAAGCACATTTAGTAAGTTTCCTAGAAACAACATCACCTTAGGGGGGAGGGGGGCTTTTTAATTTTCTTTGGGGAAAAAATAATAAATTTTCTCTGGGGAATACTGGCTGTGTATATGGGTGTTAAATAACACAGCTATAACTTGAAGCCCACAAGTGTCATGTTAGAAGCCATGTAGACATTTGGACCGAGTTTTATCTTATGCACGAGTTTCCAAAGGACTGCAAGATTCTGCTCTAGTGATGACAACTCTAGGGTTTTCATTAGTCTCCAGATCCTTCTATTCTTGATGTCAGGAGAAAGCTGACTTACCTTTGCACCGGGTGAGCCTCTTGAATCTTTGAACATTTAAAGGTCAGGAGAAAACAAGTGTCAATGGAAACTGGTGGGATTTATGACAATAAGTCAAGGGAACTTAGAATGATTAAAGAATAAAGAAATGATGTATTTGTTCCCCACAAATATGGTTATTCTCATAGTAAACAGAGTATTTTGTACAAGTACTTACGTTTACTTTGTAAATGTTCAATGGTGTAACATCTTTTAATGAGATCATGTAGTTATAAGTACTCAATAACTTAAAAAATTGTGTGTGCATGCATGCTAAGTCCCTTCAGTCATGTCTAACTCTTTGCGGCCCCATTGACTGCAGCATGCCAGGCTCCTCTGTCCAAGGGATTCTCCAGGCAATAATACTGGGGCTGGTTGCCATGCGCTGCTGCAGGAGAGCTTCCCAGTCCAGGGATGGAAATAGCATCGCTTAAGTGTTCTGCATTGTCAGGAGGGTTCTTTACCACTAGCACCACCTGGGAAGCCCAAACTGAAAAGTACATACACATAAAATAAACTTGATAATACATTAACATGAATTTAGAATTTACATTTCTTTCATCATGAAGTATTCCTTCATGGAAACTTACATTACCATATGTAAAATAGATAGCCAAAGATAGAATTTCTTACAAGACAGGCCTGCTGGTAGCAAAGAATATAAATGCCAGTTTAACCTATACAATTAGCAAAGGTTTTTTTTTGTTTTTTTTTTTTTTTTAATGGTTTGCAGTTTGGGACAGTATATGGGAAAAATGACACTTTCACATTCCCTAATGGCTCAGATGGTCAATAATCCGCCTGCTAGGTGGGAGACATGAATTTGATCGCTGGGTCAGGAAGAAACCCTGGAGAGGGGAATGGCTACCCACACCAGTATTCTTGCCTGGGGAATTCCATGGACATAGTACTCTTCACTGACTATGGATTAATTTTTAAAATTAATTTGTTTTTTAAGTGAAGGATAATTGCTTTACAGAATTTTTCCCTCCCATCTTCCTCCCCACCCCACCTCTCCAGGTTGATACAGAGCCCCTAATTCAGTTTCCTGAGCCATACAGCAAATTCCTGTTGGCTATCTATTTTACACATGGTAATGTAAGTTTCCATGTTACTCTTTCCATACATCTCACCCTCTCCTCCCCTTTCCCCATGGCCATAAGTCTGTTCTCTCTGTCTGTTTCTCTATTCAGTTCCATTCAGTCACTCAGTCATGTCCGACTCTTTGTGATCCCATGAACCACAGCATGCCAGGCCTCCCTGTCCATCACCAACTCCCAGACTCCACCCAAACCCATGTCCATTGAGTTGGTGATGCCATCCAGCCATCTCATACCCTGTCATCCCCTTCTCTTCCTGCCCTCAATCTTTCCCATCATCAGAGTCTTTTCAAATGAGTCGGCTCTCCGCATGAGGTAGCCAAAGTATTGGAGTTTCAGCTTCAGCATCAGTCCTTCCAATGAACACCCAGGACTGATCTCCTTTAGGATGGACTGGGTGGATCTCCTTGCAGTCCAAGGGACTCTCAAGAGTCTTCTCAACACCACAGTTCAAAAGCATCAATTCTTCTGCACTCAGATTTCTTTATAGTTCAACTCTCACATCCATACATGACGACTGGAAAAACCATAGCCTTGACTAGACGGACCTTTGCTGGCAAAGTAATGTCTCTGCTTTTTAATATGCTGTCTAGGTTGGTCATAAATTCCCTTCCAAGGAGCAAGCAACTTTTAATTTCATGGCTGCAATCACCTTCTGCAATGATTTTGGAGCCCAGAAAAAGAAAAAAAAAAATCAGCCACTGTTTCCACTGTTTCCCCATCTATTTGCCATAAAGTGATGGGACTGGATGCCATGATCTTCATTTTCTGAATGTTGAGCTTTAAGCCAACATTTTCACTCTCCTCTTTCACTTTCATCAAGGAGGCTCTTTAGTTCTTCTTCACTTTCTGCCATAAGGGTGGTGTCATCTGCATATCTGAGGTTATTGATATCTCTCCCAGAAATCTTGATTCCAGCTTGTGCTTCCTCCAGCCCAGCATTTCTCATGATGTACTCTGCATAGAAGTTAAATAAGCAGGGTGGCAATATACAGCCTTGACGTACTCCTTTTCCTATTTGGAACCAGTCTGTCGTTCCATGTCTGGTTCTAACTGTTACTCTATACAGGTTTCTCAAGAGGCAGGTCAGGTGTTGCCCTGCAAGTAAATTATTCAGTATTATTTTTCTAGATTCTCTATGTATGTGTTAGAATACAAAATTTATCTTTCTCTTTCTGACTTACTTCACTCTGTATAATAGGCTCTCGGTTCACCCACCTCATTAGAACTGACTCAAATGTGTTCCTTTTTCTGGCTAAGATTCCATTCTGTATTTGTACCAAAACTTCTTTATCCATTCATCTGTCGATGGACATCTAGGTTGCTTCCATGTTCTAGCTATTGTAAATAGTGCTACAGTGAACAATGGGATACATGTGTCTTTCTTCAATTTTGGTTTCCTCAGGGTATATGCCTAGGAGTAGGATTGCTGGTTCATATGGTGGTTTTATTCCTAGTTTTTAAGGAATCTCCGTACTGTCTTCCATAGCGGCTGTATCAATTTACACTCCCACCAACATTGCAAGAGCTTTCCCTTTTCTCCACATCCTCTCCAGCATCAACTGTTTGTAGACATTTTGATGATGGCCGTTCTGACTGGTGTAAGGTGATATCTCACTATAGCTTTGATTTTCCTTTCTTTAATAATGAGCGATGTTGGGCGTCTTTTCACGTGTTTGTTAGCCATCTGAATGTCTTTGGAGAAATGTCTATTTAGGTCTTTCCCCCACTTTTTGACTGGGTTGTTTGATTTTCCGGAATTGAGTTGTATGAGCTGCTTGTATATTTTGGAAATTAATCCTCTGTCCGTTGTTTCATTTGGTATTATTCTCTCCCATGCTGAGGGTTGTTTTTTTCACCTTGCTTATAGTTTCCTTTGCTGTGCAAAAGCTTTTAAGTTTAATCAGATCCTACTTGTTTAGTTTTGTTTTTATTTTCCATTACTCTAGGAGGTGGGTCATAGAGGATCTTGCTTTAATTTATGTCATCGAGTGTTCTGCCTATGTTTTCCTCTAAGAGTTTTATAGTTTATGGTCTTACATTTAGGTATTTAATCCATTTTGAACTTCTCATTGTGTATGGTGTTAGGAAGTGTTCCAATTTCATTCTTTTACATGTAGCTGTCCAGTTTTCCCAGCATCATTTAAGATACTGTCTTTGCCCCATTGTATATTCTTGCCTCCTTTGTCAAAAATAAGGTACCCATAAGTGCATGGGCTTATTTCTAGGCCTCCTATCTTGTTCCGTTGGTCTGTATTTCCATTTTTCTGCAAGTACCATGCTGTCTTGACGACTGTAGCTTTGGTGTCCGATCTGAAGCAAGGAAGGTTGATTCCTCCAGCTCTATTCTTCTTTCTCAGGGAAGACTGCTTTGACAGTTCCGGGTCTTTTGTGTTCCCATGTGAACCGGTAAATTTTTTGTTCTAGACCTGTGAAAAATGCCATTGATAATCTGGAAGGGATCACACTGAGTCTGTAGATTGTGTTTGGTAGTATAGTAATTTTCACAATATTGAGTCTTCCTACCAGGAACATGGAATGTATTTTCTATCTGTTTATGTCATTGTTGATTGATTTTTACACTGAATGTAATTGTAAGAAAAAGTTGGAGGAGCTTTAACTAGTGAATTTTATGGTACAGTGATATCAAATACATAAAATCATAAAAAGAATAGTTCTTTTAGTCAAAAAATGAAACTTGTTGAATACTACCTAAAAATTGTGCTATGACCTAGTATAAAGGACATTTTATATTTGGGGGCTGTCTCTTCCATATTCAACCCTGCCTCTCACCTCAGGTCATAGGATTTGAATGGTTTCTCAACAATCGAAGTGGAAGGCAAATCCTCAAGTCAACATATAAGCCAAGAGAGAGAAGGGGTGGGAGATAGCAAATATCCCTGTGTCCTGGTAATATAGGTTAAGACTCTGGTTTCACTTTGTGTCCCGAGTCATGTGGTAAGAACTCAGTCTTGTATTTCACACGTTCAGTTCAGTTCAGTCACTTAGTCATGTCTGACTCTTTGCGACCCCATGGACTGAAGCACGCCAGGCCTCCCTGTCCATCACCAACTACTGGAGCTTGCTCAAAATCATGTCCACCAAGTTGGTGATACCATCCAACCATCTCATCCTTTCCTGTCCCCTTCTCCTCCTGCCTTCAATCTTTCCCAGCATCAGGGTCTTTTCAAATGAGTCAGTTCTTTCCATCAGATAGCTAAATGGTTGGAGTTTCACCTTCAGCATCAGTCCTTCCAATGAATATTCAGGACTGATTTCCTTTACGATGGACTGGTTGGATCTCCTTGCAGTCCAAGGGACTCTCAAGAGTCTTCTCCAACACCACAGTTCAAAAGCATCAGTTCTTCGGTGCTCAGCTTTCTTTATAGTCCAACTCTCACATCCATACATGACCACTGGAAAAACCATAGGTTTGACTAGATGGACCTTTGTTGGCAAAGTAACGTCTCTGCTTTTTAATATACTGTCTAGGTTGGTGATAGCTTTTCTGCCAAGGAGCCAACCATCTTTTAATTTCATGGCTGCAGTCACCATTTGCAGTGATTTTGGAGCCCAAGAATAGAAAGTCTTTCACTGTTTCTATTGTTTCCCCATCTATTCGCCATGAAGTGATGGGACCAGATGCCATGATCTTAGTTTTCTGAAAGTAGTCTTAAGCCAACTTTTCACTCTCCTCTTTCACTTTCATCAAGAGGCTCTTTAGTTCTTCTTCACTTCCTGCCATAAGGGTGATGTCATCTGCGTATCTGAGGTTATTGATATTTCTCCCAACAATCTTGATTCTAGCTTGTGCTTCATCCAGCCCAGCATTTCACATGATGTACTCTGCATATAAGTTAAATAAGCAGGGTGACAATATACAGACTTGACGTACTCCTTTCCTGATTTGGAACCAGGCTGTTGTTCCGTGTCCAGTTCTAATTGTTGCTTCTTGACCTGAATACAGATTTCTCAGGAGGCAGGTCAGGTGGTCTGGTATTCCCATCTCTTGAAGAAATTTCCACAGTTTGTTGTGATCCACACAAAGGCTTTGGTAGAGTCAATAAAGCAGAATTAAATGTTTTTCTGGCATTCTCTTGCTTTTTCAATGATCCAACAGATGTTAGCAATTTAATCTCTGGTTCCTCTGCCTTTTCTAAATCCAGCTTGAATATCAGGGAGTTCACGGTTCACATACGGTTGAAGCCTGACATGGAGAATTTTGAGCATTACTTTGCTAGTGTGTGAGATTAGTGCAACTGTGCAATAGTTTGAAAATTCTTTGGCATTGCATTTCTTTGGGATTGGACTGAAAATTGACCTTTTCTAGTCCTGTGGCCACTGCTGAGTTTTCCAAATTGCTGGTATATTGAGTGCAGCACTTTCACAGCACCATCTTTTAGAATTTGAAATAGCTCAACTGGAATTCCATCACTTCCACTAGCTTTGTTCATAGTGATGCTTCCTAAGGCCCACTTGACTTCACATTCCAGGATGTCTGGCTCTATGTGAGTGATCACACCATCATGATTATTTGGGTCATGGAGATAATTTTTGTTAATTTTTCTGTGTATTCTTGCCACTTCTTAATATCTTCTGCTTCTGCACTTCTTTAGTCCTTTATTGTGCTCATCTTTGCGTGAAATGTTCCCTTGGTAGCTCTAATTTTCCTGAAGAGATCTCTAATCTTTCCCATTCTATTATTTTCCTCTGTTTCTTTACACTGATCATCGAGGAAGGCTTTCTTATCTCTTCTTGCTATTCTTTGGAACTCTGCCTTCAAATGGATGTATTTTTCCTTTTCTCTTTTGCATTTCCCTTCTCTTCTTTTCACAGCTATTTGTAAGGCCTCCCCAGACAGCCATTTTGCCTTTTAGCATTTCTTTTTCTTGAGGATGGTCTTGATCACTGCCTCTTGTACGATGGCATGAACCTCTGTCTATAGTTTTAGAGGCACTCTCTCTATCAGATCGAATCCTTTGAATCTATTTGTCACTTCCCCTGTATAATTGTAAGGGATTTGATTTAGGTCATACCTGAATGGTCTACTGGTTTTCCTTATTTTCTTCTATTTAAGTCTGAATTTGGCAATAAGAAGTTCATGATCTGAACCACAGTCATCCTTGTCTTGTTTTTGCTGACCGTATAGAGCTTCTCCATCTTTGGCTGCAAAGATATAATCAATCTGATTTCCATATTGACCATCTGGTGATGTCCACGTGTAGAGTCTTCCACTGTGTTGTTGGAGGAGGGTGTTTTATATGACCAATTTGTTCTCTTGGCAAAACTCTGTTAGCCTTTGACCTGCTTCGTTTTGTACTCCAAGGCCAAATTTTCCTGTTACTCCAGGTATCTCTCGACTTCCTACTTTTGCATTCCAGTCCCCTGTAATGAAAAGGACATCTTCTTTTTGAGTGTTAGTTCTAGAAAGTCTTGTAGGTCTTCATAGAACCATTCAACTTCAGCTTCAGGGTTACTGGTCAGGGCATAGACTTTGATTCCCGAGTATTCCTGAATTAGAATGGTGACCTCATCTGCTTATGACAGCCGGATCTCTCTGTGATGCGAATCGTGATAGAAGTGGTCCTGAAAAGCAATGGTCCCTACTGTTAAGGTAGTGTTTTGAAGGATGATATTAAGAGGAATACATTGCAATCAGTGAAATTATGTAGACAAGTAGCTCTATTCAGTGGTTACCAGCTCACTATTACAGCCATGAAGGTAATCTCTTTATGTCTCCTTTCAAAAGAGGAGCTGCCTAAAGAAAGCCAGCTAAAGTTCCAGCAGTTCCAAGGTCTGTCTCGGCTTTCAAGTCCAGGTCACGTACTTTCTGGGCAGACTCCAACCATGACAGTGTGCTTCAGAAAGATCCATGGGTGATCTTTGCATTGGAACTCTCTAGTGGGCTGGTTGAGACTTTCTCAGAGCTATGCGGAGTCTCTGGGTGTTCCTACCTAATCCTTCTTCCATCCCCCTCCGTTTACAAGTTTGAGACCACGATCATGGTCGTAAGTCTTTCTCTGGCTACTTTTCCTTTTGTCTCCCTCTTCTTTGACAGGAAGTACCTGCAATAACTCTCTTGGACTTATGTTTTCCTTTTGTTACCTGTTTTCCCAAAGCCCTAGAGCTATCACTTGGGAATCGTTACTGACTTTTATGAAATAAAGAACTTGTAGCATCTCCTTTTGTTGGTGGAGAGGACACACAACACACAGAGAAAGTTTCTTCATAACTAGCTCAAAGCGGACACTAAAAAGGTTCAATAAGTGAAATCAGTACAAAACATGATTACTGCAATAGAAATAGTCTACTTGCTTACAAAAAGCTACTTGGAGAAAGTTGACCAGCAATCAAAACCCATTTCATTTGATTGGGCAGAGGATAATAAGTCCTGTAGACATTTAGCCAAAGAAAATGCCATTCTAGATATCTGTAAAATTTCAATAAACTGTGGGATGGAACAAAGCTAAACTGCCTTATTATTAGTAACTTACTTTATATTCCACTGGCTTAGGGCAGAATATTCTCCTCGTTTTGCTTTGGAAGTTAACCAACTTCCCATGGGTTAATCACCTATATAATAGTACCTTAGAAATTACTGACTGTTGAGAGACTGAACCAATGAGAATCTGCACTGCCATTGTGAAGTCGCTCAGTCGTGTCCGACTCTTTGCGACCCCGTGGACTGTAATCCACCAAGCTCCTCCGTCCATGGGATTCTCCAGGCAAGAATACTGGAGTGGGTTGCCATTTCTTTCTCCAGGGGATCTTCCCAACCCAGGGATCGAACCCAGGTCTCCCGCACTGCAGGCAGATGCTTTAACCTCTGAGCCTCCAGGGAAGCCCTGGTGCATTGCCATAGGTATCTTCAAAGTCTAAGGTCTGTAATATTATGGATCCAAGATTAAAGAGTATACATAGCATGGGAGAAAAATATATTGCAACTGCCCTCTAGACTATGATATATTTGAGGGCAAAGACTGGATCATATTCATCTTAATGTCCAAATTTTGAGAGTATTTAGAGCTAGTAGGTAATTGTGAAATGTTTCCTAAATTGAACTGAAATCCAATTTTCAATTATTTTTTGCCAGTGAACCTAGACACAAAATGACTTTATTTCACTAAATTTTGCTGACATTGATGGTCAAGGTTTGCCATGAAAATTGGATGGAGCATTACACTTGAATGTCAGTGCATGTTATTTGGAGCAGCTTTTCCCTTGTCAGGACCTTACAGGAGAATTTTGAGTTCTGTGTATCTAAAATAGGAGAAAGCATTTACAGGTCTGACTTGGACTGCAGCTGTTTGGGATTACATCTAATTGCTTTGCTGCTGCTATTTTTATCAGCCTGCTGAAAGGATTTTTCTAAATGCTGGAAAAGAGCCTAACTTAAAGGGGTTAAGCTTCTAAACTGCTGTGATCTACAGTCAGTTATAAGTGACAAATTGTAAGCAAAAGATAATCTCTTCCACTTACAGAAATGCCAGCCCAAATATCATCTGTAGAAAGACTTCAATAACTTTAATATATTCATGTTTGAGAAGCAGAATTTAAAAATAGGCATTTGTAGATCTTTTAAGTCCCTGTTGCTTTACAGGTTTTTACTCTGCTCCTTAGCAAGTCTTTTCAGCTCTGGTCTGAAGGTTTACATCGAAATTCTGCTTTCATAGAGGTTTATGGAAAGCCCATACCAGAGTAAGCTGATACCTAGCTTTCCACCTTCTTGCATCTTCCACACAATGGAAACCATAGCTTGTGAGGTAAAGGACCTCGAATCCATTGGGAAAACTTTAAGCTGTGGGTGACAAAACACTCTGGGGCTTCCTTGGTGGCTCAGTGGTAAAGAATTCACCTGTAATGCAGGAAATGTGGGTGCCCTGGAGAAGGAAATGGCAACCCACGCCAGCATGCTTGCCCGGGAAATCCCAAGGTGGGCTGCAGTCCATGGGGTCACAAGAGCCAGACGTGACTGACTGGCTAAACTACCACCACCAGATCACTCTACCAAACATGGCTTTAATAGACAAACGTTTTTTTCTTTTTTTAACAAATAAATTATGGAGTATACAGTTATTTAACCAGCATCTAAATTATACCAGGGATGTGGGTATTTTTTGCTCATCTCTCATCCTTCCCTCCTGGGAAGCTACAGTTGTAGCCCCGGGCAAACAGGATATCACCACAACCCATCCTAAACAGGAAGGCAGGAATAAAAAGGTCTTCCTTTTGTTAAGAAGTAATATCCTTCTTGGATTCCCAAGTTGTCTCTCTTTATGTCCAATTGGCTAAAGTCAGATAATATGGCCATTTCTGTGGACAGGAGCAGCTGGGAATGGGCATGCATGCTCAGTGGCTCAGTGGTGTCTGACTCTGTGTGATCCCATGGACTGCACCAGATGACAAAGAGTGAGATACATGGCTATAACCAGCCTGGATAAAGCACCTTTAGTCCATGAGATTGGTAACACTTCTCATTTTAAAGAAATGTGAGGATTGTTAGCAAGGAAAATAGGAAGCTATAGGAGAACCTTGTAACACTGTTTGCAGACTCCTGGTCAATCCTAGGATTATCCTAATTTAAAGGAGAGTCAAGTGAACTTTGGGCTTCCCTCATAGCTCAGTCGGTAAATCATCTGCCTGCAATGCAGGAGACCCAGGTTCAACTCCTGAGTCAGGAAGATCCCCTGGAGAAGGAAATGGCAGCCCACTCCAGGATTCTTGTCTGCAGAATCCCGTGGACAGAGGAGCCTGGCAGGCTACCGTCCATGGAGTCGCAAGAGTCCGGACACGACTTGGCAATTAACCACCAAACCCCCACCACCAGGTGAATTTCTTCCTCTGTCTCCACATATCCTAATGTGGATACATGTTCAGTATAAAAAGATCAGAAAGAAAATTAAAGCTAGTAAAAGTTAACAACAAACACACAAAATTTTTCCATAATCTTATCACTAAGAAAAGAATTTGTTTTCAAACTTACATATTATTATTAACTTGTTCATATTATTTTTACACAGTTTCAACCTTGAAGTTTGTATTCTTTTGCATTCTGTTTGTTTCATGGGTGATAAGTATTTTCCTTTTTCCTTATTTATTTCCCCAATTATTAATTTTTGCTTCCTAGTTTCCTAGTTTTTCATCTTTTGTTGGTCCCACGTATGTGTGACCGTCTCTTATGATGGGAGCTCAATGCAGCAGTTGCTGGATCATGAGTTAAAGCATAATCCCACCTGGTCTAAAATTTCAAGTATATCACTTACAAAGTGGATGTATTTTGCAAGTTATTTAACTTTCTTGAGGTACAATTTTCACAAAGGTAGAATAAAGTTAATAGGCAGATGGTAAAGTTGATAATAATTAACTGGTATTAATACTTGAGGAGGGTGAAACAGGAAAGTAAAAAATAACCTACTTAAAGCTAACATTCAACAAATGAAGATCATGGCATCTCGTCCTATCACTTCATGACAAATGGAAGGGGAAAAAGGAGAAGCGGTGACAGATTTTATTTTGGGGGGCTCCAAAATCATGGCGGATGGTGACTGCAGCCATGAAATTAAAAGACGCTTGCTCATTGGAAGAAAAGCTATAACAAACCTAGACAGCATATTAAAAGTCAGAGACATTGCTTTGCTGATGAAGGTCCGTATAGTCAAAGCTATGGTTTTTCCAGTAGTCATATACATGTGATTGTTGGACCATAAGAAAGGCTGAGTGCCAAAGAATTGATGCTTTCAAATTGTGGTATTGGAGAAGACTCTCGAGAATCCCTTGGAATGCAAATAAATCAAACCAGTCAAACATAAAGGAAATCAACCCTGAATATTCATTGAAAGGACTGATGCTGAAGCAGCAATACTTTGGCCATCTGATGTAAAGAGCTGACTTACTGGAAAAGACCCTGATGCTGGGAAAGGTTGAGGGCAGGAGGAGAAAGAGGTGACAGAGGTTGAGATGGTTGGATGGCATCACCAACTCAATGGGCTTGAGTTTGAGCAAACTCTGGGAGACAGTGAAGGACAAGGAAGCCTGGTGGGCTACAGTCCATGGGATTGCAAAAGTCAGACACAATTTAGCGACTAAACAACAACAACAAATACTTGACTATTAAGTACAGTTTTATTAATTTAATATGTAAATTTAATAGTAATTAAATAATTCATATAATTGCTTAATATGTTATCTTACTGTGTAGACTAATATGGTAGTTACACATGGCCAGTTAAATTTAAAGTTAAATTAATTTAGAATAAATTAAATATTCAGTTCCTCATCTGCACACTATATCTCAAGTGCTCTGTAGCCACAAGTGGTTACCATATTCAACAGTGCAAAGAGAAAACATTTACATCATCACAGATAATTTTATTCAGCAACACTAGCTAAAATATACTAACAGCTTGGTACATAGTTATGCATTTACCTTTTTCTTCTTAATGTCTTTGGGAAAATAGCTCTAGGATTATTGTTTCTGCATCAAACAAAATGGGCTTATTTATTGTTCAGCTCATACATGACTACTGGAAAAGCCATAGCTTTGACTATATGGACATTTGTCAGCAAAGCAATGTCTATGCTCTTTAATACACTGTCTAAGTTTGTCATAGATTTCTTCGAAGGAGCAAGCATCATTTAATTTTTGTGGCTGCAGTTACCATCTGCAGTGATTTTGGGGCCCAAGAAAATAAAGTCTCTCACTGTTTCTGTTGATTCCTCATCTACTTGCCATGAAGAGATGGAACCAGATGCCATGATCTTCATTTTTTGAATGCTGAATTTTAAGTCAGCTTTATCATGCTCCTCTATCACCTTCATCAATAAGTTCTTTAATTCCTCTTGGCCTATGCCATTAGGGTGGTGTCATTTGCATATCTTGCTTCTGCTGCTGCTAAGTCGCTTCAGTCGTGTCCGACTCTGTGTGACCCCATAGATGGCAGCCCACCCAGGCTCCCCTGTCCCTGGGATTCTCCAGGCAAGAACACTGGAGTGGGTTGCCATTTCCTTTTCCAATGCATGAAAGTGAAAAGGCAAAGTGAAGTCGCTCAGTCATGTCTGACTCTTAGCGACCCCATGGACTGCAGCCCACCAGGCTCCCCCGTCCATGGGATTTTCCAGGCGACAGTACTGGAGTGGGGTGCCATTGCCTTCTCCTTCCATATCTTAGGTTATTGATATTTCTCCCCACAATCCTGATTCCAGCTTGTGTTTCATCCAGCCTGGGATTTTGCATGGTGTAGTCTGCGTAAAAGTCAAATAAGCAGGGTGACAGACTTCAGGTACTCCTTTCCCAATTTGGAACCTGTCTGTTGCTCCATATCTGGTTCTAACTGTTGCCTCTAGACCTACATAGAGGTTTCTCAGGAGGCAGGTCAGGTGGTCTGGTATTCCCATTTCTTTAAGAATTTCCCACAGTTTGTTGTGCTCCACAGTGAAAGGCTTTAGCGTAGTCAATGTAGCAGAAGTAGATGTTTTTCTGGAATTCACTTGCTTTTTGTATGATCCAACGGATGCTGACAATTTGATGAAAAGATGTCCTTTTCATAAAGGACTGGAATGCAAAAATAGGAAGTCAAGAGATACCTGGAATAAGAGGAAAGTTTGGCCATGGAGTACAGAATGAAACAGGGTGAAAACTAACAGAGTTTTGCCAATAAAATTCTCTGGTTATAGTAAATACCCTCTTCTAACAACACAACAGACATCTCCACACATGGACATCACCAAATGTTCAATACCAAAATCGGATTGATTATATTCTTTGCAGCCAAAAATGGAGAATTTATACAGTCAGCAAAAACAGGACCAGGAGCTGACTGTGGCTCAGATCATGAACTCCTTATTGCAAAATTCAGACTTAATTGAAGAAAGTAGGGAAAACCAGTAGGTCATTCAAGTACGATCTAAATCAAATCCCTTATGATTATACAGTGGAAGTGACAAATAAATTTAAGGGATTGGATCTGGTAGACAGAATGCCTGAAGAACTATGGATGGAGGTTTGTAACATTGTATAGGAGGTGGTGACCAGAACCATCCCCAAGAAAAATAAATGCAACAAGGTTAAGTGGTTTTTTAAGGAGGCCTTAGAAAGAGCTGAGAAAAGAAGAGAAGCAAAAGCAAAGGAGAAAAGGAAAGACATACCCATCTGAATCCAGATTTCCAGAAAATAGCAAGGAGGGATTAGAAAGCCTTTTTAAGTGAACAATGCAAAGAAATAGAGGAAAATTATAGCATGGAGAGACTAAAGATCTCTTCAAGAAAATTAGAGATATCAAGGGAACATTTCAGGTAAAGATGGGCACAACAAGCAGAGAAACATTATGGACCTAACAGAAGCAGAAGATATTAAGAAGAGGTAGCAAAAATGCACAAAGGCACTGTACAAGAAAAGATCCTAATGACCTAGACAAGCATGATGGTGTAACCACTCACCTAGAGCCAGACATCCTGGAGTGTGAAGTCAAGTGGGCCTTAGGAAGCATCACTATGAACAAAGCTAGTGGAGGTGATGGAATTCTAGCTGAGCTGTTTCAAATTTTAAAAGATGATGCTTTGTCTTGCATACAGGGTCGTCATTGCCATCTTCCTAAATTCCATATATATGTGTTAGTATACTGTATTGGTGTTTTTCTTTCTGGCTTACTTCACTCTGTATAACATGTATACTATCATGTGAATTGAATCGCCAGTCTATGTCTGACGCAGGATGCAGCATGCTTGGGGCTGGTGCATGGGGATGACCCAGAAAGATGTTATGGGGAGGGAGGTGGGAGGGGGTTCATGTTTGGGAATGCATGTAAGAATTAAAGATTTTAAAATTTTAAAAATAAAAACTAAAAAAAAAAAAAAAGATGATGCTTTGCACTCAATATGCCAGCAAAATTTGGAAAACTCAGCAGTGGCCACAGGACTGGAAAAGGTCAGTTTTCATTCCAATCCCAAGGAAATGTAATGCCAAAGAATGTTCAGACTACACCATATGTCTAAATTTTACTATAAATCAGTTTTCAGAGGCTGATTGATCACCAAGCAACAGTACATACAAATATTTCAAAATGGCTGTCTTTATGATCTTGCAGCATGAACAGAAGACCCTAAAAGTGAGCTCCAGAGTGAGCCCTAACTTCTCTCAGAGCTGACTTCCCCAGAGCAGACCCAGCTTTGGCATGCAGGGGACAGGAGAAAGAAGGGAGAACACAGGAAGACTGCATCCATGTCTCTGGGCGTCCGCTTTTAATGCACAGCCGTCTTCCACTAGTAGAGTAGTCTCACTAGAGTTCCGAGGCGTGACCTGATGCAATGAGCTGCTTCTTTATTAAGGAGGAACAGACAGTGAGGCGGCATGGAGCAGTGGGCCATCCCTCTTCTACACCATCAAGGAACAAACATACTCTTCTTGACCTCTTGGAGAGGTTTTATATTTAATTCTAAGACCAGGTGTGCCTAACTTTGTTTAAACAATATTTATCTAAAAGTATCTTTTGGAAGTGCTTTTCCCAGATCAGTAGACAACCTTTTTTTTTTTTTTAATGTAGATATTATACAGACTCTTCTGTAGACTGCATGTTTCTCTTTTCCCAAAACTCATATGTTGAACCTTAAAAAATTAAACATAGAACAACTGCCGTGTGCTGTGTGCTCAGTCATGTCCAGCTCTTTGAGACCATGTAAACTGTAGCCCACCAGGCTCCTCTGGCCATGGGATTCTCCAGGCAAGAATGCTGGAGTGGGTTGCCAGGCCCTTGTTCTGGGCATCCCCTACTCAAGGATTTAACCCCCGTCTCCTGCATTTACTGCATTGCAGGCAGATTCTTTTCCCAACCCATCAGTCCCATGACTGGTCATATACCCGAGAAAAACACACTTCAAAAAGACACATGCACACCAGTGCAGGACTGTTTACAAGTGCCAAGACACGGAAGCAGCTTAAATGTCTTGACAGAGAGGTGGATAAAGACGACGTGGTACATATATACAGTGGGATATTCCTCGGCAATAAAAAGGGATGAAATTGGGTCCTTTGTAAGGATGTGGATGGACATAGAGACTGTCATACAGAGTGAAATAAGTCCGAAAGAGAAAAACAAATATCATATATTAACACATACATGTGGAATATAGAAAAAAATGGTATAGATGCTCTTATTTGCAAAACAGACATATGGACGCCAAGGAAGGAAAGGGGAGGCTGGATGACTTGGAAGATTGGGACCGATGTGTACACTGCTGCGCATTAAACGGATCACTAATGAGGCCTACTGTGCAGCACAAGGAGGTCTGCTCAGGGCTCTATGGTGACCTAGATGCGGAGGAAATCCAGAAAAGGGACGATCTGTGTGTACACACAGCCGACTCACTCTGCTGTACAGTGGAAACTAGTACAGCACTGTAAAGCAATTATGCTTTAATTAAAAAAAAAAGGCAAAACAAAACAGCATGTTGAAACCTAATCTCCTATGTGTTGGTATTTGGAGGTGACGCTTTTAAGAGCTGATTAGGTCATGAGGCCACAGGGCCTCCGTGAGTGGGATCAGAGCCCCTATAAGGAGACCTGGAGAGTTCTGTTGCCTGTTCTTCCACCGGAGGGCAGAGAGTGCCCTATGCAAACTTCCACCGGAGGGCAGAGAGTGCCCTATGCAAACTGTAAGGGGGCTTTCCTCAGAAGGTGGCCATGCCAGTGCCCTCGTCTTGAATTTCAAGCCCCAAGAACCATGAGAAGCAAACTTCTGTTGTTCACACGCTTCCCCAGCCTTTGGCACCTTGTTATAGCAGCCCAAACTGACAGAGGCAGACTGGAGCTAAACTTGAGTGCAGATTGACAGGAGCTATTTAGCCAGATTCAGCCATACACACTGAATGGCCGAAGCCTTGTGACACACAAGAGGTTCAAAGAAAGAAGAACTATGAAACGCCATTGAGCAAAACTGTGTGGGTGTTGGGTGATCTTTGTTTGTGTCAGGTATCATCCTGAGAGAAATCATTCATTTTTGGCTCCTAAGAATATCTGGAGGCAGCAAAATGATAGCACTTCTTCCCAAAGGAGTTTTCACAGACTAAATATTATTACTTTATTCCACAGATGGAAGTGTATTTTTAGCCTTGTTTGCATCCAATTGCTGATTGCTGTATGGACTGATTTAAATACAGCGTGTGAGCTAACTTTTCTGTTTTGACATATGTTAAGGTTTACCTCATTTATATATAATGCTTTTAAATTGGGCAAAGCAATGAGAATCAATTTGGTATTGGTCATTTTCCTCTCAAATTATAGAAATAGTGATAAAAAATGAAAACTAACCAACATTTTCTGAAGAATGAAGAGTCTATTGGGGACCATGATCACACATAACTAGTGTGGTAAATCCTGTTCTTTGGTCTACATAATTTTGTACACTAGCCTAGATTAGGGAATTTTTTAAAATAGAAATTTATTTATTTTAATTGGAGGCTAATTGCTTTACAATATTGGTTTTGCCATACATCAGCATGAATCCACCATGGGTGTACATCTATTCCCTATCCTGAACCTCCCTCCCACCTCCTTCCCCATGCCATCCCTCTGGGTCATCCCAGTGCACCAGCCCTGAGCATCCTGTATCATGCATGGAACCTGGACAGGTGATTTGTTTCACATATGATATTATACATGTTTCAATGCCATTCTCCCATATCATCCCACCATTGCCCTCTCCCACAGAGTCCAAAAGATTATTCTATACATCTGTGACATAGATCTTGTCTCCCATACAAGGTTATCATTACCATCTTTCTAAATTCCATATATATGCTTTAGTATACTGTATAGGTGTTTTTTGTTTTTTGTGTTTTTTTTCGGCTTACTTCACTCTGTATAATAGGCTCCAGTTTCATCCACCTCATTAGAACTGATTCAAATGAATTCTTTTTATGGCTGAGTAATACTCCATTGTGTATATGTACCACAGCTTTCTTATCCATTCATCTGCTGATGGACATCTAGGTTGCTTCCATGCCCTGGCTATTATAAACAGTGCTGTGATGAACATTGGGGTACATGTGTCTCTTTCAGTTCTGGTTTCCTCGGTGTGTATGCCCAGAAGTGGGATTGCTGGGTCGTATGGCAGTTCTATTTCCAGTCTTAAAGAATCTCCACACTGTTCTCCATAGTGGCTTACTAGTTTGCATTCCCACCAACAGTGTAAGAGGGTTCCCTTTTCTCCACCACCCTCTCCAGAATTTATTGCTTGTAGACTTTTGGACAGTAGCCATTCTGACTGGCGTGAAATGGTACCTCATTGTGGTTTTGATTTGCATTTCTCTGATGATGAGTGATATTGAGGATCTTTTCATGTGTTTGTTACCATCTGTATGTCTTCTCTGGAGAAATGTCTGTTTAGTTCTTTGGCCCATTTTTTGATTGGGTCATTTATTCTTCTGGAATTGAGCTGCAGGAGTTGCTTGTATATATTTGAGATTAATTCTTTGTCAGTTGCTTCATTTGCTATTATTTTCTCCTATTCGGAAGGCTGTCTTTTACTTTGCTTATAGTTTACTTTGTTGTGCAGAAGCTTTTAATTTTAATTAGGCCCCATTTGTTTATTTTTGCTTTTATTTCCAATATTCTTGGAGGTGGGTCATAGAGGATCCTGCTGTGATGTATGTCGGAAAGCGTTTTGCCTATGTTCTCCTCTGGAGTTTCTGGTCTTACCTTTGGATCTTTAACCCATTTTGAGCTTATTTTTGTGTGTGGTGTTAGAAAGTGATCTAGTTTCATTCTTTTACAAGTGGTTGACCAGTTTTCCCAGCACCACTTGTTAAAGAGATTGTCTTTTCTCCATTGTATATTCTTGCCTCCTTTGTGGAAGATAAGGTGTCCATAGGTGTGTGGATTTATCTCTGGGCTTTCTATTTTATTCCATTGATACATATATTCTGTCTTTTTGCCAGTACCATACTGTCTTGATGACTGTGGCTTTGTAGTAGAGTCTGAAGTCAGGCAGGTCGATTCCTCCTGTTCCATTCTTCTTTCTCAGGATTGCTTTGTCTATTTGAGGTTTTTTATATTTCCATACAAATTGTGAAATTATTTATTCTAGCTCTGTGAAAAATACCATTGGTAGCTTGATAAAGATTGCATTGAATCTATAGATTGCTTTGGGTAGTATACTCATTTTCACTATATTGATTTTTCTGATCCATGAACATGGTGTATTTCTCCATCTATTAGTGTCCTCTTTGATTTCTTTCATTGGTGTTTTATAGTTTTCTAGATATATGTCTTTTGTTTCCTTAGGTAGATATATTCCTAAGTATTTTACTCTTTTCATGGCAATGGTGAATGGAATTGTTTCCTTAATTTCTCTTTCTACTTTCTCATTATTAGTGTATAGGAATGCAAGGGATTTCTGCGTGTTGATTTTATATCCTGAAACTTTACTATATTCATTGATTAGCTCTAGTAATTTTCTGGTGGAGTCTTTAGGGTTTTCCATGTAGAGGATCATGTCATCTGCAAACAGTGAAAGTTTTACTTCTTCTTTTCCAATTTGGATTCCCTTTATTTCTTTTTCTGCTCTGATTGCTGTGGCCAAAACTTCCAGAACTATGTTGAATAGTAGCGGTGAAAGTGGGCACCCTTGTCTTGTTCCTGACTTTATGGGAAATGCTTTCAATATTTCACCATTGAAGATAATGTTTGCTGTGGGTTTGTCATATATAGCTTTTATTATGTTGAGGTATGTTCCTTCTATTCCTACTTTCTGGAGAGTTTTTATCATAAATGGATGTTGAATTTTGTCAAAGGCTTTCTCTGCATCTACTGAGATAATCATATAGCTTTTGTTTTTCAATTTGTTAATGTGGTGTATTACATTGATTGATTTGCAGATATTGAAGAATCCTTGCATCCCTGGGATAAAGCCCACTTGGTTATGATGTATAATCTTTTTTAATGTGTTGTTAGATTCTGATTGCTAGAATTTTCCTTGCATCCCTGGGATAAAGCCCACTTGGTTATGATGTATAATCTTTTTAATGTGTTGTTAGATTCTGATTGCTAGAATTTTGTTAAGGATTTTTGCATCTATGTTTATCAGTAATATTGGCCTGCAGTTTTCTTTCTTTTTCTTTTCTTTTTTTTTTTTTTTTTTTGTGGCCTCTTTGTCAGGTTTTGGTATTAGGGTGATGGTGGGCTCATAGAATGAGTTTGGAAGTTTACCTTCCTCTGCAATTTTCTGGAAGAGTTTGAGTAGGATAGGTGTTAGCTCTTCTCGAAATTTTTGGTAGAATTCAGCTGTGAAGCCGTCTGGACCTGGGCTTTTGTTTGCTGGAAGATTTCTGATTACCGTTTCAATTTCCGTGCTTGTGATGAGTCTGTTAAGATTTTCTATTTCTTCCTGGTTCAGTTTTGGAAAGCTGTACTTTTCTAAGAATTTGTCCATTTCTTCCACGTTGTCCATTTTATTGGCATACAACTGCTGATAGTAGTCTCTTATGATCCTTTGTATTTCTGTGTTGTCTGTTGTGATCTCTCCATTTTCATTTCTAATTTTATTGATTTTATTTTTCTCCCTTTGTTTCTTGATGAGTCTGGCTAATGGTTTGTTTTTATTTATCTTCTCAAAGAACCAGCTTTTGGCTTTGTTGATTTTGCTATGGTCTTTTTTGTTTCTTTTGCATTTATTTCTGCCCTAATTTTTAAGATTTCTTTCCTTCTACTAACCCTGGGGTTCTCCATTTCTTCCTTTTCTAGTTGCTTTAGATATAGAGTTTGGTTATTTATTTGACTTTTTTCTTGTTTCTTGAGGTATGCCTGTATTGCTATGAACCTTCCCCTTAGCACTGCTTTTACAGTGTCCCACAGGTTTTGGGTTGTTGTGTTTTCATTTTCATTCATTTCTATGCATATTTTGATTTCTTTTTTGATTTCTTCTGTGATTTGTTAGTTATTCAGTAGCATGTTGTTCAGCTTCCATATGTTGGAATTTTTAATAGTTTTTCTCCTGTAATTGATATCTAATCTTACTGCATTGTGGTCAGAAAAGATGCTTGGAATGATTTCAATTTTTTGAATTTACCAAGGCTAGATTTATGGCCCAGGATGTGACCTATCCTGGAGAAGGTTCTGTGTGCTCTTGAGAAAAAGGTGAAATTCATTGTTTTGGAGTAAAATGTCCTATAGATATCAATTAGGTCTAACTGGTCTATTGTATCATTTAAAGTTTTGTTTCATTGTTAATTTTCTGTTTAGTTGATCTATCCATAGGTGTGAGTGGGGTTTTAAAGTCTCCCACTATTATTGTGTTATTGTTAGTTTCCCCTTTCACAATCCAAGAAGATATAACAATTATAAATATATATGCACCCAAAATAGATTTTATTAAAATCCTATCTAGGATTTTAATAAAAATATAAAGCTGGACTTCCAATATTTATGATAAATTACTATCATCTAACTCTCTCTTTTTATAATAATGTTGATATATCATTATTTCATCTTGTTAACTATTGGATGAAACCTATCAAAAGATGAGACATATCACTTCTGTTTATAAATTACTGTATTAAACACAAAATGAAATAGTTCTGTGGAATTAATAGTCAAAGGTTATGAAAGCCTCAAATGGCAAGGAGATGGATGTGTATGTATATATTTGTGCAACAGTATGATAAGCAGTGGGGGTGGAGGAAGAAAGCTACTGTGAGTTTTTTCTTAATTTTTAGTGGAATATAGTTGCTTTACAATGCTGTATTAGTTTCTGCTGTACAGCAAGGTGAATCAAGTATATGTATACACATATCCCCTCTTTTCTGGAAATCCTTCTCATTTAGGTCTCTATAGAGCATAGAACTACTGTGGATTGGATAGGTACTGTGTTCAAGGCAGGGTCCTGGGTTATTTTTTTCTCAGAATACTTTTCACTAATTATATTTGAGATGTTAATCCATCCAAATATAGTGTGTGTGTGTGTGTGTGTGTGTGTGTGTGTGTATATATAATTTTTGTCATGAAAACCATTCTGATTTAGGCCACTTGGTGGCGTTAAAATCAATTCACATTTCATCTTTTGGCAATGCCTTTAGTTTTCGAAGTTAGTATAAATGAATATAAATGCTGCTTAACTATAAACAAATCTTTTAGTCCCAGAGGGAGACTGAAATTAGCATATCTAGTAAACATACTTAGTTTAAAAAAACAAACTATTTTTGTCTGTGGTTTCTACATAAAAACGTGTCTGTGTATACTCGTACGAAAGTATCCTCACAGCCTATTAAAATTAATACCTTATATGATTTCAGAGGTGGACTTCCCTGGTGGCTCAGATGGTAAAGCGTCCAGGAGACCCAGGTTTGATCCCTGGGTCAGGAAGATCCCCTGGAGAAGAAAATGGCAGCCCACTCCAGTATTCTTGCCTGGAAAATCCCATGGATGGAGGAGCCTGGTAGGCTACATATAGTCCATGGGGTCACAAAGGGTTGGACATGACTGAAAGACTTCAATTTCATGATTTCAGAGGTAGTGTATACAGATGTGTATTAATCTGCTATTGCAGCCATAACAAAGTACCACAGACTGGGTGGCTTAACTACAGAAATTTATCTTCTCAAACTTTTGGAAGCTGGAAGTTCCATATCAAGGAAGCAACTGGCTTGTTTTCTGGGGAGAACTCTCCTCTGCTTGCAAATGGCAACTTTCTTGCTGTGTTCCCGTGTCTTCATCCCTTTCCTGCCTGTAATGAGAGAGATCTGTTGCATCTCTTCCTTTTCTCACAAGGACACCAACTCTAATGCATAGGGGCCCCATTCTCATAACCACATTTTAAGTGAATTACCTCCTAAAGGCCCTGTCTCCAAATACAGTCCCATCTCAGGGCTTTGAACAATGAAGAACCCAAAGCACATAACTGTTCAGACTCCTGCAGGAAGAGACTTGGCCATACTCTGGTACAGCTTCCATGTCCCTAGGATGACCCCAGAGCCCCCATTCGATTCCTGCCTGAAAAAGCTTCAATTCTAGTCAACACTGGGGGAGGAGCCCCTGACTTCCCTTTCTCAGAGTGTTTACTAAAAAGGGGTCACAGATGTGAAGGTGAGTCTCTTACAGCATGTCTCTTTTGCAGGACCTAGGAGCCATTCCACTGAAACGGGATCCTCAGGATGGAAGAGCCAGCGTCTTCTGATTGTTGTGGAGGGGCAGAATCCCAACTCCTAACTGCCAGCTCACAAGCCCACGTGGCCAATCACATTACACTGACCGTCTGTAGCTCTTCACTTCTCTGACTCCAGTGGGACCCCCAGACTCTCCACATGCTTCTTCTTCCTTCAAACTGACCAACCACCTCTGCACAAAGCAGAGTGGAGCTCAGCTGCTGTCAACGCTCACTAAGTAACATCTGTTTTCCCCACTTCCACTGGGGTTTGTCATGTTTATCTTGCACAGCATCAACAAATGGAATTCGGTCCATAACCCAATTACACAAGGGAGGAGCGTCTTAAGTGGCACGCAGGCCGCTCCGGGCCTACCGGAAGTGGATACAAGCAAGGGCGTTCTCTCCCCGTTCCCGGAAGGACGTTATCAACTTCCCCCTGCCTCCTCCCTCCTTCCCTAGAATTTATGTCAATATCTGTGACCAGTCAGCTCCGCCCCCTGCTCACCTTTTTCGGAAACGACCCACTCTTCATTCGCCGTAGGCCAGCTGAGGTCACTAGGGTTCACGGAAGTGTCTCATCGCTTGGAAAGCCGAGAAGCACAGCCGTTTCTTCCTGTGCCGGTTCCTGATCAGGGCTGTGGCCGCCTGGACGCTAAGGGCAGCTGACTGAGAGAGTGAGATGGGCAGAGAGGGTTGAGTAGGGAACACTCGTGGAAGGAAAGGGAAGGAAGAAGGACTGGGCGGAAGAGAAGCTTCACCGCAACGCAGTCTCCCGGGGGCCTCATCTGGAGCCGCTGGGAGTCCTGGAGCGACCGTGGCCTGTCGGCCATGGCTGAGCTAGCTGAGGGGAAGCCTCAGGCCGGTCACTGCACGCAGAGCTCTCCAGTCAGGGGACGTGCAGTCCCCAGAGAGGCTCTCAGCTAGCGCTTTCTAGGGACAGCACCCTCAGCACCCAGGTGAGGGCTCCCGTCACTCCACGGTGCGCACACACACACCGCAAGGCCCGATAACAGCGGGCCACTTGCTGAGAAAGCGCGTGCTGGGCTAGCAACACAAGAGAAGACGACGGCAAGTTCATTCATCCTAGAGACAAAATGGCTGGATCTCAGACACAATGCTCAGGGAAAGAAGGCAAGTATAAGAATATGCATGCTACGATTCCATTTCCTAAGATGAAAACATTAACTGGTAACATTACAGTTTGGATGTTAGAAGTCAAATTATGTTTATACTTGATTTCTTTTTTGTTTCATAGTATTTTTCCCATTAGCTAGTGTTATATTTATAATTATACAGAGCTTTAAGCAGAGTTTCTGTACCTGATTTTGTATGTGTTGTTGTGAAACATTATAATATTAAAGAATATTTCATATATATTTATAAAGTTAGTCAAAATTAGAGCTCCATAAAAGTTTTCATTTAAGAAAAGTCCATCCGATTTTCAAGCTTTTAAAAATGTGTTCCTATGAATTCAGTTAGGCAGGGGCCAGTGTTTGGGCAGACAAGAACCAGCAGGTAGGAAAATGAAAGCTAAATTACCTGGCTGAAGGCAAACTGTGGAATCAGAACTGAGGAACCTGAGCAAGATATTGGCAAAGACAACACTAGATGCTAGGAACTAGAGCACAGAGCTGTGGTACAAGGTTGGGGATGGCTTTTTGCAGAATAATAACAATAGTGACATATATTTCTCTGGGTTGGGAAGATCCCCTGGAGGAGGAAATGGAACCCTGCTCCGGTATTCTTGCCTGGGAAGTCCCATGTACGGAGGCGCCTGATGGGCTAGAGTTCATGGGGTCGAAGAGTCAGGCATGACAAGTGACTGAACACACAGGCAAGCCATATACTGAGCACTTTCATGGGCCAGACATCCTGGTCCATGCATTTTGAAATGCTTTTTTAAAAATATCATGAACAATTTTCAGAATAAAGAAGCTGATGTTTTCATATGATGTTTTACTGAAGCAGCTACTCAGATAAGAAGTGGTTAATATGCCAAAACCATAAAGCAAAGTATTTTAGCCAGAATCCAATCCAAGTCTGTCCCAAAGAAAGTTTCTGCTATTTATGTTTTCTAATAAAAGACTGAAAGTGATTATATGAACACTTATAAAATATATACACAAATTTGTGTGTATATATACCTGCATTATATGTATATGTGATAATAAATGTATTTAGCCACACAGCCAGGACACCGACCACACAAGTCAGAGATGATCAGACTGAGAAATCGTTCAGTTCTGAGGCCATTCTGTTCAGACATTGCCTACGTTTCGGTTTCCTTTTCCTCATATTAATCAGCAGAGGAATTTACTTGGAAACAAAAAACCTCAGTTTCTTAACTATTATAATCCACCTGAAGTCATCATTTCTGTTTATTACATCATAATCATCTCTACTTGCCACCAGTTGTACATTCTCAAAGAGGAAATTATGATCTCTAGTAAAGACAATGAAACAGGAACAGATGTGCTACTAAAACACAGACATCCTATTATCCTGAAAATGTTCTCCATAATGAAGAACAAGGGAACAGAGATCAGAAAGTATTGTCATATTTCAAAATAGTGTCTGTTCTAGCAGTAGGATCATATTCAAATAGTAATATCTGCCAAACTTTCCATGTACCCTTCATGGTACTTTATGCTTGACACTTTGTGTTCTAGAGACACTGCAAAAAAATTAAGGGGAAAAAACAAAAAATCCCTCTGCACACAGTTGCAGTAAATTTTTGGCTATAGCCTTTGCAACAGTTTTCTCTTATCTGATTTTCCTTGATCACGGCACAGCAAGTTGACCCTTCCTCCAATTATGGCATTTCTGTTTGGTTCTGACTTCCTTATTCCCAAGACCTGTTGGGTTGCACCACCTGATTCTTAATATCTGTATCTTTTCACCCTGAGAAAAAAGACATTGACAGAATGGGAAAGTGTGGAATAATACACATTGTTTACAAGAAAAAAAAAAGATGCTTGGTTATACACATGAATTCATTAAAGTAGATCTTGCTCAGTTGATATGTGTCAGACATTTGATGGCTAAAAATACAGAGGAAAAAAAAAAAGATCTGTTGTAGAATCACAAAGTGGCCACAGTAGAGGGAGGGAGACAGACAAGGTAATTGTGCACACGTGTGGGTGCTTAGTCGTGTCCGACTCTTTGTGACCCCATGGACTGCAGCACGCCAGGCTCCCCTGTCCTTCCCATTTCCCAGAGCTTGTGCAAATTCAGGTCCATCAAGTGGGTGAGGCCATCCAATCATCTCGTCCTCTGCCACCCCTTCTCTTCCTGTCCTAGTCTTTCCCAGCAACTCTTCCTTTTTGCTGTTTCATAGTTTAACCACCTTCTCCACAATTCCGTTTCTTTCTACAAGACTCCCCCATTGTTTATACACTGATTTCTGCATAGGACTGTTAAGCCTAACTAAGTTATGTAGTCCTTTGTAAGTAAAACTGTCGGTTATTTTAATACAGTAAGTATAACTGCTTCTGGCTAATATTGTTTTCTTCCAGTAAATTAGAGTGCTGGGATAAAACAATGATTCATTCACATCCACGCAAACACACAATCCCAAGTATGATTTTAGATGGAAAAACTCATAAGTTTTTGGTTGGTGATCTTTTTTCTTATTTTAAATTTCTGTTAAGATTACTGCTGTTTTTCTGTCGAATAGACAAAAAACAAACCTTGTATCTGGTATCAAACTAAAAAAACTGAGTAGAAACAGAGAAGGCCATATTTTGTGATGTCCATGGGTGTTTCCTATACAACATCATGCATTTTGGGAGGGAGTCAAAGAAGACTGATTTATAAAGAAATGCTTATATCACTGGATCTGAATAGTATCATATGATGATTAAATGCTAAACTCTGAAGCTATACTTGGAAAGAATACAAAAGATGAAATAAATAGTCCTTAAGGAGAGGAAGGAGGCACTTTCTTTCTTGGGAACAAAGCAAGAAATAATAACCTAAGTGAAAGCAGAATTTTCTCTGAAAATACGAGAAATTTATCTCATCACAATGATGGTTTGACAAGGGAAGAAACTGCAAATTATTCCAATAGCTGTATCCCTAATAGATTTTTAACCCACACTAGATGAAATACAGCAAAACATATTAAAATGAACAGCAATAGGCAGGCAGGAAGATCTAATGAGAAATCTCTTAGGTTATTTCCATTATTATTCATTAGTTTTTAAAAATGCATTTGATATCTTAAAAGGTCTTGGAGTTTATGAACATTTTGTTCTGCTGTCTTCTAAGCCAAAAAATTTAAATAAAATATCAGTTCAGTTTAGTTGCAGGCATGTCCCACTCTTCACGACCCTATGGACTGCAGCACGCCAGGCCTCCCTGTCCATCACCAACTCCCAGAGCCTACTCAAACTCATGCCCATCGAGTCAGGGGTCCCAGCCAGCCATCTCATCCTCTGTCATCCCCTTCTCCTCCTGCCTTCAATCTTTCCCAGCATCAGGGTCTTTTCAAATGAGTAAGCTCTCCGCATCAGGTGGCCAGAGTATTGGATTTTCAGCTTCAACATCAGTCCTTCCAATGAACACTCAGGGCTGAGCTCCTTTTAGGATGGACTGGTTGGATCTCCTTGCATTCCAAGGGACTCTCAAGAGTCTTCTCCAACACCACAGTTCAAAAGCATCAATTCTTAGGCACTCAGTTTTCTTTATGGTCCAACTCTCACATCCATACATGACCACTGGAAAAACTGTAGCCCTGAGTAGATGGACCATTGTTGGCAAAGTAATGTCTCTGCTTTTTAATATGCTATCTTTGTTGGTCTTAACTTTCCTTCCAAGGAGTAAGCGTCTTTTAATTTCATGGCTGCAGTCACCATCTGCAGTGATTTTGGAGCCAAAAAAATAAAGTCTGACACTGTTTCTACTATTTCCCCATCTATTTGCCATGGAGTGATGGGACCGGATGCCATGGTCTTCGTTTTCTGAATGTTGAGCGTTAGCCAACTTTTTCACTCTCTTCTTTCAGTCTCACCAAGAGGCTCTTTAGTTCTTCACTTTCTGCCATAAGGTGGTGTCATCTGAATATCTGAGGTTATTGATATTTCTCCTGGCAATCTTGATACCAGTTTGTGCTTCAATCCAGGAGAGCGTTTCTCATGATGTACTCTGCATAGAAGTTAAATAAGCATGGTGACAATATACAGCCTTGACGTACTCCTTTTCCTATTTGGAACCAGTCTGTTGTTCCATGTCCAGTTGTAACTGTTGATTCCTGACCTGCATACAGGTTTCTCCAAAGGCAGATCAGATTGCCTGGTATTCCCATCCCTTTCAGAAATTTCCACAGTTTATTGCAATCCACACAGTCAAAGGCTTTGGCATAGTCAATAAAGCAGAAATAGATGTTTTTTTTCTGGAATTCTCTTCCTTTTTTGATGATCCAGCCAATGTTTGCCATTCGATCTCTGGTTCCTCTGCCTTTTCTAATACAAGCTTGAACATCTAAAAGTTCACGGTTCATGTATTGCTGAAGCCTGGCTTGGAGGATGTTGCACATTACTTTACTAGCGTGTGACATGAGTGCAGTAGTTTGAGCCTTCTTTTGCACTGCCTTTCTTTGGCATTGGAAAGAAAGCTGACCTTTTCCAGTCCTGTGGCCACTGCTGAGTTTTCCAAATTTGCTGGCATATTGACTGCAGCACTTTCACAGCATCATCTTCCAGGATTTGAAATAGCTCATCTGGAATTCCATCACCTCCACTAGCTTTGTTCATAGTGATGCTTCCTAAGGCCCACTTGACTTCACATTCCAGGATGTCTGGCTCTAGGTGAGTGATCACACCATAGTGATTATCTGGGTCGTGAAGATCTTTTTTCTACAGTTTTCTGTGTATTCCTGCCACCTCTTCTTAATATCTCCTGCTTCTGTTAGGTCCATAGCATTTCTGTCCTTTATTGTGCCCATCGTTGCATGAAATGTTCCCTTGGTATTGCTAATTTTCTTGTAGAGTTCTCTATTCTTTCCCATTCCATTGTTTTCCTCTTTTTTGCACTGATCACTGAGGAAGGCTTTCTTATTTCTCCTTGCTATTCTTTGGAACTCTGCATTCAAATGGGTATAATGTTCTTTTTCTCCTTTGCTTTTCCCATCTCCTCTTTCACAGCTATTTGTAAGGCCATCTCGGACAGCCATTTTGCCTTTTTGCATTTCTTTTTCTTGGAGATGGTCTTTATCCCTGTCTCCTGTATAATATCACAAACCTCCATCCATATTTCATCAGTCACTCTGTCTGTCAGATCTAGTCCCTTAAATCTATTTTTCACTTCCACTGTATAATCATAAGGGATTTGATTTAGGTCATACCTGAATGGTCTAGCGGTTTTCCCTACTTTCCTCAATTTAAGTCTTTATTTGGCAATTAGGAGTTCATGATCTGAGCCACAGTCAGCTCCCGGTCTTGTTTTTGCTGACTGTATAGAGCTTCTCCATCTTTGGCTGCAAAGAATATAATCGATCTGATTTCAGTATTGACCATCTGGTGATGTCCATGTGTAGAGTCTTCTCTTGTGTTGTTGGAAGGGGGAGTTTACTATGACCAGTGCATTGTCTTGGCAAAACTCTTGTTAGTTTTCACCCTGCTTCATTCTGTACTCCAAGGCCAAATTTGTCTGTTACTCCAGGTGTTTCTTGATTTCCTACTTTTGCATTCCAGTCCCCTATAATGAAAAGGACATCTTTTTTGGGTGTTAGTTCTAAAAGGTCTTGAAGGTCTTCATAGAACTTTTCAACTTCAGGTTCTTCAGCATTACCGGTTGGGGCATAGACTTGGATTACCATGATATTGAATGGTTTCCTTTGGAAACAAACGGAGATCATTTCAGACTCTTTTGTTGACTATGATGGCTACTCCATTTCTTCTAAGGGATTCTTGCCCACAGTGGTAGATATAATGGTCTTTTGAGCTAAATTCACTCATTCCAATTCATTTTAGTTTGCTGATTCCTCAAATGTCAGTGTTCACTCTTGCTATCTCCTGTTTGACCACTTCCAATTTGCCTTGATTCATGGACCTAACATTCCAGGTTCCTATGCAATATTGCTCTTTACAGCATCAGACGTTGTTTCCATCACCAGTCACATCCGCAGCTGGGTGTTGTTTTTGCTTTGGCCCCATTTATTCATTCTTTCTGGAGTTATTTCTCCACTGATCTCCAGTAGCATATTGGGCACCTACTGACCTGGGGATTTCATCTCTCAGTGTCCTATCTTTTTGCCTTTTCATACTGTTCAAGGGGTTCTCAAGGCTAGAATACTGAAGTGGTTTGCCATTCCCTTCTCCAGTGGACCACATTTTGTCAGAACTCTCCACCATGACCCGTCTGTCTGGGATGGCCCTACATGGCATGGCTCATAGTTTCATTGAGTTAGACAAGGCTGTGGTCCAGGTGATTAGATTGGTTAGTTTTCTATGACTGTGGTTTTTGGTCTGTCTGCCCTCTGATGGAGAAGATTTAGAGGCTTATGGAAGCTTCCTGATGGGAGAGACTGACTGAGGGGGAAACTGGGTCTTGTTCGGATAGGCAGGGCTGTGTTCCATCCCTGCTATTTACCCGGGATCAAACTGTGGTGGCTTCCCTTGTAGCTCAGTGGGTAAAGAATCTGAGTGGTAATTTTGTACAGCAAGTTTGTGTGCCAGTTACAGGTAGGTAATGACTGAATGGATCAGTACTTAAGCTAGGGCTAAGTAGAATTATAAACACCGTATAGTCTTCTCCATAGCTGTGAGTTCCACATCCATGAATTTTAATTTACCAGCATTTGTGATACATTTGGTGTTCTAAGTAATCTAGAGATTTAATTAAAAGTACATGGGAGAAGGAGAACCATTGCAAACTTTATGTGCAGAACTATAGTATTTTATATAAGGGACTTGAGCATCAGAGTTTGGTATCCCAGGGATCAGGGGGAATCTTAGAACCAATTCCCTATGGATACTGAAGGACATACATGGATTACTAATGCAGTCTTGATTGTCTAAATATTTTGATGTAGCATATGTATTTATTGATTTACAAATAAAAGATGTACTGAGTGCTTAAGAATTGTTTTAAAATGGCTATTGGATCCTATAAGCAGTTTTCCCAGAATGAGTTTTTTACTCCAGTTTTATTGAGATATAATAGACATACAGTACTCTGCTGTAAGATGTTAGCATAATGATTTGACTTATTAATAACTAAATGATTAGAACGTACAGCAGTGTTAATTACATTATTGTTATACAACAAAGTCATGTGGTATTCTGTACATTTTCAAACGAATACAATGTCTCATTATGTACTGTGAAAAAAAAAAAAAAAGAATCTGCCTGCAGTGCAGGAGACCTGGGTTCAATCCCTGGGTTGGGAAGATCTCCTGGAGAAGGAAATGGCAACCCACTCCAGTATCCTTGCCTGGAAAATCTCATGGACAGAGGAATCTGGTGGGCTGCAGTCCATGGGGTCACAAAGAGTCGGGCAGGACTGAGCGACTAACACTTACATGTACCTACTTAAAATATGGTGGAGGTAATGAAGATAACGGTGACTTCCCTCAGAACATCCCATTCATGTACTGCTACACCTCGTGTCCCTACCCCTGTAGCTGGCCACCACCAACCCATTCCCTCAGTGGAGACTCCTGGACGCTCCTGGCAAGTCTGGATTGGTCTCCTGTGGGGTCACTGCCCCTTTCTCCTGGATCCTAGGGCACAAGGTTCTGTTTGTGCCTGCCATGAGTATTTCCCTCCTGTTAAGTTCTGGCAGCTCTGTCGTGGGGTTAATGGCGACCTCCTCCAAGAGGACTAATACCTACCCACACCCAGAGCCCCTGTCTCTGCAGCAGACCACTGCTGACCTGTACCTCCACAGGAGATGCTCAAACACAGTTCTGTCTCAGTCTGTGGGGGTGTCTGTGTCCTGGTGCACACAAGGTTTGATTGAGCCCTCTGAGCATCTCTGGCGGGAATGGGATTTGATTCTAAATGCAAATTCGCTCCTCCTACCATCTGGCTGGGGCTTCTCCTTTGCCCTTGGACATGCGGTGTCTCCTCACAGCTGCTCCAGCACCTACCGTCTTACTGGGGTTTCTCTGATCTTGGACATGGGATATCTCCACGCAGCCAGTCCAGCGAAGTGCAGCCACCGCTCCTGACCTTGGACATGGGGTATCTCCTCATGGTCACTTGCTGCTCCAGCATCATGCAAACATAAAAGATCTTAAAAAAAAAAAAAAAAAACTGCACCATGAAAGCAATTTCAACCATTTTCTCAACAAGTTGAACATTTAGAAATCTAATTAGGGTGTAAATTAATAGAGTATCTAAAGACTTATAGCAAGAAATTCATGGCTTGAGAACCATAGGTCTTAAAAGTAGAGCCCAAGGCCCTAAAGGACCTAATATTCAAGTTACATTCTGAGAGCATTTTAACCCCCATCTTTTCACATAGCTTATGCTGTCTCCAAACAACCACGACAACAAAACCCCCAATTCTCTGTTCAGCTAATATACCGCATGTTCTCTGAGCTCCAGGTCTTGCTCGTGTACATTCCAGTCTCCTTCTGCACATCCGCCACACCCCTGCTCACACCCCAAGTATCCTCAAACACCCTACTGAGTTCTCCTCTGGGTAAACTCTCAGAGACCTTTGTTCCAACCCCTTATCTTCAATGTTCAATTTTGTTTTGACTATTTGAACACTTTGTTTACTTCCACCAGAGCAGTGGTCCCCCAAACCTAAAACCATCCCCTGGGGAGAATGGAATGATTGAGGGGCCTATACATTTGTATATGCATGTGTATTTTTTCAATCAGTAGGGTGGTAAAAATATAGCCATTATTGTGGAAAAAATGTAAAATGTTTAGTCTAACAGGAGACAGAAAATGACATCTTGTGGGCCAAATCCAGCCTGCTGCCTCGACTTGTAAATAAAACCTTATTGATGCGCGGCCTCACCTGTTCATCCGTGTTGTTTATGCTTGCTTTCGTGTGATCACAGCAGAGCTGAGTGGTTGCAACAGAGACCACATGGCCCGCAGAGGCTAAAGCAGTTATTTGGCTGTTTGCACAATAATTTTGCCTACTCCTGGTCTAAAATATAATCACCTTGAGGACAACAGTAATACTTAGATATGTTTAAATTACCTCCTGTGCACACCTCTGGGAAAGTGTACAAACTCTGGAAGATAGAAATCAGGAGTTATTAATATCCCCCCCAAAAAAACCGTCTTCTTCCTTATTATTACTCCTCCTTACAGTTGTCAATAAATACTCATGTGTTTGAGGTTTAAAATATCAGTCTACTGACTGTTCTCTCCTCCTGCTTCATATCTATAAACTTGTCAGTTTTGGTGTTTATTCCATTGAATTTCCTGGGTTACTCCCCCTCAACTCAGTCCCCCACTTTCCTCCAGACATTAACACTTACCTGAATATCTACCCTTCCCGTACATACTCTCATGTTATAAACATCCATTTTTGCAAATATACATTTTCTTAATACAGAGTACTGTTTGGAATATTTTAATAGTTTTCATGTGTGATATCATATTGTACCTAAATTTCACAGAGAAAAAACATTTTTCTTCTTTTCACTCAGCATTCCGCTTTAGTGGCGTATCCATGCTGACAGACTTTCTGGCTCATTCACTTGATGGTGTCTCAGATGACTAGACTACCTATTTTGGCAAAGGATGGGCATCTGATTGTTCCCAATATTCCTAATACAAATAGTACCTGAATATCTTGGCCACATGAATGAGAGTGTCTTTAAAGCCTAGAAATTGAAAATAGAAATACTGATGATAGAGTATTCAGTTCAGTTCAGTCGCTCAGTCGTGTCCAACTCTGCGACCCCATGAACTGCAGCACACCAGGCCTCCCTGTCCATCACCAACTCCCAGAGTTCACTCAGACTCACGTCCATCGAGTCCGTGATGCCATCCAGCCATCTCATCCTGGGTCATCCCCTTCTCCTCCTGCCCCCAATGCCTCCCAGCATCAGGGTCTTTTCCAGTGAGTCAACTCTTCGCATGAGGTGTCCAAAGTACTGGAGTTTCAGCTTCAGCATCATTCCTTCCAAAGAAATCCCAGGCAGAGCATTCCATCAGTTCTATTGCTGTCATAACAAATTACTGTGGGGGACGCTCTGCAGAAAGAGAGAGGCAGTGGAACTTCCCTCAGCAAAGCTGAGGGGTCCCGAGAAGAGGTGAGCCTGCTGTCCACCAACCCAGCCCCTCGGCTAGTGAGAGACAATCAGACACGACAAGGGTTCCATCTAAGCAGTTCCGCTTTATTGCCACAAACTCTTGGTTTATATAGGCAAGCAAGGGGGTTTTTCGGAGGGACTTTCTATAGTTGCACTAATCACATTAAAGATCAAATCGTCACATCCCATAGTTGCACCAGTCTCGTTAAAGGTCAAATCATAATATGCCATAGTTGCACCAATCACGTTAAAGGTCAAATCGTCATGTGCCTTTATTATAACAGGAGTCTATGGTGATCACGCACTGTCCATGTGCACAGAAATCAAGAGAGCCAATCAAAAGCTAACAGACCACGCCCCTATCTCTTCTGCTAGGCACCGTCTTAGTTTCCGACTGCAAAGCTAACCATCTCTTTTAAGGTTTCCCATTTAGGGCCCCACAAATTACCACAAGGTTTAGGGGATGGAAACAACACAGATTCATCATAGACTTCTGGATGTCAGAGTCTGAAATGGGTTTCCCTTGACCATGCTCAAGGTGATAGCAGGGCCATACTTCCTCCAGAAGCTCTAGGAGAGGACCCATCTGCTTGTCTCTCCAGCTTCTGGAGGTTGCCCATATCCCTTGGCTCATGGTCCTTTCCTGGATCCTCAGAGCCAACATGGTAGCATCTTCACATCCCTCTCTGACTGTGACCCTCCTGTGTCTCTCTTCAAAAGACCCTTGAAATTACACTGTGTGTGTGTGTGTTTTGTGTGTTAGTCATTCAGGGACTCTAGCCAGGGACTGTAGCCCACCAGGCTCCTTTGTCCATGGAATTCTACAGGCAAGAATACGGGAGTGGGTTGCCATTCCCTTCTACAGGGGATCCTCCCAACTGAAGGATCAAACCTGAGTCTCCTACACTGCAGGCAGATTCTTTACCATTTGAGTCACCAGGGAAATTACACTGAGCCCCCACCTAAATAATCCAGGATTACATCTTTATCTCAAGATCTTTAACATAATCATATTGCAATGTCCCTTTTACCATGTAAAGTAACATATTGCAGAGGTTAGGTTGCGGACATCATTGTGGGGACTTCCAGCCTACCACAAGTATAAACACTATCCCAATTGTTAGATGCTATCAATTTCCTCTCTCATGCAGAGTTTAAATACCACCTCCGTGTTTTCACTGACACCTGGCATGGTCCGCCTCTCTGGAAAGTATAAAATTTAAATTGATTACTATTGTTTATAGCTTCAACTTTTTTTGATATAATTCCTCTCTCTCTCTCTCTCTCTCTGCTAAGTCGCTTCAGTCGTGTCTGACTCTGTGCAACCCCATGGACGGCAGCCCACCAAGCTCCCCCATCCCTGGGATTCTCCTGGCAAGAACACTGGAGTGGGCTGCCATTTCCTTCTCCAATGCATGAAAGTGAAAAGTGAAAAGTGAAAGTGAAGTCGCTCAGTCGTGTCTGACTCTTCGCAACCCCATGGACTACCACCCACCAGGCTCCTCCGTCCATGGGACTTTCCAGGCAAGAGTACTGGAGTGGGTTGCCATTGCCTTCTCCGGATATAATTCCTAGCGTACAGGAAAGTTGCAAAAATAGTAAAATGAACTCTTAAATGTAACTTACCTGCATTTGCTAATTCTACATATTTTTGCCCTGTTTGAGAATAAGTTGGAAATATGTATCTCTTTATTTCTAAACATTTAAGCACACACTTCTGAGGAAAAACGATAGTCTATTATTTAGCCAAAATACAATCATGTGCGTCAGGAAATTTAGCATTTACTCATCGTTGTCATACAGTTTCCCTGTCACTGTATAAATTCTGTCAATTGCTCCAATGATATCCTTTATAACTACTTTCCCTTAGTCTGTGAGCCAATTCAGAATCATGTATTAAATTCATTCAACATCTCATGTATCAATGGAAAATTTTCCCTTTCTGTTATTTTGAAATAGAATATACAGTTATTGTATAGAACGCCCTTCAATCGAGATTTATTTAGTGTTTCTTCACTATTTTATTCAGGTTATACACATTTTGGCAGGAATACCCCGGAAATGACGCTGTCTTCTCAGTGCCTCATATTAGGAGGTAATGTATCCCAAAGCTAGCAATGATGCTTTTGGCTATTGGTTCGAATGGTTCCTGCCAGACTTCTCCACTGTGAAATTACATTTCCCTTTGTAGTTAATAGCAATCTGCTGGGAGATTCTTTGAGACTCTACATATTTTGTTCCTCATCAATCTGGCATTAATTTGAGCATCCATGGGTGATTCTAATTCCAAAAGCCATCCCATATATGTTAGTTGATGTTTTGTTTCTTAAAAGAGCTCTTCTTTCTTTTTCTCTTCCTGTTTCTCTTTTTCTTCCTTCCTTCCTTTCTTTCATCTCTTTGAATTCATACATTTTTATTTTATTCAGTGGATTATAATCCATTTATTTTCCAACTGTCCAAGATTTGGCCACTTGGAGACCCATCAAGCTGGCTTGTTAAGGGGATTTTTAACACATTCCCATCATTCATTGAGTAATCTCTTATTGTATGACATAAACAGATGTTCCAGGCTCATTTTGTGCCTCTGGCTTTTTTTCTTTTTCTTTTTTTTTTTTTTGTTTTTTTCTGCTCACCTAGTCTTGGATTCTTTAACTTTCAATCACAGCAATAAAAGATTGAGTGTTTTGCTAGATGGTCTAGAGAAAAGGATTTTAAGACTGAAAAATGAGGATGTAAGGCGGTTAAGATAAAGAGAGCAAAGAAAGGCGTGATGGTGAGAGAGGACCGCAGCGTCGAGACCGCGCTGTGCCGCCTCTGCGCAGCTGCGTTTCTCGAGAAGCACTGTGCTCGCTCCTTTCCTCAGCGCGGTGGCCCCAGCGCTCATGCAGAGCTACGGATAAAATGCAGAGGGGTCTAGCAAAGAGGTGATGGATAAAGACACGTGATAGTAGTTTTGAACACTATTTCTAAGAAAACCATGTTCCATAAAGTTTGGCGCTCCTAAACCGAACACTAAGATGTTTTCTGTGGAGCAACATACGTAGTATATAAAATATCAGATGTAATTTTAATCACATAATGTTACATTAAGTCTGTCTGATACGCATTTGACCTTATGTGCATGAGCTATGCGCTTCCCTGTAGCTGTCTGCGCCCTCTTAAATTGTGGCTTCGTTATTCTAGTCGGTCATGTGTTTCTTTATGCCTTTATAGCACACACACACATATGGTTGTTTCTATGTACACCCACTGCTTTAGGTACTAGCAACAGAGTCGTTGTTGTTTGGTCACTAAGTCATGACTGACTCTGTGCAGTCCTGTGGACTGTAGCCCGCCAGGCTCCTCTGCCCATGGGACTTTCCAGGCAAGAACACTGGAGTCGGCTGCCATGCCCTCCTCCAGGGCATCACCCTGACCCCATCTCCTGCATGGCAGGCAGATTCTTTTACTGCAGAGACACATCTGCCCTGAGTAACACTGTTAGTTTGCTGGTGTAATGAATTGTCATAAACCACGGCTTAAAGGGCCTCCCAGGTGGGGCTAGTAAAGAATCTGCCTGCCAGTGCAGAGACTTGGGTTCGATCCCTGGGTGGGGAAGATCCCCTGGAGGAGGGCATGGCAACCCATCCCAGTGTTCTTGCCTGGAAAATCCTGTTCCTTTGGCATTTCCAGCTTCTAAAAGTCACTTGCATTTTTTGATTTATCAACTCATTCCTTGATCTTCAAACCTGGTGACGCTGGGCTGAGTCCTCACACTGCAATTGCTCTGGTCTTTCATTTAAGGACTCTGACAATCCGAATAATGTCCCTAACTTAATGTCAGCTGATCAGCAAACTTAATTCAGTCTGCTACCTTACTTCCCACCCCGCCCCCCATGTAATATGATATATCTGGTTTCTAGGGACTGCAGCAGGGACATCTTTGGAGGGCCATTAGGCGGCCTAGCACAGGATCCAACACTGACAGTATCTCTGTCCTGGGAGAAACTGTATTTTAAAGGGGAGAGGGAAGGTCAACAAACATAGAAATGTGTCACACAGTTTCAAGAAGAGATGAATATTTGAAGAGAGCAATTTAGTGGAAAGAGATTGATGGGATTGCAAATTACAAAATGTTGACTCTTGACTATCATATCTTCATTTTGTAAATGAGGAATTAAGACCAGGAAGAGTTAGGCCCTTCCTTTTCATAATCTGATATCCACTTTTGTCTCCAGATCTCATGCTGTTTCCATGATACAGTTCAACTTTACCACCTACCTATTTTTCCAGTTAAAATGGGAATTATTATAACTACATTAACTCACAATTTTATCCCCTGTGCCTGGCATTCTGCCTGAAAATAACAAAATCTCACTAGTAATACATTGTTGGCATTGCTATCTTTTCTATGCCATTCTCACCTCCTATTAGTTATTGCTGCACTGAGTCAGGAGAATAAGATGATTAGTTTTCAGATATGTATTCCTAAGGGAAAAGTGAAAGTGAAGTTGTTCAGTCGTGTCCTACTCTTTGTGACCCCATGAACTATAGCTCACCAGGCTCCTCTGTCCATGGAATTCTCCAGGCAAGAATACTGGAGTGGGTTACCATTTCCTTGTCCAGGCGACCTTCCCAACCCAAGGGGATTGAACTTGGGTTTCCTTCATTGTAGGCACCAGGTACTGGTCTGAGCCACCAGGGGTGGTGTGTATTCATAAGTTTCCTTTAAAAAAAAATCTGTGAGAGACAAACCCATACAAATTATCTTGATTTTTTTTCTCAGATTTTTTTGAATGGTTTCTGCAGGTGAGTTGGAATCATGGATGAAACATCAGCAAGCAAAAGGATATGCCCCCTTAAAAAACAAAACAAGATAAATAACTGAAAACTTGGGACCAGATAAGGCCATATAATCACGACAGGTCATTTTCAATAATGGGATTTCTAGGAAGTAGACTAGCACTCAAGAATCAGATTGGTTACATGGACTTAAAAATCATTTGCAACCTGCAAATTGAGAGTTGTATTTTATCTAGTGGGACTTTTTACTGGAGACAGCATCTCCAGTAGCCCCGAGAGAAAGGCTCCAAGGTGGCGAGGGGGAAAGGTGGGCCATAGAAACGTTTTGCAGCAAAGAGCAGGTGGCCTAAGCATCGAAAGATGATTGTTAATTAAAGAAAGCCAGATATCCCAAGTCAAGGAGCTCAGTGCTTTTCTGTGTACGCAAAGATGCAGGAGCCGGGCCTCACTGAAATCATTCCTTCGGTTTGCACCTCAGCTACCTCGAGCTAGTGTCCTGTGTTTCCAGCACATCCTGACTTTCCTGAGGACTCGGCGTGGGCAGCGGCTGCAGCCAGACAGCTGCTCGGTGGCGGGCATCCTCTCCTCCCTGAGTTTCCCCAGAGCCCTGTGGCTCACCACTCATGGCGGCTAAAATCACTGATCACTGTGACATCCCTGTTTACTCGTTGGCAGGAAATGTTCCACTTCTTTATTAATCATTTGTGGAGGATGATTGTCTTCACTTAACAATATTGCTACTTAAGTCCTCCCACTGCTTTAAAGTAATTTCCTATTACTTAGAATAATTTTGAATCCCTGTCATCACATTCAAGACCCTTCACAATCTGGACCCAAACAGCTTCATTTGCTTCCACTCTGTGTACTGTTACAGATGACATCTTCTTGCCTCATAAAGGTTTTTCCATCTTCCAAAGAAATGCATTGCATTCCACACTTTCCATAAGAGTGTGAGTTCCTTAAAAAGAATGGCAATGACATTGATTTTTGTAGCACAGAGTCAGGCACACAATTGGGATTCAATAGACAAACTATGACTGACAATCTAAGTGAATAAGTGAATGAATCCGTGTCCTTATCAGGAAAATTTTGGCTGCTCAGTAATTTTGTTCTTGTCTCTTAGATCTGTAGCTGCGCTTTTCTTTACTGAAAATCTGGAGCACTTCCTTCCGCTTCAGTGTTGGATTAGCCCAGGCTTCTCCCATTTGAGAGACTCACAGCATTGGCTTGACTGTGTCTCACGGTGGATGGCTCTAAGGAAACTTAGGGCTGTTGGTAACCATCTCCTGCTCATCCATTTATCTTGGCTTTGGTACATTAGGATTTTAATAGAAACTGCCTAATGTGCAGGTAAAGTCAGCAAGAAATGAAATATAGGTCATTACTCGGTGGCGTCAATTGAGCAGAGCAGCAAAATGTAAATCACTGAGAAACAGGGATGGTTTGTGCCATTTCACACTTTGAAGTAAATCAGGGGACTTCCTGTGTTGGAGAGGTCCTGGGATCCACTTTAGAAAGCTGAGGAAAAAAATCTCTCCCCGTGAGGGTCGACCTGGTAACCCGAGCAACCCAAGTGTTCGAGAAGGGAAGTGAAGCTCTGAGCTTTCCTTGTTCTTTGCAAGTGTCTAGCCCCACGCTTCACATGCATATGTTACAAACTCCAAGCTCAGTCTGCTTGCCGAATGGCAAGCCAATAAATAGGGAGATTGGGTTCTGAGGCAAAGAATAGAGACTTCAATTGGAAAGCTGGACATTCAGGAGGAAAATGGACTGGAGTCCTAGAGTGCCATCTTATCAGAGTCTGGTCACCAGCTTCTTCTATAGAACAAAGAGAAGAAGTAGGTGTGGAGGTTAAGTAAAAAGGCCAGAAGTCTTACAGAATATCCCCTGGCTTGGCCACCGCTGGGAAGGGGATTTTTTTTTTTCTTTTCTGCAGCCATTTAGAGGTGGGCAGCATCTGAATGTCTCCCCATGAGCGGAACGAAGGTACTTTAGTTTAACATTCAGACAGAGGGGGCTGGGTTCCCGAGGCAGGCCATTGCATATGTTTACAGCTATAGACAGCTCCCTATAAATGTCAATGTGATTGACATTTTTTTTTTTTTCCTGGAACCAGGCAAACTTCGGTACCTATGAGCACATGAGTCTGCATCCGTGAAACAGGAGGGATGCTTAGGAATTAGCACCTCACAGGCAACTCTCAACATCATTGGTTCTTCAGAATTAATATATAAATATCCCAGTTACAATGATTTTTTTAATTAATCTCCAGAATCTATGCAGACTTAAGATCAAATTCTACTGTGTCAGCCTCTTTAATAACACCCCTTCCATTGGCTGCTTCATGGCAAATCGATGGGGAAACAATGGAAACAGTGGCAGACTTTGGTAACTGCAGCCATGAAATTAAAAGGTGCTTGCTCTTTGGAAGAAAAGTTATGACAAACCTAGACAGCATATTAAAAAGCAAAGACATTACCGACAAATGTCCATATAGTCAAAGTTATGGTTTTTCCAGTAGTCATGCAAAGATGTGAGAGTTGGACTACAAAGAAAGCTGAGCACCATAGAATTGATGCGTTTGAACTGTGGTGTTGGAGAAGACTCTTGAGAGTCCCTTGGACTGCAAGGAGATCCACACAGTCCATCCTAAAGGAAATCAGTCCGGAGTGTTCATTGGAAGGACTGATGCTGAAGCTGAAACTCCAATATTTTGGCCACCTGATATGAAGAACTGACTCATCTGAAAAGACACTGATGCTGGGAAAGATTGAAGGCAAGAAGAGAAGGGAACAACAGAGGATGAGATGGCTGGATGGCATCACCGACTCGATGGACATGGGTTTGAGTAAACTCCGGGAGTTGGTGACGGACAGGGAGGCCTGGCATGCTACAGACCATGGGGTCGCAAAGAGTTGGACATGACTGAGCGACTGGACTGATTGATTACTTTCCATTCCTTTTACCCTGTCTCTGCCTGTGTTATCCAAACTTCCCAAATACACCACTTACAAATGGATCCAGATCTCAAGATCATCACCAAGGAGAACCCAAATAATAACCTATATGTTTGAAGGGCCACCTGAGTCGGGGAAGATGTTAATATTTTGATAAACATTAAACCCAAAATTAAATAACTGTTTTACATTTGGGATTTTTCAGAGCATAGAAGGAAAGGATTTGTGAATGGATCTGGGTGATGGCCTGAAGCTGGGTTAGAAGTAGACCAAAATAAGAATCTCGCTGAGCCCAAGGGCCTGGCCTATGGGCAGACCATCAGACTCCAGCTGGGGGGGGCGGGGCGTGGAAAAGAGACTTTTCAGACCCTCTGCTTCCATGACCATCTCAGACACAGAGAGAAGTGGTAACAAATCGCACCCCAGATACATTCCAACATGTGCGGACATCCATGACACAGAGCTTTACCTTAAAAGGGACCTGTCTAGCTCACATCCATCTACTTTCATAGACTGTTTTTCTGCTACTTCTAACAGACTGATTTTCAAAACTAACCCAGAAAAAAAAAATTGAGAAAAAAAATCAATGATGTTAATACTGGATTATTACTCACAGAATAAAAGGATAAGGCATGAGTTCATACAAGTAGAAAATTAAAAAAAAAAAAAAGGTTATATAGTAGGCAAGGGTTGATCTTCCTTAAGGCCAGAATTCCAAGTAATAAATTTATAAGGAAATAAAGAAATATAATCATCGTTTCAGTCAGGAATAATCTATGGATGCTAGACAAAAATATGATGAAGGAAAAGATATTCACAGAGTTTCAAAGTATCTTTCCATATGAAACTAATTAAAAAGAGAAAAATGGCAGCTTTACTGTGGAGAAATCTGGTAGATAGCATATAACTTCATCAGCAATTAGACACATGGGCTTCTTGAGACCGGGATAACTGTGGCACACTGCAAAGACACAGCATCACTTCTGGGGTATTCTTACCAAAAATGCCTAATCATGAGAAGACATTAGAGTAAGTTAAATTGAGAAAAATTCCAAAAGTAAACACTACAGGACACTTGAATAGTATCAGTGATATGAAAGACAAAGGTCAATGGAAGAAAATTTCCAACCCATGGCAACAAACTTTGCCCTCATGTCACATTGGATCCTGGGTCAGTACAAGGACATTTGTGAATCAGTTGGCAAAATCGGTCTGTAGATTTAAGTGTTACATTGTATCAAGGTTAATTTTCTGATTTTGATCTTTGGACTATACTTATGTGAGATGTTAACTTTTAAAGAATTTGGGTAAAGGGTATTAGAAATTCTTTGTACTAACTTTATAATTATTTTATTTTATTTTTTTTTAGTTTTTATTTTTAAAATTTTAAAATCTTTAATTCTTACATGCATTCCCAAACATGAACCCCCTCCCACCTCCCTCCCATAACATCTTTCTGGGTCATCCCCATGCACCAGCCCCAAGCATGCTGCATCCTGCGTCAGACATAGACTGGCGATTCAATTCACATGATAGTATGCATGTTAGAATGTCATTCTCCCAAATCATCCCACCCTTTCCTCTCCCTCTGAGTCCAAAAGTCCATTATACACATCTGTGTCTCTTTCCCTGTCTTGCATACAGGGTCGTCATTGCCATCTTCCTAAATTCCATATATATGTGTTAGTATACTGTATTGGTGTTTTTCTTTCTGGCTTACTTCACTCTGTATAATCGGCTCCAGTTTCATCCATCTCATCAGAACTGATTCAAATGAATTCTTTTAACGGCTGAGTAATACTCCATTGTGTATATGTACCACAGCTTTCTTATCCATTCATCTGCTGATGGACATCTAGGTTGTTTCCATGTCCTGGCTATTATAAACAGTGCTGCGATGAACATTGGGGTACATGTGTCTCTTTCAATTCTGGTTTCCTCGGTGTGTATGCCCAGAAGTGGGATGGCTGGGTCACTAATAGATGGAGAAATATACCATGTTCATGGATTGGAAGAATCAATATAGTGAAAATGAGTATACTACCCAAAGCAATTTACAAATTCAATGCAATCCCTATCAAGCTACCAGGCACATTTTTCACAGAACTAGAACAAATCATTTCAAGATTTGTATGGAAACACAAAAAACCTCGAATAGCCAAAGCAATCTTGAGAAAGAAGAATGGAACTGGAGGAATCAACTTGCCTGACTTCAGGCTCTACTACAAAGCCACAGTCATCAAGACAGTATGGTACTGGCACAAAGACAGACATATAGATCAATGGAACAAAATAGAAAGCCCAGAGATAAATCCACACATGGACACCTTATCTTTGACAAAGGAGGCAAGAATATACAATGGAGTAAAGACAATCTCTTTAACAAGTGGTGCTGGGAAACTGGTCAACCACTTGTAAAAGAATGAAACTAGATCACTTTCTAACACCGCACACAAAAATAAACTCAAAATGGATTAAAGATCTAAATGTAAGATCAGAAACTATAAAACTCCTAGAGGAGAACATAGGCAAAACACTCTCAGACATAAATCACAGCAGGATCCTCTATGATCCACCTCCCAGAATGCTGGAAATAAAAGCAAAAATAAACAAATGGGATCTAATTAAAATTAAAAGCTTCTGCACAACAAAGGAAAATATAAGCAAGGTGAAAAGACAGCCTTCTGAATGGGAGAAAATAATAGCAAATGAAGCAACTGACAAACAACTAATCTCAAAAATATACAAGCAACTTATGCAGCTCAACTCCAGAAAAATGAACGACCCAATCAAAAAATGGGCCAAAGAACTAAATAGACATTTCTCCAAAGAAGACATACGGATGGCTAACAAACACATGAAAAGATGCTCAACATCACTCATTATTAGAGAAATGCAAATCAAAACCACAATGAGGTACCACTTCACACCAGTCAGAATGGCTGCGATCCAAAAATCTGCAAGCAATAAATGCTGGAGGGTGTGGAAAAAGGAACCCTCCTACACTGTTGGTGGGAATGCAAACTAGTACAGCCACTATGGAGAACAGTGGAGATTCCTTAAAAAATTGCAAATAGAACTACCTTATAATTATTTTAAAATCTAAAATTATTTCAAAATAATTTGCAACTAAATGTTTTTCTTTTTAAGCCTTTATTAAGTATAGTAAGAAAGCTTTTGTATATATGTAGAGAGAGACATATATGTATAGATAGTATGTATAATATATATATATATGTATTTTATAAAACTTAAGAATTTTTGCCTAACTAAAAATTTTATGATATTTTTATTCCACTTGTTCGACTTAGTATGAATAGAATGCTAGTAAAGAAATACTATATTTTTTAAAAAAAAAAGAAAAGAAAGAAAAAGAAAGCAACATGTGATACAGTATTATTAACTAAACTACATATTTTTTCAAGTTTCACAAAATTTTATGTTCATGTCCATTATTTGTTTTCATACCTTATTCAAGATTCCACTTTGTATTTAGTTGCATTGAGCATCTTCAGCTGCATGGAGCAAATTCTGATAAATTCTCTTTTCATTTTTATTCTGTTACAAATGTTTTCTAATTTTCCTTGTTATGGCCTCTTAGATCCACCCATCATATAAAAGTGGACATTTGATTTCCAAATATATAGGGTTTTATACTATCTTTTGGGCTTCCCTGGTGGCTCAGAAGTTAAAGTGTCTGCCTGCAATGTGGGAGACCTGGGTTCGATCCCTGGGTCGGGAAGATCCCCTGGAGAAGGAAATGGCAACCCACTCCAGTATTATTGCCTGGAGAATCCCATGGATGGAGGAGCCTGGTGGGCTACAGTCCACGGGGTCACAAAGAGTCGGACACAACTGAGCAAGCGACTTAACTATAGTATCTTTGATATTAATTTTAATTTTTATATTAATGTCTCATTTAAATGCTTTTTACTCTGCAATCACTGTCTGTGTTTTTTTCAGTCTTCTAACTATATTAAGGCTTTCAACGGCTAGGTCAAAAATCTTGGTAAATGTCACATTGCACTTGAAAATATATGGCTTATTTTCAAATCTCTTTTGATATTGATTTCTAACATAATTCCACAGTGATAAGAGAACAGACTCTGTTTGATTTCAATACCTTTAGACCATGACATTTTTGCACCTTGTTTTATGTCTCTGGATATGTTCCAGCATCTCCTCGTTTATAGCCTATGGGAACTTGAACAGAATTTGTACCTTACTGTTGTGTGAAAATTGTGCAAATCTTAATTATGTTGAATTGGCTCATGGTGTTTTTCTGTATATTTGTTCTATTAATTTTAAGAGTTTGACATTGAAACTCCAACTAAAAATTTTAATTTATCTACTTAAATATAATTGCAATATATAGCGGAACTATATGTAACTTTGTTCTGTATTTTCCAAGTCTCCTGTAAATGTGTTATCAGACTTTAATAATTTAAAAAATAAAAAATAAAGAAAAAAACTGCAACTAAAAAAGTTTTAGGATATTGCAGACATCTTGAGAAAAACATGGTTCCAAAGGATGCAAGTATAGTAATCACGGAACACAGGGAAGAGTTCCTTGTGCTGCACAGTAGGTCCTTGTTGGTTGTGTCTTTTATACAGTAATGTGTGTGTGTGTTCACCCCAAACTCCTAACTTGTCCCTCCTCCCTACATTTCCTCTTTGGTAACCATGCATTTGGTTTTGATAGTGAAGTCTGGTTCTGTTTTGTAAGTAAATGAATTTGTATCACTTTTAAAAGTTAGATGCCACACGTGAGCGGCAGAATCCCCTTTGCCAAGACTTGTGTTCACTCTGTGCCGGTCTCGGTCGGCCAGTAACCCGTCTCGTGGCTGGACCAGCCCTTGTGGTTCTTATGATTGCAAGATGCCCTTCAGCAATAATGCTCTGAAAACCTAAAAAAGAAAAAGAGTTTATCACTTGCAAGATGTGGAGATTGCATGGCCCACCTGGAGCCAGACAGTCAGTCTGCGGGTGGATAAAGAAGGTGGCTCAGACGGTAAAGCATCTGTCTACAATGCAGGAGACCCGGGTTCAATCCCCGGGTTGGGAAGATCCCCTGGAGAAGGAAATGGCAATCCGGTCCAGGACTATTGCCTGGAAAATCCCATGGACAGAGGAGCCTGGTAGACTACAGCCCAAGGTGTTGCAAAGAGTCGGACACGACTGACTGACTTCACTTTCACTTTCAAAGAAGGCACCGGGAGCTGACTGTGGCTCAGATCATGAGTTCCTTATTGCCAAATTCAGACTTAAATTGAAGAAAGCAGGGAAAATCACTAGACCATTCAGGTATGACCTAAATCAAATTCCTTATGATTATACAGTGGAAGTTAGAAATAGATTTAAGGGCCTAGATCTGATAGATAGAGTGCCTGATGAACTATGGAATGAGGTTCATGACATTGTACAGGAGACAGGGATCAAGACCATCCCCATGGAAAAAAAATGCAAAAAAGCAAAATGGCTGTCTGAGGAGGCCTTACAAATAGCTGTGAAAAGAAGAGAAGCAAAAGCAAAGGAGAAAAGGAAAGACAAAAGCAGCTGAATGCAGAGTTCCAAAGAATAGCAAGGACAGATAAGAAAGCCTTCCTCAGCAATCAATGTAAAGAAACAGAGGAAAACAGCAGAATAGAAAAGACTAGAGATCTCTTCAAGAAAATTAGAGATACCAAGGGAGCATTTCATGCAAAGATGGGCTCGATAAAGGACAAAAATGGTATGGACCTAACAGAAACAGAAGATATTAAGAAGAGGTGGCAAGAATACACGGAAGAACTGTACAAAAAAGATCTTCATGACCCAGATAATCACGATGGTGTGATCACTCACCTAGAGCCAGACATCCTGGAATGTGAAGTCAAGTGGGCCTTAGAAAGCATCACTATGAACAAAGCTAGTGGAGGTGATGGAATTCCAGTTGAGCTATTTCAAATCCTGGAAGATGATGCTGTGAAAGTGCTGCAGTCAATATGCCAGCAAATTTGGAAAACTCAGCAGTGGCCATAGGACTGGAAAAGGTCAGTTTTCATCCCAATTCTAGAGAAAGTCAATGGCAAAGAATGCTCAAACTACCGCACAATTGCACTCATCTCACATGCTAGTAAAGTAATGCTCAAAATTCTCCAAGCCAGGCTTCAGCAATACGTGAACTGTGAACTCCCTGATGTTCAAGCTGGTTTTAGAAAAGGCAGAGGAACTAGAGATCAAATTGCCAAAATCTGCTGGATCATGGAAAAGCAAGAGAGTTCCAGAAAATATCTATTTCTGCTTTATTGACTATGCCAAAGCCTTTGACTGTGTGGATCACAATAAACTGGAAAATTCTTCAAGAGATGGGAATACCAGACCACCTGACCTGTCTCTTGAGAAACCTATATGCAGGTCAGGAAGCAACAGTTAGAACTGGACATGGAACAACAGACTGGTTCCAAATAGGAAAAGGAGTACGTCAAGGCTATATATTGTCACCTTGTTTATTTAACTTATATGCAGAGTACATCATGAGAAATGCTGGGCTGGAAGAAACAAGCTGGAATCAAGATTGCCGGGAGAAATATCAATAACCTCAGATATGCAGATGACACCACCCTTATGGCAGAAAGTGAAGAGGAACTGAAAAGCCTCTGGATGAAAGTGAAAGACTAGAGTGAAAAAGTTGGCTTAAAGCTCAACATTCAGAAAATGAAGATCATGGCATCTGGTCCCATCACTTCATGGGAAATAGATGGGAAAACAGTGGAAACAGTGGCAGACTTTATTTTTGGGGGCTCCAAAATCACTGCAGATGGTGATTGCTGCCATGAAACTAAAAGATGCTTACTCCTTGGAAGGAAAGTTATGACCAACCTAGATAGCATATTCAAAAGCAGGGACATTACTTTGCCAACAAAGGTCCATCTAGTCAAGGCTATGATTTTTCCAGTAGTCATGTATGGATGTGAGAGTTCGACTGTGAAGAAGGTTGAGTGCTGAAGAATTGATGCTTTGAGCTGTGGTATTGGAGAAGACTCTTGAGAGTCCCTTGGACTGCAAGGAGATCCAACCAGTCCATTCTGAAGGAGATCAGCCCTGGGTGTTCTTTGGAAGAAATGATGCTGAAGCTGAAACTCCAATACTTTGGCCACCTCATGCGAAGAGTTGACTCATTGGAAAAGACTCTGATGCTCGGAGGGATTGGGGGCAGGAGAAGAAGGGGACGACTGAGGATGAGATGGTTGGATGGCATCACTGATCAATGGACATGAGTTTGGGTGAACTCCAGGAGTTGGTGATGGACAGGGAGGCCTGGCGTGCTGTGATTCATGGCTTCGCAGAGTGGGACATGACTGAGCGACTGAGATGAACTGAACTGAAAGAAGGCACACGGGCCATCGTTTTGCTTTTACTGGGGCCCTTGGATTTTGTGGGCTCACTCTTTATTTGTGAGTGCAAAATAAGGGTGGAGAATTAAAGTGTGGAAAAGGAACAAAGCAGTGGCCCCAGCCCAAGTTGTCAGGTGCCAAAAACAGCCAGCCTCTCTAAAACAAAGGCGACTCAGTGGGGACAGATGGCCTGGCCCTTTGTGTAGCCCTGAGGCTGGCAGTGTGGACTCTAACAGCTGTCTTGGTGTAGCCCTGAGGCTGGCAGTGTGGATTCTAACAGCTGTCTTCAAGTGGACCCCTCTTTGAAAGCAGATGCCTCAGCAATCAAACCTTGAGGCAGGCACTTGCATTACAGAAAAGAGAAAATCCAACTGTCAAACCTTACACTACACAAGGACACAAGAAAACAATATTCGTCTTTATCATCCTCACTTGGGGGCACAGCACTGTAGGTTTCTATGTTCATTTCCTTCTCAGAAAAACAAAAATGGAGACAGCAGTCATCCAGAACTTGAGATCTCGCAAGTAACTGTGACAAAGCCAATCAGCACGATTGTGACGGTAAATCCTCCTTGAAGCAGCTCTTGCTTCTCTCTATATTCAGGCTCAACATTCCATTCTGAATGGAAAGTGTAAAGCAAAAAAAAAAAAAAGACCAGCATTTTTCTCTTAAAAGTGGAGTGTTTTCAACTATGGTTACATTCTCAAGAGGTTTCTTATTATTGAAACTTGATTTTTTTTTTAACCCCAAACTTTCTCAGGTTTCAAGAAGACTGTCTTTTAATTACATCATTCCTTGGTCTGAAGCCTTTCTTATTATGTGTTTAAATGGTATTATTTGGACTTGCGTTGATCTCCCCTGTTCGGTTTCAGAGTTCGCCTTTGCTGCCCTGCAGAATGAATTTCTCATCTTGTTGCCTTGAGAACATTCATTGGAAACATCACGTTGTACCTGATGGAGATTCTCTTGATGAAAAGGTTCACAACAAAGAACAAATTAGTATTTGGTGACAATCAATAGCACCGCCCAGTGCATTTTCCCCTTTCCTTCACTTTTCCATCTTCTTTCTCATTGTCCTAGCTTCCTGACTCTTTTGAAGTAGAAATGAACTTTCATTTATTGCGAAAGAACTCGTATGGCTATCTCTTGGTCTTAATTAAAACAAGGACCATAGCTTGTCTGGAATCCTTTGAATTCTCAACAAAGAGCCTCAGAACTACAACTCAAATCAGAAAAAGTAATGAATGAAGGGGAATCTATCTATCCCTTTGCTGAAGAGAAATGGATCCTCTGGGCTGTGAGGTGACAGATTACTATTCCAGTCAATTTGCCTTCCTTATTTTTTAAGATCTGTGTGTGTGTGTGGGGTGGGGGGGTGGTATTTGAGATTCATTTTGTTATTTCCATACTAAAGGGTATATTATGAATCTACTTGGAATGGCTAAACTATTGGTGAGTTTACTGTACACAGACTTTTTCACTGCTATTAATCTTATATAGCACCTGGGAGGCTTCGTTTAGAGTGCATGGGGATTATAGAAATAACAGCACGCCATGTTATAACATTGTTCTGTCTTCCATACAACATTAAGGGCAGCCCAGCTGGCCTGAAATGGCCAGGTTGCCCAGCTCACTTTGTCAGAGTGGTTTTTTCATGATGAAAATTGCCTAATCTGTTCAACTTAGGAAAAGTATTTTCTTTCACAAATGCGTATTTGGTATGTGTATGCCTTTCTAACTATTTGTCAAGTGTTATTCTCCCTAAATTGCTACAGGAGAAGCAAATGGCCCACGTCTCTGAAAAGTTGCGGATATAAGAAAGCAACTGTGAATTCTGAGCATCAGGCCCACTCTCCTGCTGTAACAAAGAGGATGAGCAGTGCTCATAACTGCAGCACTTGCGTGCATTATTGCTCCTCCACACATGCTGACCAGTGCTGACATAACAGAAGGCGTATGGTGAACGGCACAACAGAGGTGGCGCTCACTGTCTGGAAATACGGTTTATGGGTAAAGAGTGTCCTGCTTTGCTTGCATGTTTTTTTCTCCCAAAGGTTTAATATCATCCTCAAAATACACTAAAAAGACCACTGAAAAATTCATATTGTCAGAGAATGTGCATGTGTCTGGGTGGAAATACCCTAGCTGAAGTAGGAGAGATGGGCAAAAGGAATCATAAGAAAAAGAAAGAGAATGAACACAGAGACTCCAAAAATATGTCCAATGTCGTCATCCGCACTCTCTCAGCTTTACCTTGGGCCGAAATTATCTTCCTTTAGTTCATTTCTTAAAGTGGAAAATAGATTTTCTTTCTCTTACTTATAAATATTCTGAGAGTGTAGGTCATCTGTTTAATGGTTTCCATTAAGATTCTTCCAATCTTTCTTTCTGCTTGATTTTCACGTAATTGTGCTAACATTACCATAGAAAGCTTCACTAAATTAAAATATTGTTATAGCTAAATGTTACAGGTGTTACATTATAATTCATGATAAAAGGTTATTCATTAGTTTGAGGTTCTATTAGCACAATCTTTCTGCCTTCACAACTAAGAAGTAATAAGGCGTTTCGGTTCTGTAATAGTGAGTCAATTGCTCATTTTCCTAATGTTAGCCCTTAAGAAAATGTAAATAATATGAAGACAATATTACCCCTTGTCTAATTAAACAGAAGGAGGACACAATAATATACTAAAAAGAACTGCAACCACAAAATTAGGAAAACTCTGTTTGTATGTGTTTTAAGAAAGTGATTTCTTCTTTTTCAACTTGTTTCTTAGCCATAAACTATTACTAACAATTGAATCTCTCCTAAAAGGATGTTGTAAGACTCAAATGTGAGCATATATGTCATCATGCATGCATTCATTTTAAAGTGTAAGGAATTATTACCGTTATCTTCTTCAACTTTGAAGCACTTTCCTGTGAGTGTATGTGCCCAGTTCCTACCCCACCCACTGCACCAAAAGCTCTCTAAATATTTACATGCACTCATGATACAAGCGTCAATCTTTAAATAATCACAGGTTATGCCAATATGGAAAGCCATTTGAAAGAAGGGACATATCACATGAAACTGTTTACCGTTGTTGGGTACAGAAGCTCTGGGAAGTCACCGGTGGTTCTGGGATGGGTCCTGTGAATTCTGCCTCCTTCTCGAGCACCCTTGTGTGATCGTCTGACACCTGGAGAATCCAAAGACACAGTCCTCTAAGGAAGAGGTGTGTGCGTCGTTAGGGAGCAGCTAAAGAGGAGGGACTGGGGAATTCAAAAGAAAGGGCTACAGGGAGCAAGTGAGATCCACAGATGAAGAAGCCACAAAAGCCAGTAAGTTGGCCGACGAGTGTCAGCAGAAAGGAAAGAGGCTTTGCTCAGAACACTGGCAATCTGGGGAGACGGTGGACCTGTGTTCAGACATCGACTCAAATGATCTGCTCAGCAAGACGATGTTTAAAGAGAAAAAGGAGAAACAAGTTCAGTGAATCATTAGGGCAGGAGGTCAGATTGTTCTTCGTTTTTCTGTGTCATGCAGACCTGCTCGTTTCTCCCTATCTTCCTTTGGGTGCCATCTTGCCCATGTGGTCCACCAGCAAATTTACTAAGGGGGTGAAAGTCAGTCATTCTTTCACAACTTCATTCTCATTCTCACTCTACTCTAGGAAATAAATTAATAGGTTTGGGAAGGCATTGAGTATGTTCACTAAAGCAAAAATGAGGGGCCGGGTTAAATGTTGCCTCGTGGTCTCATCCTTATGATTTGGATCTGAAGAGAAGTGGGAAGAACAAACAGAAGGGGAGCAAAGGAGCCGCTTACAAGGACATCTTCATCAGCTGAGCCGGAGAGACTGCATAATCCACGCGGCCAAGTCATCTGGATAGAACTCCCACTCCCCTGTCTCCACGCTGCGCTTCTCTGCCATCTACTCAATCCGGCTGTGGGTTCTCCCACTCCCCATCTCAACCCAATTGCTTGGAATGGCACAAGAGAGGGCCAGTGCAGTGTAGAGAGGGACAGACTTCATCTCCAATCTGCTCTGAAGGAGCAGTGACCAAAAGTGTGTCCGCCCGTGCACCTTGAGAGCCTCACCAGGCTGAGGCCCCACCCAGAGGCAGCAACCACAGCATCCTGCATAGTCTTGCCCCATGAATCTTTCACATTTCATCATGAACCTTGACTCAGGACACTCTAGACATCCCAGTCTACTATGCTTTCTCAAAAAAGGAGATCCTTCCATCTTGGGACTGCTGCATTTTCTGCTTCCTTAACCAAGAACACTCTCCTCTCTGATCTTCCAATGACTGGCTTCCCACCCATCAGTTACATGCAGACTGGTGGATTAGGGTGACATCAGTAATAGGTCCATGGATATATAAACACGGCATGGTATAAACTAAAGTTGGCACCAATACCACTGTTAGCTGAAGAGTATTAGGGTAATTAAACATATATAAAATTTGGAGAAAAACATTAGCTTATGAAAATGAGTTCAGATGAATTAAAGGCCAATGTAGAAAAAGAAAAGCATTGGAAACAAATTTTAATTTAAAAGTAACAAGGCCCTCTTAAACCAACACATATCAAAAACTTTTCAGTTCAGTTCAGTTCAGTCTCTCAGCCGTGTCCGACTCTTTGCAACCCCATGAATCGCAGCACGCCAGGCCTCCCTGTCCATCACCAACTCCCAGAGTTCACTCAGACTCACATCCATCGAGTCCGTGATGCCATCCAGCCCTCTCATCCTGGGTCGTCCCCTTCTCCTCCTGCCCCCAGTCCCTCCCAGCATCAAAGTCTTTTCCAATAGGTCAACTCTTCTCATGAGGTGGCCAAAGTACTGGAGTTTCAGCTTCAGCATCATTCCTTCCAAAAAATCCCAGGGCTGATCTCCTTCAGAATGGACTGGCTGGATCTCCTTGCAGTCCAAGGGACTCTCAAGAGTCTTCTCCAACACCACAGTTCAAAAGCATCAATTCTTCTGCGCTCAGCCTTCTTCACAGTCCAACTCTCACATCCATGCATGACCACAGGAAAAACCATAGCCTTGACTAGACGGACCTTAGTCTTTTTGAATGTGGAAAAGCACATGAAATGTACCATTCTAACTGTGTTAACTATATAGTCCAGGATATTAAATGCATTCATAGAGTAGTGAAACCACCATCATTCATCTCCATGACTCTTTTCATCTTGAAAAACAAGCTCTGCCCACATTAAACAGAAATTCTCCATTTCCTGTTACCCCAGCACCTGACAACCACCACTTAACACTTGTCGCTATGGTGTTGGCTACGCTAAGTATCTCCAGTGAGTAAAACCATAGTCAAAATGAGGGTGTTAGTTTCTCCGTCCTGTCTGACTGTTTGCAACCCCGTGGACTTATTAGCCCACCAGGCTGCTCTGTCCCTGGGATTCTCCAGATAAGAATACTGGAGTGAGTTGCCATTTCCTTCTCCAGAGGATCTTCCTGACCTTCCAGTCACCTGCATTGGCTGGCAGATTCTTTACCACTGAGCTATTGGGGAAGCCGATACACACACACACACACACACACTCACACACACTCACACACTCACACTCACACACACACACACTCACAGGTGTAGGGAACAAGCTAGTGATTACCAGTGAAGTTAAGGAGAAGAGCAATATATGAGTAAGGGAGTTGGTGGCACAAACTATTTGTTGTAAGATAAGCTCAGGGATGTATTGTTCAGCGGGGAGAATATAGCCAATATTTTGTAATAAGTATTAAAAAAGCATTCATTGGTATGCATCAAAATATAAAGTGGGCATGACTTTTTGTTCCAGAAATATATTTTCCATTTATATATCTTAAAGAATGTTTAATAATCAGCTATTGAAAAGAATAATATACATCATTTGCTAGAATATTAAATGAGAAAGTACTTACATTCTAATCACAGAGAGAAAATTAAAAGTTTCATAAGGAAAAGGCTTTCTAAATGGAAATATGACTGAATGGAAATGTAGCACGGAAAATGTTAAATGCAGTGAATTTAAGAAACTGACTTGCATTATATTCTTTATACATTTTAAAACTTTATATAATTTCTCCTATTAGTTTTCAATCAAAAATTAATAAGTTGTTAGAGTAGAAGTATAAAATCAAATCAAAATTGCTGATGGTATTGACTCACATCAAAATATAAATCTTTGCTTCAGTACAGAGTGTTTTCTATTATTCTACAGTAACCTCCCAGAAACAGAAGAGTTCTCAGAGCCGTTTAACCTCTTAGGTGTGATGCTTGAAATATAAGGCTTTGTATCTATCTGCCTTCTTCACTTCACCTCTAGGAACAAAGACAGACAGATAGCACACCCTCAATGCAGCATTCAACTGTATCTTGATATCAGGATCATTCTTTAAAGATTCTCGCCTCTCACCTTTGCTTCTTCTCCTGTCGAAGGCCTGTTAGTGCAGGATGGGATGTTCCCACCGCTGTGTACAATCTCAAGACTCAGCCATGAGCAGCGTCTTCCTAAATATCCCGTGGACATTGGAGGGCGCCAGGTATCGGGTTCGTGCATGCACTTGCTGATTCGCATCTCCTTCCCTCTTCTGATGCCCAGTGACGTCTGCAGCCTGTAAAGGACAAGGCGCGCTGTGGACGTCCTGATAAATATTAAATGATGACGATGGTATTGGCAGAGCAGAGGCCTGTCTTTGCAGCTCTGTAATCTCTCCTGTACACTGTGAGCCCCCTCAGACAGCTGTCACGTTCTTTCTTTCATAGGCAGGGATTCCTTGCCAAATTAAAGCTTGAGAGGAGCCCATTACATCTGCACGTCATTGTGGGAGCGTGAGGTGTGAATGCCTGCAGCCACACACATCACTCAGAGCCATGTCTCTTTGATAAATACTGTCTCAAGAACCAATTCAGATCGATTGCCTGGCCAATTGAATCAATCATTCAGATATCTTATCCAGAGAGTGTGTGGTGCAGAAAACACTGGCCAATTCCAGGAGTTACAAAATCCCACCCCATCGAAGACCTTTCAGTCAGCACATGTTAGCTCAATATATTGACTTAATAATCATGAGTTTATGGAGAAATATTTTAAACATGCATTGTAGTGAATTTATTGAAGAACTGAGATTATCAGGATTATCAATATCAACATCGATTTTTAAGGAACTGATAAACGATAATGACTTGAATTTGGCTGTTACTCTACTAACTACTTTCTTGTTTAATTTTTGAATTTCTTGCTTAATATCCAAAGAAACCCCTCAAAAGCTATGTCTAATACCTTGGATAAACCTAGGCCAAGAAAATATAAGCAGTTTGTCATGGATCACGAGAAAGAGGATTGGTCCAATGCCATTTCCCGTGACTTCAAAGTGTTCATAGGCTTTTTTGGGCATACTTTTAGAATAGAAAGATCACTTTAACAATAATACTATTTTTTCACTTCTGTATTTTAAAAAATGTGTGCTAAGTATCTCTTGCTCAAGCTATAGCAAGAAATAGTAAGAAAAGCAGGAAAAAATTCAAGTTCTTTTGCTTCAAGCCAGTAAATCCACTTCTTGTACTTAATAATTACCTTTATTAAAGTGACAGTTCTATTCAAATTACAACAAAAACTACAGACAAGAAAATGCCCAAATGTAATAATAAAGGAATAGTTTAAAACCAGAGTGGAATATTTTTCAACAATTAAAATTGAGTGTTACAAAAACTAATAAGCTCAAAATGCTGACTCTATAACAGAGAGTAAGAAAAGCCTCTGCATATAAACACTGTAATGCCTTAAAAAAAAAGCTGAATAGGAAATAAGATTGAAAAAATATAAAATTTATGCCAGGTTGTTAAGATTATGAGTGTTTTTCTTTTATGTTTCAGTAATTTCTAAAAATTTGTTATAGTAACTTTATAATAGAAGGCACCTCTAAAAGAGATCTATTCTCAATCAAATCAGATCAGCATCTTTGTTCTAAATGGTGGTCATGTAATGATAGCATGATAAGTTTAAATTAACCATATAGATTTTCTTTCTCAGATAGATAACTGACTCAGCAAAGAGAACAGGCATGATTTAGCAAGGGTATTTATGAAAGAGCTATTTTGCTATATCATTGGCTGGATTCTTTTGCATGGTACAATATATTTTCTTTGATCACACATTTCAAACTGTATGCTTACTGATAAGTTCTTTTTTAAGAGAGAAAATTCTAGGAATTTTTATTATGATTTATGCAATTCCTGATTTACACAGTTTGCTGGCGCTTTATATGTTAGTTAACTCACTGTCGCCAGCATATTGAAATTGGATTTCAGTGCACTAATTGGAAAAACAGCCGTCCATTTCTGCACTTAGCCATGCAGCTGCGAATTTCATTGTCTCCTTCATGAGACTAAAGAAGTTTCCAATTAAGAAAATGATTTTCATCTATGAATTCATGAGGCATTTCCTGAGCTTTTCTTGGTTTCTGCTAAACTGTGTGATAAGACAGATTGTAATGGGAAGCCACGTCATGAAGAAAACAATTCTCACCTTGTCATAGGAATGGAAACACAATCATGCAGAAGGCTCCTCGCAGTGGTGGTGCGGAGGGAGTGCTGTGAATTCTCGGGGTTCAGAGGCAGGCCCCAAGATAGGCCCCCCGGACATTAAGAGGGCAGGCGAAGGTGGACAGGAAGGGGTTTGTGAAAAAACACGTGTGTGTGTGTATTCTCAGTAGCTCGGTCGTGTCCGACACTGTGACCCCGTGGGCTGTGGCCCTCCAGGCTCCTCTGCCCGTGAGCGTCTCCAGGCCAGAACACTGCAGTGGATTTTGCCATTTCCTCCTCGAGAGGATCTTCCCAACCTGGGGACAGAAGCTGCGTCTCCTTTGCTGTGGGTGGATTCGTAACCACTAAGCCAGAAGGAGGCTGCTCAAGCTCTGTCTTTGTCATACAGACATCACTTTTTAAAGTGTTTTACCATAGTTGTGGCAACCTGTGTTATCGATTCATCTCTAAAACAGCATCTGTAATAACATTTTTAAACTAGAAGTGCTTGTTTAAATTAAGCACTTAGACTATGAAAGAACATTTTATTATTCAAATCGGAGAAATAAATACTGCTTTTGGCTTTCTATCACACATCTATTTGTATATCTGTTACTCACCTTTTGTCTATCTTTATCTTTCTGTATTATCTATCTACTAATTGCTATTTTCTCTTGAGTGTTCTGTTACTCTCTCATTTACATATTGAAAATAAATATTTTCCTTCTTTAAGTATCAAAGGAATTATAGCAATTTGTGATGGGAATTATGTATCTTTTCTTCAGCCTGTAAGTTAGTATTAATAATTTCTTAAAAAATTCATTTCAAAATCGCAGTCCATTCCCCTGAAAACCCTGTGGACAGAGGAGCCTGGTGGGCTATGGTCCATAGCGTCACAAAGAGTGGGACATGACTGGGCGACTAAAAGACAACAGCAGCAGTGAGACGCCCACATTCAGTCACCTGCTTACCTGCGAATGCTGAGAGTGCCTCAATCTTTTCCAATGGCTTTCTTTCATAATCCTTGAAATATCCATAAAAAAGATACCACCTTTAAAAACTAGGTTTGGGGGAAAAATAATCTTACTTTGCTATTCTAAGGTTTAACTATTAGCATAAATATTGCTACAAAGAAATTAATAAAGGCTGGCTGCTTTACAAACATATTGGGCAGATTTATCATTCTCTTCAAACATGATAGTTTATACCATCCCAGTGCTGATTTAAAATGCAATGGTTCAGATGTAGGCAAAGACAAAATTGAGTTATATCAAGGTGCTGTGTGTCACTGTGCTAGCCAGGGTATCTAATGTAATTTGTTTCTTACAGTGTTTATGAAATGCTCCATCTGGCACGACATGGCTCTAAGACAGAAGGTGCTGGCATATTAAAGATACAAGCATCTCACACTTGATATTTACCAATTTATTATTTCAGTAGGAAAAAGACAACCTTCAGAAAACTGTGAAGATAGTAACAAACTCAGACATTTGATTCAGATATAAATTTGAGGACTACTATATTCATAACACATCAAGATATTTTAATTGGATAGGATTTTGTTTTTAAGCTAAAAGCAAATAAATCCAAGAGATATTTTTTTCTTTCTATTCAGGAAAAGGGGACGTTTAACACTGCTTTGCTGATTTTCATTTTAAGAAAAAGAGGTTTTTAAAGCAAAAATTGTAATGTCACAACATGATATGTTAACAGAGCCCATTTTCAGTCAGAGTCTAAAACAGAAAAATACTCCATTATAGACCCAACTCTCTCATGAAACAAAAAAACTAGGAACTACTAGGTGGTCACTGATTGTGTTTCATAGCTGTTCAGTCACTCAGTCGTGTCTGACTCTATGCGACCCCATGGACTGCAGCACACCAGGCCTCCCTGTCCATCACCAACTCCTGGAGCTTGCTCAAACTCATGTCCATTGAGTCAGTGATGCCATCCAACCATCTCATCCTTGGTTGTCCCCTTCTCCACCTGCCCCCAATCCCTCCCAGCATCACAGTCTTATCCAATGAGTCAACTCTTCACATGAGGTGGCCAAAGTATTGGAGTTTCAGCTTCAGCATCATTCCTTCCAAAGAAATCCCAGGATTGATCTCCTTCAGAATGGACTGGTTGGATCTCCTTGCAGTCCAAGGGACTCTCAAGAGTCTTCTCCAACACCACAGTTCAAAAGCATCAATTCTTCGGTGCTCAGCCTTCTTCACAGTCCAACTCTCACATCCATACATGACCACAGGAAAACCCATAGCTTTCACAGTATGGACTTTTGTCACCAAAGTGATGTCCCTGCTTCTTAATACACTGTCTAGGTTTGTCATAGCTTTCCTTCCAGGGAGCAAACATCTTTTAAATTCATGCCCATAATCACCACTTGCAGTGATTTGGGAGCCCAAGAAAATAAATCTGTCACTGTTTCCACTGTTTTCCCATCTATTTGCCATGAAGTGATGGCACCGGATGCCATGGTCTTAGGTTTTTGAATGTTGGGTTTTAAGTCGGCTTTTTCACGCACCTCTTTCACCTTCATCAAGAGCCCCTGTAGTCCCTCTTCGCTTCCTGTCATTACAGTAGCATCATCTGCGCACCTGAGGTGATCAGTATTGCTCCTGACAACCTTGACTCCAGCTTGTGATTCATCCTGGACCTGGGATCTTCCCGTGTCCCCTGTATTGGCAGGTAGATTCTTAACCCCTGGGCCACCAAGAAAGTCCCTCTATTTCTTTTCCTCAGGGAACTCCCAGACACCTTGTCACTCTAATCTATAAAGCCACTTCTTTAAACTTTAAAATAGCATTAGAGCCGGGGTGGAGGGCTCAGGGCTTCTACTAAGATGATGGGAGAGATCTCCTGATGATGAGAGGGCACCATGGGGCACTCCTGGTGACAGGCACCAGAGCGAAGGGTCAGCAGAGGCCACTATCCAGAGGTAGGGGGAGGCAGGGTGTTCAGGGAAGAGAAGAGAGATCGCTGTGGCTGTGTGTGGGGATGAGCCTGACACTCCATGCCCAGCAGGACATAGGGCCAGCTGCTGTGCATATCCGCTCAGGGACCCTAAGTGCTCAGGGCTTTTTTTTTTTTTTTTGCCTCACTTTGTGGCATCCCAAGTGACTCAGTGGTAAAAGAATCTGCCTTCCAATGCAGGAGACACAGGAGATATGGGTTCAGTTCCTGGAACCAGAAGATTAATTCCCTGAAGTAGGAAATGGAAGCCCACTCCAGTATCCTTGCCTCAGAATCCCATGGACAGAGGAGTCCAGTGGGCTACAGTCCATAGGGTCGCAAAGAGTCGGACAGCCTGGGCACACAAGTACAAGCTGGTGACAATATAAGCCTTGTTGTACTCTCCTCCCAGTTTTGAGCCAGTCCATTGCTCCGTGTCCAGTTCTAACTGTTGCTTCTTGACCTGCATACAGGTTTCTCAGGAGACCAATAATATGGTCTGGTATTACCATCTCTTTAAGAACTTTCCACAGTTTGTTGTGACCCACAGAGTCAAAGGTGATGAAACTCCAGCTGAGCTACTGAAAATTTTAAAAAAGATGATGTTGTTAATGGGATACTCTCAATATGTCTGCAAATTCAGAAAACTCAGCAGTGGCCACAGAACTGGAAAAGGTCAGTTTTCATTCCAATTCCTAAGAAGGGCATGCCAAAAAATGTTCAAACTACCACACAATCGTCCTTAGTTCACATGCTAGCAAGATTATGCTCAAAATCCTTCAAGCCAGGCTTCAACAGTACATGAACCAAAACTTCCGGATGTACAAGCTGGGTTTCAAAGAAGCAGAGGAAACAGAAATCAAATTGCCAACACTCGTTAGATCACGAAGAAAGCAAGAGAGTTCCAGAAAAGCATCTGCTTCACTGAAGATGCTAAGGACTTTGACCGTGGGGATCACAACAGCGTGGATAGAGAACATCTCCCCACAGCGTTGTTCCTGAAGTATTCTGTTTTAAGTACTAGAGCTACTGGGCTGCTTCCTATGGCCTCTATTCTTAAATTCTGTAGAGCTCCCTTTACTCCTCAGTAGTTAATCTCTTGTTGTTGTTTAATCATCCTTTGCTTGTAACGTTTCCTGTTGACTTTACTGTGTGATTTCCATGTCTGGACACAAAGTCCGGACAAAGATCAAGTCCTTTTCTGTAGTGAGTGCCCTACCGTGTTTCCGGAGGTACCTGACCTATCTCCGCTTCTGTATTCATCCTTACTGAGCTCCCCTGCAACCAAAACCAGTCTAGAACCTGTTTGGATAGCATTTGTTTTCCTTTGAGTGACCAGGTTTTCACCTTTCACACTATGACTCTGATAGTTTTCTCTGACCTTTCAGGGGAAGCAAATCTCTTCTGAAATGTCCTTTCAGAGGCAGAGCATCCAGCTTCCATCGAATATGCTTGTAAGTCAGCATCGTGTTCACTTTGAATAGGGAAAATAAATAGTAAGAGATAATTTTTAAAAGCCAATATATTTCAACAAGTGATATATTTTGTGCCACAGAGAATAAATGACTTCAATAATCATAAATGAATGCTACTGGAATCACAATTTTTTTTCCAAATTAGACTTTATTCTAGGAGATACATAAGCTACTCGTCAACCACTGATTTTGCCTTCATGTGCCACTGTTTCTGTTCATTGAAAACTAAAGACTCCCTTTCTTTTACCTAAATGATTAATTGCACATACTAATCAACTTTCACTTTCTTCTTAGTTCATTGCAGCTGTGAAAAAGATTGTCAGAAACTAAATGAACCTTTTAGAATTGACTCATTTCTCCTTTTTTTGTAAATTTTACCCAGCAACTAAATAACATTTTTTAATTAAATAAAAGAAGAAAATCCACATTCTTAAGGCAGAAGAAAATGCAATCTAAATAAGTTGTTACCAGACTTCATCTGATGGAAGTCTCTTGCTTCCTCAAGGCCTTATCAAAGGGCATTAAAAGAGCAAATTCACATGTTTATTTTGCTATTATTGCTCCATACTTAACTTCTGTCCAACCTGCTTCACTTCTAACCTTGAACCATTCCAACAGCAGAAGACGTTTACTGACAAATGTAAACTTTTAAATACGATTCATGCTGCTTGGAAACAAAGAGAGAATGAGGTGATAAAGGTGTTATTCAGTTTTATGAATGTGTCTGATTTAGAAAGTTAAAGACAGCTTTATTTTTTTTTTCTTTTTTATTTTTTAAATTTTAAAATCTTTAATTCTTACATGCATTCCCAAACATGAACCCCCCTCCCACCTCCTTCCCCATAACATCTTTCTGGGTCATCCCCATGCACCAGCCCCAAGCATGCTGCATCCTGCGTCAGACATAGACTGGCGATTCAATTCACATGATAGTATACATGTTAGAATGTCATTCTCCCAAATCATCCCACCCTCTCCCTCTCCCTCTGAGTCCAAAAGTCCGTTATACACATCTGTGTCTCTTTCCCTGTCTTGCATACAGGGTCGTCATTGCCATCTTCCTAAATTCCATATATATGTGTTAGTATACTGTATTGGTGTTTTTCTTTCTGGCTTACTTCACTCTAAAAATACACATATACCTTGTACGTGCTTCTGTATGCCTTTGCATAAACACAAATATTATATATGTGCTGTAAGTATAAGACAAATGAAATGCTCATAATTATCCATCAATAAGCAAGTGTTCTGTGAGTTTTTTAAAGCTGTCTTTATGTCTGACTCAGACTAATAAATTCAGTCCTTTGGATCTTGGTGTTTTGACCTATAAAGCAGAGATAATAATATTCAACTCAAAACCACTGAATGGACTATATTAAATCATGCAAATGAAGCAAAAAATTTGAATCACAATAGGGATAACTTCCCTGCTCCTCTGTACAGCCCAAGCATTTAAGGAACCATAATCTGAAAAAATTTCCAAAGCAGGATGTAAAAGCCCAGACAAGGCAATTACAGTATGTTTGCATTTCAAGTCCATCTAAGCATAGCTTACCCAAGTGAGGTTTAACAGGCCCTACTCATCTTCAATAATTAGTAATAAATTCTTGACCTCCATGTATCTATATGAGCAGACATATTCAGAATGGATTGGTGAAATAGATGAAGCCATAGTTCACTTTGGGATTGCCTGTTTCCCTGAATATCACAATGTAATATATATGTAATATAATATATTACAATATAATAAAGTAGAAAACTATATGGGAAGTGCATATATGGTGAATTCTTACACACTGAGCACACTCATGTAACCGGCACAAAAACCAAGGAACAAATACTGTGTGAACCCCAGGAGGCTCCATTCGCTCCCTTCCGGTGGCTACCCCTGACCCCCACCCCAAGGAGATCCACTCTCCTGGGGTTTCCTGGCACAGATTAGTTTTGAGAATGTACTCAGTTTTCAAGCCACTTCTCAGTTAAATCATTCAAGATCTTTTTCAACAAGTATATATTCAGTAACACTTAATGACTCAGGAATTATCAGTTGGTAAAGAGTCTACCTGCAATGCAGGGGATCTGGGTTCAATGCCTGGGTCAGAAAGATCCCCTGGAGAAGGAAATGGCAACCCACTCCAGTATTCTTGCCTGGAGAATCCCATGGACAGAGGAGCCTGGCGGGTTGCAGTCCACAGGGTCGCAAAGAGTCGGTCACAACTGAGTGGCTAACTTTTTCACTTTCTTTTTCATAAGGTGGTCAATGAAATAAAACTTATCCCCTGCCCTCCTGGAGCATATGATCTAGTAAAAGCCAGAAAATGATGAAATTTTAAAATCTAATCTATGAATACGCACTTGGTGAGCCAAAGCCCACATTTAGTCCCTAGGATAACTATGCTTAAGGAGTTCCCTAAACAAGCTGCTGGCCATGTTCCCCATAAAAGAGTTTACATTTAGGCATCATCTCTGCAAATTCTATTCAGGATTCCATAATGAACTTAAAAATCATCATAAATAAACAAGAAATAATCTTAGCAAAATCCTAGACATATGAAGAGAAGGAAGGAAAATTAAGGACCAGGTCACTTTTCCCTAACTCATGATATCCAGTTACGTTCTCTAGAGTACTGGGTCCATCAGAAATTGATAACCTTCTTCAATCAATATTTCAAAGTCATATAGCTTCAAAAAGTAATGGGTTACCCAAAAGTGTTTTATTTTTGATAAAGTGTGATATTTCTCACAGCCTTAATATATTTTAACCATACTTCTAATTGTTCAAGGGCATGGGTATCCTTTCCAAACAATTTAAATCACAAAGCAACTTTTCTTCCTGAATCATGTTACTAAATAATCTGCTAGGAGGAGGATGACGTAGTAATGGTGGTTAGCGCAGGGTTGTGGTTGACATTTCATGTGTGAGTATTTCACATAGGGCAAGAGACTGACATCTCTGACATCCCCAACCCTAAGCCTAACCCTAACCCTAAACCCTAAGCCTAACCCTAACCCTAAACCCTAACCCGAACCCTAACCCTAAACCCTAACCCTAACCCTAACCCTAAGCCTAACCCTAACCCTAACCCTAAACCCTAACCCTAACCCTAATTATCTTATCCATAAGGAATTAATTATATATACCACATAGAATGGCTATCAAAATCAAAAGAAATACCATATATAATATGTTTTATAAATTCCTTGAGAGAAAATATGTGTGTGTTTGTGTGTGTGTAAAAACAGAAAATAGATCATTATGAAAATATCGCCTCCATTATCTGCAGAGAAATATGGATTAGTGCAGAAATTGACAAATCTGCGTATACAGCATAATGCAAAAAGCACAGAACCAAACTGTAGGTGCCCTTCCCCTATTTTCTTTAGCCTTCATTCGAACTCCTCCCCCTCCCTTGGTGCTCTTATCCCCACCCCAAGATATGTCCTCCATGACCCTGTCCCCACCCCCCCACTAGACAGCTACCAAAGATGCTCTGATCTTCTGTTCTTATCTGGAAACTAAGGTGAAACAAAATATTTACTGACTGGTTTTGAAGAACGGTCCTTATTCTTAAAGAGAAAAAAAAAAAAAAAAAGGCATGAAGATAGAAAGAATCTTAAGGATCCGGCATAATGAACCTGGTAAGTTTCACAGGATGTCATTTGGCGATTGAAAGACCTTTTTATATTCCCCATAGACTTACTGGTTAGGACTGTAAGCTCAGGTTTTCCATGTATGTCATTCTTGTTTACTATTTAGACACAGCCCTTGGCATAGTCTCTGTTTGTCTCCAAGGCAAACCATTCAATATCACAGTTATCCAAGTCTACACCCAACCAGTAACGCTGAAGAAGCTGAAGTTGAACAGTTTTATGAAGACCTACAAGACCTTTTAGAACTAACACCCAAAAAAGATGTCCTTTTCATTATAGGGGACTGGAATGCAAAAGTAGGAAGTCAAGAAACACCTGGAGTAACAGGCAAATTTAGCCTTGGAAAGCAGAATTAAGCAGGGCAAAGACAAATAGAGTTTTGCCAAGAAACTTCACTGGTCATAGCAAACACCCTCTTCCAACAACACAAGAGAAGACTACACATGGACATCACCAGATGGTCAACACCGAAATCAGATTGAATATATTCTTTGCAGCCAAAGATGGAGAAGCTCTATACAGTCAACAAAAACAAGACCAGGAGCTGACTGTGGCTCAGATCATGAACTCCTTATTGCCAAATTCAGACTTAAATTGAAGAAACTAGGGAAAACTGCTAGACCATTCAGGTATGACCTAAATCAAATCCCTTATGATTATACGGTGGAAGTGAGAAATAGATTTAAGGGCCTAGATCTGATAGACAGAGTGCCTGATGAACTATGGAATGAGGTTTGTGACATTGTACAGGAGACAGGGATCAAGACCATCCCCATGGAAAAGAAATGCAAAAAAGCAAAATGGCTGTCTGGGGAGGCCTTACAAATAGCTGTGAAAAGAAGAGAGGCGAAAAGCAAAGGAGAAAAGGAAAGATATAAGCATCTGAATGCAGAGTTCCAAAGAATAGCAAGAAGAGATAAGAAAGCCTTCTTCAGAGATCAATGCAAAGAAATAGAGGAAAACAACAGAATGGGAAAGACTAGAGATCTCTTCAAGAAAATTAGAGATACCAAGGGAACATTTCATGCAAAGATGGGCTCAATAAAGGGGAGAAATGGTATGGACCTAACAGAAGCAGAAGATATTAAGAAGAGATAGCAAGAATACATGGAAGAACTGTCCAAAAATGATTTTCATGACTCAGATAATCATGATGATGTGATCACTAATCTAGAGCCAGACATCTTGGAATGTGAAGTCAAATGGTCCTTAGAAAGCATCACTACGAACAAAGCTAGTGGAGGTGATGGAATTCCAGTTGAGCTGTTTCAAATCCTGAAAGATGATGCTGTGAAAGTGCTGCACTCAATATGCCAGCAAATTTGGAAAACTCAGCAGTGGCCACAGGATGGGAAAAGGTCAGTTTTCATTCCAATTCCAAAGAAAGGCAATGCAAAGAATGCTCAAACTACAGCACAATGGCACTCATCTCACATGCTAGTAAAGTAATGCTCAAAATTCTCCAAGCCAGGCTTCAGCAATATGTGAACCATGAACTCCCTGATATTCAAACTGGTTTTAGAAAAGGCAGAGGAACCAGAGATCAAATTGCCAACATCCACTGGATCATGGAAAAAGCAAGAGAGTTCCAGAAAACATCTATTTCTGCTTTATTGACTATGCCAAAGCCTTTGACAGTGTGGATCACAATGAACTGTGGAAAATTCTGAAAGAGATGGGAATACCAGACCACCTAACCTACCTCTTGAGAAATCTGTATGCAGGTCAGGAAGCAACAGTTAGACCTGGACAGGGAACAACAGACTGGTTCCAAATAGGAAAAGGAGTACGTCAAGGCTGTATATTGTCACCCTGCTTATTTAACTTCTATGCAGAGTACATCATGAGAAACGCTGGACTGGGAGAAGCACAAGCTGGAATCAAGATTGCCGGGAGAAATATCAATAACCTCAGATATGCAGATGACACCACCCTTATGGCAAAAAGTGAAGAGGAGCTAAAAAGACTCTTGATGAAAGTAAAAGAGGAGGGCAAAAAAGTTGGCTTAAAGCTCAACATTCAGAAAATGAAGATCATGGCATCTGGTCCCATCACTTCATGGGAAATAGATGGGGAAACAGTGGAAACAGTGTCAGACTTTATTTTTTGGGGCTCCAGAATCATTGCAGATGGTGACTGCAGCCATGAAATTAAAAGATGCTTACTCCTTGGAAGAAAAGTTATGACCAACCTAGATAGCGTATTCAAAAGCAGAGACATTACTTTGCCGACTAAGGTCCGCCTAGTCAAGGCTATGGTTTTTCCTGTGGTCATGTATGGTTGTGAGAGTTGGACTGTGAAGAAGGCTGAGCACTGAAGAATTGATGCTTTTGAACTGTCCTGTTGGAGAAGACTCTTGAGAGTCCCTTGGACTGCAAGGAGATCCAACCAGTCCATTCTAAAGGAGATCAGCCTTGGGATTTCTTTGGAAGGAATGATGTTAAAGCTGAAACTTCACTACTTTGGCCACCTCATGCGAAGGGTTGACTCTTTGGAAAAGACTCTGATGCTTGGAGGGACTGAGGGCAGGAGAAGAAGGGGACGACCAAGGATGAGATGGCTGGATGGCATCACGGACTCGATGGACGTGAGTCTGAGTGAACACTGGGAAATGGTGATGGATAGGGAGGCCTGGCATGCTGTGATTCATGGGGTCACAAAGAGTCGGACACGACTGAGTGACTGAACTGAACTGAACTGAACTTGGCATAGTCTAAGAATCTAAGTCAAAGCAGAATCCCACTTTGTCCCAACCTCCCACCTTTTCCTAGTAGACGCATTCACCTCCTGTAACATCTTGCTCTTAATTCCTCACCCACCTTCAAATCCAAGGGCTCTCAGTAGAGTGAGGACATTCAATTTCAGCCATGCATCGCTGACAGATGGACACTAGTCTAAACATTAACTTTTGTTCTCTTTTGCACAGCTCTTTTTTTTTTAATGTGACACTCATAAAACATCTAATTTTTATGAGAAACAATGTTTACTCCAAAATGACAGGGTATCCTTAAATGGGCTCAAATTATACCAGTCTTGTGGACATTTTGATTTTTAAATTACATGATATAATAGAATATAATGTATAGACATTCCCTTTTTTTGTTGTTTAATAGACTCCTATTATGAGTCCATGATAATATCCAATGTTAAAATGCTACTTACTGGAAATGGCAGATAATCACAAGGAAAGTAGTGAGTGTTGGCAAAAGTTCTGAATATGAAATAATATTCTTTGCTATTTATAAAGCACCTTTTCCATAAAAATTCAAATTGCTTTAATTCAATTTGTACCAACACAATCATTAATGCATAGTAACGTAATGTATGTATTCATACACCAATTAACACCAATACAAAACTATTACATAGTTTAACATATATATATATATATATATATATATATAGAATGTGTTAGAATTAAACTAAAGAAAGGAGACCACGTCAGTGTCCTAAAAGGGTGAACAGGATCCATGCTATTAGAACTCAGGTATTTAAACTGACCTTCATTCTTTTCTAGGTTGAAGGGGCCTCATTTCATCCAGTGACAGTTAAACTTTAACTCTATTATAGCATCTAAAGATGGCATGTTCATCCAACAGTGTTATTCTTTTATGTCACGCATAATTATAGCAAAACACAATCCTGCTTTCCAGTGTAATTTTTCCTAGAGCTTTCAGACTAGACAGACAATAAAACACTGTTATAAAAATACCATGGGTTGCTTTTTTCAGAAAACAAATGTGATGAAACAAGGAGTGGTAGCCTCTTTTGATGGTAAAAATAGGTGAGTGGAGTTTGCTATTTCAGAGGAAGCCATATGGAACCCTTCTCATGATGTGGAATCCCAGCAAGGCTGAAAATGGAAGGATATTTGGAGGCTTTCATTCTACTACGTTGGGACCTATTTAGTACAAATGTTGTTAGTGGGGTGCTGGGACATGTTTGACAACAGGCTCTTGGAGGAAAGGAGTTGTAGCATTTCTCAGCTTCTTTGTTGCAGATGTCTGATTTCCTGCTGCCCAGAAGAAATCACAGCACAAGAAATTGAAGAGAGACAGCAATGCAGCGTGAACCAATGACTGTATGCCTGAGACCCAGACAGCATTGCTAAGCAGCGTATTCCAACATAAGCAAAGCGGAAGTTGCGTCTGACTCTGCAGCTCCATGAACTGCTTCCCACCAGGCTCCTCTGTCTATGGAAGTCTCCAGGCAATAATACTAGAGTGGGTTGGCATTTCCTTCTCTGGGGGATCTTCCCGACCCAGGGATTGAAGCTGGGTCTCCTGCATTGCAGGCAATTGTTTACCATCTGAGCCACTAGGAAAACCTATACTCCTATATAAAATAAAAATTAGAAAAAAATAAGATCTACCACTTTAGGAAGCTGAAGTGAGCTGTAAGCCTCTGAAGTTCTAGGTCTGACTCTCAAGATGATTCAAAAAGTCCTTCTCATCTAAACCTCAGTTCAGTTTAGTCGCTCAGTCATGTCCAGAGGCTTCCATGTCCACAGCCAACTCCTGGAGCTTGCTCAAACTCATGTCCATTGTGTCGGTGACACTATCCAACCATCTCATCCTCTGTCATCCCCTTCTCCTCCTACCTTCAATCTTTCCCAGCATCAGGGTCTTTTCTCATGAGTCAGCTCTCCGCATCAGGTGGCCAAAGTATTGGAGTTTCAGCTTCAGCATCAGTCCTTCCAATGAATATTCAGGACTGATTTCCTTTACAATGGACTGGTTGGATCTCCTTGCAGTCCAAGGGACACTCAAGAGTCTTCTCTAACACCACAGTTCAAAGCCATCAATTCTTCAGCGCTCAGCTTTCTTAATAGTCCAATTCTCGCATCCATATATGAGTACTGGAAAAACCATAGCCTTGACTAGATGGACCTTTGTTGGCAAAGCAGTCTCTGCTTTTTAACATGCTCTCTAGGTTGGTCATAGCTTTTCTTCCAAGGAGAAAGCATCTTTTCATTCCATGCTGCAGTCACCATCTATAGTGATTTTGGAGTCCCCAGAAATAAAGTCTCTCACTGTTTCCATCGAATCCTCCTAGGTCACTGGAAAAATTACCTACCATCTCCAGATTTTACTTTACTGTAAAGAAAAAACACCAAATATATAAGAAGTTCAAAGTATGACTGTATAAATACAAAAAAATATATGATGTTAGCCACACAGTTTGTAAAAAGCTGTGAATATGTTATTCTTTCTCCCCCTTAAACTAATAGTTGTCTGTCACCACTTGCTGTGTTCCTGCCGCGTTTCTTTTACCATTTGTGGTGGCCTTCAGAATGCACCCCATAGGCTGTCAACTGCAAGGATGGTCGTTAACTAGCAAGAGCGCCCTGGAACCATTCCACTTGTGCAGAGGACACACCTCCCAGGAAGGCGCCCAGCCAATGGCAGGATGGCAGGGATGCTAAGACATGCCCATTCCTGCAGACTTCCCAGTGGCGTTGCTCAACCTTTCTTAGATGGCTTGGCAGTCTGGAGCACTTGCGCGCCATGCTTGTCTCCTCTCTTCTGCATTCCAATTCAGACCTGCATTGAGGCCTCCTGACTCTCCTTTTCCCATTTTCTCTCTCAGGTATTTCCCCTAACAAAATCTCTGTATGCTTACCTGAGTGTTGATCAATCAGTCATGTTTGACTTTGCAACCCCATGGATTGTAGCCCGTCAGGCTCCTCTGTCCATGGAATTCTGCAAGCATGGACACTGAAGTGGGTAGCCAGTCCCTTCTCCAGGGGATCTTCTTGACTGAAGGATTGAACCTGGATCTCCTGCAGGGGTATACATGCTTAATCCCATCTTACCGTCTTGCTCTTTGTGGGACCTGAACTAACATCTCATTCAAGGAGGATGTTGTGGAGCAGAAATGACTGCTCATCCATATCGCTTGGTACAGTGGAGTCTTTCTGCAGTTGCCATGGGACCCTTCTCAGGATTACCTGCAACTGCCTGACCAAGCCGCCCAGCTCCTATGCCATCCTGGAAGAAGGCTGAGCATGGAGGACCCGGATTGGCTCCCAGACACGGTTCTCAACCATGAGCGAGGAGAAACGGTGGGGAAATGTTCTTTTCTTGTGCCTGCATGAGACCCTGTATTATGAGTTCACGTAGAAGATTCCCAGTTTCTCCGTGGAGCGGGCTGTCAGTCTACCGGTCCTGTCTTCACTCTCACATGACGGCTTCCTGGGATCATCTCCTAAATAGACTCCTTGTACCCAAATCTGTGTTTATGAGTCTGCCTTTGGGGAGACTCACAAGAAGGGACGTCATCAAAATTGAGTGAGTTCCATTTTAAATTGTCTCACTTATTCAAGAATTAGTGAATTCTAAGTCTCTTGAGGTCAGGGAAGTAAAGCCAGTGAGTGACTCTGGCCAGGTGAAGATGGATGGAGTGCAGAGCTCGGGCTCGGGGCAAGAAGGTGGTGGCTCCTTACTCCCTTCCCGTTTGCTCTGCAGAAATGTGGCTCCAGAAAGCCTGATGCTCTGATTTTTACAGAGAGGCGATGAAACCATCAAATATATGTGGGTAAAATTTTAAAACTTTTAAATAGCTTTGTTGGAGAAGGAAATGCATCTATCTGCTATACGAAGAAGTGGACCTGGAGCATGTGATTAGAGATTCAAGGCAAGGATCCTCTTGAACTTAAACATGTAGAAATGCAAAGCTAAACACCACTCCTTTGATGCTATCCACTTGCAGCAACAAGCTCTTGATCTGTTCCTGTTCTACTTTTTTAAAAACACTCTTGAGAGAATTCTTGGGCTCGTGGCCTATCAAATCCAATAAGAAAACGGGTGAGTCAACATGGCATCAAGCGCCTTGCACAGTCTGTGTTTTTGGACGCATCAACAGACAAGAAGAGTTTTGTTCATCTCTCTGAGGCATAAAGCTTCTGATGTTTTAAGAACAGAGGCAAGTTGAGGGAATACTCCTTCTTAAAGACACTGTTGCTAACTTAAAGAGAAACCCTTGAAGACTAAATACTCTTATGATGACTTGAAAGGCATCATCTTTACCTTGCTTTCAAGTGGTATTTGCTGTGTCTGTCTCCTCTCTCTGCATTTTCCCCCATGGGTCCTCTCTATTGGTACATTATGACCCTTCTATTGTTGCTTCACGTCTTTGATACTGCAAGTGGCCCTCCTCCTCTTTCCTGTACCCAGTATTCCCTATTCTTTGCTTAACTCCTGGTCATCCTTTACAAGACGCAGTTTGAATATGACAGTGAGTTTTTTCTTCCCTAAATAGCTAGGCAGAGTTAAGAGTGCTAGGTATTCAGAGACACTTCTCTAAACCTCTTTAATAATCCTCCTGTTGGGTAATTATTATTTGTCTCATTGTCTATACCTCTATACAAGAATCTGGTGAGGGGCCAGCTCGCAGATACATTTTTTTTTCCAGTGTGTAGCACAGAGCACTTGGTGACACATGGCTCGTGAAAGGTGCAGTCCCTGTCTCACCCTGCATCCCTCCGCCCGCCTGCCTCACCCATCCTCTCCTGCTCTCAAGCCAGCAGGACTTGCAATGAACAACTAAAACTAGCGTCCCAAGGCCTATTATCATACCTCAAAGATCCTGGAGTTTCTTCCTCTCTCTGTTCCTCTTCATGCCCTGAATGGGAGCTCAGGGAGGAGGAAGACGGGAAAGCAAAGAGGACACAGCAGGGTCACGAAGGCAAACCTGGCAATTCTAAGGGTTTTACTCACATAACTGGAGGACGAGGCCTTGTACCTCATTTCAGCCTCACAAAAGCTCTCAGAGATGAGGCGAGTAGACATCATGGTCCCAGTGTCGAGAGTGCCAATCAAAGCGGATGCTGAGAGGAGCGACTGAATGACCTTGTATGATCTAGTCACCCCCCCCCACTCTCACAGAGCCATCCACAACCCCCCCCCCAACTCTCACAGAGCCCTGCTGGTGCGTGCCTCCTATTTAAAGGCCAGGGGACCACTATTGGCTCAAGTCCCCTCTGAATGACAGCCTCCCTGTCTCCTCCAGGTTTCCTTTCCTCCTTGCTGTTGTTTCTATTAGTCTGCTTCGCTAGAAATCAAACCCAGCGACAACTCAGCCAGAACCAATGAGTAACCCACTAAGTGATGTTACAGCATCTTTTGTAAAGGAATTCGAGTCCAACTTGACATCCATCTATCAAGCCTGGTTAGCGCTAATAAAATCAGGTCTCCCACAGTCCAGCTGGATGGACTGGCTGACCCTGCAGCTCAAATGATTCGTGGTAATCTGTGGTTCCTCATGATAATTTGAAGTCCTGTGGGAGGAAAAAGCTAAATAACTCCCTTCAAGTGATGGAGCTTGTCCGAAAACAGGCCTTCTATCCCTGTCTTTCTCTGTGCTCCTCTAGGAAAGTATCTAAAGCCCATTTTGGAAGATGTTGTGTAATTGCAAAATGGCAAAGTGGATCAGATAGAGGGAAGCTAAGAAGAAACTATAGATGCCTTCAGTTCCACGTCTCCCCATGATACTGCAAATGAAAGCATCTGTCTTTGTCTAAAAGCAGAGTTTAGGGCAAGAAATACAGCATCTTCTTGCCTTGCTGGTCTGGATGAGGAAAAATAAAATTATCCATGCGTGTGTGCTAAGTCACTTCAGTCATGTCCAACTCCTTGTGACGCCCAAGGACTGTAGCCCACCAGGCTCCTCTATCCATGGGATTCTTCAAGCAAGGATATTGGAGTGGGTTGCCATGCCCTTCTCCAGGGGATCTTTCCAACCCAGGGATCGAACCCACATCTCTTATGTCTAACCTGCATTGGTAGATGGGTTCTTTACCACTAGCACCACCTGGGAAGCCCAAAGCTATCCATAGGTAAGGGTGTTTTCTTCAGAGAAGATGGAACAAACACAGTTTTTCCTATTTCTCCCACTACTGCTGCTGCTGCTGCTGCTGCTGCTAAGTCGTTTTAGTCGCGTCCGACTCTGTGCAACCCCAGAGATGGCTGCCCACCAGGCTCCCCCATCCCTGGGATTCTCCAGATAAGGACACTGGAGTGGGTTGCCATTTCCTTATCCAATGCATGAAAGTGAAAAGTGAAAGTGAAGTTGCTCAGTCGTATCTGACTCTTAGCGACCCCATGGACTGCAGCCCACCAGGCTCCTCCGTCCATGGGATTTTCCAGGCAAGAGTACTGGAGTGGGGCGCCATTGCCTTCTCCTTCTCCCACTACACATAAGCAAAATTTGGGGGCATTATATATCTGATAAACATACACAGCTCTGATAGATGGAGAGAAGAAGGTAGCCTGGCTGGAGTGTTGAGACCCAGGAAAGATTGCGTGCGTGTAAGTGCACGGCAGTGTCACACGCCACAGCTTCAGAAAGCACTCTTTTCATATCTCTGCTGTTTAGGCAAAGCTCCGTGAACCTCATTTCTCTGTGTGCTCAGTTGGTTTAAAATGAGGTGACCAATGTTAGGATATTCTGCTCCATATTTCACTCCATTTTTTTTATTTAGTTACATATGAAATGAAAATGAAACACCTGGGAATGATCCAGTACTGACTTCTCTGGGTTTTCTCGTTGTCTAATATATCCCAAACTTGGAACTGAAGAAGCTGACAATCCAGAAATGCCAATAGATAAAAATAGCCCCAACAAAAGTCAGCACTCTATTTAAAGGACCAGAAAAGGGTCAATCTGAGAAGACAGAAAACCTTAGATAATACCTCTCTACTCAGCAAAACACCACAGAGAACAGCTGTGACCTCACTCCATCCACCCAGCAAAGTGTGGGTAGCCTAGGTGTGCTCCTTTGCCAGCCTGGTTTCAGAGAGGCCAAAGAGAGCCTGGGACTGCACCCCCAGGCGATGACTTCCCATGGTGGGGTCAATGGAGACCGTGCCTTTCCACAGACGTCTGGCAGTGTTGAAGCCCGCCTCCCAATCCCAGGTCGGGGGGTGTTACAGGGGCCCTAATGCACCACTGGCCAGTGATAATCAGACCCGTCTCCATGATGTCACTTCATGGGAAATAGGCAAAAAATGGAAACAGTGGCGAATTTTATTTTCTGCGGACAGTGACTGCAGTCATGAAATTAAAAAACATTTGCTCCTTGGAAGGAAAGCTGTGATGAAACCTAGACAGCTTATTAAAAAGCAGAGACATTACTTTGACAACAAAGGTCCATCTAGTTGGACTATAAAGAAAGCTGAGAGCCAAACAATTGATGCTTTTGAACTGTGGTGTTAGAGAAGATTCTTGAGAGTCTTTTGGACTGCAAGGAGATCCACCTAGTCCATCCTAAAGGAAAAAAACCCTGAATATTCACTGGAAGTTCTGACGCTGGAGCTGAAACTCCAGCCATGTTCTCCTAGGGAAGAATAACAAGACATTTCTGCCTTTTCTGATTGGAGAGGTGTTAGTGGCGGTGTTGTGGGGAAGGACATTCACTCAGTAATGAGGAAAACCTTGACCTACTTTAGTGCCAGTGGAGGCAGAATTGAGAATCTGACCTTCAGCTTCCACCTGGCAGTGAGGGAGGGGCCCACTCTTCACCACCACCCCATCTCACACAGGTGTCAGAAGAGACAGGTTAGAGCAGAAGCTTCATATCTGAAGTACCCAGGTTTTATTAAAGTAAAACTCAAGCATGATGCTAAGAGTTCAGAATCTCAAACTGATAGGTTAAAAAAAAAAAATAGACACTAACCTCAAGATAATAGATGATCAAAGAAATTGAAGGAAATAAAAAATGGAGAGGCATACCAAATTTAGGAATTAGAAAATGACACAGTGAATTCCTACAAAGACTATAAGTTTACAACAATTCCTATCAAAATCTCAGCAACAATTTTTCACATTGATAAGCTTATTCTAGAATGCCTATGTAAAACAAAGGAACTAGAATATTTAATTTTATTTTTTTAAAAAAAGGATAAAATGGGAGGAATCTGTTTTCCTGGTTTCAATATGGCAATCAAGACTGTGGAAGCAAATGGCCAAAAAGTGGTCTTTCAGAGGCCACAAAAATAAAAGATGAACCTTGGTCTAAGTCTCATATCTTATACAAAAAAATTTACCAAAATGAATAGAGTGCACAGGGTGAAACAGAAAACTACTGGACATTAGTGGGAAAACTAAATATTCACCCGAACTTTGAGTCTTGAGTTACAGCCTTTTGTGTGTGTGTGTGTGTGTGTGTGTGTGTGTGCATGCGTGCATATGTGTGTGTCTATGTGTGTGTGTGTGCATGTGTGCGTGTGTGCATATGTGTGTGTGTGCGTGCGTGTGTGTACTCAGTTGCATCCAACTCTTTTTGATCCCATGGACTTGGTCCGGCTAGGCTCCTCTGTCCATGCAGTTCTCCAGGCAAGAACCCTGGCCTGGGACCCCGTCTTCCCGACCCAGAGACTGAACCTGTCTCTTGAGTCGCTCTTTCGTTGGCAGGTGAGTCTTTCACCACTGCTCCACCTGGGAAAACCATAGGATTTGATGCACATAGCCAAATACAGTAATTATATAAATGATAATTCAGGTAGCAAATTTATGAAACACATAATCTAGAATAATTAAGTTACACAATGTTACACAACCTTGATTTAACATTTATTTAGAGTTTGGGAATAGGTGGTTTGGGCAATTCAGAATTGTCTTTTGGATTCTCTATAACAATAGACTGAAAAAGGTAACTGAATTCATTGACTTCTGCTTCATTGACTATGATAAATCCTTTGACTGTGTGGATCACAACAAACTGTGGAAAATTATTTAAGAGATGGGAATACCAGACCACCTGACCTGCCTCCTGAGAAACCTGTATGCAGGTCAAGAAACAACAGTTAGAACCATACATGGAACATTGGACTAGTTCAAAACTGGGAAAGAAGTGTGTCAAGGCTGTATACTGTCACCCTGCTAATTTAACTTATATGCAGAGTACATCATGAGAAACGCTGGACTGGAAGAAACACAAGCTGGAATCAAGTTTTCCGGGAGAAATATCAGTAACCTCAGATATGCAGATGACACCATCCCTATGGCAGAAAGTGAAGAACTAAAGAGCCTCTTGATGAAAGCAAAAGAGAGGAGTGAAAAAGCTATCTTAAAACTCAACATTCAGAAAATTAGATCATGGCGTCCAGTCCCATCACTTCATGGCAAATAGATGAGGAAAACATGGAAACAGTGTCAGATTTTATTTCCTTGGCTCCAAAATCACTGCTGGTGGTGACCACAGCCATGAACTTAAAAGATGCTTGCTCCTTGGAAGGAAAGCTGTGAGCAAACCTAGACAACATTTTAGAAAGCAGAGACATCATTTTGGTGACAAAGTTCTGTATAGTCAAAGCTATGATTTTTCCGGTAGTCATGTATGGATGTGAGTTGGACTATAAAGAAAGCTGAGTACCCAAGAATTGATACTTTTGAACTGTGGTGTTGTAGACTCTTGAGAGTCCCTTGAACTGCAGGGAGATCAAACTGGTCAATACTAAAGGAAATCAATTCATAATATTCATTGGAAAGACTGATGCTGAAGCTGAAACTCCAATACTTTGGCCACCTGATGCGAAGAACTGACTCATCAGAAAAACCCTGGTTCTGGAAAAGATTGAAGGCAGGAGGAGAAGGTGACAGAAGAGGAGGTGGCTGGATGGCATCACCGACTAAAGGGACATAAGTTTGAGCAAGCTCTGAGAGATAATGAGGACAGGGAAGCCTGGCGTGCTGCAGTTCGTGGGGTCACAAGAATCAGGCACAATTTAGTGACTGGAGAACAACATAGCAATAGACACAGTGGTTTGGCCACCAGGGTGGTGTCTGCTCCTGTTCAGGCACGGTAACTGATGGACCGGCATTGTGTCTATTATTTTTTAAAAATGTCAGTGATCAGTAAATTAAAAGCAAGATGAAATAAATTATTTCTAAGTCTGAAGGAGGAGACTTTAATTAGAACTTGAGTGTTCATATGAATGAATTATCTTTGATGTGCCAAAATGTGTTTAATTACTGTTAGGGATATCTCGCTTCAAAAAAGAGTGAAAAATACATCACATATTTCCCTATTGCATTCTGTCCACTTTTCTCTCCATCTCCAGGGACAAATTATTTTTCTTTTAACCTTTCTTTACCTCATGTAAACTTTTAACAAGAAGACAAAGGAGTAAAGAAAAAATATTTGAAATGTTATCCTTCTCATTTTATAACTTAGGGAAGAGGCATTGGTAGAAATATAATATGAGTCACAAATATACACCAGATGTGTAATTTTATATTTTCTAGTAGATGTATTACAAAAGGAAATCTGTTACATTAATAATAAGTTTGATCTAATATATTCAAGTTATCATTTCAACATGTATTCAACATAGAAACATTAGTGAGATATTTTGCATATTTTCCCACACTATCCTCAAAATCTGGTGTATATTTACACTTACTGCCTTCAGTTCATACTGACCACATTCAAGGGCTCAGTAGCTACAGCTTAGTGGCTCTTAGATTGAACAGTGATGCTTAGAGAATTAAGAAAAAAATGTTTTCTTTACTCAAAAAAATTCATGTACTGATTACAGCCACAATATTTCCTTCATGAGCCTGCAGTCTTCATATATTTATGTCGCTAGATTAATCTATAAAGTAGGCTTTCCAGTCATGATACACAGTTGCATACACACAGTTAGCTTATTTCTCCTTCAGGTCCTTAGTTCCTTATGTGAACTTAAAATTGCCTGTAACTGTGTGGAAAATCAAGAACTAACTGTAACATTAGGCAATGGTTCTCTGGTAGTGATATAATAGACCACATTCATCAAGAGGGAAACCTATACTCGTAAGTTATTTTTTCCCTGAAAGACAAGAAAATAGGCAAGGTCTGTAACTGAAATAAGAAATCAGGAATTATCATTCTATTCTAAAACAGAAATAAGCTGTTTTAACTACTTATCAGTAAGAATTTCAGGGCAATAGAATCATGTGTTGAAAACGTGACCATTTCGTCTGCTCAAATGATAAATAGAACCAATGGCCTGTGCTCAATAGCTCTGTCCTGCCCAGCACTTTGCGACCCTGTGGACTGTAGCCCACCAGGCTCCTCTGTCCATGAGCTCTCCCAGGCAAGAACACTGGAGAGGGTTGCCATTTCCTACTCCAGGGGATCTTCCCAAGGCAGGGATCAAACCCAAGGGTCCTGCATCTCCTGCACTGGCAGGTGGGTTCTTTCCCACGGAGCCATCAATGGCCAAATAGAACACCATATTAAAGTATGAAAGTTGCTCTTTCTTTGTTTTTTTTTTTTCCTTTATTTTTATTTTTGACATTGCTTTTATTTCTATTATCTCCTAATGCATTGCAGTGATAGAGACAGAAGCAAGTACTTCCTCCTACTGCACGGCCAGTACCCTCTTCTGAGCCTCCTCACATCCTGCTTGGATGATGAAAGTTGCCCTGAGAACCCACCGCTCCTTCCGTCTGTGCCCCATACAGCTTATTGCAACACAGAAGTCAGAAGGAATAGGTATAATTTGGTAACTACTCTAGGAAAAAACACCAATGCTTTCATTTCCCTCAAGCACAAGAACATCCACCGAGCTCTGCAGGCTCTTCCCTGTGAGCTCCCAGACCTCAGGTCCTGCTGCTCTTCCTGATGCTTACCTCACCCCGAACTCCCTGGCCTCACTGATCTTTGAACAAACCTGTAAACTCCTCTCGTGGGTTCTTCACACTAGTATTCTCTTTGCCCAGAAAGGCAAGTATCACGTGGTTTGGCACCCGATTTCTTTTTCACCTACCTGAATTCTTGAGGCCTACCCTAACCGTTAAGGTTCTAATTTGCACCCAACTCTCTCCCCTCAGCTTTCTAATTCCCCTTTTCTTCTCCCTTCCTCTCTCAACACTCATTATCTCCTAATAATTACATCTTTTATAATCTTCTTATTGATCATGTCCCTTTTATTTTCTGCTATAGGACATTAGAATGTACATTCCACCAGGGTAGAGATCTTTATTTTTTCTTAGTATTGCCTCTGAGTTAACAAATGAGTTTGATGTTTATGCTTCCCAGGTGGCACTAGTGATAAAGAATCCACCCACCAATGCAGGTGGAAGTAAGAGATGTGGGTTCAATCCTGGATTGGGAAGATCCTGTGGAGGAGGGCAAGGCAACCCTCCTTTTTCTTTAAGCATCCTTGGATTTTGGTTTCTCAGCACTAACTGTATCATCAAGTCAGGGATCTTGCTAGCAGTAGGCCATGTGTATTTGAAGCCAGAGGTTTTCAGCGAGGCATGAGCTTTCAGCAGCACTGGCTAGAGAGGAAAACCGGCTTGCTGCACTATGTACCTATTTGGAGGACACTGCGTTCCTTATAATACTTTCAGCCTTTTAGAGAAATAACAGATCTGAATAAATAAACTTAAAACCAGTGTGTGAAGTCTCCCCCAGGACTTCTATTTCAAGCTCGTTGTTTTAGATTTCCCATTTTTACTTAAAATTGGAAAACTTCACATACACTACAGCTTGGCTGGGAGCATATGACTACATATACTCAACTGCCGTATTTTATATGTCAGCAACCACCCACTGCGTGTTGAATAAATAATTAGCCAGAAGAGATTAAGAGGATGAGAAGTTGCTGAAAACCTCAAGATGCTTTCAAAATTAAATATGTATAATGTTTAATTTGTTACTAAATATGTCACTTTAAAAATACTCTGGAAAGTAAACATTCTTAAATCAACTATAATACTACCCAAGAAGTTTTAATTTTCTCCACAATTAAGTCCTGCATGTAAAAACTGTATTTAGACAAAACTAATATGGTAAAAATCAATGATCTGATTAAAGTAAGTAAACATTTTCAAAATCTTACTTCTAAAATTAAAACAAAATGATCAGCGAAAAAAATAGCAGTGCTTCCTTGTTTATTTAACTTATGTGCAGAGTACATCATGAGAAATGCTGGGCTGGATGAAACACAAGCTGGAATCAAGATTGCTGGGAGAAATATCAATAACCTCAGATATGCAGATGACACCACCCTATGGCAGAAAATGAAAAAGAACTAAAGAGCTTCTTGATGAAAGTGAAAGAGGAGAGTGAAAAAGTTGGCTTAAAGCTCAACATTCAGAAAACAAAGATTATGGCATCTGGTCCCATCACTTCATGGCAAATAGACGGGAAACAGTGGAAACAATGTCAGACTTTATTTTGCTGGGCTCCAAAATCACTGCAGATGGTGACTGCAGCCATGAAATTAAAAGACACTTGCTCCTTGGAAGGAAAGTTATGACCAACCTAGACAGCATATTAAAACCAGAGGCTTTACCTTGCCAACAAAGGTCCGTCTAGTCAGGGGTATGGTTTTTCCAGCAGTCATGTATGGATGTGAGTGTTGGACTATAAGGAAAGCTGAGTGCCGAAGAATTGATGCTTTTGAACTGTGGTGTTGGAGAAGACTCTTGAGAGTCCCTTGGACTGCCAGGAGATGTCCGTCCTAAAAGAGATCAGTCCTGGGTGTTCATTGGAAGGACTGATGTTGAAGCTGATACTCCAACACTTTGGCCAGCTGATGCGAAGAGCTCACTCATTTGAAAAGACCTTGATGCTGGGAGGGATTGGGGGCAGGAGGAGAAGGGGACGACAGAGGATGAGATGGCTGGAAGGCATCACCAACTCAATGGACATGAATTTGCGTAAACTCTAGGAGTTGGTGATGGACAGGGAGGCCTGGCGTGCTGCAGTCCATGGGGTCGCAGAGTCGGACATGACTGAGTGACTGAACTGAACTGAACTGGCTTGAATATTTAGATCATTACTTTTTTCCCAGTTCACATTCTGTGTGGATTCAAAGTTGAAGTAATAGAATAATAGACAGGAACTTTGATGCTTTCTGAGTTGAGGCATTCAATATGGTCAGTCGGGTGACCAGAGTGGCTCTCAGGAAATGAAGATAAGACAGCATCAGTATTTTGCTGATCAATTTATTTGCCATCACATGACATTATCCATTCTGTGCTTCAAATTTACACATTCCAGATTAAGTAAGTCTAAGCCCGGTGCAAAGATGAGAGGCCATATCAGTGGCTTCTGTGTCCCGTCTGTGACCGGGTCGTGATCCTTGGTTCAGAGACTAGATGGTAAACATGAAGAAGTGAACCATGCAAATAGCCACCTAAATGGTATAACTAAAGAGCAGTTACTGCAAAACAGATCAACTACAGATAGGAAAAGTAGTTACTAGAGTATAAATTACTAGCAGAGATGAAGATAATCCACTTTTGTTGTGCTATCTCATCATTTATTTGCTTTTGCCTAAGTTAGTCATTGGGATTTCCCTGGTGGCACAAATAGTGAAGACTCTGCCCACAATGCAGGAGACATGAGTTCAATCCTTGGGTCAGGAAGACCCTTGGAGAAAAGAATGGCAAGCCACTCCAGTATTCTTGCCTGGAGAATCCCATGGACAGAAGCGCCTGGTGGGCTGCAGTCCACAGGATTGGATTGAGTCGGACACGACTGAGCGACTAACACTTTCACTTTCAAGTTAGTTGTTAAGTCATTGGAGCTTGTCACTGAAAGAAAATGTCATCACACAAAAAAGAAATGTTTAAACTTTCACACATTCTAGATGTCATAACAGAAGCCTACACTCAGCCATAAAACCTCCAGCCAAATTCCCTGACCATTTCCTTAAACTTTTCTGTAATTAAACCTTGTTCAATGGCAATTGAATTTTGTTTTGCTTTGTTTTCACAGAAAATTACACTAAAGAAATCCACAAACTAAAGATACCTCAATATTTTTTCTTTCTTTGTTTAATAACATCATGGGAAATTCATAATAACCAGAATCACATATATTTAACCCCAGTGTATTATTTTTCATTTTTTCTTTAAAAGAAATTGAAAAAAATCAGTTTATGTACCTGAAATTATCATTGACTTTTATCTCTAGTTTTCTATTAAAAAGGTGTTTTATAATAAATGTGATTATTGTGATGAAGTAAATCAAAGCTGTGGTTTTTCCTGTGGTCACGTGTGGATGTGAGAGCTGGACTGTGAAGAAGGCTGAGCGCAGAAGAATTGATACTTTTGAACTGTGGTGTTGGAGAAGACTCTTGAGAGTCCCTTGAACTGCAAGGAGATCCAACCAGTCCATTCTAAAGGAGATCAGCCCTGGGATTTCTTTGGAGAGAATGATGCTAAAGCTGAAACTCCAGTACTTTGGCCAGCTCATGCGAAGAGTTGACTCATTGGAAAAGACCCTGATGCTGGGAGGGATTGGAGGCAGGAGAAGAAGGGGACGACCGAGGATGAGATGGCTGGATGGCATCACTGACTCAATGGACGTGAGTCTGAGTGAACTCCGGGAGTTGGTGATGGACAGGGAGGCCTGGCGGGCTGCGATTCCTGGGGTCGCAAAGAGTCAGACACTACTGAACGACTGGACTGAACTGAACTGAAAGGAGCAGAATTTTATATTTCACAAATTTCATGGAAAGTATGATATAATATAATGCTGTCTTTCACAGAGACTTCCAAGAAGAACTTGGAGGAAGAGTTTCTAGCTTTACAACTTTAAGTGTCCTGCAATCTATTATATCTTTGTTTTAGATAAGAAACTCTAACCACAATCTAATTGCGATTAAATATTCAGTGGCTGCTTATGAATTTTATGGATTATTCAAGTTCTTTGCTTCTCCTGTCATTAATTCCAAGCTTGTTAGATCCTCTTTCTTGCAATAGTGGGGACCTAATGAAGGGCCAGAGGTCAAAGTAGCCTTGGATGCATTTTGGGATGGGAGTGAGCTACAGCTGCTAGCCAGGAGGAAATCTGAAGTGATTTGAAGGCAAGGTCAGTCATAAACGAAGGTGTTTAGCTATTTACATAAAGGAGATTAAAGGAAACCTGCCCCCAAATCATTCCAGTGACCCAATGTTTTCCTTTGCTATTGCCGTCTTGACAAACCATCACAAACACTGTGACTCAAACAAAGCAAGCTTGTTATCATATAGTTCTTTAAGTCAGAAGTCTGGTACAGGTCTTTTCGAACTAAAATCAAGATGTAAGTGATCGCAAGTGGCCTCAGCCTGCAGCTTGAAGCGGGGCTTGGGTTCCTGGGCAGAGATTGTCAGATCACAGTGGTGAGAACACTAAATACAGGCACTAGACCAGTGGTCAGTGACAAGGGCTCTGGCCCTTCATCTCTGCAGAAAAAGAATTCCCACCAAGGAGGAAAGTAGAGAAACAAGTAAGGTATATATGAGGAAGAAAAGAATTTAAAAGCATACAGTACTTGTGGACAGACACTCGGCGGCATTGGAAAGCCAAGCCCGCGTGGTGTTTTGAATCACTGTTGCGGGGCGTTCCTTCCAGGTTTCCTTCCGCCAATTACGTGGCCCGCCTGGTTCTGAGTCCAGATTCGGTTCATCTCAGCGTCCTCGTGGACGTGCGCCAGCATCTCCAGCCGAGCTGGACTCTGCCACGGAGGCCAAAGGGAAGCGGCCTGACCTACTGCCGGGTGACGCCCGCTCCCCTTGTTGACCAGCAAGGAGCCTTTTGGCACATGCGTAGTCTGAGAGGCTTCCGTAACGTCAAGAATGAGAAACGTGGTGTCTTGTCTGGCAGGCCCAACCCTCCTCGCTCCTCCTGCTTTTAAGGAATGTTTGCTATCATCCAGTATCTTCCCTGATGGGGGCAAGTCTGCCTCCTTGCCTTTGCCGGTTACTGACCACTCACTTCCCTTGGCTCTTGGCCTCCTCCCTGCATCTTCATGCAATGAAGCATCTCTTTGGTCTTCATCGTAATTTACACCTTGTTTTGACCACAACCAGGAGAGGTTCTTCACCTTTAAAAATCCAAATAATCTGGAATAATCTTTCCTTCTAAAGATATACACCGATTTTTTTTTTTTTTGCTATGTAAAATAACATATTCATGCATTTCAGGGGATTCAGTTCAGTTCAGTTCAGTCGCTCAGTTGTGTCTGACTCTTTGAGACCCCACGAATCACAGCATGCTGGGCCTCCCTGTCCACCACCAACTCCCGGAGTTCACTCAGACTCGCGCCCATCGATAGGGCACCAGTGTCTTTGGGTCCAGATGTGTAGTTGTGTCTGACTCTGAGACCCTAGGAATGGTAGCCCACCAGGCTCCTCTGTCCGTGGGATTCTCCAGGCAAGAACACTGGAGTGGCCTGCCATTTCATCCTCCAGGGGGTCTTGCCAACCCGGACTGAACCTGCATCTCCTATGTCTCCTGCATTGGCAGGTGGGTTCTTTACCACTAGCACCACCTGGGAAGAGTCTTTATTCTGCCTACCACACTCAGTGAATATCAAACTTTCATACTGCTCCTCTTGTAGGTGAAGCAGTAATTAGTGCTACCAAACACCTAAGTAACTCACGAGTAATAAAGTAGTAGGAAGGAGCAAATCTGACTCCACAATGGATGTTTCTTTTACTTAAACCTTTATATTTTGTTACTTTTACTACAAGCTAATCATTAAGGGATGCTGCCTATAGCTTAAAGTATACATGAGGGCCCATTTCCTGGGACCCTGTCTCCCTCGCTGAGCTTTAAGCTAAAGGACCTGTGTTTAGCTCACAGAAAGCATCCTGCCCTGGCCTGCCTATGAATAGCTGCAGGAGAGGAAAAATTAGCACATCCCCTCCAGAGTCTGGCTGGAACCAGGAAACCTTTGCAGCAATTTGGGAAGATGCCCTAGAGTAAGAAATAGCAACCCACTCCAGTATTCTTGCCTGGAAAATCCCATGGACAGAGGAGACTGTGGGCCACAGTCCATGTGGTCCCAAAGAATCAGACTCAATTGAGCACACATACAATACACACCCACACACACCCACACACACCCATACACCCCCCCCACACACACACACCCACACCCCCCACACACATACCCATACACACACACACACACCCCACACACACCCCACACACACACCCACACACACCCACACCCACACACACACCCCACACACACCCATACACACACACACACACACACACACACCCATACACACACACACACACACCACACACACACACACACACCACACACACACACACACACACACACACACACATCACCTTTTCTACTTTACTGTTTGTTCTGTAAAAGAAGCTGCACCCAAATGCGAGCGAAGTGTTCTTGGGGCCACTAGGTCATGAACTCCTCCGCCTGCTGGCTTTCTGAATAAAGTCACTAATCTTTGCCCTGTTGCAGTGAAAAAGGAAAAAGGAGGAAGGAGTTTGTCTTTCTTTTTCCTGAGAACAAAGAAGATAAAGAGAACAGTGAGCAGGCCCCATCACTCCTAGTTTCCACTTGAACTCTTCCTAACCTGTAGTCTATACTTGTTTGCTTTCTGTCCCCTAATTCCAATGTAGCCTGAGCTACATTCTGCACCAACTCTACGCTAACCACATCCTGTATCTGGTCTCACCTTTACAACAGATCACCCCTTGTAGTTTTCTTTCTTTTTGTATTTCAGAAAGAAGGCCACCATGCAGTAAACCGGAGACAAAGGGACCTAATAACAAGGCCACCCACTGCCGACTACGACAGCTGGGAAACCACGCCAGAGGGAGAACGTCAGACCTTCGTCACTTTGCGCCTCATCATCCGCCACCCTAAGCCCGGGAGACAAACCTCTCAGACCCCGTGCAGGGAGGGGCACAGTTCTTGAGGCTCTAGCCAGCTGCGTTTCCTCCCTGCTGACTGAGGACTTCCAAACTTTGTCTCTTATATTTTTGTTCTGCTTCAGTGGGCAGAGAAAGACAAGAGTTTGGCGATATCACCCCAACACCTTGTCTCTTGATTTATTGGCCTATTCTTCAGCTGCAGTGAGCAGTGTGAGCTCGGACGAGGTAATCATACCTCCCTGATACTGAGTGCTTGCAGTCTGCCAGACGGTATCAGGTAATTCTTACAATGGCCCATGAAGCAGGCATTATTTTTATCACCATTTTACAGGTGAGGAGAGGGAGGATAAGTCACACCCTTTGACCAAGCTCAGTAACAAAGGCCATGTCCCACACCAGGGTCTTCTGGCTCCAGAGTCCATGCCCCGATTTTGGAAATTTGCCTGTCACCACATCACACTCATGAAAGGCCTGTGTTAAGGACTGTTTTCCCTAACTGAAAGAAATCTGAAGAGGATTTTCACTATTGCAAAAAGAGGGAAGAAGCAGAAGTAGCATCTGGAGTCGGTTTTGCTGCAGCTGTTGGAGAGGCATCGCCTGCAGCCACTGCCGCAGCAGCGAGGACCACGCCGCCTCCGAGCTCCTTCCCCAAGGCTCACACTCAGTGCTCAGCGCAAAGCCGCTGTGGGCTGCACTCTGTCCATGAGCGTCTGCGCTTCATCTCTATTTGTCTCGTGCATTTGTCAGCAAGATGCATCGGAAGGCAGCGGTTTCTTCGCTTTATGCCATTTCAGCTTATGAAAAGCGTCAACTGAGAACCAGTCACCACCTGAAAGTTGAGAGTTATGCTTGCTCGGTGGGACTTTTTAGGACTTCAAGTCCAGGAGGTGGCATCCCGAGTAGCCCTGACAGAACTGCCTTGAGGAGGCTGGGGGAGGAGGCTGGTCGTATAGGAGTCTGCAACAAAGCAGGCAGATGCTCTGAACATCAAAGATTGTTACAGGTATCTTAGGTTAAGGAATTTAACTCCCGTCTATGTTTGGAAAGATGCAAGCATCTGGGCTCACTGAAATCATCCCTTCCGGATGCATCTCTGCTATCTGGGGCCAGATCCTGCTCCTTGATTACTCACATTCTTCACTCCGTGTTCACAGGGAGTGGTGCTGTGGCTGTCTCCTGTGCTATCTCGCATCCTGCCTCCAACCCACCCAGCTCTTCAGCACTCACTGCTGACCAGGAAGTGACTGACGGCTGCTGGACAGACATCACTGCTCTTCCTGGGCTCAGAAATTTACTTTTGGAAGACAGAAATCCCTGATGGCTGTGGCATCCTTTTTTACCAATATGGCAGGAAATCTTCCATTTCACAGGCTTCCCAGGTAGCTCAGATGGTAAAGAATCTGCCTGTAATGCAGGAGACACTGGTTCAATTCCTGGGTTGGGAAGTTCCCCTGGAGAAGAGATAGGCTACCCACTTCACTATTCTTGGGCTTCTCTGGTGCCTCAGAGGGTAAAGAACCTCCCTACCAGTGCAGGAGACCTGGGTTCAATCCCTGGGTTGGGAAGATCTCCTGGAGGAGGGCATGGCAGCCCACTCCAGTATTCTTGCCTGGAGAATCCCCATGGACAGAGGAGCCTGGTGGGCTGCAGACCATAGGATCACAAGGAGTTGGACATGATTAAGAGACTGAGCACAATTCCATTGCACAAAGGCTTTCTTGGAATGCTCTGCATTGAGATAGACAGGAAAACTGGTAATTTATCCTCATCAATTTACACCTTGACTCTAAGACTTTAGCTAAATGAAGGCCATGAAGGAGATGGAAGGATCAGACTAAAGCAGTGGTTCTAACACTTCAGTCTGTCAGAGCTCCTGGGAAGGGCTTGATAAAATGCAGGACAGGCTCCACTCCTAGTTTCTGATTCAGCAGGTGGGGTGGGGCCTCAGAATCTGCATTCCCCAACTTCCCAGGTAATGACAATGCTTTTGAACTCTACTTCAAGAACCACTGGCCTGGAAAATGCAAAGCATGAGTCAGCTTGAGAATCTGCTCCAGGTGTTTTTAGAAGAAAGTGAACTTGAAGAAAATCACCTTGAAAAAAAGTTACTGAGTCTTGCAGACTAGAAGGGGTTGGAGAGAGAAACAAACGAGCCAGCTCCACCCCATTAAGCAGAACAACTTGACCAGGCCCATTTGTTCAGGTAGTGACAAGGATCAGACTGAAACCCAGGTCTGGAGAGGCACCAAACACCGTCAAGAACAAACATCACTCCCTTTTAGCCTTTCCAGCCTTCGATCCTGTAAGTGGGCTCAACCACCTGCACTGTCTCTACTCTCATGCCAGTAGATAAACGGAAGGCTGGCACCCTAGGTCTGCTTGACCAATTGGTTTGAAAACATTCTGGAACACTTGAAGCATAAATAAAGAGCAAAATCTGGTTTTATTCTCATCATTTTAATGTAAGCTGTGCATAAAACACACGCTATTTGAACATCGAGACGATTTTGCTAATTTTTTTTTCCCGAAAGAAGACCATTTCTCATGTTTCCAGCTGCGGTTCCCTGGCAAGGCCTGTGCTAGCAGCGCAGCTCTGCTGGGCATCTGGCCGGCACTAATACGGCCCCGAGAGAGACAGAAGGACCTGCTCTCATCATCCTTTCAGAAAGAATTTCAGCTCTCTGGAGCTTGGCGGGGAGTCACGTCTTGGCTTCATCATTTTCGAGCACTGGCATTCCTTTTGAAAGCCTATTTATTGAGGTTTCTGAAATGCCTTCTCTGACACCAAGTACGGTCATCATCTGACCATAAGATAATCAGAAGAACCTGGAAATGTTTGGAGTGAAATAGATGGCGCGCCTTAGGACTGGGGTGGAAGGGGAGCGTGAGATGAGCCAGATGTGAGAGCGTATGCACGGCATTTCTAGATGTCAGCGGTGTTGAAATATGTAGCTGAAAGCAAATGTAGATCAGCAAAGCCTGGAATAGAAATCACACTCTATTTCCTGCATGATTCATTTAAGGAGACTATTTATTGCATACTTGGTTTCAAGATCACATGCCCATTTTCTGCTATAATTGTTCTTACATAGATATATTTTGCTGGCCCTAAAATTAGCCTGACATCTTATCCAAAGAGACGGGGGAAGAGAGTTCATCTCCTGAGTACACAATGTCAAGTTTAAAATGTGCAAGATTATTGCAGCAACGATTGATGTCTCTAACATGAGGTCACTGAGGATGCTATTTGGTCCTCAATGGTTGATCTGAGTCAGAGATTAAGTGAAACACAAATCCCCAAGCCAAAGCTTCACTGGGAAGATAAATGTGCTAAGGATGTCTTTCAACCACAAGGAGAGTTAAGCACACCATCTTTGGCTCGACCACTGGAAGTCTGACGTTTTGGTTCTCCTACTGAAATATCACTGTGAATTCTCTGAGCTTTGTATGTGGTGGTATGTGTGGGCTATACCCAGAGTTCAGCTGTATTTCTATGGCCTTGAGAAAGAATTTGAGCCAATTCATAGCTCCTTGACTTGAAGGCAAATCCACCCAGAGAGAGTAACCAGGAATTGTTCCATCAGATGCAGAAAACATCTGTGTTTTCTAGAATAGCGTTTAAAATATTGCGCATCTCCAGCATGTCTATCAGGCCCTCACTAAAGAATCAAATCACCTCTTCTCGGCAACATTCGAACGTGCTCTTCGCCGGCTTGGCTCCTTCTGCCTTGTTACCTTTGTAGCCAGGTATGTTCTCTCCTTCCGTCCTGGAACAGTTTCAGCAGCCTGCTCAGGCCATTTTCACTGGATGGCTGTCCAAACATTGTGTCCTATGTTCTGACTCTCCCCTGCTTTAAGGTAACTGCTCTCCCGGCTCATGTTTCTACAGCTTACTTTTGCAACAACAGCATATTCACCTGGCTTCTTGGTGCTCTTTAGTTTCACAAACAAGCAGTAGGAATAACAAGCATCAATTTTGCATTCCACTTGCACGCTTCTCTCTGAGGATCCGTAGCACTTTAAAACTCCATTCTGAGCTGGGAAAATCCATATGATGGGCAAAACCTAGAGATGAGAATTACCTAGGTAAAAATAAATCGAAAATGAAATTCAGTTTCATTAGGTATGGTTTCTAGAGAGAAATTCACAATGTGCTAAAGAAAATAACACTAACGCTATAGTGCTTCACTGAGGTCACAGAAATCACATTCTCTGTAAAACTGCTAAGACATCCCGAGGTTGGCAGAAAGGTATTATCATTATTATCATTATTGTTATGGATTTTTGCATTTTCCTATTTCAAACCATTTAACATAGCCTGAATAATCATTTAAGTTTCAGTGTATAAGTTAACATTTATATAGAACTTTGAAATTTCCAAACATTTTTTGGGTGTCCTGTCAAGTGTGTTCTTCAGAACAATGCAGTGACTTAGCACTGAGATGAAGACTCTGATGTCTGAGGAGGACTGTGGCCAGTAAGGGCCAGACAGCCATAAAGCCAGTGGCCTTCCCACTGCACCGCCAGGTCCATATTCTGCCTCCAGAGCATCTTATTACAAATACCTGGGGAGTTTTGAAAAAACGTACCAATGCCCAGGCCCTAACTCTGGAGCTTCCCTGGTGCTTGAGTGATAAAGAGTCTGCCTGCCAAGGCAGGAGATGCAGGAGATGTGAGAGCTTGATCCCTGGGTCAGGAAGACCCCCTGGAGAAGGAAATGGCAGCCCACTCCAAGATTCTTGCCTGGAGAATCCCATGGACAGAGACGCCTGGCAGGCTACAGTCCCATGAGGTCAGACATAGCATCTAAACACGAACAGCACAAGGCCCTAACTCAGAATTGCTAAGTGTAGGGTCTAAGCATCAGTAATTTTTAGAAATTCTTTGGGAGATTCTGAGGTACAGCCAAGGGTGGGATCCACAGAACCAATGTGAATAGATTCTCTTATCATGGCTAATACTGAAGCATAAATTATTTAATCAATTCAGCATCTTGTAACATAGGCAGGCACACTAAAAGCAAAATAGCTGGCCTGCTATTTTTCATCTCTTATTCTTTTTCATTAAGGCTTTTTTAAGATGTGTCTTTAGCAGTGAAATGTCATCCCTTTTCACCTTTTCATACTGTTCATGGGGTTCTCAAGACAAGAATACTGAAGTGGTCTGCCATTCCCTTCTCCGGGTGATGCTTCTGAACTGTGGTGGTGGAGAAGATTCTTGCGAGTCCCTGGACTGCAAGGAGATCCAACCAGTCCATCCTAAAGGAGATCAGCCCTGGGTGTTCATTGGAAAGACTGATGCTAAAACTGAAACTCCCATACTTTGGCCACCTGATTCAAAGAACCAACTCATTGGAAAATACCCTGATGCTGGGAAAGATTGAGAAGAAGGGGATGACAGAGGATGAGATGGTTGCATGGCATCAGTGACGCGATGGACATGAACTTGGGTAAACGTCTGGAGGCCTAGCGTGCTGCAGTCCATGGGGTCGAAAAGAGTCGGACATGACTGAGGGACTGAGCTGACTAACTTAGCAGTGAATATATGAAACTATGGGGATATTTAATATGATTGGCTAATTGATCCCTTGAAACAGCAGGAACAGCATACACAGCAAACAGAGAAAGTCCTAAGCAGTGGACCCTGTCGAGTACCCAGTGTCAGCAGCCCCACGCATACCACCGCTTCTTGTCATGGAACCAGTCATTGGCGAGAGGTTTTGGTATATACCCAGGAGCGACGTAAGATCACCAGTGGCAATATGGCCCCTGACCAAATCCAACCAGTTACTTTGGCTCCAAGGTCCATTACTGCTGCCGCTAAGTCACTTCAGTCGTGTCTGACTCTGTGTGACCCCATAGACGGAAGCCCACCAGGCTGCCCCGTCCCTGGGATTCTCCAGGCAAGAGTACTGGAGTGGGTGCCACCGCCTTCTTCAAGGTCCATTACTGCTGAGTTGTAAATTTCCATTCAAAGTAGTTGTGACTTGCATTTTATCATTCTTTCTAAATGAAAATGCCCCAGTGCAATGGAAAGAGCAGTTTGCAAATATCAAGTCTCTGCACTTCCTTTGCCCTCACACCTCTCACCAGAGAAAGAAACCCCAGGCTTCTTTCTCTTCTTCTCTTTCCTATGAGACTGAGTTCAGAGGCTTACCTCCTAAAAGAAAACAGAAGATGGAATGAACTGACCTGCTTAGCATGATGCTAGATTAGAAAGCAAGACTTGGGAAAAGAGGGAACTCATTAAATTCTGCAATCCCTTCCTTGACTGATGTAAATCCATACTTGGTAGGTGGAGTAAGAAACAGCTTTTCGTAAACATGACCCAGGCAGAAAGATAAAGTGTGAGGAAGGCCACTCTGGTCTCTGGTTCTAAGAAAGGAGAGACAGCAGACAAAACTGCTAACAGCAGGAAGGCCTCAGATGGTGTTCCATATCCGTGCGTTGCTAGCTTGTGATGGAGTGATGAGCACTTCAAGTACTCTGGCCCTTGTTGGGGCTTTAGAAGGAGCACTCTGTGTATCTATTAACTGCTCATTCAGCGACATCTGTTGTGTGCCTACTGTGTGCTGATGCCTGTTCTAACTGGTGGAGATAAGCAAGCAAAACAACTAAACAAGCAAGACAAACAGAAGCATCCTTCCCTGTGCTTTTTGGCCCTCTGTGTATTTTCTATGGAGAAATGTCTATGTAGATCTTCCCCTTTTTTGAATGGATAAAGGTGTGGTACGTATGTACAGAGGAATGTGACTCAGCCACAGAAAAGGATGAAACAATGCCATTTGCAGCGATGTGGATGGACCTAGAAACTCTCACAGTCAGTCAGGCGGGGAAAGACAAATATCGTATGATATCACCCATGCACGCGTGCATGTTCAGGCGCTTCAGTCATGTCTGACTCTTTGTGACCCTGTGGTCTACAGTCCTCCAGGTTCGTCTGTCCGTGAGATTCTCCAGGCAGGAGTACTGGAGTGGGTTGCTGTGCTGGGCAACCAGGGGATCTTCCTGACCCAGAGACCAAGCACACCTCTCTAGCATCTCCTGCATTTGCGGGCTGATTCTTTACCGATGAACCACCTGGAAAGCCCAATATCACTCATATATGAAATTTTTTTTAAAAAATGATATAAATGAAGTTATTTGCAAAATAGAAACAGACTCACTGATTTTAAAAACAGAGCTATAGTTACGAGAGGGGGAGGGTTAACTAGGAGCTTGCGATTAGCGCGCACACCCTACTGTTTGTGGAGCGGATGACCAGCAAGGACCGCCTGTATCGCACAGGGAGCCCTCCTCAGCGTCCTGTGATAACCTAAATGGACACAGAATCTGAAAAAGAGTTGACATGTGTGTCTGTGCACCTGAATGAAGGAGTCACTCTGCTGCACACCTGGAAGTAACACCATGTTGTAGATCAACTACACTCCAATACGATCAAAAAACAAACGCCAGGAACCCCTGTAACAGGGAGGCCTGCGGGGCTTAGGGAGGCAGGCCTACCTTGTTCATTTCCGCTCAGTCCACAGCCAGCACTGGTGACAGGAGAGAGGACCTCTGCTAGAGGGTTGACTTAGACCTGAAAGCAAGGTATCTATTGAACCATCTAGACAGAGGCAGAATTATCCAGAGTCTAAACATGAACTTGGTGTGAGGTTACCGAAGCAAAACCAATAGAAAAATGAAACTGATCCTCCTCTTCCAAGGTATTCCAGGGCATATCACATCAACTAGTTCCAAGGGGGGAGAGAAACAAAGCTACGTGTCTTAGCACATGTATTAGTAACTTTGCAGCTCTGATCTAGTAGAGAACAGGGGATAGAATGGGACGGCAGAATGCCAGGGCACAGAGAGAGCCTGAGACAGAGAGTGTGGTCCTGGACCATCCTCGACGCTGGCGCACCAAGGGGCCCCAGGGAGACGCAGCCACCAAGAAACAGATGGCTCGGGGGCGTGAAGAACTGACGTGTGCTGCTGTTTGTGCAGATACACTTCTCAAACCCTTTAAACTAAGAACTGGAACTGTGCCCTGGTTACAAAGCTCAAATTCCTACAACAGAGAGTAGTGTATGTGAGCAGTTTTGGTCATTGAAGTTAGATAATGTCATGCTTAAATGAATTTGTATAAATGTATGTATACTCTGTGTCATTGGAATAGCCATTATGGGCTGCCATAGATTTCAAAACCGCTCTCCTGATTCTGTGGAACCCACCTGTGAAATCTGGAACCAAATACTTAGGTCCTCTGCCCAAACATCAGGAACCACAGCTCACTTTCCTCCTCTGTCAGACACTCAGTCAGTGTTCAGCGTCGTCTTCTTTACTTTTTACGCACTACATGGCTGTCATATTTCTGTAGTGTCCCCAAAGGCACCATTCACAGGTCTATGATCAAGGGGTTGTATAGGGCTTCATCTAAAGATCTAAGACCTTTGGCAGGATACACATTCTTCTTAGAAGCTCCCGGGATAGCAAGAAGACGGCACGTAGAGTGGATGACCGACAAGTGATCGCCATTTGCTAGAGGGTTTTTAGACTCTCCATTGCTCCATTTTGTGTCGATTACGTATCTGCAGTGTTTGGCGTGTTTCCTAAATATAGACAGACTCCACGAGATCCTCCGTGGCATCTAAGCGTGGCTGCTTAATTGTCTGCTTGTATGTTCAGGAAAGAGCATGAAATACGAGGCAATCGGTACACTGAATGCAATTCCCTGGTAATGATGAGGAAAGTAAAGCAGTTCTCCGAGGAAAGATCAGCTTTCCCTGGGTCATTAATTGGTTAAAGACCTTAAATCAGCATAAAATGCCTTTAGCTGGTAATTAGCATGCAAATAAGCACTGGCCCACAGGCCCAGGACTTAAAAGAAATGAGGCTGGGTTTAAAAAGAATGCTGGAGGCAAGCATATCTTAATAAAAATAAATAATTTCCAAAGCACTGGTACTTTTGCTTTATGGTATTTTCTTTTTTAACCCTGTGAACCCCACCCTGAGATTTGACTATTATTAAGATTCACCACTGAGGTCACTGAAATAAATTCTTTAAGAAATAACTGTCAGAAGACAGCAGATTGCTTCTGGGGAAGACCTGTGGGTTTTCCATTAGGAAGCTTATGAAACATTTCTATCTGGTACATAAAGCTGGGTTTTATATACCACAGTAAATTTTGCAAAGGCTGGAAAGTCACTGTAGAGATTAATAGATTTGGAACCCCCCAAATCAGCTCTACATCTCAAAGCTAGCAATCACCTTTGTGTTTTTCACGATAGGCTAGGCTAAGAGACTCTGAGAAATGAATCCCAGAATTTCAGGGCCTGAGCATCAGCAGAGCTGATCTCTCACTGTGGCTCCACTTCCAAGGCAGACAAGCAGGGGCCACTCCTCACCCACAGGACCCGGCTGTGGGAGGCTCTGCCCGCTTGTAACTGCACCACCTGGAGCCTCTGCCACTGGTTCCTGAGTGCTTTGCCCTGGAAGTGAGGCTCTTATTTCTGCTTTTAGCCTCTCGGCCAGCACAGGCCCTCTGGCCCCATCTAACTGGAGAGGGGCTGAGAAATATAGCAGGGCACTCAGTGAACATTCCAGTCTGATTGTACCCAAACCTTCGTGTTCTTCTCTGCTGCAACAAATCAGGTCAAGCGCAGGGTTGCCAACATGCTATTCAGAAATAAGAATCAGAAGAAAACACGGACACTGTCTCAAGAACTAACATGCCTGTGTGGGTGGGATGTGGTGCTCTGACCACTTCGTGTGGTGTTCAAGATGGAGTCCTCTTTGGAAGATACCAAAGTGCTCCTGCTGTTATTTTCCAAATTGTTTATCTGCATTACTATTTCTCAATACTTTCTTTCTTTATCTCACCCCTAAGGGAGTTTTTTTTTTTTGACATTTAATTTTTCCAAATGGCTCCCCAATGAAATATTACTACTACAGATATACTAGGTATCTATTCATGCACCAGATGTATATCTGAGCTTTACACATAAAAATAGCTTTTTTGTTCTACAAAAACCAAGGATTTTTGTTACCTCCTTGGAAATGATATCACCTTTAGTTCAGTTCAGTTGCTCAGTTGTGTCTGACTCTTTGCGACCCCATGAATCTCAGCACACCAGGCCTCCATGTCCATCACCAACCCTCGGAGTTCGCTCAACTCATGTCCATCGAGTCAGTGATGCCATCCAACCATCTCATCCTCTGTCGTCCCCTTCTCCTCCTGCCCCCAATCCCTCCCAGGGTCAGGGTCTTTTCAGTGAGTCAACTCTTCACATGAGGTGGCCAAAGTATTGGAGTTTCAGCTTCAGCATCAATCCTTCCAGTGAACACCCAGGACTGATCTCCTTTAGGATGGACTGGTTGGATCTCCTTGCAGTCCAAGGGACTCTCAAGAGTCTTCTCCAACAGGACAGTTCAAAAGCATCAATTCTTTGTCGCTCAGCTTTCTTCACAGTCCAACTCTCACATCCATACATGACCACAGGAAAAACCCTTAACCCTTAAGAATTGTGCCTGCTTAGTTGCTAAGTAGGATCCGACTCTTTTGTGACCCCATGAACTGTAGCCCCTCAGGCTCCTCTGTCCATGGATTTCCCAGGCAAGAATACTGGAGTGGGTTTTCCTTTCCTTCTCCAGGGATCTTTCTGACCCAGGGATCGAACCCTCATCCCCTGTCTCCTGCATTGGCAGGAATGTTCGTTACCACTGGGCCACTTGGGAAGCCTACCCTTGAGAATGTGTGATCTAAATTTAGCAAAACTGTTTCAAATTGTCTCTGTAAATAAGGCACTAGAAAGGAATTCAAATTGAAGACTTTTGCAGTTTGGCAGGAAGCATTAGCAGTGTTCCTTTGGGCAGATGCTAAAGATCATAAAATACCAGGGGGTCCCGTGCACAAGCTAGAATTGGAAATTTCTCTGGATAAAGGGCAAAAGCAGCATGCACGGATCAGTTCACCTGGAAAGTTTCCTTCTGTCCCCTCCCCTTTTTCCTTTTCCTCAATATGCAAGGGAATGGGAAGAAATTGATCCAAACAGCTTAAAAGTTGTTGTAATTTGGGGTTCTATGAAAACTGGTCAGAAGTGGATATTCAAGGGTGATATTCAGTATCACCTATGATGTGTGATATCCCACGAGGAAAACAATGAACCCTAGAGCTTGCCAAGGAGGATCCAGAGCATGACAGAGTTGGAAGCTGGGATGGGGCTCTGTTCAGCTGATGGAAGTACACCAGATTTCCAATTCTGTTATCTGACACAGTCTTCCAGAATTGGCAAGAAAATTTGAGCTGTTTTGCACGAATATTACAAAGAAAAAAAAAAGAAAGCAACTCATCTTGTCAGTAATATTTTGTAAGATATACCACATCAATTTCCACAGACTTTATACTATTTTATCCGTGACCAGTATGCTGACCTTGGTACTTGCCCTGGCATCCCTCTCTCCTGCCAGTCTCCTGTCTTTTCCACGTCAGCCCACTCCTCAGAGAGGACGCCGAGGGCTTGGAGCCCGGGCTCCATGTGGTCTTAATTTCACTTCATCAGAACTGTGGAAAAGTTGGAGAAGCAACAGTCGGAGGGGCAGGAAATGGGGGCATCAGACAGGAAGCACGGCTATCTTTAAAAAACTGCACAGAATTAATAAGGCGCTAGCTTGTTTCTAAGATCTATGATCAAGTGACTGCTCCAGATACCATTTACAAAATTGATACTTTGTTGGGAGACAAACCAACTTTGTGATATAATTAAATAGAAACTAAATTGGAGAAAATACATAATCATTTTCTTATTAATATGTTAACTTTGTAAAGAGTACTTGCATTGTAGTATTGTAGAATATTGTAGGCATTGAGCAAGATAACTAAAGCAAGTTAATTAGACTTCAAGTGAATTGCCACTATGTTAATTCATATTTTAAAAGAACAGTAATTAAAATCCAACATGTTATAGCAGCATTTTATTATATCTAATACTAACATTTCCTTATAAGTGATTCTAAAACTGTAGCTTAATGGATTAGTAAAAGTGCAGTAGGGTAACTGGGCATTTATTGTTAATAGAGTCTAGATTATAAAGTGAATTTTTATTGTTTTTAAAGTCATTCACTGCACAATTTTAATAATATAATACATTCCATTGGGAGTCTGTTTGTAGCCACTTGATACTGCGAATAACTTTCTATATACATATTAAAATAAATATTGGTTTGATATCATTTCTCCAGTCTCACTTTATCTATTTAAGAAAGTATAATTATCATGGTCTTTGGGCCTGACTGCCGAGCGCAGTGGGTGGTGCGACACGTGTCGTCCTGGGGTTTTCCTCATCAAACCACCATACCCGCTTGCCTAACGGCTCCCACATTTGAACCAGGGTAAGGTCCAAGCGGTGATTCTACTTCCTTCATGAAAAAAATAATTGGAGGATGGAGACGAGTTAAATAAAGCGTGTGAAGTCAGGTCAGATTCTTCCTCCCGCAGATAAACTGCGCTCCTGATCGCTTGCCGTTTAGAGGAGAGGAGCATCACTGCCCTGTTGATGCGGGGTCCCAGCGGGGCTCCAGCGGGCGACAAGGCCAGCGTGTGCCTGCAGAAACCAGGAGAAATCCTGTCCCTGCTCTAGGGACACGTGGCTCTAATCAAGCCACCCCGAGGCGGCCGCTACCCTGCTGCGGGCCGCTGCGGAGTCCCCGAGCGCTGGTGGTCTCTCCTTTCCCCTCCGAGCTTGAGATGAGCGAGGAGACGTGGCCCCTCTGAGCCCGTCACCGCCGCCCCGAGGACTGTCTTCCGCTCCCATGCTCCCAGCGAGGAAACAAGTGCAGCTGTGACCGCAGCGCCTCACAGTTCCGCACCTTCCAGGGAATGGCTGCACCTCCCTGCTGCTTGCTGGATGCCCAGATCGGCCCTCCAGCTGCTGGAGCCCCAGTTCTCCACGCCCTCCGGGCACCGCCGTGAGTGGACACCCGCCTCGCTTGGTCAGGTTCACTCCCTGGACAGCCTGCAGCCGGCAAGGAATCAAAGGTGGAGAGGACCCGCCATCCAACCTGAAGAGGGGAAGGGACCGAGGCCCACCGCTTCCTTCCCATGCTGCCACTGAGACCGCAGGGCAGTCCCAGCCTCATTTTGTCCAGTCCTGCATTTCCCGATTTCCTTCGGCGGTGGAACCCCCAGCACGTTCTCTGGTGAATTGTCCACCCCAGGACTTGCTTCCCAAGGAAATCGCTTTCATCCACCCTGTGCTGCTTCGGGATCTCGGGTTCACTACGATCTGTGGAGATCACAGAGGCAATGACACAGCCAGGGTGCTTGTGTTTCCATTTTGAAAACACATTTGGTGAATGGCTTAAATAAATGAAAACAGCAGTTGAGTTTAGGTTAACAAAAGGGATTGAGTTTATAGGATTTAAAAGAGCACTGATCTTGAAGGGCATTAGATGAAGTGAGGGACTCTTACAGTGAAAGATAATTAGATTCAGATCTTGAATACATTAGAAATCAGAGACACACATTTAGGTGGTGGTCTCAAAAGAGAAGGAACATTTTCCTTTGCAATCCTCAGTGTTTAAAATTAGATAAAGATCCCAGAGTAAAGCATGCTTTGCCTTTAAGCTTGTCATTGGATGACTCTTTGAGAAAAGACATCGTGTTTTCTACAGGGAAAGAGGTTTGAGTAAATGAGCGAATTTCTCTTGTAGATGTTACTAGAGAGGAACATTCAAGCTCATTACCATTTATACATAATGAAGTCATTCACTGAGCCTTTTAAATGCCCCTCCACTGAATGCATCCCAGGATAACAAGCATGGAACCAGGAAGAAAGCAATTGTTTTTGGGTTGTTTGTTTGTTTTTTATATTAATGACACTTTTGGAGATATCTCATTGAAACTTTCCAAATATTTGAAAAAGGAAGATCTAATAGATTTTTATAACAGACTTTGTTGTAGAATTCAGATAGTTTCCAGACAGTTCTGCACCCATGAGCTCTCTTTGAGCCCTCCACTCTCCCCAGAGATATCTGGGGTGATATCATCTTCTGATATCAGTGCTTTTTAAACTATAGATATCAGCTCAGTTCAGTTCCGTTGCTCAGTTATGTCCGACTCTGTAACCCCATGGACAGCAGCACGCCAGGCCTCCCTGTCCATCATCAACTTCTGGAGCTTGATCAAACTCATATTCATTGAGTTGGTGATGCCATCCAACCATCTCATCCTCTGTCATCCCCTTCCCCTTCCGCCTTCAATCTTTCCGGCATCAAGGACTTTTCAAATGAATCAGTTCTCAAATCAGGTAGCCAAAGTATTGCAGTTTCAGCTTTAGCATCAGTCCTTCCAATGAATATTCAGGACTGATTTATTTTAGGATGGACTGGTTGGAACTCCTTGCTGTCCAAGGGACTCTCAAGAGTCTTCTCTAATATAGCTCAAAAGTATGAATTCTTTGGTGCTTAGCTTTCTTTATGATCCAACTCTCACAACCATACATGACTACTAGAAAAATCATAGCTTTGTCATAAAAGTTTAATATTTCTTCTGAGTATTTTTAGTCTGATTCTTAGAAAGATTGAAGGCTGGAGTAGAAGAGGATGACAGAGGATGAGATGGTTGGATGGCATCACTGACTCGATGGACACGAGTTTGAGAAAGCTCCAGGAGTTGGTGATGGACAAAGAGGCCTGTCGTGCTGCAGTCCATGGGGTCACAAAGAGTCAGACACGACTGAGTGACTGAACTGAACTGAACTGATTTTTAGTTTGAGATTCAGAATGTTTCTGTGTTTAAACTTTTCTTCACCATATCTTTCTGGTGTCCTTAAATCACAGCATTTCCTTCCTGCCAAATAGCATTTATTGAGATTTAGAAATTGGAGATTAGCTAAAAAGTTGTAGGTAAATTAGAAGTCTCTTTAATAAACAGCATTAAGAAGAGTTACTGTCCTTTCTGTTCATGGAGGAGAAGTCTGCCACCAGGATGCAAACTCATTTGATTATTCACTTATTTTACTCCAACAACAGTGTTAATTATGACTTCAAACCTCAAATGGCTGGTGAGCTTTGAAATAAAGGGTACCTGGCTACAGAACCTAGTCTCCCTCCCCTCTATTTTCCTTTTTTCCTGCTTGCTTCTTTGTATGTTTTTTATCAACACTGATAGATATTCCTAACACAAAATGCAAAACTGGGTGCCCTCATTTATTCAGCAAACATTTCTGAACATCTGTTCTGTGCCCTAATATGTGTTAGAAAGGTGGGATACATTTTTAGCCAAGCAGGCTTATGCCTTCCCTAAAGGAACTTAATAGAAAGGAGAAAAAACTTTCTTCTACCTCTAGGCCTGAGCCTAAGAATTAAACTGACCTCAGACATTAACAAGAGAAAAGCATGCACATTTTATTTAATGGTTTTTACACGGACAAGAGAGTCTTAAAAAGGAAAATGAAGACCTGAAGAAGCTGTAAGGCCCCAAATCTCATACACTTTCAAAACAAAGAATGATAAATTGTGGGACTGGGATAAGACAATTTAACTTGGTCCAGGGGTAGCAAACAGTGGGCCCAGGACAAGGAAATACATGCAGGAAACTAAAGGTCATTTTAGTAGTTTTCTACATACAAAGCATTGGCTCCCATCAGGTGATAGAATGTTTTTCTCAGTCCAAAGAGGTTTCTTTTCTCACGGAACTTTTACGACTGGCTTTGAGGTAGAAAAGGGAAGCTCGGAGAGACCTTCCTGCACCTGCTGTTTCTCAAGAGCCTTCTGGTCTAAATAATCAACATGCCAAAGAAGCGTATTTGGGGTGGCCCATCCTCAACTCCTCATTCACATAAAATGATGCCTGCCTTCAGAGAGTTCATCCCAGATTAGGAGACATGCCTCAGCTGTATCAAATGCATCAGTTGCTACATGAAGATGAGCTTGAGAACATCTCAGTTACACTTTCAGGATTCAGGAAACTATCAACAAGAGAAAGAAATCCAGGCAAGGAAAGAGCTTGTTCAGGGATCTGGAGGCTTAACGGTGAGATTCTGGAGTAGCAGGGTTAGGAGGCACTGAATTGTATGCTTGCAAAGGGGAGACACAGGAAAAGAAGCAGACGTGTTAGCAAAAGTCTAGATCAGCTCACCAGTTTGCACTTCTTACTGAGACGGCTGGGATGGAAACTATGTCAGAGAGAGCAGACTGACCACCGAAGATTTGGGATCCCCTGCTGTGAGGCAGACTCACTGCTAAAAAGTGGCTTCCCTGCCAGCTACATTGTATAGTCTCTGTGAATCTAGACGGTGCTTGCTGCTGTTGTTTAGTCATTCAGTCGTGTCCAGTTCTTTGTGACCCCGTGGACTTTGCAGCCTGCCAGGCTCCTCTGCCAAGGGACTCTCCAGGCAAGAACACTGGAGTGGGCTGCCATTTCCTTCCTCAGGGCATCTTCCTGGCCCAGGGATCAAACCTTTGCCTTCTGCATCGGCAGGCAGATATTTTACCACTGAGCCACCAGGGAGGCCCACGTAGTGACTAGTGTTTACTAAGTGTGTCTCTCTCAGGTGGAGGGAAGATAAAATAAGGATTAGTTTTCTCCATTGCCTCTCATCTCTTGGTTGAATAATGATATGCAGGGCACCCTTGGAAGCTCCATGAAGAAGAAGGAACGGTCACCAGCAAACTAGGTTTTGAATGACTAGATGAATCTCAGCCCTGCTCTCTAATCAAGAACACCCATGCTGGACAGATCCATGAGTGAAAAGTCAGTGTTTACTCTAACATGCAATGGACATCGTCAGTTTTGTCACTGCAGCTTGTTTTACCCTAATTAATGTAAAAATCCATTAGAGGATTTTTTTTTCATATAGGTATGATATGATCAGTGCATATTTTTGAAAAGAGAAGATGCATTGTGTGGGCACAAAGGTCACGTGCTGGGAAATTGCAATAAGCTACTGGAAGGTGCGAGTTGTATCAGAACTGTCATCGATAAAGAAGATGACAGGTTTGGGCAACATTTGGATGAACCATCCTATAAGAATTGCTCCTAGCTTTAGTAAATGATGTCTAGTTGTTCCCAAGTTTAAAATACGAGTGGAAAGTTGTTAAAAACATAATCCAAAAATATCCCATTAACAATGAAATTTGTGGCACAGTAAACATGCATATTAGATTTGAAGAACCCAAATATGAGGACTGGAGGCAACTGTAAATATCACCTAACAATTCAAATACTGCAGCATTTGAAATGAAGGATTCTATTTTTAATGGGAAATCTGTATCTAATCATAAAAAGGAATACTTTTGGTTAGCTCTCCTTCATAGAAAGTGGCTCTTTCTCCACATGGATGTTAGCCAACTCATAAAGATAAGACTGCTATGATATGTTTCAAGGAGGAGAGCTCAGAGACTTGCAAACCACACAAGGTGTAGCTTGAAGGGAGGTGTTCCCTCTGCCCGGGCACAGGACGCCAGGTCATGAACCTTACAGAGGGAACATTACGGACTCGAGTCTGGAAGGAGAGGAGATGGCAAGGCAACAAGAGACATTGTTGGACGAATGATGGTGGTGATTGAGGCTATGAGTAAAGAAGGGATTGGCTCTTGCAATGCAAATAAATCAGAAGCCCGTTTGAAGCAAGGGAACAGTGTGCCTCTTGGAATCTGTTGAGTTCTTGCCTTTTCGATTTCCATATAATCTAATGCTCTCTTCAGGAAGTATCTTCCTATCCTAAGATACAAAAAAATATGTATATGTTAACTGCTAAAATATGAAAAGAGGCTTATACTCACACCTAGCTGCCTTGAACTGGTTTTGAATTAAAACAATAAAAAAGACATCAATCATATTTCTCAATCAGTATTTAGCATATCATTATCAACCTTGGCAGGGATAAATGACACATTTTTAGGTGATGCTAATGAAGACACTTTCAGATTGACAAAACTAGAAGTTTCTATTTGTAAAATAATCCCTGAATGAGACACTGGATCTCTGAGGGGGAGGTTTGCATCACTAAACTAGTGTTTTGCTCCTTTAAAGGATTCATACAAAAATTGATTAACCTATTTTTTCAAACCACACTTTAATATAATAATGTCTTTTTTTTAAAATGTCATGATGGTTATTCGTTGTTTGTTTTTACCTTTTGGGTGAAGGGGAATTTTTGTCCTTTGTTATTCCACTGTTGGCATTGAAGCCAGTGATAGAAAATATAGTGTAGCATTCAGAGAATTGTTTCAGAATTTGAGTTTTCAAATTCCTTTATATAATTGCATTAATATTTTTACTTATTCTAAAAATAATTCTTGTTTTTCTTATTATAAATTTATTATGTGTTCCATCTAGAAAATTTAAATATGAGAAAAGTATCAAACATTAAAATATTTTAAAATTTAATTGTCTTCTTTTTTGTTCTTTTTCTACTGCTCCGCACAGCTAAGTTTGTGCTTTTCCCTGTGATGCTCTATTATGTGGCGCCATGTCAAAAGGATTCTGTGACAGCAAAATGTTAGTGGCTATGTGATGATCCATCCCATCGATGCATCGTATGCTTTTCAATGATTCCTTTTTCTGAACATGTAAAATGTCCTCAAAATTGTGCTATTACAAAACACACACACACACACACACACACACACACAGAAGAGGAAAGACTTCACTTGAATAATCCTTCTCATAAGATATATCTATTATTTCTAAGTGACCTATGCTTCCCAGGTTGCTCAGCTGTAAGACTCTGCATGCCAATGCAGGAGACACAGCCTCGATCTCTGGGTTGGGAAGAAACCCTGCAGAAGGAAATAGCGACCCGCTCCAGTGCTCTTGCCCGGGAAATCCCATAGGTAGAGGAGCCTGGCAGGCTACAGTCCGTGGTATGGCGAAGAATTGGACAAGACTGAGAGACTAAACAGCAACAGACAGATAGATAAATAGGTCTGTGTGTGTGTTATCTTCTTACCAAAGACTCCTGGAAGTGAAATTTCTGCACCAGTGTGCACAGACCCTTTGGAAGGCTCCAGATACGCGCACCTAGACTGGCTCCAGGTTCCCTGCAGCACTTCACGCTCCGTCAGTGACCATTGTTATCTTGGCTACGCCAGCTTTCCTGTTGCTGCCCTGAGTCAAGTTGAGAGGCAAAAAAATGGGGTCTTATTATATGCATCATATTATTTTCCCTTCTCTGTCTACAAAGGGGAATGACTTTTTGCTCATTTGTTAATTTGGATTTAAATTCTTCCTTTCATGGATTGCCTTTCTAAACCTTTGCATAGCATTGTTCTTAAGATACTGATTTAAAGTAATATGTTTTTAGAAAGAAATATTCTAACACCTTTTCTTGTTAATCTTCATGACTTTTGTCTATATAACTTTTAATTATTCTGTCAGTTCAGTTCAGTTCAGTCACTCAGTCATGTCGACTCTTTGCGACCCCATGAATCGCAGCACACCAGGCCTTCCTGTCCATCACCAACTCCCGGAGTTCACTCAGACTCATATCCATCGAGTCAGTGATGCCATCCAGCCATCTCATCCTCGGTCATCCCCTTCTTCTCCTGCCCCAACTTCCTCCCAGCATCAGAGTCTTTTCCAATGAGTTAACTCTTCGCATGAGGTGGCCAAACTACTGGAGTTTCAGCTTTAGCATCATTCCTTCCAAAGAACACCCAGGACTGATCTCCTTCAGAATGGACTGGCTGGATCTCCTTGCGGTCCAAGGGACTCTCAAAAGTCTTCTCCAAAACCACAGTTCAAAAGCATCAATTCTTTGGCGCTCAGCCTTCTTCACAGTCCAACACTCACATCCATACACGACCACAGGAAAAACCATAGCCTTGACTAGACGGATCTTAGTCGGCAAAGTAATGTCTCTGCTTTTGAATATGCTATCTAGCTTGCTCATAACTTTTCTTCCAAGGAGTAAGCGTCCTTTAATTTCATGGCTTCAGTCACCATCTGCAGTGATTTTGGAGCCCCCCCCCAAAATAAAGTCTGACCCTGTTTCCACTGTTTCCCCATCTATTTCCCATGAAGTGATGGGACCAGATGCCATGGTCTTCATTTTCTGAATGTTGAGCTTTAAGCCAATTTTTTCACTCTCCTCTTTCAGTTTCATCAAGAGGCTTTTTAGTTCCTCTTCACTTTCTGCCATAAGGGTGGTGTCATCTGCATATCTGAGGTTATTGATATTTCTCCCGGCAATCTTGATTCCAGCTTGTGTTTCTTCCAGTCCAGTGTTTCTCATGATGTACTGTGCATAGAAGTTAAATAAGCAGAGTGTAGACATATATAAATTCTTGAACTTAAAAGCTTGCTTCCAATTCTTGAACCTATACTTTGCTAAAAATTTTTTAGCTATGATGTAATCATTTAAAAGCTTACCTCCAATTATTCTGGATTTTAGAAATTACTTTTCATAATTAATTCTGTAATTTCTGAATTTATTTTGATGTATTTTAGTTGATCAACATTTAAGTTGTGTTCTACTTTCAAAAGTTGGTGAGGGAAAGTTTATAAAATAATTTTTAGTCTATAAACTGATTATATATGATTTAATAAATTAAATAAACACTTTTTGTTTTACTGCTTTCTCAATGAGACACTGACAGTCTTAAGCATTAGACCATATTTTCTTTATTGAAATACGATTGATTTAATATTTTATTAGTTTCAGGAATACAACATAGTGGTTCAATGCTACGTTTTTTCCAGTAGTCACGTACAGATATGAGTTAGATCATAAAGAAGCCTGAGTGCTGAAGAATTGATGCTTTCAAATCGTGCTGCTGGAGAAGACTCTTGAGAGGCCCTTGGGCTGCAAGGAGGTCCAACCAGTCCATCCTAAAGGAGATCAACCCTGAATATTCACTGGAAGGACTGATGCTGAAGTTGAAGCTCCAACACTTTGGCCACCTGATACAAAGAGCAAACTCACTGGAAAATACGCTGATGCTGAGTAAGATTGAAGGCAAAGGATAAATGGACATCAGAAGATGAGATGGTTGGATGGCATCACCAACTCAATGGACATGAATGTGAGCAAACTCCAGGAGACTGTAAAGGAGAGGGGAGCCTGGTGTGCTACAGTTCATGGGGTCACAAAGAATCAGACGTGACTTAGTGACTGAGCAACAGCAACACTCCATTTAAAGTTATTATAAAATTGCTATTGTTTGTTCACTCAGCCATGAAGTTATAAAACACTGGCTGTGTTCTATTGCCTGTAAAGCATTGCCTGTATTCTCCATGCTGTACTATTGTCCATGTAGCTTATTTATTTCACAGGTCTTCCTTGTTTGCTCAGAGGGTAAAGTGTCTGCCTGCAATCCAGGAGACCTGGGCTTGATTCCTGGGTTGGGAAGATCCCCTGAAGGAGGAAATGGCAACCCACTCCAATATTCTTGCCTAGGAAACCCCATGGACAGAGGAGCCTGGTGGCTACAATCCATGGGATCACAAAAGAGTCAGACACAGCTTAGCAACTAACCAGCAGTGTGTATTTCTTAGTCCCATGCCAGCCTCTTACCCTCCCTGCTTTCTTCTCCCCACTGACAACCACAAGTTTCTTCTCAGTATCTGTGAGCTTATATCTGTTTTGCCATGTATATTTGCTTCTATTTTTTATGTTCCACAAATAAGTGATAACGCGGAGTATTTATCTTTCTCTATCTGACTTATTTCGCTAAGCATAACAACCACCCTGAATGCACCAATCTCATCTGACCTGGCAAGCTAAGCAGAGTTGGGCCTGCTTAGGTCTTGGATGGGGGACCCGCTTTGATAATGTAGATGTTAAAACCTACATACATAAGTATGTAAATATAACTACACAGATACACAAACATCTATCTACTGGTCAAAATTTATAGGAAAAGGAATATTCCAGCCTTTATTGGAATATCTCTATCCCTTCACTGTGTTGATGTTCACCTAGCATATATAACTTAATATCTTACATATCACACAGTCTCTGAGCCAGTTCAGAACTACTTGTGTTAGTTCACAGATCTGTATATTTCGTGTTATACCAATAAATCACTCATTGAATTGCTGGACTTTTATAATAGATGTATTAATATTTTATATATATCTGATCATGAACGTGTCTTATTTCCCTTTTTCAAAACAGTTTTCCAAAAGTTTCTGAATAGCTTAAAATTATTTTGTCCAATTTCAAATAGATTTCCATTGATATTTTTTATGAGGTTTCAATCAACATACGATGTATTTTTAAACATAAATAATGCCTTTTCAAAACTCAATCTTTCCATCCAGGAAAACCTTTGTTTATTAATTTAAATTTGCATAGTCCTTAGAAAGTGTTATAGCTTTGCCATTTCTCATGAGAATTGATTATTTATGCACTTTACCTATTCCTATTGTTTTATTAAAGAAAACTTCACTATATTATACATTCAAACTAGCCTTATAAATATTTAGGAACTCTCTTGCTTTTTTGTTTAGTTGCTTTGTTGAATCTTGTCATTAAATTATTGTGATTAATCTATTACAGTGACTCCTCTAGATACTTTTCAAAAAATGAATATAACGACATCAATCCTATTGTTTCATTCTTTCCAATAGGTTTCAGTTAGTCAATTCAGTCGCTCAGCTGTGTCCATCTCTGCAACCCATGGACTGCAACATGCCAGGCTTCCCTGTCCATCACCAATTCCTGAGGTTTACTCAAGCTCATGTCCATCGAGTCAGTGACGCCGTCCAACCGTCTCATCCTCTGTTGTCCTCTTCTCCTCCCACCTTCAATCTTTCCCAGCATCAGGATCTTTTAACCAGTGAGTCAGTTCTTTGCATCAAGTGGCCAAAGTATTGGAGTTTCAGCTTCAACATCAGTCCTTCCAATGAATATTCAGAAGTGATTTCCTTTAGGATGCACTGGTTTATTTCTTGTTATACATTCTTTTTCTTTTCTCTTCCTTTTGCCTTTGACTAGAACCTCCAGAAAATTGTTTAACAGTAATGGCAGCTATTGTCACACATTTTGTTATTTAGAAATTAGATGGTGTACCACTACAGCTGCATGTTTCCAAGTATTATCCTTTGAATGTTAGCTCTCCAGATGCACTGGGAGAAAAGAATTTCTTTCTTTTCCCTTTAAGTCTGTAAAGCTTCTTGTAAAAATGTTTAAGAAATTGTTTTAAGAAAACAACCCAGCACTGGAGTTGAGGAGCGTGCACACACGCTCAGGGCAGCTTGAAGAAGTCCAGCAGGAAAGACTGTCCTCTCCACTGGCAGCAGCAAGCTGCCCTCTCGTGTGCAGCCGCTGAGAAGCCACCACAACTTCAAACTCACGCTCCTCCAAAGACCTTTTGTTGAGACCATCTCTTTCCAACTTCCTCCTTTCCTCTGTAGAAGAACAACTGTTATCACTTGTTCCCATAATTTGCCTATGGTTCACCATGCTTGCTTGTCCCCAGTGAAATTCCTCTGCTATTCCCAAACTCATGTATCTTCTTAAATAAAACTGTTCTTTGCTCTGTTTAAACCTGGCTTTATCATTAAAGACTTATAGTGCATTTTTGCAGCTAAATATCTGAGAAATCCTGCAATTAAAAAAGTTTTTATTTTGTTTTGCTCCATTTTCAAACAGATTAGAGAATTTTTCATGGCATTTTAGTGAAAAACCATTAGAACTGATGTTTCATTGAACAGAATCAGTCATTGAAACTCGGGTGGGAGAAATGCTCTGCCCTGGGTGCAAGCTGTAAGGGATGCCCAGTAGTGGGTTGTGGGATCATAAGGTAGCTTGGCTTTTAATTTTTTTAAGTTGTCCATAGTGGCTATAAAAGAAAGAGTGAGAAAGAGAAGGTGAGGGAGGGAGGAAGGGAGGAAAGAAGAAAGAAACTTGAGGAAACAGCCAAGCGCATTCCTCTGGGCCCTTAATGCTTTTATGTGCATCCTTATAAGAGCGAGGCGGAGAGAGAAACAGGAAGGAAAGCGGAAGTGACCGCAAAGGCCGAAACGGAAGTGATGCAGCCAGGAGGCAATGAATGCCTGCGGCTGGAGGCCCGGCGGGGCAAGGACTGGACTGCCTCTTAGAGCTTTCGGAGGGAGCTTGGCCCTGCCAACACCGTGATTCTGGCGTCCAGAACCGTGAAAGCAAAGATTTCTGTTGTCGGAAGCCAACCAATTTGCTGTCGTTGGTTACAGGAGCCAGAGAAAACTAACTTAAGCACCGCGGTCAGATTCCCAGGTAAGCGGCTCTGAAAGGCCTACTTTTCATTTAAATAAATACACCCACATTTGTTCCAGGTCTGGAGTACCAGATCTTTTTCTTATACTCATGGGTTTTTTTTTCGCTTAGCAATTCTCTTGTATATATTGCTGGTAGCACACAAATGAACTTTACTGGATTTTACTTTTGCACTGATTGTCTTACATGTATTGATTTTCCTTTAGTCATCAGCCTATAGGGCCCTTTGAACAGAGCACACTTTGATAAAAGTGTTAAGATAAACTTGCGTAAACTAGTATATTCTTTGGCATCAGAGCAACTACTGAGTAAATAAGTGGTCTGGCTTGCTGAATTGGACACACTTCTAATTCAAACTGCAAATTGACTGCAAATATTTAACAACTAATATTTACAAAAAGAACACACATTATATACAAATATTATACATTAGAGTAAATGCTGATCTTGAAACGTTTATAACTATGAGAGAGAAAAACTCTTTTATCAGCCAAGTTATAAATCATTTCTGCATGAAGTTGTCAAAATCACCTGCAAATATCATTTTTGAGTCTAGTACTTTCTTTGCAAGCTAAATACAAAAAAAAAAAAAAAAAAGCCATCAGTGATAACTTGGCTTTGGGTATACCTAGATGTGTGACATCTATTTTTGCTGTAGTCCAGATGTTGCCACCTGTTTCCTATATCTTAAGAGATCTAACTGTTTAAGAATTAATGGTCACTAAATACAAGAGGCATTTCCCAGAAAAGAAGATTGTTTCTGGGCCTTAGATTGAGCCATATTAGTAGGAAAAAGACCAAGGGCAGGGGTGGGATGGGAGTGGAGAGTTAATCAACTCAAAAGAACAATGCCCTCAAAAATAAACTGAAATGATTAGGACAGACAGAGTAATGTCTGATAGATATTTTGGTGACCTAGTGAGTCCAGGACAGGCTGAATGGGTAGAAAACCAAGGTTCTCAGAAGATAATGCTCGTACACTTCTTTCCTTGAAAGCTAGATAGCAAGTGTCTGTGCCACTAGATCAAACTGACTCCATACCTGCTCGTCCGACTTGCTGCTCGACCAGCTGCGAGTGTGTGTCCTTGTCCTAAAGCTGAGGCTCCTGTGTTGCCTGTGCCGGTGTGAAATAAAAGAATATATATCCTTTTTCTTTCTCTTTATTATATATGCATATCTCTGTGTGTGGTGTGTAAAATCTGACCCCAGTTCCTGGAACAAAGCTCCTAGAGCTGAGGAACTCCCTCAGTGTTAAGAGCACAGGGAGCGTTGTTTGTTCTAATATTTGGTCTTTGGCCCTGATTTCTGACAGAGCATCTACACCCCTTGAAATCAGTCCCCTGGGTGCTAGGAGTGCCTGTGGCTCTAATAAGGTGGCACTAGTTGGGCTCCAGGATGGGATCTGGTCACTAGAGAGGCCAAGCCGTGATGAGAAGCTTTGATTTTCAGCCCTAGGCCCCATTCCCCAGAGAGAAGACAGGGCCTGGAAATTGACTTCATGGTCAGTCATGCCTCCATAAAAGTCCCTGAAGTATACAATTTCTGGATTAGTGTGCAGACCTAGTGTCAGAAGTATTGTGAGTGTGTGTGTAGAGGAAGAACCAGAGCGAGTGTGCGCTTCCCTGCAGCCTGTCGAGCAGCAGATGTGTCTCTGTGCGCATGATAGAGTACATTTATGCACGTTTGCATTTGTAGCTTCTGTAAATAAACATCAGTCTATATCAAGGATGCCAAGAATTTATTGACACATTAGTAATGGAAAGTGTTAATTTTTTTGAAAGTTATATATCAGTTTATGGATTAAAAGTTCTCATACACCATTATTGTGTTCTTTCCAACAAACCAGGAAAACAAATTTATTCCCGAGTTGTTCCATATCTCAACTGTGATCACTTCTTCTAACGTCATGAAACTAGTAAATGCCAGTGTCATGGCTCAGAGCCAGGGAGACCCAGGGCTCTTATTAATCCTCATGCTTTGCTCAGGAAGAAACTCCAGGAACATGAAGGACAGGGAGACAAGAATCCTTCAGGAGTTTTCCAGTGCGTGGGAGATAGCAGCATTGGGGCAAAACTTCTTGGAGTTTCCACATTCTTGAAACCCATCTGGTATTTCCAGCTGGTTCCTGAAAGGTGCACGAACACTACACAAGGGATATCCTGTGAAGAGGAAAGCACACGGCTGAAAGAGCCACCGAAAGCCCCAGGAGTTCCAGAGGCCTACCCAGATCAGCACTCTTTCTGTCCTCACCCCAAATGCCACACTCTCAGAGATAGGAAACCTCTACTGTTTATCCATCATATCATTTCACTGTTCCCCTCATACCCAACTGAAGCCAAATTGGACCTCTAGACCCTGAGACTGAATTAATTCCTGGGACAGAATTTTGATAAAGAAGAAAAGTTTTATTATTTTGCCAGGCAAAGGGGGACACAGAGGGCTAGTGCCCTCCAAACTTTATGTCGCACCCTGGAGAGGGCGGTGGGATGCCTTACAGTGTTCAGGGAGCAGGGTGTGATCAGCTCGTGGACATTCTCCTGATGATTCGGTGGTGAGGTAAGTAGGACTTAGAATCATCAACCTCCTGGTTCTAAGGAGTCTGGGGTCTACATGCTTGTGGGCAGCAAACAGTTCACTTCTCCCACTTGGTGGGGGTTTTGATATCTTCACTACGCCTCAAAGATACTGTGTGTGTATCCCTTGAGTGGAAGCCAGGGCCCTGCCCCAGGCCTATGCTGCTGTTCCTTGATTACCGCTCCTTGTCTCCACATCCCCTCCCGTCCTGACTACCAGCTGTTTGAACTTGCTTAGAACTCAGGTGTCCCTTGTGGCTCAGCTGGTATCCACCTGAAATGCGGGAGACCTGGGTTCAGTCTCTGGGTTGGGAAGATCCCCTGGAGAAGGGAAAGCCTCCCCACTCCAGTGTTCTTGCCTGGAGAGCTGGACATGACGGAGTGACTCTCACTTTCACTTAATCATTCATAGAACACTTTTGTTTACATTATCACATTATACTTTCTATATAATGCTTTTAATCGGGTGTTAATTCTATCTCCATTTTAAATCTTAGGTTCAGTTCAGTCACTCAGTCATGTCCGACTCTTTGCAACCCCATGAATCGCAGTACTCCAGGCCTCCCTGTCCATCACCAACTCCCGGAGTTCACTCAAACTCACGTCCATCGAGTCAGTGATGCCATCCAGCCATCTCATCCTCTGTCTTCCCCTTCTCCTCCTGCCCCCAACCCCTCCCAGCATCAGAGTCTTTTCCAATGAGTCAACTCTTCCCATGAGGTGGCCAAAGTACTGGAGTTTCAGCTTTAGCATCATTCCTTCCAAAGAACACATAGGACTGATCTTCAGAATGGACTGGTTGGATCTCCTTGCAGTCCAAGGGACTCTCAAGAGTCTTCTCCAACACCACAGTTCAAAAGCATCAATTCTACAGCGCTCAGCTTTCGTCACAGTCCAACTCTCACATCCAAACATGACCACTAGAAAAATCATAGCCTTGACTAGATGGACCTTTGTTGGCAAAGTAATGTGTCTGCTTTTCAATATGCTATCTAGGTTGTTCATAACTTTTCTTCCAAGTAGTAAGCGTCCTTTAATTTCACGGCTGCAGTCACCATCTGTAGTGATTTTGGAGCCCAAAAAGTAAAGTCTGCCACTGTTTCCACTGTTTCCCCATCTATTTCCCATGAAGTGATGGGACCAGATGCCATGATCTTCGTTTTGTTAATGTTGAACTTTAAGCCAACTTTTTCACTCTCCACTTTCACTTTCATCAAGAGGCTTTTTAGTTCCTCTTCACTTTCTGCCATAAAAGTGGTGTCATCTGCATATCCTAGGTTAGCAACAGTACATTATTCAGAATTGTATTTACAGTATAGTATATGCAGTTCTAAAATATAGGTCCTTTGGCTATCTTTTTCTTTCTGACCCAAGAAGATTCTATATTTAACTTATATACAAATTTTCCTTACTGAATGGAGGAGAAATAAGAGGCAAAATGTATAATGAATAGGGAAGGTAGACAAATACACCTTCTTTAGTGAATAATGTTCGACCTGAGCTTTCTGTAAAATCCATTCCCATTTTGCACAGTATCTACTCTCTGGATCTGAAAATCAGCTCTGAAATACCTGACTTAAAAAAATAACAGTGAGCTAGCAATGTATTGGAAAATAAGCAGTGTCATTCTGCAGACTGAGAGGGAAAGAGACTGCCAAAGACCCTGAGGCTTGGACCACAGACTCGTCCCTTTTTATCCATGGTTTCACTTTCTATGGTTTCTATTACCTGAGTTCATCCAAGGTCCAGAAATACTAAATGGAAAGTTCCAGAAATAATACATTTTAAACTGCATGCTGTTATGATTAGTGTGATGAAACCTCCTGCCATTCTGCTCTGTCTCACCTGAGTTCTCCAACCATTGATGTCATCCACTCCTGACATCCAGCCATCAACTTTGTCACGGTTCAGTCATCCAGGATCACCCAAAGCAAGTGAACCCCCTTCTGACAAATCATCAGAAGGTCAGTAATAGCCTAATATAGTGATCAAAATGCCTCCATCATTCATTTCACTCCATCTCTCCAAGTCAGCACATCAGCATCAGAAGAAGGTGGGGAAAACAGCACAATAGGATATTTTGATAAAAAGAGACCACATTCACATAGCCTTTATTACAGCGTGTGTTCTGTTTCATTCTTACCTCTTGTTGTTAATCTCTGACTGTGCCTGATTATAAATTAAGCTGTCTCGTAGGTGTATTTATAGGAAAAAACCCAGTAGGGAGCCATTTGCCCCATTTTCTTTCATCACTACCTTGCTGAATCACTGACTCCAGTTGTTCAATATCTTAAAACAAAAATATAACTTAATTTTTGAGTACTTAATATTAAAAAGACACATGCTGACTATATATTCATTTCCTCAAAAAATAACAAATGCATAGCTATAACATGTCAGTCAATAAATCTGTTGTTTAGGAGGCTGAGGTAAAAGAAATGTTAATGTTATTTGCTTTCAGGGAGCTTACATACTACCAATGTATATACCAAATATATGTATGCTACCATGCGTATACCAAATATATGCCTGAAAACATGCATATATTTGTAATATAGAATGGAGTTACAATAACTGAGTTATGGGAGAATATCTTTGGTAGCAACCAAGTGAGAAATAATTATCTCCAACTGTAATTGTTGAAGGAGACTTCACATAACAATCAAATTGATCTTAAATTTTAACTTGAAGCTTGTCGGATAAAGAAAGAGGGTGTGGAATCAGGCATTTCAGGCAGGTGGGTAAAAACAGATATGTGGGGAAAATGGTGTGATTGAGAATGGAGCATTCAATGAGCTGTGAATTTCCTAATATTGGCTGAGTTGAGCCAGAGGCAGAGTTCCCCAAAGAGAAAAACGACTAGCCAACAAAACAAAGTCGAGTTTATTGCTTACCTCAGGAACAGGTATTCTTCCCCAGTAGTAGTGATGGACAGAGTGAAGAGCAAATTTGGGTTATTTATTGAGAGTTTAAAATCAAGTTTAAGGTCTTTAAATATGAGAGTTGTAATGACGTATATTTTTGGATTTGTACACAGCATCAAGGCAAGTATTTTGAAGCAAGAGTTTAAGAAAGTCTTAGAGTACACACTATCATTTGATCCTTTCACCTGCAGAGCTGATGGATCTTTCGGGAACTGCCTGTAATGAAATACAGTTATCTGCAACTTCTAAAGTCATGTTAATATAGGCAGTAAGCTGTGTGGGTATGGATGGTTCTGATTCTTGGTTAGGATGAAATAGTCAATAAAAGTAAATTTCATCAGATGTTAAAGGGTCTTAGATGTAATTCAGATACCTCATATGTTCTCTCTTTGTCCTTCTTAAATTAATGATGCTCTGTAATTCTTGCTGTTGCTCAGCTACTCAGGATATTAAAATTATGAGTGTGCAAAGTCTTGAATTACTCAACTAGACATGTCCCACACTTTATACCACATATGAAAAATGGACTAAGTATGCCATTATTTCAGGTCTGGACGATGCCTAGTCTTTCTTCCTGAAAATCTCCTTGTTGCTTGAGCATGATTATTATCTGAAGATCATGACTCTTAGTCCCTTTTCCTCTTCTGTGGGCCTTGACATACAAACAGACTTCCCGGTTCTGAGGGACTTTGTTTAATGATATTAGCAAATGAGTACTAGCACATAAGATAATTTATCATCAATGCTTTCCAAAGAAGGAGTCATCAAAGGGAAGAAAATTGAACTATAAACTTATACATGTTCATCTCCAAGAGCAAGGTAAACTTTTGACATCCAAAAACCATCCAAAGCCACCCGGAACGTGTTTTCTTTACTCCTTAGAGATCACAGCTTAACAATCAATCTACTGCTGGCAAGACTGAATGCTTCTGGTGAAACTGTTTACCTCAGATTTGGGTTTGAACCCATGCAGCAGGACATGAACCCAGCCAAAACCCAGTTTGGAACTTGAACCCAAGAGGCTAGGACTAGAAACCAGCCAAAGCCATGCTTGGGACTTGAATGCATGGTCTTTTAATTAGAATCACTCACCCAGTGTCTGGACTTACTGAGGCTCAGGAGAACAATGGAGAAATAACTGCAGAAAGAATGAAGGAATGGATCCAAAGCAAAAATAACACCCAGTTGTGGATGTGACTGGTGATGGAAGTAAAATTTGATGCTATAAAGAACAATATTGCATAGGAACCTGGAATGTCAGGTCCACGAATCAAGGTAAATTGGAAGTGGTCAAACAGAAGATGGCAAGAGTGAACATCCACATTTGAGGAACCAGGGAACTAAAATGGACTAGAATGAGTGAATTTAATTCAGATGATCATTATATCTACTACTGTGGGCAAGAATCCCTTAGAAGAAATGAAGTAGCCATCATAGTCAACAAAAGAGTCCGAAATGCAGTACTTGGATGCAGTCTCTAAAACGAAAGAAAAATGTCTGTTCATTTCCAAGGCAAACCATTCAATATCATGGTAATCCAAGTCTATGCCCTGACCAGTAATGCTGAAAAAGCTGAAGTTGAACAGTTCTATGAAGTCCTACAAGACCTTCTAGAACTAACACCTGCCTAAGTTGCCCTTTTCATTGCAGGGGACTGGGATGTAAAAGTAGGAGGTCAAGAGATACCTGGAGTAACAGGCAAGTTTGGCCTTGGAGTACAAAATGAAGCAGCGCAAAGGCTAGAGTTTTACCAAGAGAACACACTGGTCATAGCAAACACCCTCTTCCAACAACAGGAAAGAAGACTTTGTACATGGACATCACCAGATGGTCAGTACCAAAATCAGATTGATTATATTCTTTGCACCCAAAGATGGAGAAGCTCTATACAGCCAGCAAAAAAAAGACCAGGAGATGACTGTGGCTCAGATCATGAACACCTAATTGCAAAATTCAAATTGAAATTGAAGAAAGTAGGGAAAACCACTAGACCATTTAGGTATGACCTAAATCAAGTCCCTAACGTTTATACAGTGGAAGTGAGAAATAGATTTAAGGGACTAGATCTGATAGACAAAATGCCTGATGAACTATGGATGGAGGTTCGTGACACTGTACAGGAGACAGGGATCAAGACCATCCAAAAGAAAAAGAAATGCAAAAAGCAAAATGGCTGTCTGAGGAGGCCTTACAAATAGTTGTGGAAAGAAGAGAGGTGAAAAGCAAAGGAGAAAAGGAAAGGTACACCCATTTGGAGGCAGAGTTCCAAAGAATAGCAAGGAGAGATAAGAAAGCCTTCCTCAGCGATCAGTGCAAAGAAATAGAGGAAAACAACAGAATGTTAAAGCCTAGAGATCTCTTCAAGAAAATTAGAGATACCAAGGGAATGTTTCATGCAAAGATGGGCTCGATTAAGGACAGAAATGGTATGGACCTAAGAGAGGCAGAAGATATTAAGAGGAGGTGACAAGAATACACAGAAGAACTGTACAAAAAAGATCTTCATGACCCAGATAATCACAATGGTGTGACCACTCACCTAGAGCCAGACATCCTGGAATGTGAAGTCATGTGGGCCTTAGGAACCATCACTACAAACAAAGCTAGTGGACGTGATGGAATTCTAGCTGAGCTATTTCAGATCCTAAAAGGTGATGCTGTGAAAGTGCTACACTCAGTATGCCAGCAAACTTGGAAAATTCAGCAGTGGTCACAGGACTAGAAAAAGTCAGTTTTCATTCCAGTCCGAAAGAAAGTCAATACTAAGGAATGTTCAAAGTACTACACAATTGCACTCATCTCACACACTAGCAAAGTAGTTCTCAAAATTCTCCAAGCAAGGTTACAACAGTACGTGAACCCTGAACTTCCAGATATTCAAGCTGGGTTTAGAAAAGGCAGAGGAACCAGAGATCAGATTGCCAACATCCACTTGATCATCAAAAACTCGAGAGTTCCAGAAAAACATCGACTGTGCTTTATTGACTATATCAACGCCTTTGACTGTGTGGATCACAACAAACTGGAAAATACTTCTAGAGATGGGAATACCAGACCACCTGACCTGTCTCCTGAAAAATCTGTATGCAGGTTAAGAAGCAACACTTAGAACTGGACATGGGGAAACAGACTGCTTCCAATTCAGGAAAGGAGTACGTCAAGGCTGTATATTTTCACCCTGCTTATTTAATTTACATGCAGAGTACATCATGTGAAATACTGGGCTGGATGAAGCACAAGCTGGAATCAAGATTACCAGGAGAAATATCAATAACCTGAGATATGCAAATGATACCACCATATGGCAGAAAGCAATGATGAACTAAAGAGCCTCTTGATGAAAGTGAAAGAGGAGAGTGAAAATGCTGGCTGAAAGCTCAACAGTCAGAAAACTAAGATCATGGCATCCGGTCCCAACACTTCATGGCAAATAGGTGGGGAAACAATGGAAACAGTGAGAGACTTTATTTTTTGGGGCTCCAAAATCACTGCAGATGGTGACTGCAGCCATGAAATTGAGACACTTGCTCCTTGGAAGAAAAGCTATGACCAACCTAGACAGCATATTAAAAAGCAGAGACATCACATTGGTGACAAAGGTCCATATAGTCAAAACTATGGTTTTTCCAGTAGTCATGTATGGATGTGAGAATTGGCCTATAAAAAAGCTGAGCACTGAAGAACTGATGCTTTTGAACTGTGGGGTTGGAGAAGACTCTTGAGAGTCCCTTGGACTGAAAGGAGATCCAACCAGTCCATCCTAAAGGAGATCAGTCCTGAATATTCATTTGAAGGACTGATGCTGAAGCTGAAACTCCAATACTTTGTCCAGCTGATGCGAAGAACTGACTCATTTGAAAAGACCCTGATGCGGGGAAAGATTGAAGGCAAGAGGAAAAGGGAACGACAAGGGATGAGATGGTTGGATGGATCACCAACTGGATGGACGTGAGTTTGAATAAGCCCCAGGAGTTGCTGATGGACAGAGAAGCCTGGTGTGCTGCCACCCTTGGGGTCTCAAAGAGTTGGACACTACTGATCAACTGAATTGACTGACTGAGGTTCATGTTTTTTTGTGTCTCATTGCAGAAAGAATTCACTGAGAGACTAAGTGGTTGGCAAGAAGTAGATTTTATTCAGCGAGAAACACTCCGCAGAGTGTGGGCCATCACCAAGGGTGAGTGTGGCCTGGAAATATAATGTGGTTATCTTCTATGGGCTGAGTAATTCCCCTGGCTAATGAGTAGGAGGATTATTCCAGCAATTTTGGGACGGGGCAGAGATTTCCAGGTGTTGGGCTACCTCCCACTTTTTGGCCTTTCGCAGCTTGGGGACTGTCGTGGCACCTCTGGTTGTGTCATTTAGCTTGTCGATGTGCTGGTGTATTACAGGGAGCTTGTACTGAGGATCAAGGTCTAGTCAAGTTGACTTCTCTGCCATCTTGGACTCATTCGATTCTAATCAGTTGTGTTGTGCCTTCAGGCTCTGTCTTTCTTTCAAAGTTGTGCCCCGCCCCCTTCCCTCCTGTTTCACTGGTACCAAGCATAGTTATGTAAAAATAACCTACACAGTTTCTCTGGAATAGCACTGTGTCTTGTCTTATAACCCCTGCCATTTTCTATTTCCCTTGGAACAGATTTGAATTGTTGGTTGAAGCAGTGCCTCCTGAATTGCAGTTCTTAAGATCCCTGATAAACTCTTCTTATTTGTAGCTTTCTGCATTTCTTGGTAGACACATCCATCTTCACCACTAGCTTGGACAGCAATGTAAAATAGTTGCTGCTTATCCTTGAGGCTTAAGTATTTTCTATGCAAAACGAACAATGTAATATCAATATCACAAAGTTTTGGTGATTAAATATACAGTATTTTACATGGCAATTTTTGGATGAGAAATAGATAAATTTTATATCATCATTACAGTGAAATTTTATATTCTGATACAGTGCTTTAAAACTCACAAGCTCATCTCTGGATTCAGTTTTCAGGCAAGTCACATTTTCTTTATCGTTTCTCAATCTGATGCATCTGCCTGCATAAATCATATATAAAGTTGATAAAAGCAAAGAGCACAGCCTTAGGAAAATCCAACAGGTCGGCAGCTATTTATAATTTGACAATTTATGAGAAAAAAATCTCCATTACATAAATAATTCCCTCGCATTTCTTTTGCTTATACACCATTATTTCTACAAGTTTGTCACAAAGAAAATGCGGATTGATTTGTCTTCTTGGGGGGCGGGCACAATGGGTAAATGTGAGCGTAATAATTTGCCTCAGTCTTTTTTGCTGAGAAGGTGATACTAGTCTTTTATTTTATAAAGATATACCTGAATTCAGCCAAAGGCTAATAATCCACAGGGAGATAGAAAACTCTAGGAGTAATTTAGCCTTGAGCTGTTTCTGTGTTTGCCAGTGATCAATTGGCTGGTTCCACTGGAGTCACTGTCTTTGAATGGAAATATGAACTGTCTTTGGATGTTATTCAGGCCTTTATCCTCTCTCATCAGCATAAGAGAAAGAGCAGTTGAATGGCTCCAGGGCATGCTTTCCAGCTGTGTACAGACAGAGTCCTCCAGGTACTGAGGGTCAAGAAACCCGTGTTCTAATCACAGTCCCCACTAGACATTCTTGTGCCAGTCACTGACAGAATATTCTGAAACTCATTTGCAAGTTAAGGAGCCTATGTCTATTATAAGGGGCTTCCCTGGTGGCTCAGAGGTTAAAGCATCTGCCTGCAATGCGGGAGACCTGGGTTCGATCCCTGGGTCCGGAAGATTCCCTGGAGAAGGAAATGGCAACCCACTCCAGTATTCTTGCCTGGAGAATGGGGCCTGGTGGGCTACAGTCCATGGGTCGCAAAGAGTCGGACACAGCTGAGTGACTTTTGGTGCTGGTGGTGGTGTCTATTATAAAATCATGTATAAATGATTCTAAAATCATTATAACTTGCAAATAATAAAATCAAAATCATTTCTAAAATAAGGTGATGAGCTATGTGCTTGAATGTGTTTTATCAACATGGCTAACATTATAGGAGTTTTTGCTGAAAAAAAATGGCAACCCACTCCAGTACTCCCGCCTGGAAAATCCCATGGACGGAGGAGCCTGGTAGGCTGCAGTCCATGGGGTTGCTAAGAGTCGGGCACGACTGAGCGACTTCACTTTCACTTTTCACTTTCATGCATTGGAGAAGGAAATGGCAACCCACTCCAGTGTTCTTGCCTGGAGAATCCCAGGGACAGAGGAGCCTAGTGGGCTGCCATCTATGGGGTCGCACAGAGTCAGACACGACTGAAGCGACTTAGCAGCAGCAGCTGAAAAAAAGAACGAGTCAAACACCAAAAAACTAAAGCTAATCCCAAAAACCAGACATCTCAAGTTAAAGATCTTAATATTTTCTATGTATGGGAAAATGCAAGAGTCTGAGACATTGAAATGATTCCTTTGATAAGCATCTTAATTATCTAGAACCAGTATCCTATTTTTCTCCATCCTGAATCCCCCTCAGGGCACAGTGTCAGGGGCAGGTGGCAGTTACAGTGGCTCATGTCTTGATGGCAGGCAACATTTTTATTTGCTAAAATGGCAGGCAAAGTTTGTTTTTTTTTTGGTCCACATCAGAATACCTTTCCTGTGTGGTTTCAGAATCGAGTTGGCCAAGAAAGCAACTCATTTAAGATTGGAAGGTAGAAATGAAGATAGGCCATTACTCTCTGAAGGAACTTGGCAATCAGATCCTGGGACCACAGACCAGAAGTGTCCCATGAACAACAGTTGTCTTTCTTCTCCTCACAATCTGAGTAAGTCTTGTCACCGTAATTGCTGGTCCTGTCAGCCAGCACTGACCCATTGCCCACCAGGCACAAGCCCAGAGAGACCCCAGCGTCCTCAGAAGAGGCAGTTACCACAGTCCTCCAACTACTTCTTCCTTCACGGCCCAGTGGGATGTCCAGATACTTTCCTTCTTGAATTTTCCTGCAAACTCTGACTTGTCCATGTGTTCCAGCATTTCAGACTGAAATCAAGCAAGACATTGTGGGGCTCCTAGATATGGAATTCACTCTCTGTCCTACATTTCTTGTTTCTGAGGAAACAGGCTGCAGCCTTCATGACCTTCCCTGAGTTACAAAGGGCAAGTTCGAACCGTTGCTGATCAAGGAAGGAAGACGGTGCAAAGACAAAGGAAGAGCATCCAAAAAACAATAGTGCAGCCTTGAGGCAGGCTCCCCGTTCTCCCTAAGGGATGCAGACGGCAAGACCTCCGGGCTGTATTGTTGTTGTTATTCAACTGCTAAGACCTGTACAATATTTTGTGACCCCATGAACTGCAGAACTCCAGGTTTCTCTGTCCTCTTGTATCTCCCAGAGTCTGTTCAAATTCATGTCAGTTGAGTTGCTGATGCCACCTGACCATCTCATCCTCTGTCACCATTTCTCCTCCTGCCCTTCAATCTTCCCCAGCATCAAGGTCTTTTCCAGTGAGTTGGCTCTTCACATCAGGCGACCAAAGTATTGGAGCTTCAACTTTAGCATCAGTCCTTTCAATGAAGGCAGGGTTGGATTCCTTTAGGATTGACTGGCTTGACAACCTTGCAGTCCATGGGACTCTCAACATATTTTCCAGCACCACAGTACATCAGCATCAATTCTTCACCACTCAGCTTTCTTTATGGTCCAAATCTCTGGTCTGTACACTACTGCTGGAAAAATCCCAGCTTTGACTATATGGGCCTTTTTCAGCAGAATGATGTTTCTGCTTTTTAATATACTATCTAGGCTTGGCATAACCTTCCTTCCAAGGAGCAAGCATTTTTTTTTATTTATTGTGCAGGCACTGTCCACACTGATTTTGGACCCCAACAAAATAAAATCTGTCCTTGCTTCCAATTTTTTCCCTTCTATTTGCCATGAAGTGATGGGACCCAATGCCATGATCTTAGATTTTTGAATGTTGAGTTTCAAACTAGCTTTTTCACGCTCCTCTTTCACTCTCATTAAGAAGCTCTTTAGTTCCTCTTTGCCTTCTGTATTAGGGGGTAGGATCTGCATATGTAAGGTTGTTGAAATTTCTCCTGACAATCTTGATTTCAGCTTGTGATTCACCCATTCCTGCATTTCAAATGATCTACTCTGTATATAAGTTAAATAAGCAGGGGAACAATATGCAGCCTTGTCATATGCCTTTCCCAATTTTGAACCAGTCAATTCTCTGGTTCTGTTTCTTCCTGACCTGCACGCAGGTTTCTCAGGAGGCAGGTAAGGTGGTCTGATACTCATCACTTTAAGAATTTTCCACAGTTTGTTGTGATCTACACAGTCAAAGGCTTTACCATAGTCTATGAAACAGAAACAGATTTTTTTGGAACTTCCTTGCTTTGTCCATGATCCAAAGAACGTTGGCAATTTGATCTCTGTTTCCTTTGCCTCTTTGAAACCTAGCTTGTACATCTGGGAGTTGTTAGTTCAAGTACTGAAGCTAACTTGAAGGATGTTGAGCATTACCTTGCTAGCATAAGAAATGAGCACAATTGTACTTTAGTTTGAACAATCTTTGGCATTGATTTTCTTTGAGATAGGAATGAAAACTGACCTTTTCCAGTCCTGTGGCCATTGCTGAGTTTTCCAAATTTGCTGGTATATTGAGTGTAGCACTTTCACAGCATCATCTTTTATGATTTGAAATAGCTCAGCTGGAATACCATCACATCCACTAGCTTTATTTGTAGTAATACTTCCTAATGCCCACTTGATTTCACATTCCAGGATTTCTGGCTCTAGGTGTGTGACCACACCGTTAAAAAGTTTTTGTATAGTTCTTCTGTATGTACTTGCCACCTCTTCTTAATTTCTCCTGCCTCTGTTAGATCCTTACCATTTCTGTCCTTTATCCTGCCTATTCTTGCATGAAATGTTCCCTTCATGTCTCCAGTTCTCTTGAAGATACCTCTTGTCTTTCCCATTCTATCCTTTTCCTCTACCTCCTTGCATTGTTCATTTTAAAAAGGCCTCCTTGCTTCTCCTTGCTATTCTCTGGAGCCCTGCATTCATTGGGGTATATTTTTCTATTTCTCCCTTGACTTGCATGTATATTCTCTCCTTGGCTATTTGTAAAACCTCCTGAGACAACCATTTGCTTTATTGAATTTCTTTCTCTTTGAGATGGTTTTGGTCACTGATTCCCGTACAATGTTACAAACAGGGGTCCGTAGTTCTTCAGGCACTCTATCTATCCGGTCTAATCCCTTGAATCTATTTGTCAGCTCCACTGTATAATCATAAGGGATTTGATTTAGGTCATACCTGAATGACCTAGTGGTTTTCCCTACTTTCTTCAATTTAAGGCTGAATTCTGCAATAAGGAGCTCATGATCTGAGCCACAGTCAGCTCCAGGTCTTGTTTCTGCTGACTGGATGGAACAGACAGATTGCGATCATTCTGCCATTTGTGAGGCCCCACCCAAGTACTGCAGTTAGGACTCTTGCTAACTGTGAAGGCGGGTCCGTCTCTTATACAGGCAGGTCCGTCTCTTATAAAGGCTGGTCCGTTTCTTATCTCGTTCACAGTAGTAGATACAATGGCTATCTGAATTAAATTCACCTATTCCGATCCATTTTAGTTCACTGATTTCTAAGATGCTGACGTTCAGTCTTGCCATCTCCTGCTTGATCATGTGCATGTTACCTTGATTCGTGGACCTAACATTCAAGGTTCCTATGAAGTAATGTTCTTTACAGAATTGGACTTAATTTCGCCACCAGACATATCCACAACTGAGCATCATTTCTGCTTTGGCCCAGACACTTCATTCTTTCTGGAGCTATCTGTTATTCGCACCATGCTCTAACCAACTGAGCTAACCTGCCAGCTGGCTTACTGGAGCTATTTGCAGCTGCCTTCTGCTCTTCCCCAGTAGCATATTGGGCCTTCTGACCTGGGAGGCTCTTCTTCCAGTACCATATCTTTCTGTCTTTCTATACTGTTCATGGGATTCTCGAGGTAAGAATATTGGAGTGGTTTGCCATTTCCTCCTTCAGTGGACCATGTTTCGTCAGAACTGTCCACTATGACCTGCCCATTTTGCGTGGCCCTGCACAGAATGGCTCATAACTTCATTGAGTTATGCAGTTCCTTTCATCAAGGCAAGGCTGTGATCCATGGAGGGGATCTTAACAGACATCAAACCCACAACAAATGGGGGGGGGCGGTTAGTACTTGAGGAACCATTCCTCATCCCAGAGTTTAAGTCATGGTTTGATGACCTCAAGAATCAGAGGAGCTCCCCAGGATCATATGAGGCCAGATTACAGCACACACCCTGATCCTTAGCAGGAAGCCTGCTCTTGCACATTGCTATAAAACGCCTCACCAAATCCTCCCAAGCTGGGACACCCAGTGTCTGAGGGCATGAACTGCTGTGTCCCTCTTTGCCTTGAAAAGCAATAAAGCTGTTCTTTGCTACTCCACCCGAAACTCTGTCTGAGATTCAGTTTGGCACTGGTGCACAAAGGTCACATCCTTGGCATTAAGACTGAAATGTTCACTCTTTTCTGAATTTCCACTTCCTCCTTGTAGACCTTCCTTTCTTCATCCGCTCCCGTATTTGTGTAAGATCTGATTCCTGTTATGTGTACCATGTTCCCATAGTACTTATAAGTGGCTCCATTCTTCTGACAGAAACTGGGTGGTATAGACCGAACTTCATAAAATCCCTTTTAATTAAGACATGAAATGGTTCTATAATTTCTTTCATAGATTCAACCATTAACCTAAGAGTGATGATTAAAGTTTTCATTTAACCCTCTCAACAAGTCTATGAAGTAGGTATTATTAATAGGCTCACTTTGCAGATGAAAGAACACATTTTAAGAATATTATCTAACTCAATTCACACAGCTTGTTGTGATCATAATTCAAATCTCATGTATCTCACTGCAGAATGTGAGTCCTCAGGGTGCACAGACATCTACGGACCCACAGTTGTGAATCAGATGATCTGTGAACACTTGGAAAGTGTATTTGCATCAAACAGCTTTCTAGGTAAAAACAGGCTGTTTTCAAAATGTTTATAAAGAATCCTGTAACCACAAGCATTAAAGTTAATGCTTGAAAATCTACTGGCCATGTGTAACTGTTTAAATCTAAATTAAGTTTAAATTAAAGATTTAAAATTCAGTTTCTTAATTGCACTGATCGCATTTCAGGTAATCAGTAAACACATGTGGCTACCATATTGGACAGTACAGATAAAACTTCCTGTGATGATGAAAATATTTTCCACTAGACAGTGCTACTTCAGAGGATAGTCAACATTTTAAAGAATTGCAAAAGGAGAATTACTCTCTACATATTAAGGGAGCCAACCTTTTTTTTTTTTCCACCATTCCCCTACTCTCCCTCAACTATCCCCAGAACACAAAACCTCCATTCAAGTAAAGCATTAAATTTAGAACATTAAATTCACCGAACAGCTTAGGAGAAGCGCCATATTTTCCTTTATAAAGGTCAGTGGCTTTTGTACAGCATGATTGCATACAGAGTTGAAAAACAGATCCAATTCACCTACAGAGCCACATAAATATTTTAGGATGGTGTTTTATAAACTGTAAACTTTATTATAGGCTCTGGTTGCAGAGCAGGTGAAGTCTATATATCATCAAGCCCCACCACTCACGTCACTGCTTTAGTAGCCTGCCTCTGCACTCGCGTCGTATACTACCCCAGCAGACTGGATTAACAGCTCTCTTGGGCTCTCCTACCTTCCAGGAGAAATACTGATTGAACCAGAAGCAAATTCCTCCTCCTTTGACTTATGTGCATAAGAGAAAAACCTAGGATTTACCAACAGCACAATAGACTACAAACAGAAAACCAATTGCCCTCTTCTGGGAAAGCGCTAAAGAGTCTATCATCCTTTCAGGCCAGGTAGGTTTTGAATGGCGAACATAGACCTTTACAGCTGCAGCACACTTCTCTGCATTTTAAGGAGAAACACAATAGCATCCCCAATTAGGAACTAATTAGAAAAATAAATAGTGGATCTAGAGTTTGGCAGCTATCCCTCATAACCTGAAAGTGGGCAAGACACTTCAGAGTCTCCTTTGTAAAGAACGGCTGGTGTGGTACCAACATCAGTTCTGACAAAAGGGAAAGTATAGTCAATTGCCTTCTTAGGAGCTGACTCCCTCAAAAAACAATGTAAGTGTAATTTGGGGGTCTGATGTTTTCTAGTAAGCTATTTTTTACAACCAGGGTCTAAAAGTACTTGGATGCTTGTGAAATTTATGAAAAGTTTTATATTTTAAACTTTAATTAAAATATAAACTTATTGTATATATTTTTAGGAGTACCTTTCTCTTTAGAAATATCTTACCAGTTATAAAGATACACTTTCTTTGCAGAACTGATTTGCAGTTGAAAGATGGTGGTGGTGATTTAGTCGCTAAATCACATCCGACTCCTTGCAACCCCATGGACTGTAGCCCACCAGGCTCCTCTGTCCATGGGATTTTCCAGGCAAGAATACTGGAATGGGTTGCCATTTCCTTCTCCAGGGGAGCTCCTGACCCAGGGGTTGAATTTGAGCAATCTGCATGGGCAGGAGGATTCTTTACCCCTGAGCCACCTGGGAATTCCAGTTGAGGGATGCTTTCAAAGAATTAGATTTTCTCTGTTCAAGTTAAGTGTTTCTCAAGTTGTGTTGGGAGGATCCTTTAGGACATACATTTAAAGATTCTTAAGAATTTCTGTCTTTAAAAAGGTTTCTTCTGTACTTAGGTCTGAGAAAATTTGCTTAGCTGGGAATTCATTAAGATGTGTTCTGATATAAAGTCTATTTTCTGAAAGAAAATTAATTTAACCTTTATTTTATATTAGAGTCTAGTTGATTTACAATGTCGTGTTAGTTTCCCGTGTACAGCAGAGTGATTGCTATATCTATATATTTATCTATATACACACACATTCTTTTTTCCGATTCTTTTCCCATATAAGTTATTGCAAGATTTTGAATAGTTCCCTGTGCTGTACAGTAGGTCCTTGTTGGTTATCTATTTTATATATAGTAATGTGGAGAAAGGGATGTCAGAGGATACGATAGTTAGAGAGCATCACTGACTCAGTGGACATGAATCTGAGCAAACTCTGGGAGACAGTGGAGGACAGTGGAGCCTGGTGTGCTGCAGTCCATGAGATCGCAAAGAGCTAGACACTACTTAGTAACTGAACAACGGCAACAACAACAGCTGTGCACATGTCAGTCCCAAACTCCTAATTTATCTGCCCCCGATCTCATTTGGAGTGACCTGGAATGTACTATTTGTTGGCCTCAATAACTCTACACTGCAAATTAGGACAGTAAAACCTTTGTCACTAGTCAAAGGATGTATAAAGTCTTACGGAATCATGGCATAAGGCAAGTCAGGACTCAGCCTATAGCGAGGAGGGAATGAGCTGCTTCCTGGAAGCAGTCAAGCACTGTGCCCGCGACAGCAGACCTTCGGATAAACGGTGGCTCCCCGTTGACCCTCCCCCTTTGGCAGCCTGTAATTCACCTGGCACATCTCCAGGGTGGTTCCCTCTCCCAGTCCACAGAAGTGAGGGCCTTCTGTCAAGCCACTTGCCTGTGTTTACATCTACATGTTAAGGGCTAGATATAGTTCGATCTTAATATAAGGGTTCAAGACTTCATTCTTGCCTCACAGATTATTTGGAAGAGCAGTGTGCTGTTCAATCCCTGGTCAAGGAACTAAGATCTCACGTGCAATGCAGCCAAATGAATAAATAAATAATATAGTCCAAGCTTTTTTCTGTATCATTTCCTTTCTGTTTAAGAATTCCCTTTCGTTATTCATTAGGGGTGAGATTGCTAACAATGTGTCTTCTTAGTTTTACATTATCTGAGGATATCCTTATTTTCCTTCATTCCTGAGATATATTTTCACCAAATGCAGAACTCACAGGTGACGGTGCTTTTCTTTCAGTACTTTAGAAATATGTTAGCCTACTTCTTTGCGGCCTCCATGGCTTCAGATAAGAATTGATATTCCTCTACAAGTGACGGGTTGTTATTTTTCTCTAGCTGCTTTCAAAACTTTTATTATAAATTTTAATAACCTTAATTACAGTGCAAGTTGGCTTGTATTTCTTTGGATTATCATGTTTGAGGTTCACTCATTTTCCTAAATCTGTCAGTTTACATACCTTATGCCAAATTTAGACTTACTGCCATTATTTCTTGGGAAACACTATGATACACCCTCTCTCCTTCTGAGATATCCAAACATGAGAAAAATGAATGCTTTTGTTGCTTCAAGATCCTCGAGGTCCTACTCATTTATATTTCCAGTTGCTCTGTTGTTCAGATTGGATAAATTCTATCACCTGTCCTCAAGTTCACTGATTCTATCTTCTATCACCTTTATCTAACATATTTTTATTATGGTTATTGATTACCTATGTCAGTCCTATAATTTCTATTTGGTTCTTTTTTTATAACTTCTATTTATTTTATGAGATTTTTTCTGTTTTTCATTCATTTTGAAAGAATCAGTAATTTATTGTTGAAGCAATTTATAATGTCCTTAAAATCCTTGTCAGATAATTCTAACCCTGGTGTGCTTAGGCACTTAGTCGCTCAGTTGGGTCAGACTCTGTGACTCCATGGACTATAGCCCGCCAGCCTCTTTTCTCCATGGGATTTCCCAGACAAGAACCCTGGAGTGGGTTGCCATTTCCTTCTCCAACTCTAACCCAAATTCACATTAATGTTAGCATCTGTTGATTGCATTTTTCTTGTTCATATAGTGATTTTCCTGGTTCTGGATATGTGAGTTTTGAATGTATCCTGGTCATTTTTGGATATTGCATCACGAGACTTCGGCACCTATTTAGTCTTCTTTTTTAGTAGGTGGCCATCTTACTGATGTGTAGTGCAGGTGCCAGAGGAATGAGAATGTCTATCTCTCTACTGGGTCCCGCCAGCATCACTCCAGCAAAAGTGGAGCAGTTGCTCTCACAGTCTCTCTGAAGAATGGTGGTGTGCGACTTCACCTCTCTGATCAGCCCCCGGACAGCTTCCTAGTGAAAGCAGGGCACCTCAGATTACCTCACTCTGCCTCACTGATGCCTTATTGATGTTGGATAGTGTTATGTCTCAACTCCCCATCCGGCCCCAGAGACACCAGAAGAAGGGAGCAGAAGGGCTGGCTAGGCCTTGTTAATACTGCTTCCTTAAGAATCCTTGCTCCTGAGTGAGTGTGGGGATTCAGCCACCCACTGGACCTTGCTGACACAGCATGCATGCTAACTCACTTCAGTGGTGTCTGACTCTGTGCAGCCTTATGGACTATAACCCTATGCAATCCCATGGCAGGTCCATGGGATTCTCCTCTGTCCATGGGATTCTCCAGGTGAGAACACTGGGTTGCCGTGCCCTGCTCCGGAGGGTCTCCCCAACCCAGGGATAGAAATGCTGTCTCTTATGTCTCCTGCATTGGAAGCCAGGTTCTCTACCATTAGCACCGCCTGGGAAGCAGAGATGGTGGAGTGAGGACTAGTCCTGAATTTCCTCACCATGTTTTGGTGCCAGATGGGAATGGATGCTGGTGACTGGTGAAACCTGCTGGTGACTAGCCCTGCCTTATCCCACCTGGTTAGGTCTGCTGACTCAGGGTGAAGGCTCAGTCAGCTATGTGACTCTACTGATACTGTCCTGATGCGAGAACCAGAACACAGCCTTTTTCAGCCAGACAGGAAGTGAAAGGTCTGAGCATTGTCAGCGGTGCCCGGGTGGGGAACCAGTCAGCACCTCCTGGTTCTGTCCGACAGGAACTGGATGTCTCTACCCCCCAGTCCTGCAGGGTGGGCAGGGGGGAACCAGAGCCTGCCACCGGCTTCCACACTTCCATGCAGAGGTTGGGGAGTGAAAGCCAAATCTCAGCTGGGTCTGCTGAGACTTCAGGGGCCATAGTGGTGGTGAGTTTTTTTCAATTCATATTTTGGATAGAGTAGGGTGAGACATTGGTTTTAAAAATAAAGAACAGACTTTCCATGGAGATTTTTTCATCTGTACCACTTTTGAGATAAAGGCTTCTGCAGAACGTTGCTCAAAATGTTTGTGAGGAAGGGAAACCTCAGACCTCAACATCATGTTGGTCTTCAGGTCCCACCACCCCTAGTCCATCTACTGACTTCTTTCCAACTTTCAGAGTCTTCTTAGGCTTGCTTGCTGAATTATGCCCCCTAATTTTAGATATAAGAAGGATGACCTTAGAAAAATAAGGCTAGTCCATTTTAACAGGACTTTAGAGCAGGCAATGTCTGTTTGTTCCTCTTATTATTTTTATTTACTTGGTTGTACCACGCAGCTTGTGGGATCTTAATTCCTCTGCTAGAGATGGTACTCATATTCTTTTGCAAAGTTGGTCAGCTTTCATACAAAGTAACCTCAGTTCAGTTCAGTTCAGTCGCTCAGTCATGTCCGACTCTATGTGACCCCATGAATTGCAGCACGCCAGGCCTCCCTGTCCATCACCAACTCCCGGAGTTCACTCAGATTCACATCCATCCAGTCCGTGATGCCATCCAGCCATCTCATCCTCTGCCATCCCCTTCTTCTCCTGCCCCCAATCCCTCCCAGCATCAGAGTCTTTTCCAATGAGTTAACTCTTCGCATGAGGTGGCCAAAGTACTGGAGTTTCAGCTACAGCATCATTCCTTCCAAAAGAAATCCCAGGGCTGATCTCCTTCAGAATGGACTGGTTGGATCTCCTTGCAGTCCAACGGACTCTCAAGAGTCTTCTCCAACACCACAGTTCAAAAGAATCAATTCTTCAGTGCTCAGCCTTCTTCACAGTCCAACTCTCACATCCATACATGACCACAGGAAAAACCATAGCCTTGACTGGACGGACCTTAGTCGGCAAAGTAATGTCTCTGCTTTTCCTTATGCTATCTAGGTTGGTCATAACTTTTCTTCCAAGGACTAAGCCTCTTTTAATTTCATGGCTGCAATCACCATCTGCAGTGATTTTGGAGCCCAAACAAATAAAGTCTGACACTGTTTCCACTGTTTCCCCATCTATTTCCCACGAAGTGATGGGACCAGATGCCATGATCTTCATTTTCTGAATGTTGAGCTTTAAGCCAACTTTTTTGCCCTCCTCTTTTTCATCAAGAGGCTTTTTAGTTCCTCTTCACTTTCTGCCATAAGAGTGGTGTCATCTGCATATCTGAGGTTATTGATATTTCTCCCAGCAATCTTGATTTCCAGCTTGTGCTTCTTCCATCCCAGCGTTTCTCATGATGTATTCTGCATAGAAGTTAAATAAGCAGGGTGACAATATACAGCCTTGACGCACTCCTTTTCCTATTTGGAACCAGTCTGTTTCTCCATGTCCAGTTCTAAATGTTGCTTCCTGACCTGCATATAGGTTTCTCAAGAGGCAGGTCAGGTGGTCTGTATTCCCATCTCTTTCAGAATTTTCCGCATTTTATTGTGATCCACACAGTCAAGGGCTTTGGCATAGTCAATAAAGCAGAAATAGATATTTTTCTGGAACTCTCTTGCTTTTTCCATGATCCAGCGGATGTTGGCAATTTGATCTCTGGTTCCTCTGTCTTTCCTAAAACCAGCTTGAACATTAAGAATTTCACGGTTCACGTATTGCTGAAGCCTGGCTTGGAGAATTTTGAGCATTACTTTACAAGTGTGTGAGATGAGTGCAATTGTGCAGTAATTTGAGCATTCTTTGGCATTGCCTTTCTTTGGGATTGGAATGAAAACGGACCTTTTCCAGTCCTGTGGCCACTGCTGAGTTTTCCAAATTTGCTGGCATATTGAGTGCAGCACTTTCACAGCATCATGTTTCAGGATTTGAAATAGCTCAACTGGGATTCCATCACCTCCACTAACTTTGTTTGTAGTGTGCTTTCTAAGGCCCACTTGACTTCACATTCCAGGATCTGGCTCTAGGTGAGTGATCACACCATCGTGATTATCTTGTTCATGAAAATCTTTTTTGTACAGTTCTTCTGTGTATTCTTGCCACCTCTTCTTGATATCTTCTGCTTCTGTTAGAACCTAGAGTAGCTCAAAGTAACCTAGTGTAGCTGAAAGATTGCACCAATGTGCCAAGTCTCAAGAAGGGTAACCAGCAGAAATTGATACTTCTTCCAATATCTTCATTAGAGGGAGTTCTCTATTTAGCTGCCCAGTTCCCCAAATTTCCATCCTTTTCAAGCGGAGCTCTCCTTTATCTAGCTAGGTGCTTTGACATCAGGACAGAACCAGGAGAGCTTGATCCATAGTGTGGCGACTGTGGGGCACTCACAGTGGACGGCTGTAGGGGTCAAGAGGTGGCTCGCGCTTCATTTGTCACGCGTGTCTGCTTTCATTTTCAGAAGCTCTCCCGCTTTCCTTCTGGCGTTTCTTGTGAGAGCGGAGTCGGCGAGCTCCCTTAGTGAGCATTAAAAGGCTGTGCAGGCGCACTCGAGCAGGGAGACACGCAGCAAAAGGCAGGCAATGACAAGAAGAGGTAGACCTGCCAGGGGAGGAGAGTCCAGGTTGTGAGCGAGGAGCCCCTGCCTGTGACACTCGGGCGTCTGTCTAGCAGCGGAAGGAAGCTATTCTTTGTTTCTCCGTCTTTTCCCAGATGCTGTAAAAACAAACAAAATGATATGGTGGTTGTCTTTTCTTTCTAAAGAGGGATTTCTTCTCTGACTGTGAGAGACTGTGTTTACAAAACTCAAGAAAGAACAAGAAGGATTTCCCTGGTAGTCCAGTGGCCAAGACTCCACACTGCCAATGCAGGAGGCGCAGCTTGGGTCCTTGGTCAGGGAACTGGATCCCACGTGTGTGCATGCAAAGTCACTTCACTCTTTGTGAAGCTATGGACTCTTCCAGGCTTCTGTCCATGGGATTCTGCAGGCGAGAATACTAGAATGGGTTGCCATACCCTCCTCCAGGGGATCTTGCCAACTCAGAGGTCAAACCTGTGTCCCCTGCATTGGCAGGTGCGTTCTTTACCACTGTGCCCCAACATTCTGGGGAAGCCCTAACGCGCTGCTACTAAGACTCGCCACAGCCAAATAAATAAATAAGCAAATAATGAACCGAGAGAGAGGGAAAGAAGAAGATATCCATCCCAGGATAAACTGGAGCTCCTAAGCTCTCTTCCTGCCTCTTTCCACTTCAGGGGCCCCACTTACTCATCTAAGGTCGGATGATTTTTACCATCCACTTATGTCCCTTAAAGCGTTAAAACCAAATGCATAAGCCTCTAGACTCCAACCAGAAAACCAGTGAGCTGTCTGGAGTTAAAGAAGTGGTCCTTTAATGAGGGCATTTCTTGTTGAGGTAGGTGAGAGAAGTGAAAGAGGAGTTATTTGAGTGTGTGGGGGATTTTCCCATGGCCTCTTAAGTCCTCACATGTTAGCATGATATCCACTCCACTGGTGCATCATTCGAATTTTTTTCCTAAAAAAGAGTTGAGAGACTCTTAAGCTCTAGTTGCATAAACCCTGGAGAGAGTGTCCTCTTCGGTGATCTGTATACATGATAAATTCCAGGCATTTATCCAGTATTTAAAGACGTGCCCAAATAAGTTCGATCTTTTTGTTCAAATTGATATCCTATACTGGCTTAGTTTATAAAAATATGATATAGTACATGTGATCATGCAGCTTATCATCAGGACTCTGAATCCTACCTACCTTGCAAGGCTCAGACCTGGATATATGCCTTCTTGACATTCTCCCTGGCCACTTCAACCTTCAGGTACCTGACAAGTACCTCATTCCCTACAAGTCTCTCATCTATGCATGCTTTGGCACATAGTATATACTTTCCCAGGCTTCCCAGGTGGCAGTACTGGTAAAGAACTCACCAGCCAATACAGGCAATTAAGACACTCAGATTCGATCCCTGGGTCAGGAAGATTTCCTGGATGAGGGCATGGCAACCCACTCCAACATTCTTGCCTGGAGAATCCTGTGGACAGAGGAGCCTGATAGGCTATAGTCCATGGGGCTGCAAGGAGTTGCACATAACTGAAGAGACTTAGCATGCAAGCATATGCTTTCTCAAATTTTAGTTTTTAAGAATGTACTATCAGTTCAGTCGCTCAGTCGTGTCTGACTCTTTGTGACCCCATGAATCACAGCACGCCAGGCCTTCCTGTCCATCACCATCTCCCGGAGTTCACTCAGACTCACATCCATCGAGTCCATGATGCCATCCAGCCATCTCATCCTGGGTCGTCCCCTTCTCCTCCTGCCCCCAATTCCTCCCAGCATCAGAGTCTTTTCCAATGAGTCAACCCTTCGCATGAGGTGGCCAAAGTACTGGGGTTTCAGCTTCAGCATCATTCCTTCCAAAGAAATCCCAGGACTGATCTCCTTCATACTGGGCTGGTTGGATCTCCTTGCAGTCCAAAGGACTCTCAAGAGTGTTCTCCAACACCACAGTTCAAAAACATCAATTCTTCGGCCCTCAGCCTTCTTTACAGTCCAACTCTCACATCCATACATGACCACAGGAAAAACCATAGCCTTGACTAGACGGACCTTAGTCAGCAAAGTAATGTCTCTGCTTTTGAATATACTATCTAGGTCGGTCATAACTTTTCTTCCAAGGAATAAGCATCTTTTAATTTCATGGCTGCAGTCACCATCTGCAGTGATTTTGGAGCCCCAGAAAATAAAGTCTGACACTGTTTCCACTGTTTCCCCATCTATTTCCCATGAAGTGATGGGACTGGATGCCATGATCTTCATTTTCTGAATGTTGAACTTTAAGCCAACTTTTTCGCTCTCCTCTTTCACTTTCATCAAGAGACTTTTTAGCTCCTCTTCATTCTCTGCCATAAGGGCGGTGTCATCTGCATATCTGAGGTTATTGATATTTCTCCTTGCAATCTTGATTTCCAGCTTGTGCTTCTTCCAGCCCAGTGTTTCTCATAATGTACTCTGCATATAAGTTAAATAAGCAGGGTGACAATATACAGCCTTGACACACTCGTTTTCCTATTTGGAACCAGTCTATTGTTCCATGTCCAGTTCTAACTGTTGCTTCCTGACCTGCATACAGATTTCTCAAGAGGCAGGTCAAGTGGTCTGGTATTCCCATCTCTTTCAGAGTTTTCCACAGTTTATTGTGATCCACACAGTCAAAGGCTTTGGCATAGTCAATGAAGCAGAAATAGATGTTTTTCTGGAACTCTCTTGCTTTTTCCATGATCCAGCAGATGTTGGCAATTTGATCTCTGGTTCCTCTGCCTTTTCTAGAACCAGCTTGAACATCAGGAAGTTCACAGTTCACGTATTGCTGAAGCCTGGCTTGGAGAATTTTGAGCATTACTTTACTAGCGTGTGAGATGAGTGCAATTGTGCGATGAGTGCAAATGTATTATATGCCTCATCTAAGGTTTGTGCCCCTGGAAAACAGAAGATACACCTTATATGAACTTTGTTCTGACCATGTATTTATTGATGCGCTGGTCCAGTATGTCTCTGCTTGGACTGATTACATTCAATCCAACTTTACAAAGGTATGGTATGCATCCAGTTAAAGAATGGAACTTCAGAGATGGACAAAAGAATATTCCTGCCCTGATAAATATAACTTACTAGTCCAGAAAGAAACAAGAGCTATATTTCCAGCAACCAAAATCACTACCAACAAAGCACACTTGATTGTGAGGCCACTGGGCTCAGAGACTGTGCTTACCCATGTTTGTGACTTCAGTGTTGGGTACCAGACATACACCTCCAGTGGCCTGAATGACGTTTCTAAGGAAATGGTCATCTCCTGCTTACCAGAGTCCACAGAGAACAGCTGGTCTCCTTCACAGGAACCCTGCTCCTCCTGTTGGCAAATAAATCTTAGAAGCCACTTTTGCTCTCACATTATCAGACAGACACCTTGATATTAGGCCTGAAACCTGTGCCCACATCTCACCATCTCTCTTGCCACAGTGGGAGACAGCAACTGTCTCTCTGTAACACTTGCAACGACTTCTGGGCTATTTCCTGCTTCCACAGTCACTCCATTTTTGTTCTGTTTTGTTTCACACAAAGCTTATTTCTAACCTCAGGGGTTTTGACTTTGCTATTTTCCTTGCCTGGATTTCTCTTCTTGAATAAGAATTTTGTCTTTTTTTGTTTGTTTGTTCCAAACCACTAAATCCCTAACATATAGATTTGCTGGTGCAAAACAAAAAAATCAATATTTATTAAAGGAGTGGGCAGATTTTGGCGGTTGTTGTGAACCATATACAGACATGAATGGATGACTCAAGCCCCTGATGTTTGTCTAGCTGAAAGCTGACATACTCTCTGACCTCACAAAGATTATGGCTTTAATACATGTGATTATATGAGCTATCTGTATAAAGAAATGAGTAATCCAGCATTAGATGGGTGATTGAAATAATACGTCCTCGGTAAGCTCTGGAAACCAATGGCAGGAAACAAGGATAGTTAAGCAATGGTTTTCTTCTTCAATACTGCTTTTATATGGATAGAAGCTTACTCTTAGCCAGATGGGATTTCCTTTAGCCCTTTAGGGCTGGAAAAATTCCCAAGTGAGCAACTATCAATTTCATGATTTATCTTTACTGACTAAACCCATCAGTAATTTTCTGGAACTTGTATCAGGTTGAAAAGAGGACTGGATGTACTCCTCTGACTGCATATCTCATTCTCATTTAAGCCTTTCCTGGATCCAAGACTTTTATTTTCATCTGAAAATTGGGGATATAGTAGTAACTACTGAAGGAGTGGTTGTGTGGGTTTAAAGAAGTAATGTACACAAATGAATTAAGACCTGGTCTGATATATACTAAGTCCTCACTTTAGCTGTGGAATGCTTTATGAATATAAAAGGAGAAGGAATCAAGTCCTTGAAAATCCAACGTCTTTTCGTTGGCATAGAGTGTAGATGACTCTGTTACGAAGTTTTTACCATTTTAATCAGGCATATACAAAGTACTTGAAAATTTTTGTGAAACACTATGTTCAGGGTCAGGAAAAAATCAGAAATTTTTTTATTGAAAAAATAATTCACATATTTAAATTGTCCAGATTGTAGCTAACTTTGGGAAGGGTATCTGAACATTTCTTGGAGTAACTGAAGTAAGAACTTTTTGTGCAAAAAGACATAATTCAAAACCTAAAATTCATTCTAGCTAAGTTTAAATTTTATTTATAATCCACTTTAAAGAGTAAATTCAAGGCACATGCTGGGGTGTCTCCATCAAACATTAGGAAAAGGATTTTTGTGTCTGGTTTTGATCCTGACTGCGCCATGTCGTTCAGTTTTCCAGGCCCATGATAAGCACCAGCAACCAGTAACCAGGCTCATGATAAGCACCCAATAAATATTGTTTGAATAAATGTGTTCAGGAAAGATCTATGTCAGCTCCATGTTCCCTCAGAGACATGTGTGGACAGTGGGCAAGACCTTAGTCCCCTGTGATGAAGACCATGGTGCCTTCCCTGATCACATCGGTGGTCTTCTTCACCTTCTTTCTGAAGCCCCGGCTTCCAAACAACCTGCCCGTTTCCAAGAGCTGGACCTCAGGCTGCTCAGCTTGAAGCTGCTGTTTTCAAGCCTCCATCGCAGGCTTCTCACCGAAGAAAGACGCGTTTCATCTGCTCCCTGAGCCCATGGCGACGTCCTCCCCGCGCTCTCTCTGAGGCGGCTCTGCCTTCCGTCCGCCGCGGCCGCCGCCAGCCACACACAGAGCTCAGCTGCCACGAGAGCGGCTGCGAGAGCAGCTGGCGCGGGTCCGAGCGCCCCGCAGTGACCCCGGGCCCGGGGCAGGACCTCTGCCGGCCGCGCGGCGCTCCAGCGCCTCGACCTGAGCCGACAGCGCCATTAGCAGGAAGCGCGCCACACTGTCCAGCGGAAGTGACGTTTCCACTTCTTCCTCTTGACTTCCTGGAATTCCGTAGACGACCTCCGACTCAGTTCTCGAAGTATGTTTTGAGGGGGGGCCTCTTCAGTTCAGTTCAGTTCAGTTCAGTCACTCAGTCGTGTCCGACTCTTCACGACTCCATGAATCGCAGCACGCCAGGCCTCCCTGTCCATCACCAGCACCCGGAGTTCACTCAGACTCACGTCCATCGAGTCTGTGATGCCATCCAGCCATCTCATCCTCGGTCGTCCTCTTCTCCTCCTGCCCCCAATTCCTCCCAGCATCAGGGTCTTCTGCAATGAGTCAGCTCTTTGCATGAGGTGGCCAAAGTACTGGAGTTTCAGCTTTAGCATCATTCCTTCCAAAGAAATCCCAGGACTGATCTCCTTTAGGGTGGACTGGTTGGATCCCCTTGCAGTCCAAGGGACTCTCAAAGAGTCTTCTCCGACACCACAGTTCAAAAGCATCAATTCTTCGGCGCTCAGCCTTCTTCACAGTCCAACTCTCACATCCATACATGACCACAGGAAAAACCATAGCCTTGACTAGATGGACCTTAGTCAGCAAAGTAATGTCTCTGCTTTTGAATATGCTATCTAGGTTGGTCATAACTTTTCTTCCAAGGAGTAAGCGTCTTTTAATTTCATGGCTGCAGTCACCATCTGCAGTGATTTTGGAGCCCTCCACCCCAAAAAAGTCTGACACTCTTTCCACTGTTTCCCCATCTATTTCCCGTGAAGTGATGGGACCAGATGCCATGATCTTCGTTTTCTGAATGTTGAGCTTTAAGCCAACTTTTTCACTCTCTTCTTTCACTTTCATCAAGAGGCTTTTTTTAGTTCCTCTTCACTTTCTGCCATAAGGGTGGTGTCATCTGCATATCTGAGGTTATTGATATTTCTCCCGGCAATCTTGATTCCAGCTTGTGCTTCTTCCAGTCCAGCGTTTCTCATGATGTACTCTGCATAGAAGTTAAATAAGCAGGGTGACAATAGACAGCCTTGACGCACTCCTTTTCCTATTTGGCCTCTTAAAGCCAGCAATAAAAACTGACTGCCTGACCAGGAACCTTAGGCAGAAGGATTAACAGCTTCTCCTTTGGTTTCTGCTCAACGTAATGTAAAACTGGGACTTGTCAGAAGAGCGAAAGCAGACATGCTTTTGACTCTGAAACAGGTCTCACACTCCAAATGCATGTACCAACATTCAAACTGGGGATTGATAGCAGTCTACCATTGGGTTGGCAAAAACCAACCAATTTTCTTGAAGAGATCTCTAGGCTTTAACATTCTATTGTTTTCCTCTATTTCTTTGCACTGATCACTGAGGAAGGCTTTCTTATCTCTCCTTGCTATTCTTTGGAACTCTGCCTTCTAATGGGTGTTTGTTTGGGTTTTTCTATAAGATGGCATGGAAAAGTCCAAACGAAATTTTTGACCAGCCCAGTACTCTGCCAGAGCTTTCATTAAACATTTATGGGGAAATGAATCTAAATGTCTGTGTTTGCCTCTTCTTGCTTGTTTGGGTTACCGAGTGACACTTTTAGCCACTAAACTGTGATAAGGGTGATAAGATATCTGGTGGAACTTTCCTACCTGGGTCTAGGGCTCTGGAAGTCTGTAGTCTCCACATAGTGTGTGTTAAGTGAGGAGACACATTCCTGAGTGGAAGGTGAACAGCAGGGGTGCAGTCTCCTTGTGTAAACACCTCCTGGTGTGGGTGAACCAGTCCCTGCTCTGTTTCCAGTGCTCTCTGCAAGTTACCACATCTGAGCTCAAGCACAGTCTCACAAGATCTCTCCCCGTTTCTGTCTCTCTCTCTTTTTTCCCCCCTACCAGCTCCTCCCTCTGGCCTCAGGCCTAGAGCCTGCTTTGGTGTCTCCTGCATCAACACAGATAACTGCATGCATGCCATTCAGTTGTGTCTGACTCTTTGTGACCCTAAGGACGGTAGCCTGCCAGGCTGCTCTGTCCATGGGATTCTCCAGACAAGAACACTGGAGTGGGTTGCCATGCCCTCCTCCAAGGGATCTTCCAAGCCCAGGGACTGAACTGGAAGCTCTTGCATCTCTTGCATTGGCAGGCAGGTTCTCTACCTTTAGCACCACCTGGTAAGCCCAATACAGATATCTTTCTCTTATTAAACCTTGACTCCCAACCTTAAGAAACACAACCAGTACATTCAGCACTGCTAAAACCATGCCCTTGAAGTGCATTCAAGTTCGTTATGTCATCTTTTCTGTGGCTTTTTTGGTTCCTGGCCCCTCTGTCTGCTCTGCCCCAAGCTCTGAGAAACAGTTCCCAATAGTCTGCATGGCTTAGGACACAGTGTGTGTGCTCAGTTGCCTCCAACTTTTTGCAGCCCCATGGATTAGAGCTGCCAGCTTCCTCTGCCCATGGGATTTCCCGGGCAAAAATACTGGAGTGGGGTGCCACTGGACGGGGGTGCCATTTCCTACTCCAAGGCTTCTTCCCGGCCCAAGGGTGGAACTCCTCTGGGCTCTCCTGCACTGGCAGGCAGATGCTTTACCTCTAGCACAATTTGGGAAGCCTCTGGACCCAGTATCAAAAAGAGTAAAGCTGGGAATTCGGTTCCATTGCTAAGAACCCAGGTTCCTGGCATGAGTGGCCCCAGAAGTGATGATAATAGTTCTGAGTAATCCTAAAGTAATTGAATTTTCCTGACTTCAGGGAAGGAGGAAGATTTTGTTTCCTTTGTTTGGCCAATGTGAGTCATATACACAAAACCAAGCTCTTTAAACAAAGGGAATGCGGTCAAAGAAAGCCCCCGGCATTTCATCCTGTGTCTTGGCCTCTGCTTGGTTCAGGAGGGAGTGTCAATGAGGACAGGCTGCTGTCTCCTTGGGGCTCGGTGGAACCCCACATTAGAGCAGAGAAACACCTCTCCTCCCAGCTCTGTGACAGGTTCCCATCGTGGAAAAGGTAGAATTTCATGTTAGAGTTGGTTTGTGTTTTTTTGTTTTGTTTTGTTTTGTTTGTGGGGTTCTGGTCACTGAGTCCATCTGGTTGGAATAAAATCAGAGAAACAGAGAAAGAATGAGAAAAGAAGTGTGTGTGTGTGTGTGTTGTTTGTTTTATTTCCTTTCAGTCAAGTGAAGAATTTTTAGCCCATTTGATTCCCGTGGTTTCTAAACTGTCTTGAATGAAAACCAACCTTCCAGCTAAGTCTTATGGGTGCAATATCGATCAAATAAAAGAGGTTGTGAAAGAGTTGGTTGGAGGCTGAGTGAAAGGAAGATGACGCATTTCCCACAGATTCCTTCTCCAGAGGATAGGGGGTGTGAGAGCCGGAGCAGCAGCAGGGCGGGGCGGTAGGAGGACTTGGCGCCTGCGGGGTGTGGACTTCACAGCCGCCCACCAGCATGCCAGGGTGTGCGCGTAGAGGGTTTCTGATCAGGTCATTGCAAAACCCCGCAAAACTTGTCTCAGAGAAAGAAATAGAAGTATCTACTTCGCAAAGGCTTGTTGTCAGCATGCTGTTTTTATTTTTACTTTTTAATGTCTTTCTCTTTCCCATTCTCGTTCTTTTTCTTCCTTCTTTCTTTCCTTCCTTTCTTTGTCTTCCTTCCTTCTTTTCAGTAGAGATGTCTCCTAAAGTTTTATTCCTGATCCGACGAAAGCATCTTCTGCATCACGACAGGACACAAAACAATAGCTGAAGAAAGAGCGGATGAAACCTACTAGCACATTGCCTTGAAGGAAGTCACACTCCCCTGCCGCCCGTTGCTTCCATACTCAGGCCTGCAAATCCTGACGCATTTATTCCAGGCTGAGCCTTCTGAGAGGGGCATGTTAGTGGACAGGAGAAACCACGGGGCCAGATCTCGGAAGTTTTCTGTGGTGCTGCTAATGAAGAAAGGCCAAACGCAAGCTCCAAATCTTCATGCAAAATAGATCCGTCAGCTATTTTCCTTGGACAGATAAGAAGTCTAATTTGTCTTTCTATCGAAGCAAATGGTGATCTGTGGTTCTGAATACATTTGACTTTTAGCAACTGGTAAGCTTTATACTCATATACTCAGAAAATTTAATAATTTGGTTGAGAGATAATGTTTAAGAAAAATCATCATTGCTGCAAAGAAATGGTTTGGTTGTTTAAATGGAAATACATAGATTCTCTGTTTGGAAAATATAGGGTTTAGAATGGAAAACTGATTCTGGTTCTACTTGTTTCTGCTGTCATTCTCTCTTTGCTGAATTTGGTCTCTATTGTAAATGGCTGACTTTGGGAAATTTACATGAGTCTTGATGTCTCACTGTCCTTATTTGTCAAAGGAGCTGATAATGTACCTGGTTGTTAAAGGTATTAAGTGAGGCAGATGTGTGGTAAGCTCTTGTTGCACCAGCCTGGTGATTTACGGGTTTAAATAAATCCAGAAAATATTACCTTTCCATATGACAGACACTATTCCGCATGCCTCATAGAGATCAGCTCATGTGATCATTCTGACAGCCCTGTGTATGTTTGGTCCAGTCACTCAGTTGTGTCCAGCTCTCTGCAACCCCATGGACTGCAGCACACCAGGCCTCCCTGTCCGTCACCAACTCCCGGTGTCCACCCAAACTCATATCCATCGAGTCGGTAATGCCATCCCACCATCTCATCCTCTGTTGTCCCCTTCTCCTCCTGCCTTCAATCTTTCCCAGCATCAGGGTCTTTTCCAATGAGTCAGTTCTTTGCATCAGGTGGCCAAAGTACTGGAGTTTCAGCTTCAGCACTAGTCCTTCCAATGAATATTCAGGACTGATCTCCTTTAGGATGGACTGGTTGGATCTCCTTGCAGTCCAGGGACTCTCAAGTGTCTTTTCCAACACCACAGTTCAAAAGTATCATCTATTTTTCAGGTGAAGAAAAAGAGACAAACACAGAGGCCAGGTCAACTGCATAAGCTCACTCACTTAGCAAATGTCAGTGCCAGGGTTCACACCTAGGTAGACTGATCCCATGTGCACTGAAGGCATCCTGTCTCTTGGTCAGGAAGCGCTCTGCTACTTTACTTGTCTCTTCTCTTGCCCTCATTTTTTTTTTTTTTTTAATTTACATTACTACTAGCCTGAGCTTTCTTAAAAGTAACATAACCTCACTGGTCATATGTTTTAAATCCTTCAGACACTCTCCATTGCTTGAATATAGTTGACAAGATTCCTCACTATTTCTCCCATGTCTAACTATCCTCTCCCATTTGCCAAAGCTCTGGCCTTGTATTTTATAATCCTGTGCAAACATAGGCCTCGATGCTTTCCCCAACATTCAGCATGAAATGTATTTGTACAACATCTATACTCTGTCTGGAATATGCTTCACCTGCCCTGCTTCTCATCTTACCACTGAAATTTGATTTAGTATTCAAAACTTAGGTCAATTTTTGCCTTTTTCAGGAAACTTTGTCTTCTCAAAATATTAATTATCACATTCCTTGTACTCTTTGTGGCAGATTGCATTTTCCAAAGATGACTGTAACAGTATCCAACACCATATGTAGTTTTATGTTCGGACATTGGCGTTGGTAGTCCCCCACAAGGGGCAGGATCTAATTCTCCGTGTCCTTGAACCTGGACAGGCCCCGTGACAGCTCTGACCACTAGCCCCAGACAGAAGTGATGCATAATTCCTATGGACACAACCCTAAGTGGCCTGGAAATTCAACTTCCTCCCTCTTCTTCTGGCAGGATCAAACCCCCAGGCAAACTCCAGGCTATGCTAATGGACAGAAGTATAGCCAAGAGGGGCACTAGGTGCCAGGTATTGAGTGAAAACTCCAGGCACTGCTTTGACATATAGCCTCGTTGAGTCATCAGACAACTCCAACTGCACCCATTATCTGACTGTAATCAAATTTTAGACTCCAAGCAAGAACTACCCACTGAGCCCAGTCAATCCACAAACTATTTAAAGCCACTCAGTTTTGAGGTGGTCTGTTATGTTGCAATAAGAAACTGAATACAGTTTATCTGATTTCAAAGGCTCTCTATTTTTGCATGCTAAGCTCCATTCACTGCATTTATCTCTTTCTATGATTGTATCCTTTGCTAGACTATGAGCATCTTGAAGTCTGGGGTCCTGTTTTATAGGTGTTTGCTTGAATTATAGACTTTCAATAGGTATTTGTTGAATTTAAGTCCATGTACAGTGTGAATTTGTTTGTTTATATTTATCAAATTGGGTGAGAAGAAAAAAAGAAAACTTTATCAAAAGATTTAAGCTGCCCCATAGGCCATCGTGTTTTGAGTGTCCTGTTCCCTCCAGCCACTCCTCTAACCATACCAAAGGGAATGAGACGATGGGAAGACAGGATCTGACTTACATATCAAGACAGATTCAAAGCAGGGCGAATTCTTCAGGGAGCAAAGATTGCTGTCAGTGCTGAAAAAGATACGGAAAGCCACACTTGAGTCTGCTGTTATCAGTCGCCTCCAGGGAGGGGATGGAAATCAGGTGCAGGAGGGACACAGGAAGGAGCAGCAGGCTTGCCTTGTCCTGGGTCTACTTCCTTCATATTTCAGTTAGTGTGTGTGTGTGTGTGTGTGTGTGTGTGTGTGTGAAGCATATTTTACTAATATAGTTACATAAAGATTTAAAAATAAAGAAAGCCTGGAGATAAGAATAATCAAGGAGCGACCGCCCACCCCGTGTTAATACAGGCGTTGGACCTGATGATGAGTCTCAGTTACACATTTGGGCTTCAGTGTCGAGTGGGTCTGAATTGGAACCCTAACTCCCCCTGGGAGGACTTGGGCCAGGCCCTTCTCCCCAAGCTTCACTTTACTCATCTAAACAACAGGCAAAGAAGAAACTCCTAAACGGATACATAATCAAGAGGCAGTGCCTGCACAGGACTTAGCACAGCACCTGGTATGTACTGAGTGTTGTCATTGGCATGAAGCAAGTATCTACTGGGTACATACCGAAGAGTAGATGGGGCTGTGAGTTGGCTTCCCTGCCCCGGCTGGGCAGAGGACAGGACCCAGGGCCTGCAGAACTCAGTGTCTGGGGACTGAAATTGGCAAGAGTGTGCACCGAACATGCCAGTTATGTGAGGTCACCAGTTCTGCTCTGCAAATGGATGCCGAAACTTGGCCTGCACGCACCAGTGCCGAATTAAATCTTAGAGACAGATTTTTGGGTGGAGTAGAAAAAAATGGCTTAATTGTTTTGCCAGACAAAGGGGGACACAGTGGGCTAATGCCCCTCAGAACAATGTGTCCCAACCAGGAAGGAATTGGTGAAGCGTTTTATGGTGCAGTGCAGAAGATCCAGGTTCAGGCCCCGTGTTGGGAAGATCCCCTGGAGAATGGCATGACTACTTGTTCCAGTATTCTTGCCCAGAGAATCCCATGGACAGAGGAGCTTGGTGGGCTGCAGTCCATGGGGTCACAAAGAGTCAGACACAACTTAGGGACTAGCACTTTTTATAGCAGTGGCTCAACAGCAGGGCTGCTGATAAGGATCAGGGTGAGTGCAGGGCCTGCCCTCCTTTAACCTGGCCTGAGATGGTCTCCTGATGAGCTGATATGGTTTCTTTAAGCTGCCTCAGGTGGTCTCTTGATGGTCTTCTCTGGTTATCCAGCTGTGATCTCCTCTGGAATGAAGAATGCTGGCATCTTCCATTGTTGTGGGTTTCAGTTCTGCAGAAGAACTCGAGGATATTGGTGTGTACATCCCGTAGGTAGAACAAGGAGCTGCCCCAAGGTTGCACTAGTGTTCCTTGTCTGCTTCTCTCTCGTCTCTGCACCCCTCCCTGCCCTGATCAACAATCTTGTGTGAAGGTTTCTGTCCCTAGGACGCCCCCAGGATTCTGCTCAGCTTCCAGATGGGAGAAAGTCACAGGCTGTGCTCTCTGTTTAAGCACCATGCAAGCTGGGCTGTTCCATGGGCTACGCGGCTTCCCGAGTTAAGGGTCACTGCCTGGGCAGCCTGGAGGCTGTAGTCAGCAACAAGTGGGTTACAAATTAGTTTCCCACCCAGGTGCAGAAGAAGAAGGGCTCCAAAACCAGAAATGCTCTTTGTGATTTTGACTCAAGTCCACCTATGACCCCATTCCCTGGCTGGAGAAGGCCACTGGCTCTGCTCGGATGTGACCAGCTCTGCCTGCCCACCTCTTGGGTCTAGGGTTGCTGGGTTGTGCCGCTTCCAAGTGTTCTTGCCAGCACTTCCTGCCTGATGGGGTTGGGGGCCAGGCTTCACAGCAACAGGGCTGCAACTCGGGTTCCCGCCTGGGAGAACTGGGAAGGCCCACTTTGGGGAGTTCCTCAATCTTCCTGAGTAAAATTTCCTGTCTGGAGGTACTGGGGGCCACACTCCATAGCAGGCAGGGTTGGGACTCAGACCCTCTGCCTGAAGTATGCAAAGACCAGGCTCCAGGCTGGACAAAATCCCCTATCTGGTGACCTGACTTAGGAAGCCCTGTCTCCCACTGGACTCCCTCGTTGGACTGGGCCATTGAGTTGGTTCTACAGATGAGCAGAGCTGCAGGTCGGGACTCCTACCTGAGCTCTGGAAGAAGGAATCCTGTCTGCCAAGGGCAGTGTTGGAAGTCCTCCTCTCTTCTCTGTCAGTTTCCTAGGGATTTAGCACCGCTGCTCTCCTGATATCCCTGTGAAAACTAACCAGGGTAGGAGTTCCCACAAACCAGCCCTCAGTGCTGGGGAACTGGGTGGTAACCAGCCCTCAGTGCTGGGGAACTGGGCGCTAACGAGCCCTCAGTGCTGGGGACTGGGTGCTAACCAGCCCTCAGTGCTGGGAAACTGGGTGGTAACCAGCCCTCAGTGCTGGGGGACTGGGTGGTAACCAGCCCACAGTGTGGGGGGTACTGGGTGCTAACCAGCCCTCAGTGCTAGGGGACTGGGTGCTAACGAGCCCTCAGTGCTGGGGGACTGGGTGGTAACCAGCCCTCAGTGCTGGGGGACTGGGTGGTAACCAGCCCACAGTGTGGGGGGTACTGGATGTCACCCTGGGTTCTGCTTTCCCACTGGAGGTGAAACTGTGATTCAAACTGGGACTTGAACCCAAGGGCTGGGACTCAAATTCAGCCAAAACTCAGACTGGGACTTGAACCCATGGTCCTTTAACTGAGATTCCACCTAATCTTGGGACATAATGACACTGAGATTCTTGATGTTTCATTGCAGAAAGAATCCAGTGAGAGACAAAGTGATAGGTGAGACATGGATTTGCTTAGAGAGCAGCACACTCCACAGAATGCGGGCCTTCTTAGAGGGCTGGAATAGCCCCAGGGTATGCCTTGTCTGTTTTTCTAGGGTAGGTGATTTCACAGGCTAAGGATTGGGGAAAATATTCCAGCTATTTTGGGGAGGGGGTGAGGATTTCCAGGAATTGGGTCAACACCCACCTTTGACCTTCAAGGCTGACCTCGGGACTGTCATGGAGGTGCCACGGGGCTCGCTGCTGTGCTGAACCCGGCAAACTCTGAGACTCGGGGTCTATTGGATGTCAGCTGTCTGCCATCTTGGATCTCTTTGGTTCTAATCAGTTTATGTCATGTCCTCAGGCGATGTTATTCTTTTAAAGGTTCCCTGCCCACTTCCCTTCTGCTTCAGAGGAACTGGAGGCTCTGGGAACCCTCCAAGCATGATGCTGGGGCAGCCTGGGGGAGAGGCAGCCAGTTGGCACTAGCCATTTCTCTTACTGTCTCATGGCCTGTCTTGGCTGTGTGGTGTAGGGGGTGGTGCAGCCTCACTCCCTCCTCTGATCCAGAGTATCATCTTATCCATGAACTGTTGTGAGCTGTTGTTCTTGTAAAAGGGATGCTGATAATGAAACCTCAGTTGCCACGTGGATGACATCACTCTCTGCCTTTAATACTTGCTGAACAGTGCCCCAGGTTAATCCAGTTCTGTTCCCACTGGTCCCTGATGAAGAGCCAGCGCTGTGCTCCAACGTTCACCCACCAATTTCTATCACTTCTGCCTGTCCCTTACATTCCTTAGGAGCAGGTCTCTAGATAACTTTGACTCTGACCAATCCCTCCCCAGGTGTGATTGCCCTGGGAAGATCGGTCTCCCTGCGACTGGCCCAAACGCTGACCCAGCCTTCACATCTTGGCTTGTGATGTGATTTGAACCAGCACACCTGACGCCTCTCTTCAGAAGTTCTCAGCTTGCCTGTGGTTTGTACTCAGTTTGGTGATCATCTCCTCACTGTATCCTATCTTTTCTCCTTTAACTCCTCAGGTATTCTAGGGTTCACAGCCTGCAGTGATTGATGGTAAACCTACTAGTTTTCACTGAATAATATAGAATTTTGTATACAGAGAGAGTACAGGCTTGTTAATTAATTTGTGTGTAAATCTTGGCTTTCCAACTGCCAGGTTGCTATTTGCATCGTTTGCTACTTTTAAAAAACATTGCACCAAGAGTTGTGCTAAATGCATAAAAGGTATTCAACTTGCTTGGACTGCTTAAAACAAAACAATGGCTGTATCTGTTATGTTTCCAGACAAAGCCTAGTGTATCAGATTATTTGAGGACAAATGTGGAGTTGAGGATACATGCAAGTTGTTGGGGAAAGAAATTCACAAACAAAGTATACTTATAGACAGCCAATCTGCTCTTTCCTTTACTGTTTTCAGAATGGATAGGTAACATGCATTCATAAAATCAGTGTCCCAGATTTAGGGATTTTAGTGGTTCCCCTGCTTAAAGTTGTATTCAAAGAACTCTAAATACAAACAAGCCCAACTCTCTGCCAATGAGATGCCCACGTGTGGTTCACTTATTGTTTGAGATGTTGAGTCATATGTGTTTGGCACAAGATGGAATTTCATATGTCAAAGCATATGCCTGCCACTGAAGCCAAATGCAGATAACATATGCTTGGAAATGAAATATTTGTGAGTCTTTTTGCTTATCAAAAATTAATGAACACAACTGTGTGCTTGTACTATTTTGGGGCTATAAACAGATGAGTAGGGTTAATTGTAGAAACCGTTTCTGCAAAGCAGTCAAGTGTAGCTGTTTTAAGCTGTGATGCTTTCTGTCTACACTCCACTCTGAAGCACACCCACTCACCCCTGTGACACTATCACACACGGCAACACATATTTACTGGGGGTGGGGGTGAGTGCTGGAAGCCCTATTAATAGATCCTTTAGCTCTGAATTTCTTTTTTCCACAGTACAGGAGGTTAATCATTTTAAGTTCACTTCTGGAAATAACTCATATTTCTGCCAAATAAAGCCTGTGTGTAAATTTGAAACAGAAGCCATGAAAAATGCACTCTATGTATATTTAGGCAAAGTTTCCATTTTTATAAAGTACCTTCACTCGCATAGCCTTGTATAGCTTTAGAGCACTCAGGTGGCAGGTATTTTCATCTTTATTTTATGGGTGAAGAAATTGATGTTCCACTGGGTAATGTCACTTTAGTAGCTGGTTTTGATGGAGCCAGGCCTTGAACCCCTTATCTGCTACCTCCACCTCCAGGGCAGTTTCTGCTGTGTGCAGCTGTTCAGCCTCCTTTGAGAGTGATGGTATGTTAGAAACTGATATGAAGATTAGACATTTGGCTGTGGGGGAGAGCTGAGATGGTTGCATCAGACTTGATGGCAATTAGACTAGCCAGTTGTGGATTCAGGAGAATGCCTGCTGTCAGGAGAGTTGGCTACCCCATCAGAACATTCAGTGCTGTCTCTGGTCCTGGGCAAACCAGCAATATAAGCAAACACCTTCTAAAAGGGAATAATGTTTCCTTTCTGAAACCTAAGTGCTCAGTTTAAGTGCACAGCACTCTTCACATCTGATATGCAGTGTGGCTTCTCCCTGAACTTCCATATTAGTCATTATTCAAATCCTGGCAACTCTGTTTCCATAATGTTCTGTATACCCCACGCTCTATCCCACCTACAGAGCCCTAATTCAGACACCCATCCCCCTTTCCCAGGAATCCTGGTGAAGTCCTCCGATTGATTGTGGTTTCCTCCTCTTCCTTCTCAATTCTGCCTTGAACACAGCCTACAAATCCCATTTGTTCACAAGAGTCTTCTGAGCATAGAGTATCATATACTATTTAAATATGAGCACAGGAATAATCATCATTTTTCTGACTTACCTCTGTGTCTTTTGATGCAAGATTGCATCATGTACAAATTACATTTTTTTGGTCCTAACTCTTTAAGCCAGGTGCCATGTAAGCTGCCATACAGAAAGAGGGCTTATGATGCTATTGGCTGTTTCAACATTAGTCTAACAGAGCACTGTCTAAGCCGCATGGGCAATTTTAAATGTTCTGATAACTACCTTCAGCAAAATTTAAAAGAAATAGATTAAATTAATTTTAACAGTACTTTAATTGACCCTATTATATTTCTATGTCAACATATAATCCATAGAAAAATAGTAATGAGATATTTCCTTTGTTATTACTAAACATCTAAAATCCAGTGTTTCTTTTTTTTCACGCTTACAACACGTATCAACTTAGACTACAGTTCAAGTGACCAGTAGCCACACACAACTATAGCCATCGCGTCTGATAACTCAAGGCGAGGACTCTGTTCTACCTGCTTTCTCTTAGCTGTTTCTTGGCCAGATTTACAGGAAATAGCTATCCTTGTTTTCGGGAATGAGTCATCATTGTCGCCACCTGCAACAGCAGTCTCACCCCTTCAGAAGTAGCTCTCAGTCAGCTAAGGTCCGACCAGAAACACAAGCACCATGCTAAGCGTTTCAAACGGACGGATCTCAGTACAAGCTAATCATCGAAAAAGTGGAAGATTAACATAGCCTCAAATCTGCTTGAAGTATTACTTTTAAAAGGGGGACTAGAACGGCACTAAGGTAAAGTTAGGAAATTATTCAAGAGACAGGTGATGGAGAGGCTGTGGGTGTCAGAAGAGGTAAGGGAGCAAGAACAGGAGGCGCGTTAGCATAGGACACAACTCCAGAAACTTCACCCATCCCGAGAGGAGCGTGATAAGCAGGAAGTAGTTCAGGGAAGCTGACTCCGGCAGCTGTGAACGCTGCTGCGGGTGGACTCACTGTCTGGGAGGGACTTCCCTGCTGGCCCAGCGGTGAAGACTGTGCTTCCACTGCAGGGGCTGAGAGATCGATCCTTGGCGGGGGAACTAAGATGCCTGCTGCTGCTGCTAAGTCACTTCAGTCGTGTCCGACTCTGTACAATCCCATAGACGGCAGCCTACCAGGCTCCCCCGTCCCTGGGATTCTTCAGGCAAGGACACTGGAGTGGGTTGCCATTTCCTTCTCCAATGCAAGAAAGTGAAAAGTGAAAGTGAAGTCGCTCAGTCGAGTCCGACTCTTCGCGACCCCATGAACTGCAGCCCACCAGGCTCCCTCGTCCATGGGATTTTCAAAGCAAGAGTACTGGAGTGGGGCGCCATTGCCTTCTCTGCCTGGAGCAGTCAAAAAAAAAAAAAAAAAAAGCCACTGCCTGGGAATCTTCGGTATTGGGAGAGCCCCCACGCCTCTCAGACAGGAGTGTTGCTACTGGTGGAGACAGGAGGAGAGACGGAAGAACAATAGCTTCTCCCTTCTCACACCTTCCAGTTTCCAGCGAGCCTCCCTCCTTGCTCAAATCAAGGTGGAAGCCAGTTTGGGGAGGTAGCTTCGCATGCTCCCCTTCCCTGCCGCGCACAGCTGAGCACAGCACAGGAAAGAGCTGAGTGCAAACAGGTGAAGGGCAAGCTGAACCTTCCCGCGACATTCGATGCAGAAACGCTCTCTCCATCTTTGACCACTCATGCTCTATCTCCTTACTAGGCTATTCTTCCTCTTAAATGTTACTAAGCACTAATATTACTCAAAGCCCTTGCTCAGTCCCTTCCCCCTTCAAGGTCCATGATCATTCTTGCAGATGATTTCATACTCTCCCTGGATCTCCCTGTCATCAATTATTATTTTTATAACAATGATTCTCAAATATCACTTTCTCTGTCTTCCCTAAACTTTAGAACCAAACCAAACAAACTGCCCAGTGGAGAACCTTAGGTGGATATATCGCACACACATGAAATTCAGAATTCTGCACACAGCAGCCATCCTACTCCCCCCCGCCCATAACTCTCTTCATCCCCGACTCTTATTCCATCTTGACCAATGAGTGGCACCATAATCCAGCAAGAAACTCACCAGAGCTCCCTTTTATCCCAGAATTCAGGCAGCAAGTCATGTCCACTCTGCATACTAAGAAACTCAAAACTGCCTCTTTCCGGAAACTGCAGATGTTTTCCTGCTGCAAGTTTTCATCATCTCATGTTTGGGTTCTTGCCGCAGGCTCTGAGCTTGTCTCCTCATTGGGTTCATTATCTTTTCTGTGCTGCAGTTGGAGTAATCACCTTAACAGGCAAATCCAATCACATCATTTTTCTTCCTACAGCCCCTGCTGGACCCTGGATGATTTTCTCTGCTTACATTTACAGGCCTATTTCTTAACATTCCCTTCCCCTTTTGGAGGTCATCATTTCTATAAAACTAAATTAATTCCACTTCCTGTTTCCTCTTTGTTCTTGACCTTGGTTCTTGCTGTTTGTTTTGAGGGGCACAATCCTTGTTTGCTTCACTGCTCACTCTGCTCTTTACCTGAATATTCCTACTCATACTACGGATCTCAGAAATGCTCCTTCATCCAAGACAACGTCCTTGACTTCTGGTACCCATACATTTCAATCTATCATCAGTAAGAGAAGGTTTCTCTAGCTTAATGCTCCCATCATCCCACTGGAAAATGTGAGCTCTTGTCAATTTTCTTCCTCAACACAGTATTTGGCACATAATAGGTGTTCAATAAGTGTTTTTGAATAAATAAATGGATAAATGATTGAATGGAGATGAGGCTGGATGACACATGGGTGACTTCTGTAACATCCTTTAATGTTTTTGTTCCTTTCACTCCGACACATTGCTTCAACACGGATTGCTTAGTATATTTTAGTCCACCCTATATTCTTGGATAAAACACAGGGATTGTATAAAAAAAAAAAAAAGTATGTTCAATTCATGTTATTTTCAGCATTCCTCTTATGAGTAATCACGTAGAGAATATAAAAGGCCAATAGGGGATTCATAACTTTCTGCATAATTGGGTCTCCCGATGTGGGGTTCGTGGCTTCATTAATATTGCAGATGATTAAAAGGAGATTTCATTCAGTTTTGCAGTTCTCTTAGCACACGGAACCTGGCAGCCCACCTCTGTCGGTGAATAAAATAGGAAGTTAATGCATAATGAATGAAAAATGCATGTTCTAAGAAATAAGACTCAGTGTAAATTTCATTCAGTAATCATGTTTTAAAGGAAAGAGGATCAATTTCAACCTGATAAAGCAGGTCATTGGGTTTGGAAGTTACTGCAATTGCTCCCTGAAAGTGCAAGAGCTCTAGGTTTATGCAATTGCCCTGAAAAACCAACAACTCTTAGCAAATGTTGATGAATTCATCAAATTCTTGCTTTTCACAGCTTGAGTGCTTAAACCAAGCAATTAAATCAACCAGGAAAATATAATCTCTGTAAAAGTTCTCTTTCTAATATCTTTTTCTATTTTTTCCAACTTGATGTAAAAAGTTAAGACACAGACATTTCTTAAGATGCCTTTCTTCCTATGAAAGCATAAATGTGAAATTCAGAAGGGACCTTGAAAATTCTCTGGTTCAATCTACCCTCCAACATCATGGCTTTACATTATGGATAAGTAAATTGGTGCCCAGAAAAGCCAGTACCTTTCCCAGAGCAACAACAGTCCTTGTGACTTCACAGGGACTCCCACTTCCGTTTCCATGAATAAAATAAGAGCAACAACTGCCCTACACTGATAACTTACTCTGTATTTGGAAGTCACTGAGCATGCTAGCATTTGGGTATCCTTTCAACAATTATTCAAACAAAGACAGAATTTAACCTACATTTCGGCCAAGATGTCTTGGCATACAGCAGGCAGATGATAAGCATTGCACTCAGCTGTTAGATTGAAGTGAAAAGGGTAAACTAAAAACAGGGTGAAAAACAAACCGCTAGGGTCACTTTGACACCTTCTCCTTAGAACCCCGAGTTACAGTGACACGTTTCAAGACAGTTCTATTCAGCCTTTTCACTGAGCGTCTGCTGGGGGCGGGGATGGGGGAACAGAGTTCATGGGAACCTTGAGATCAGGCACTTGCTTTGGAAGAAGATTTGAAACAATGTGAAAAAGGTAACATAGGATAGTAAATCTGCTGATGGGTGTAAATGTAAGACAATGTCTGACAAAGCGGTCATGTGCACCAGCTATTTTTATTTCTGTCCGATTTTTCTGTAAGGATTAGCATGTGGTAGGGCTTCCCAGGCAGCACTAGTGGCAAAGAACCCAGCTGACAATGCAGGAGGTGTGAGAGACGGAGGTCCAGTCCCTGGGTTGGGAAGATCCCTTGGAGAAGGAAATAGCAATCCCCTTCGGTGTTCTTGCCTGGGAAATCCCATGGACAGAGGAGCCCGGCAGGCTACAATCCATGGGGCTGCATTACTGAGCAAGTAACCCTAACTAACACTAATAGTTAAAAGGATGTGTGTTGTTCACTTGATAGAGATTTTATCTTCTAGGAAAAACAGGCCAGTAGGTAACATTTGGCCATGTAGATTGAATAATTACACACACTTTTATTTGTTCACACAAGACTTCTCAGGGAATTTCTGAGTGTTCAAAATAAACAAATTTCCCCTCATCAATATAAAACAAAGTAAATAGCTTGGCTTAGCATCACAACGAATGCAAACCACACAGGCCTGAAACTGGAAACTTTGCTCATGCATGATTGCCTCCTCGGGCCCGTGGAATCTCAGAGAAACATTTGCTAACACAGATTCAAAAGCAGAGGTGTGGAGAACAGAAGATGATCCTCTGCCCTGCTCCCTGAATGACCCTCACCCATGGGTTTGTAATGATTTTGACTGACTATGAGGTTTAGAAATGACAATGGTCAGTTTGATGCTACCCAATTCAAGAAATCTGATTCTGTTCCTTATTATCTATGATAATACTGAAGACAGGAATCCTGCCCTCAAATAGCTTCTTAACTTCCTTGATAATTTACAATGCATTTAAAATAGTTGTAAAACAACAGGGAATAGTGTTAAGTGGTGAAGACAGAAAGTACAAAAAGACAAGAGGTGAAAAAAATAATAAAGAAAGGGCCAGAGTCATTAGAATGGCTATTTTAAAACAGAATAGAGGGCCTTCCCTGGTGGTCCAGTGGCTAAGATTCCGTGCTTACAGTGCAGGGGCACAGGCTTAAATTTTGGTTGGGGAACTAAGATCCCACATGCCCTGCGGCACAGTCAAAAACAAATCTTAAATAGTTTGAAACAAAAAGAATAAGGCTGGGATTTTGAAGGGTCAATGAACTTTGAATAAGTAGAGAGAGAACCAGTGAGGAAAGAGAGTTTTGCTAAATAAATGTGCCTACCAGGTTAAAGAAGGGGTTTCCCTGGTAGCTCAGCTAGAGATCCCGGATTGGTTTCTGGGTCAGGAAGATCCCCTGGAGAAGGGATAGGCTGCCCACTGCAGTATTCTTGGGCATCCATGGTGGCTCAGACTGTAAAGAATCTGCCTACAATGTGGGAGATTTGGGTTCAGTCCCTGGGTTGGGAAGATCCCCCATATGAGGGCATGGCAACCCACTCCAATACTGTTGCCTGGAGACTCCCATGGACGGAGGAGCCTGGTGGGCTGCTGTCCATGAAGTTGCGTAGAGTCAGACACGACTGAGTGACTGAGGCCAGCACAGCACACAGGTTAAGAAGAGTGCTCTGCAGAGAATGTTCCTTTGTTAGTAAGTTGTGGAAACAGAGTTGGGTAGTTTGTGTGAGCCTGACCTCAGGGAGGCAAAAATAAGTTCTTAAGTAGCTGAGTGCTTGAAAACTATTATTTTGGAAAGAGCAAGTCTAGAATTTCTTTGAAATTGTTTTTAGGCTACTAAACATATTTTTCTCCTGGGTTCTCTCAGTACCTTCTTGAGGTTGAAATGTGTGGAAAGTTCTCCAAAGTTATGCTGAAAAATCAACCCAATTCTGATCTTTTTGGACTTATTCTGCTGTCCTTTCTTGACCTTTTTCAACACCTATTTTTATTGTGGGGGTGGTTTCTTCTCAGGAAGGCTGTAGCCCATGGAGATTAAATTTGGCTCAATCCTGCCCCTTTACTGAAAATTCACTGTTTCTGTTCCAAGCCCAATTCTTGAGGCTACCTCAAGCATAAGCAGGATGAGAAGTCACACTTGAATTAGAGCCAGATGAAAATATCCAGAATAACCAGTTACTCTGTTATTGAAGCATCGTTTCCAGAGGACTTGGTCTGGATGCAAACATGTTCCTTCATTCAGGAGACATTTCTCGAACGCTTCTCTGAGCCTTGCACTATGCCAGAAGGGCTAAGTCACCCACCCACTGGCAACTAACAATACCGAACACCTAGCTTTTATCCCTGACCACATCCCTCATAGTGGTGCACAGTTGAGCATCAGGTTCAGAGAATAGGACTTGAGGTCTGTAGGTGAGATTTACAAGTGGTTGATCAAGGTCTCCTGCCAAGACATAATTAGCCAATTAGAGGAGAGGTGGATACACCCTTACAACACGGAATCCTGGGTATATAGGGCAGTAGAGAAGGGACACACAAGGAAAGTTATTCCTCGTTGCATGTTTGACCTCACGCTGAGACTCCATTCTGCACCACAAGGGGAGGGTATATTCTTTCTTACATCTGGTTAGGTCCAGCTGCAGAGACTGCACACACACATCCATCCTGAACATCCCAGAGGACGGTCTCTGCCAGTAGAACCTGTAAATGCTACATTTTTAGTGATTGAAAGGTCCTAAAGCTACATGCAGCTGGCAGGATGTTGGGAGTTTCCGTGCACAGTCAGGACAGCCCACCCTCACTTGGGAGGACAGAATCATGCAAAGGGGAGGATCTTGCAAAAAGGAAAGGAAAAATTTCCCTTCCTTCTGGATTTTCATTGCCAAAAAAGGGGAATATCAACATCATCTCAGATGGCTGACAAAGGGTGAAATGTCCCAGGCAGGGAGATGTACAGCTCAAGGAGAATTAATTTTGTAGTTTGCTGCCAATCTTTTCCTTGCTCAGAGGTCCCCCACAGAAATGCTTCAGTCTTAGTCACATACTGGATGAATGAAGTGAGCAAATAGCCTGCTGGGGGGAGCCGGGATTGTGGTCATCTGCTTTGGAAGGTAGTCAAGGACTAATTAGGCACGGGTCTCTCCCTGTCCAGTCTGACAATCCAGGAGGTTGCTGGCAGCAGGAGGAGACAGCAGAGGCCCTTGGGTAGCGGTTTTCAAGGCCGTGAGCCCCAGGTTAGGCATCTGGTATTATTTGTCCGATCGATTGCTCCTTGTCGCTCCTACATCAGTGCTGCTAAAATCTGGCTGATGATCAGAGTCACAGGGGGAACATTTTTCTTAAACTGTGTGTGTTGTCAACCTCCACTGTAGAGTCTGTGAATAAGAATTTCTCATACTGGTTATCAATAGCCTATAGTTTCAGAAACATTGCCCAAGTATTTCTAATGATCATTCAAGTTTCGCCTCCACAATCTAAGATGGGATGATAGGACTTTAACTAGAGAGGTTGCCCATTCAAGGGCAAAGCCATGGGAAAGGAAATGTTTTTCTGTTGCTGCACGCATACCAGAGGATGCTGGATTTAATGGGAAAGTTAGTCTTCCATTACTTTCTTCAGAGTGCCAGTAATCCAGCCACACATCACCACTGGTGGTTGCCTTGGTTACAACAAATACTTCTGCGAAATCACTAGATGTAGATGGATGGTCTTCCGTTTGCCAGCAAACTGTACCACAGCTTGGCAGAGCTCCATCCTAGACCACAGTTATAGGGAACATCTTCCACCAGAAACACTGCAATTGGCAGGCTGGTGTATATACAGATGGAAACGTCAGTTGGTTAATATTTAACACATTTTTTTGCGGTTTCATTAAGACATAATTACCAAACATTATCATATAGCCTAAGGTATACCACTTAAAGGTTTGATTTACTTATACTGTAAAATGATGACCACAGTAGCTGGGCTTCCCTGGCGGCTCAGATGGTAAAGAACCTGCCTGCAGTGCAGGAAACCCGGGTTCAGTCTCTGGGTCGAAAGATGCCCTGGAGCAGGGCATGCATGGCAACCCACTCTGGTATTCTCGCCTGGAGAATCCCATGGACAGGGGAGCCGGGTGGGCTACCGTCAAAGGAGTCACAAAGAGTCAGGCACATTGAGTGACTAACACTTTCACTTTTATCATCTCATATAGACAAAATATTAAGCTTTTTCTTATATATCATACAGCACTGTTAACTATACTCAGTGTTGTACATTATATCCCTAGTACTTATTTATCTCATAACTGAAAGTCTGTACCTTTTAAATAATTGTCTTCAAATTCGTCTTCTCCCAAACCTTGCCTGCAATCTGATCTCTTTTTCTATTAATGTGAAAGGGAGTTTTTGTTTGCTTCTGGTTTAGAATTCACATACAGGTGAATAATGATACTAAATTTTTACCTATCAATAATTATTTTCACATAAATAGATAAAATTTTCTAATCAAAAGGCACAGGTGGCTGAAGGGATAAAAACGTAACAATCAATGATATGCTGCTACCAGAGACTCACTTTGGTTTTAAAAGCACACATCGAGGGATGGAATGGAAAAGGGTATTTCTTACTTTCTTAGACTTTTGGCAATTTAATTACGATGTGTCTCAGTGCAGGCTTATTGTGGTTCAATCTATGTGCTGTCTTCTGAGCTGCATGGGCTGAATGTCTACGTCTTTCCCAGGTTTGGAAGTTTTCAGCCATCCTTACTTTCAATATGCTGTCTTTCTCTCCCTTTGGAACTCCCAGAAGGCAGGTATTTCTTCTCACGGAGTCCTGCAAGCTTTCCTCACTTAGCCTTTGCTCTTCTGACCTCGTAATTCCCACTGTCCTGTCGCCCACGTCCCCCGTTTCTTCGTCACAGTGAAGTGTGCTTTGAAAATTTCTGTTGAATTCTTCAATTCAGTTACTGTGCTTTTCAACTCTAGAATTTCTCTTTGGGTCATTTTAATGGTTTTCCTTTCTTTCTTGAACTTCTCATTTCTTGTCCATGCATTATATTCCCAACGTCATCTAGCGGCCCGCATCTGTATTCTTGCAGTTTTCTGAACTTCCTTAAGATTATTCTGAAGTCTTTGCCTGACAGTGCATAGATTTTTTTTCCTTTAGAGTCAGTCATTGGCCCTTTGCTAGCTTTCTTCAGTGGCGTCACAGTGATCTGACTGTTGTGGCCCTGACTCCTTGTGTTGGTTGCTAAAGTTCAGTTCAGTCTGGCTTTCCGGGCAAGCGGGGGCTCCCATTCCGGTCTCTTTGGGGTGAGGCAACTGTCTGACCTGAGGCCTGGGATGGCCAATGTGTGCTGGCTGAGGCAGCCGACCAGGACTGCTGGCTTGGCTCCCTGGACGAGTGACGCTGTAGGATGGGCCCCCTTCCTGGTCAGTGTTCCGTGTGGCTGGGGCTGTGTACTCTACTGGGGAGTAGACTGGGCCATGAATTAGTTTCCCTGCCTTGGCGGGGTGGAAGAATGGGATCGGGGGCCTATATGGCTTGCGTTTGAGCTGCTGAGTCAGGCAAGAGTGTGCACTGAACTCCCTGGTCAGGCAAAGTCGCTGGTTCTGCTCTGCAAGCTGGGAAGCAGTGGGCGGAGCTCTCCTCCCAAGTGTCACTTTAAGCAGGGTGGTAGACGGGCTCATCCCTTCTCGCAGGTGACACATATCCTGGTCGAGCAGGCTGAAGGCTGCAATCAGCAATGAGCAGAGAACAGCTTAGGGTCCCTGGGGGTGTGTGCAGCAGTGGAAGCAGCTATAAGCCAGTAAAAGTCTCAGGTGTTGTCGTAACTCAGGCTGACTCGGGCCCCATGTTCGGCCAATCAGGACCGCTGGCTTCGCTTTTCCGACCACCAGCTCTGCCTGCATGCCTCTTTGCTTTAGTGTTGCTGTTAAACATAGCTTTCAGTGTATTGTTTTTTGTTCATTTGTTTTTCCCATCCTTTCTGGTCAGATGAAGCTTGGAGACACTTTGCAATGGTTTGAGCTGTCTTAGTTCCCTTGCCTTGGCTGGATGGGGAAGGGACACACCAGGTTTCTGCCAATTTCTCCCAAACAAGTGTCTGGCTGGAGGAGTTGCAGATACCATCAGTCTGAGCTATAAATCAACACCCTTTCTGGGACATAGCAAGGAAACCCTTTATACCCAGTCCTGGATCTACTCTGGAGGTGACAAGCTCTACCCGGCCACCTCTCAGCTTGAATATTGCTGGTTATACAGCTTCCAGAAACTCTTACCAGTCCTTTGGGTCCCATGGGATCCCCACAGTCAGAATGCAGAACGTTTCAGCTCATGTGCCTGGGAAGGATAGGGAAAGGCCGATTGTCCTCAAGCAGACTTTCTCTTTGGAAGAGGCTGGGAGCTACCTTAAGCCTTGGCTATGGACTATTCCTCCTGAGTGTAGTGGGGGGACCACCCACGCCTGGCAGGGCCTTTGCGTTCTGGGTGCTCAGCTTCACCTGCCAGCGTCTCAGCTTGAATGTGGCTGGACTACAGAGCTTGCTGGTGCCCTGGCCGGCGGCTTTGGCCATGTGGTGGGTAGATCTCTCTCCACAGCAGGTGGGGCTATGGCGTGGGCAAGCCAGGCTCTCGGGCCAGCAGAACTATTTGAGGACCACCGCCAGGCAGCTCTGCGCCTCCGTGGGTTCCGTGGGCAGGATGTGCCACCCACGTGGTTGTCTGGATGGCAACGTCGCTGGTGGCCGCTGTACCTGAACACTGCAGGGACGAGTCCAGCTGGCCGGATCTCTGCGCTGCTTGGTATCTGACACACGGCCCTTCCGCCGTGCGCACCACGGCGGGATTCCGGTAGCTGAGCCCACGATCGCCCTGCCATTACACTGAGCAAGACCAGGGCAGGCCTTGCCCGAAGTGACTCAGGATCCTGGGGCGCCTGCGGTCTCCCCGGGGCTGCGTTTTCCCGCTGGAGAAGTGAGGGCCTCACGGGGGAGTCTCCGGGAGGAGGAGCATCCCGGGGCCCACAGTATTGTCAGGCGCCCTCGCTTCCCTCCCTCTGAAGGCGGTGGGCACGTGTCCGTGGGGCAGGGGTGGCCTCCCGCTCTGCTTTGTGTCCCGGCATCTCTTGGGGGCTCAGGGTGGCTGTGAGACCTTCTTGCGAAGGGGGGAGATCGCCGGCAACCTGTGGGGCTGTCCTGGGGCCGTCATCTCCCTGAGAACATTTATGTCTGTCCTTTGGGTAAAGCAGATTATCATCCATGATGTCCACAGGCTTCATCCAAACAGGCCTCACGAGCAAACCCTGAGGGTCCCCCAAAGAAAGGAGTTCTTCCTCCAGACTGTAACCTAAAAATCCTGCCTGATTTTCTAGTTTTCAGACTCAAAACTACAATATTGTGTGGAAGGAAAAATAATTTCCCCTGTACCATTCCAGATTCTTGGCTAAAAGACCCCTGTAATAAAAGACAGATAAGCAAGAGAAAAACAAACAGAGGTTTAGTAACATGCATTCCTCTCTGAAAAACTCTTTAAAATGGCCCAAGGCACCACCTTAAATACTATCTTCAGCTAAAGACAAAAGTGCTGAGCAGGGGGTAGCCGGTTATGGGAGATACTCAGTAAAGCGTAGCAGATGAGGGTCTGGTTATCACGCAGACTTAACAGAGCAGCTTCTCTATTGATACAAATTCCAGGGATTTGGTCATTCTCCATTCCTGACCGACCAAATGACCATTCCTGATAGAGGGAGACACCCTTAAAAAGATAGATTTCTATTTATATATATATATATATATATATATATATAAAAATGTCTCTAACAGACGAGCAAGTTCTCAATTTTCATGGCTTTTTCTATGTTATAGTTTCTTTAAAATAACCAGCTCAAAATAAGCACTATGACCCAAAGGCATTTTCTAAGGCGGTATATTCAGCTCCTTTTCAGTTCTCACCTTTGAAACTTTCAATAAAGTGTTTCACAGTCCGGAACCAAACAGCTAGATGCTCCGTGCCTCACTGAGCCAGTCTCCCAGCCCTGAGAGCCAGCCATTCCAGTTAGGCAGTCGTGTCTCATTTCAGGAGGAGGACTTGCAGGTAAGCTTTTCAACTTAGGCCTGTCTGGTGTGAGCACTGAGGAATTTCCTAAGAGGCCTTTCCATGGAAATACAAGTCAGAGAAAGGTTAACTGTCAGGAAAGGCTATATGCCTAATCTGAGTCTTGGGAACTGCTGGTTCAGAAGATTTCCGGATGTCGGCATCAGAGCATCCTTTAACGCTTCTGATGGTGTTATCATGCACTCAGGCAAACTTTCTAAGTGGCTCACATAGCGGCGGCATGAGATTTTCTGAAAATGAGCTAACATCTCTGAAATTTATGTTGAGTCATTCTTCAATTTTCAAGGCTTCAGGGAAAAGGACAGTTTTTGTTCTTAGTGACTCCAAGTCCAAAAAGTGGGAGAAAATAGGGAGTGCTAGTTTGAAGATCCGTAGCATGGTTAAGGACACGGGAACTCAGGATCCAGGCCAGTTTACGGGCAGAGGACAAAGCTCCAGAGATGGGAACAGCACGGGAATCTAACACCGGTCAGGGAGCAAACACACTGCTTTCCTCTCTCTCTAAAATCACCCACATTTCTGCCAAACGTAATCATGGTAAGACTAACTTGTCTGCAAATTATGTCTAGTTTCAATAAACTTGACCTGGTTATTTACATAAGTGCAGCAAGAATAACTATTGACCATATGTGCTGAGTGGCTTCAGTCATGCTGTGTCTGACTTTTTGCGACCCCATGCACTGTAGCCCGCCAGCCTCCTCTGTCCATGGAATTCTCCAGGCAAGAGTAACTGGAGTGGGTTGCATTTCCTTCTCCAGGGGATCTTCCCAACCTGGGGATAGAACACGCATTGCAGGTGGGTTCTTTACCACTAGTACCATCTAGTAAGTCCATATAGAATATATCAATCATATAGACTCTTTTAAATGAGCCTTGCTGAAACTTTGAATAAGGAATCTCAGACTGAACATTTAAGTGCTAAAGGCTAGGAAGCCAAGACGAGGCAAGGCTCGCCATCTGATTTTGCCTATAATATTCAAAGATTTGGGTAAATTCCTCTCTTATTTAGTTTCACAAAACATCTCAAAATTCCTGGGCTGCCAGGAAGTGAGCTTTTTAGTCAACTGGTAAAGCTAAAATGAACCCTGTGAGCAAGCTATCAGGACGTTTTCCCAAGAGGCTTTATTGGCTCTGTACAACCTGAGTCCCTTAAAGCTGCCTGGTTTTATCTAAGTCTATCATTCTCAAATACCACATTCCAGTCAAAGCCTCGGAAATATAACCAACATTTCCAACTGTGTCCTGTTACAAGAGGGCAAATTCTTATTGGATTTATATAAATAACTTATGTAAATAGTCACTAGAAGTCTTCAAATTCTGGAGGAATCAGGCAGGAATAAAAATTAAATGTTTTATCTTAGTTCACAAAGATAAAATTTACGAGATTGCTGTAAGTTATAGCTTAAGAGAAAGTTTTCTTAAATCTGGAAAAACACAATGTTAAAGAACCAGCAATAGTTTCAATTAAAACTCATGTGCATTATAGTCACCCTTATCAGTTTATCAATCCCAAGAATTAATCCCATGAAATTAATTCTTGTTGATTTTTATCTTTTGTTGCCAATTTGATGAATCCAGTTTTTTCATAGAAGTCTTATAAATTTCTTACGCAGCTCAATTTTATGATTTAAAGATTTTCAGAAACTGTATCTAGAGTACTTGTTCGAGTCCTTTCTATGAATCTCTCTGAAGATGAAATACTTTCACAAAAGCATCTGAATTAAAAAAAAAAAAACATATCTATGACTGACAAAAATACTTAAAAATGCCCGTGGTTAAAATCTGGTTAGAGTTTATTACAGTGCAGTTGACAAAGAAATTTGCTTATGCCTATGACACACATTTCAAGATAATAAGTAGAATTATGACTGATAACTTTTTACCAGGACATATATGAATTTTATGTATTCCATCTAACAATTTTTGGAATACATAATATATACCAATAAAAATACAACTTAAAGAAGGCTTAGTATTACTTCTTCTTTGACAATGATTTCTGTATAATTTAACACAGCAAATAAGCCTAATTAGTTAATATACCTGTATTCTTTTTTAATAAGAAGAGAGAACAAATCTTTTGAGATGTTTTAGGGACCCTGTGGAAAATCCCCAAATTAATTCAATGTTAACCAGAATTCATTTAAAATTTGATTTTGCAGGTTTATCAAAAATAGCAACAGTTTTAGGCATTGACTAAAAAGGATCACACATCATTTTAAAATAATATTTAATGATAGTAAGTTTTCAAAGGGAAACACAAAAGATTAATAGTTCTGAGCAAAATTTAGCTGTTAATATTAAGACTCAGTTTTCTTGAATAGTCAAGTCTGATAAAGTGCAGGAAATTATTTTGATAAAACAGAAATATTTTGCTTTCTATACAGATTACTTCAAAGCTAAATATGAAGTTTTTATAATTCCTTTTCAAGAGTAGAGCAATAGTCCAACAAACCTCTGTTATTTCAGCAGGTATAAAAAATTAAGCCCTGGTTTTGCGTAAGTGCAGTGTTGGCCAGCGTGGTCACATGGGAGAGATTCTCTCCCTCTCTCTTTCTCCCCAGCCCCCAATACACTGACTGTCCTTTATTACCCCTTTCCCGCTCAGAAACAGCTTCTTTTACTGTAGGACAAAATTACTTCCATTTCACTTAACAAAAACACATTTCCATATCTCATAGGTTTTCCTGCTCTAAAACGTATTCTACTTTCTTTGTATTCAGAGCTGTTTCACTTATTGTTTCTAGCAGTTTGAATTATACATATTAATTAGAATTACTAACCTATAGGCAAAATAGATAAAGGGAATTAAGAGGTACAAACTTCCAGGTATAAAATAAATAATTACAGGTATGTAATGTACAGCCTTGTCTTATTCCTTTCCCAAATTTGAAGCAGTCAGTTGTTCCATGTAAGGTTCTAACTCTGCTTCTTGACCCACAGACAGGTTTCTCTGGAGGCAGGTAAAGTGGTCTGGTATTCCCATCTCTTTAAAATCAGTTTCTTGTGATCCACTCTGCAGTGACCACGGGACTGGAAAAAGTCAGTTTTCATTCCAATCCCAAAGAAGAGCAATGCGAACAAAATATTCAAACCACTGCACAATTGTGCTCATTTCTCATGCTAGTAAGGCAATACTCAAAATCCATCAAGTTGAGTTTCAGTGGCACTAGAGCAAAGAACTTTCAGATGTAAAAGCTGGATTTAGAAAAGGCAGAGGAATCAGAGGTCAAATTGTCAACATCCGCTGAATCATAGGAAAAAAACAAGAGAATTCCAGAAAAACATCTATTTCTGCTTTGTTGACTATGCTAAAGCCTTGAACTTTAATACAAAACTCACTAGTTTATGTTATACATAACAGATTCAAATTGTGTTTCTGGCCTTTTACCCTTACAGATGGCCAAAGTTTTTTCTTAATGATTGTTAAAGAGACACTAGGGTTTTCATTAGCCCAGTTCCCCAAAAGCTCTTTTGTTTTTCTCATGAAAATCGTTTCCTTGAAGTTTACATTTGAAAGAAGTGGCTCTTAGATCTCAAAGAAGATGGCATAGAAAAATCTATATAACAAAGGCACAAAAATAGTATCCAAACTTTCTCCCAGGAGTTTTCAGGGTACATTTGCAAATAATCAGATGCCTAGAATAATTGCTATTTAAGTGCTTCCTTCCCTTTCTTAAGTGTGCGATCATTCTGTCTCCAATGTCCTGAAACTTGTCGGAGCATTGAGAGGAAGAGTCCAGGGTTTGGGGTTGGCAAAAGGAGAGTCCGGCTTTACTTCTCCAGCCACATTTCTGATTTTGTAAAGATCTGTAAGGAAATATAGTTGCCTTTAATTCCTCTAGTAATTGGCTTGCAGCCTTAATGATGTCATGGGGCTGACTTGTCCATCCAACTACGTTATCTTCAGTTTGCTTCTTTATATCAGGGTGCCGGGGTCCAGCCCCGGTGGATCCAGGGAATTTGAAGGGTGGACGGCGTTGGCGTGGAAAGACTTGTTTATTTATTAATATAAGATTAGATTAAGAAACTGTAGTGTAGTAAGAAGATTAAGTGGAGGAAGAGGGCTGAATAGCTTGGTTTACACGGAAGGCCAATAAAATTCCAAACAAGGAATTTGCACCATCTACGTTGGGCCACCGGCGCCCGCTTGAATATCTAAGGGTGCCTCGCCTTAAGCTCCCTTTCGCACGGGTCTTAACAGCCCGGGCAAGTAAGTAGACCTGGCGAGCCTCCGCGCCCCAGGTGGAGATTCAGCCTGAAGTTAAAGTAAAGAGCAGAGAGAAGGAAAGGGAGAGAAGAAGAAAGAGAGAGAAAGACACGGGGGAGCCAGAGTCCCAAGAAACCAGGCCGAGAGACTAGTTCGAGAAACTGGTCCGAGAAACTGGCCCCATCCTTTATTGTTCAGAAGGCCTTTTATACTTTTGATAAAATATGGAGATCAATGGGTAACACAAAATTATGTAGCGTTCGCAACCCAGATTCTTTCCGTATATCATTTTGTATACAAAAGGTCTCAGGTGATTTACATTATCTTCTGGCCAAGAGGCTTGTTAACACTTTTTGGCTCTCTTCCTTAATGAATGTTAATTTTGTTTCCCCTGAAGTGCTTTTCTTTAATCTGCATTTCCTTAAAGCACTAAAGTTACATCTCTATAGAACAAAGGTGCAGTGGGTTATAACAAAGAAGGTACTTAACTCAAAGATCTAATGTTGCTGATACAAGGTCTACTACTTGTTTTTCTATATACCAACTATATCTACAAATAAAGGATATGAAAATTTGGCAGCAAGTATTGACTCAACAAATGAAACTTTTAATCAGTCCTATTCTAAAGATTTTGACTCCTCGGAAGCTCCTACATTCCTAGGATGTTTTAAGCTTCCTGTGTCTCCTGCGGTCAGGAGGCCTCAAACAATCACATGCGCAGCTGTATGAGTCCTGCAGGCAGGCTAGAAAGCCATCAGAGGGTTTTTTTGGATTGAAACACTCTTTCAAATGCAGAAGACTAAAGCCCTGAATTGACTTTTTCCAGAAAATGTCAGAAGAGTGGAAAAGCAGAGCACAAAAGCCGGCAGATTTTTGTTGGGGTACATGCTTAGGAATTTCCAGAGGGGCCCCTGAGGTCTGAGCATGCCTTGCGTATGTCAGCTTCCTTCCTCATGACCTTGTCACGGGCGGGATTCCTCACACTGGCTCCCGGCATCAGGGAGAAGCCTTTCAACTGAAGTGGAAATCAAAAGCTTCCTGTTCTAGAGCTTTAGGGTTTAATGATTTATGGCTTTATAGTGTCTGTGTAAAGCATTCAACAGAGGCCTTTAAATGCTCTTCTCCTTTTGACTGTGCAATTCAAACTCAGGTCAATCCAACTTTGGGGGAAAGGTCTCTACTATTTCTTCAGTCAGACCTGACCCTTGGTTCTAAGGTGACCCATTCTCTGATCATTTGCAGGACGGCCTGGAGGAAATTACAGTCATTTTTTTCCTTTGAGGGAAAATTCCAGGGTCTGTTTGGCTTGTTAGAGGGCAGTCATGGGCGGGAAGAACATTCCTTAGAAGCAAGCAGGATCTCTGTACGTGGGGTCCGTGTCAACTGTGAGTGGCCATTGATCTAGCTCCCCTCTGCGGATAGAGACCACAGTGGAGGCAAGAAACGCTTTCCGGTTTCATCCTGTTAGGAAAGTCCCTAAGGCCAGCTGCCATGCTCCTTTGAGTCTCCTTTTCTATTTAATCTTTCCATTGGTACCAATAAGGCAATTGTTCAGGATGAGTATTCTGTATTGTTTTTTAATATAGAAGTATTTTCAATTCAAAAGAGCCATCATCTGGCCATTGATGAGTAGGATCTTATATTAATTGAAGTAGTGACTCAAACCACAAAGCCTTTTTATGGCTATAACCATGGCTATAGGAGGTATCCCCAAAGATGCTGCCCACACTAGATCCAGAACGCTCACTCACGACCTTAGCCTGTAAGGGCAAAACCTTCTCTGACGGGACAGTGTGAGTGGCGTCATGGAAACAGCGCCCTCAGTTTCCCATGAAGACATGAGAAAACAGTGATTCCGGTTTCCCACCGGAACACGAGGCACCTCCCATTACGGTAACACTGATCTGAGGCACCAGGTGGGTACTTCTGGAATGGGACTTTCACAGCACTGACAAGACGAGAAAGACCGCCTATGGACCGAAACCCCTCATAACAAACTCTCCTGAGAGCTGGCATGCTGGGACAAAGAGAACACTACCTCCCAGATCCACAGCCGGCGTGGCTGACTGCCAGATGCACGCCAACAGCAGGCATCTTCTGACGGGCAGCAACCAGAAAATATCGTCAGGGTCATGAAGCCAAGCTCTCAAGACAAGAATAAGAGGAGAGGAAAATACAGCTGGCTTGTGGGTCTCATCCTTGCGATGAACAACACAAAAGCCAAGGGGAAAAAGTAAAGACCAGCTTTGGAAGGAAAAAGGATCAGTGGAAAACCAGAGCAGCGCTGCCGCTGATATTTTCTCGTTCCAACCTGCATTTGGAAAGGAAAAGGCAAGGTTCAATTCTTACCTTCCTCTCCCAACTGAGCACTGCAGCGTGAGAGCCAGGAGTACTGCCTGGTAAAAAGGTTTCCCTTTGCCAGCGCCCATGTTTCCCAGGATGCGGTCTGCAGGGAATATGTCGTCTTAGCAAGTCACGTCATGGGCCGCCAAGCTGTAGAGAAGGAATAATAATTTTCCTTCTACGGTTCTAGTTTCTATTGTTACAGAGAACCCTTGTAATAACCGGCAGATAGAGTTATAGGAGGGAAACAAGCAAAGGTTTAATAACACGTGTATATTTTTTACACATGGGAGACAGCTAGTAAACCCAGTAACTCTCCCAAATGCTCCAGGCCACCACGTTAAACACCGTCTTCAGCTAAAGAGAGGTGGTGGTGGCGGGTAGGGGAGGCCGGGTGCCGGTGTGAGAGTTCATCAGGCAAAGTGCAGTGCGTAAGGATATGGCTGCTGGGGAGGTTTAATTCCGTACCTCCTCTATTGATACGTTCCTAGAGATCTGTCATCCTTCTCTTCCTGGTTTAGAGAGGGAGATGTCCTTAAAGACGATTTCCCTTATAAGTGTTCTTGTCCCTTACAAAAGTGTCACTTCTGCCTGGTTTTCAGAGCCTTTCCTGAGCTGGCTTCTTAAAAACAACCAGCTCAAAATAATTACTGTACCAGCGAAGCATATTTTGGGTGATATTTTCTGCACCCTTTCAATATCAACTATTGCGAAAATTTCCAACCTGCCTAATGTACTGAGAATTTCAGATTTACCCACAAGAGCCAAATCCTTAAAACCCACCCCACTTTCTCTCTCTCCACATCTAGATTCTGTTTTTCTGGAGAAGTCTCATTACTTAATACAGATGGAATTTCAAATATTAAAAAAAAATAAGTCCATAGAAGCAATTTAATCATTGAAAAAGATACAGTGTAAGGAACAGGAACATAAAGGAAAAGGGGAATGACTGTTCATAAAAATGATATATAAATTTTAAACATACATAGACATACATTTGACTCCTTAAAAGTTTAAAGATGTTATGGGGAGGGAGGTGGGAGGGGGGTTCATGTTTGGGAATGCATGTAAGAATTAAAGATTTTAAAATTTAAAAAATAAAAAAAGAAAAAAAAAAAAAAGAAAATCTTTAGACTCTTAAACAGCGGAAGTTAAGAGCCTGAATAGATAAGTGTTAAAGAGTAAGTACTAATAGCGTTGTATTAAAAAATGGAAAATCTAATGATAAAGGGAACAAATCAAAACAATTTGACATTTTTATGTGTTAAAGATAAAGATAACAATGATAATATTGTTCATATTAATATGTATGTGATAAAGGAATTATGGTAGCAATTGAAAATTGGAATGGCATTTTTCTTATAGTGATATATAACTTTTTATCTTGAGCAATTTGACAATATATAGCAAGTGTTACAAAATTATTTATAACTGCTATTCCCATAGTAAACATGCTGGACTCTCTTCTAAGCAAATAATGCAAAAGTATAGAAAACTATCAATACATAAAAACTTGATTTTAGTGTAACAGTGGAAAAAAAGCTTAATTATGGGGGAATAATTAATTAACTAATTAAGTATGTTACCAACATCTATTGAGATATAATATAGAAGTTAAAATTATGAATATGAAGACACATAAGTCAAGAATATCAAATTTTTAGATTAGCAATAATAAAGCGGTAAACTTTAACACACGGCCTTATTGCCATTTATAAAAAGCATACTCTTGTGATGAAATACTAGGGAAAATGATTTTAAACCAATTACCCTTATTGGTGAGAAGACATTCAGATGAGTTTGGATATCTTTGCTTTTATCACTATGTTTAAAATTTTTTTTTAAATAATTTCATTCTTTCCGTCGACACTCTTAAACCTTTTTTAATAATCTCATTCTCTCCACCGTCACTCTTACACCTTTCAGTTTTCTCTTTTTCTTTTATTTTTTCTTGGCCGTGCAGCACGTGGAATCTTCCCAGACCAGAAATTGAAACTGTGGCCCCTGCACTGGGAGTGTGGAGTCTTAACCACTCGACACCAGGGAAGTCTTGTTTTAAATTTTCTGTACAGGGATTGCACATATGTTATTTTTCTTTTCAAAAGCATAATTCAGACATAAACATAAGCAAGTTTATTTCAACATATCTTTCTTCAACAGTTTGTTAATGTCCAGCTGTTTTAATTGAGTGCTGTATTTGTGGAAATTATATAAAAATGATTATCTTGTTTTCAATGAAAAATACTTCTATAGCTTATGTCTACTTTTTAGTACACAGGTCCATAATCAAGCTACTTAAAAAGGAATGCCAGAAAACTCAAAAATTGTAGCTATAGATAAAGTATAAATGAAAAGTTGGTAGAGTGTTTCAAACAATTAAATCATGCATTCAAAAAGTTAATGAAAAATGTATGATCAACTCTATAGATAGCAAAGGTAATTTCCTTCCTGTATACAACCTTGAATTTATTCCAATCTATTTTGGGAAAGTTTGCAATGTACGTATATACTAATCAACCTCACTTGAGGTGATGGTGTTCCCTTTGTGGGCAACATTCCTAGGCAATTAATGCAAAAGAGATAAAGTCTGGACCAAGGTCAGAATATGTGAATCTCCATAGTGCAACCAACATGTAAGCAGCTGAGGAGTTAATTATACCTGAATTGAAGAAGAAGACCAAGGTCAATCACTGTTTCAGTTATTTAACCTCAGAGAATTATCTCTCTCTCTGATAATTCTGGAAACTCATTAAAAGACCTACTGGATTAGTCTCTCCTCTAACACTTAGGCTGCAAATAATGGACTAACAGGCAGAAGCTGTGAACTGGAGACCTTCATTAAAGGCTTGTTTCTATGGTGGGAGCGAAGAGAGCTGGTTTTGAAACTGCTTGGTCTTGCTAAATACACAGAGGTAAAGTGGTTTTCCCTCTCCTAAGTTGGGAACTAGCAGATAATGTTCTGGGAAGTTTTCAATGTCTCTAACAGGAGGGGATGCTAGGATCAAAATACACCTTTGCTTCGTGAAATTGATGGGCTTACAAAGAAATGAACTCTATAGTACTTCTTATTACAGGCACTATATTACAGTAAAACAATATAATTTTATGCATATATATATATATACACACACACACATGCATGCTGAGTCATTTCAGTCCTGTCTAAGTCTTTGTGACCCCATGGACTGTAGCCCACCAGGCTCCTCTGTCCTTGGGATTCTCCAGGCAAGAATACTAGAGTGGATTGCCATGCCCTCCTCCAGGGGATCTCCCCGATTCAGGGATTGAACTCGTGTCTCTAATGTATCCTGCATTGGCAGGTGGGTTCTTTACTACTAGCACCATCTGAGAAGCCTTACAGATATACCTATTTGGTTAAATAAAGGTTCCTTAATAATCGCTATTCAAAGGATTATTCAAGGTAGTGTCAATGATCCATGAACTCTAGGATTAAACTAACTACTTTATACAGAAATAAAACTAAAGTCCACAAAACTCTTTAATTTTTCCAGACAAAATACAAAGTACCTGAATGATGTAGAACCAGAGCCAGTTCTGGATGCAGCCCTCTCAACCTCTGACCTTGCACACCGACCCTGCTCCCCACAGCCCTCTCAACCTCTGACCTTGCTCACCGACCCTGCTCCCCACAGCCCTCTCAGCCTCTGAGCTTGCACACCGACCCTGCTCCCCACAGCCCTCTCAGCATCTGAGCTTGCACACCGACCCTGCTCCCCACCCCATCTCTTGCCACATTATTAAGAAACCTCCTGGTTATAAGAGAGTGATGGATGGAATAGAAACCAAGCGCACCACCATTAGACACCTTTGCGTGCTTTTCACAATACATGGTTGCACGTGTGCTACAGAGTCTGAGTGGCTCGGACAGAGACATGTCTACCTCTGGTTCCCTTGGCAACGACCACTGGAGCAGAGTGGAACAGTGTAGACGAGGATCCTGGGCACCAGAGAGTCGTTCCTAATACAGGACTCTAATAGTGACATGCGTGCCCAGAGCTGCTGACCGCTGTCTTGCAAGACAAGAAATATGTGGCTAGGGAGGAAGTATAACAAGGAAGGCCTATGAAGTGAGAAGGGGCACTTTCCACAGGCGGCGATTATGGGGACATGAAAGGAAGACATTAGTGAGCAGCAATCAAAGCTAACGCTGCAAATTTGTGTTTAAGGGCAGTGATCGGGAAAGTAGGAAGGCACTAGATTGTGAAAATCACTTAATGCCATGGCCATGATTCACATCTGTCCACCGAATCTTACACAATGGAAACTGATCGTTCTGAAGGAGGGAAAATCAGAGAGAAAACTTAGGTTGGAAGAACAATTCTCTTGTCTTCCCGTTGACTAGCCTGATCGAGGAAAATGCTGGCTCTAACGTGGTTTGGAGTGGGTCAAACTCCCTTAGGGCCCTTGTCCTTCTCTGTCTTCCCTGAGTGTGAGAGGCTGCATGATAATTCTGACAGATGAGCTGTGATCACAAATGTCACACAGAACAGAACCCCTCCAAGGGGCAGGGAGAGGGAGACGGACGGATCAGGAGTTTGGGGTTAGCAGGTGGTTAGTAGTTTCAAACCATTACATACAGGACAAACAACCAACAAGGCCCTCCTCTACAGCACAGGGCACAGTGTCCACATTTCTGGGATAAACTTTAAAGGAAAAGAACATGCAAAAGTTAGGTATGTGTGTGTGTAACTGAGTCCCTTTGCCATATAGCAGAAATTAACACAACATTGTAAATCAACTATACTTCAGTAAAAAATAAATAAAATATTTAAAAGCTAATAGACTACCTTACCAGCTCTCTCTCCCTTTGTCTTTGTGATCCTGGAGGGCTTGTGTTGAGATGGTAGCAGCGGCAGGATAGAAATTGTTTGAATTTCTGAATCACCATTTGGAAAAATACTGCACTGAAGAGGTCACTATAACACTTTGAATGAGTGATAAAAATGCATGCAATATGTTGCGTCTCTGTAATTGAGGGGGTTATTGAAGTGAAGTGTTAGTAACTCAGTTGTGTCCAACTCTTTGTGACCCCATGGCCTGTAGACCACCAGGCTTCTGTGCACATGGGATTCTCCAGGCAAGAATACTGGAGTGGGTGACCATTCCCTTCTCCATGGAATCTTCCCATCCCAGGGATCGAACCCAGGTCTCCTGCATCGCAGGTGGATTCTTTACCAACTGAGCCACCAGGGGGGCCCAATTAACCAGTTCAGTGGTTTTCAGCTCAAGCATGCATTGACATCACCATGCTTGCTAAAACATGGCTTGCTGGCTCCCATCCCTAGCATTCTGATTCAGAGTATCTCCAGCAGAGCTGGAAACACTGCATTTCCGATTGCTCTCAAGAGCTGCTGATCCTGCGTTTGGGGGAACCCACTTTGAGAATCATCGGTCGAGATAAACTAGGAAAATCAGACATCTCCTGCAAAATGAGTCTCATTTCTGAATTAGAGTGATAGCAGTGAAAACGTTTTAAAAGGACAAGTATAAGGAAGTTAAAAAATAAAAAAAGAAAGAAATTAGATAGCTTATCCAAATTGTCTAGTGTTGGGGGTTAACTGCAGAAAACCAAAGTCTCTTGATGACAGGTATTTCGAGCCCAGGTGACATTGGATGCTATCTCTTTTTGACTTAGTGACTTCTCAGTGTTGTTTTTTTTCTTTCCAGTTTTAGAAACTCATTTTCCTGTCTCCAGTCTTCTCCTGTGACTTCAAACTCTGTAGACGCTGATATGAGATTAATTCTTGCTCTAAACTATGGTGTCAACAGCACCACTGACTTATTCTCTCCTAAAGATTTCCTTGCTGATTTTTTTTAACTTTTAAAATTTCATATTGGAGTATAGTTAAGAACATTGTGTTATTTTCAGTGTATGGAAAGTAATTCAGTTATCCATACACCTCTATCTATTCTTTTTCAAATTTCTTTCCCAATTGGGTTTTTCCATAATACTGAGCCGAGCTCCCTGTGCCCTGCAGTAGGCCCTGGGTGGTAATCCATCCTAAATACAGCAGCGCGTACATGTCTGTCCTAAACTCCCTCTCCACCCCTTCCCTCACCTTTCCCCCCCACCCAGTAACCATAAATTCATTGTCTAGATCTGAGAGTCTGTTTACCGTTTAGATTCCCCACCATATTTCTCTTTCTCTGTTTGACTTACTTCACTCAGTTTGACAATCTTGGTCCGTCCATGCGGCTGCACGTGGCATTATTTCATTCTTATTGTCAGGAAGGAACAACCAAATATATCTTGTTGGCCCTACTCTCCTAACTGGCTCTCTTACCTCTTTCACCTTTAATACCTGTACCTAGCAAGAGCAGTCACCTCCACGGAAGGTCTGAGAATCCTGGGGCTCCTACGCTTTCCACCAGAACTGGAGAGATGTCGGCTGCCAACACTTGAAGCAGGAAGAGCCAGAAGACTCTAGCTGCTGCCAAAGGGGCACCGATTTCCTCACATGTGAGTGTCCACCCCCCTGGTGTGGCTGCTCTTGACACCCGCCTTTGCACTGGCCTTCCATCACTGATTATAATCACAGCTCTCTGCTTTGCTGACCCCATGGGGCAGAGAGCTCCTGGTGGTGAACTGGGATGAGGGTAGATGGCCAAGTCAGGAGAACGCACTCAAGACGCAGTCCTAAACTAGGATGAATGCCACTGGGTGCAGCCTGGAGTGTGCTTTCCTCATTGCATCCAGGTGGGGTAGCTGAGAAACAGCACCACCTGCTTTGGAGAGTGTCTCCTGGCCCCCTCTGACCAGGACCCTGGGTAAGATGACAATGCTCCAGCCAAGATATGGGCAGGCAGAGCTGAGCATCTGCAGAGCAGGGCCACCAGCCCTGCTTGGGCAGGGTGCTTGTGGTGCAGGCCAGCTGGAGTTCAGACAACAGACGGTTTTACTAGGTTAAGAGCTGCGTCTCCTGGGTGCCTGAAATGGGAAGCTAATTCATATCTTCATCTGTTGCTAAATGCAGCCTTCAGCCTACACACACAGGGAACCTAACCCAAGCACACGGGGAGCTGCTCACCCATCCAGCAGCCCTGCTCATAGAAAGCCCATGTTCTCCTCATTTGCAGAGCACATGGGGATGTAAATCGGTGCAGCCACTGCAGAAAATGGTACAGAGATTCCTCAAAAAAATTTAAAATAGAACTGCCATGAGATCCAGCAATTCCACTTCTGGGAACATACACAAAGGAAAGGAAGATACCGACTTGAAAAGATATCTGCCACCTAGTGCCCACAGCAGCAGCATCTTTATAACTAAGACAGGGCAACCACAGACGTTTCTATTAATAGGTGAATGAATAAGGTAGCTGGGTAGACACACGCAATGGAATACTACTCCACCGTGAAATACAAGTGAGGAAGCTGCACTATTCGTGTCAACATGGATGGATCTTACTACTGGCGATCTTAAGCACAAGTGAGGAAGAGCTAAAGAGCCTCTTGATGAAAGTGCAAGAGGAGAGTGAAAAAGTTGACTTAAAGCCCAACATTCGTAAAACTAAGATCGTGACATCCAGTCCCATCACTTCATGGCAAATAGATGAGGAAACAATGGAAACAGTGACAGGCTTCATTTTCTTGGCCTCCAAAATCACAGCAGATGATGACTGCTGCCATGAAATTAAAAGACGCTTACTCCTTGGAAGAAAAGTTATGACCAACTTAGACAGCATATTAAAAAGCAGAGACATTACTTTGCCAGCAAAGGTCTGACTAGTCAAGGCTATGATTTTTTCAGTAGTCATGTATAGATGTGAGAATTGGGCTATAAAGAAAGCTGAGTGCCAAAGAATTGATGCTTTTGAACTGTGGTGTTAAAGAAGACTCTTGAGAGTCCCTGGGACGGCAAGGAGATCCAACCAGTCCATCCTAAAGGAAATCAGTCCTGAATATTCATTGGAAGGACTGATCTGAAGCTGAAACTCTAATACTTTGGCCACCTGATGCAAAGAACTAACTCAGTGGAAAAGACCCTGATGCTGGGAAAGATTGAAGGCAGGACGAGAAGGGGACAACAGAGGATGAGATGGTTGGATGGCATCATGACTCGATGGAAATGAGTTTGAGTAGGCTTTGGGAGTTGGTGATGGACAAGGAGGCCTGGCATGCTGTAGCCCGTGAGGTCACAGATTCAGAACAACTGAACTGACTGAACTAAAGATGGATCTTGAGGGCATGATGCTATGTGAAAAAAGTCAGACAGAGAAAGACAAGTACTTTATGATCTCACTTATGTGGACTCAAAAAAACAAATTTAAAGAGCACAAAGCTTAAAGAAAAAGAGGTCAGATCTACGGTGCTCAGAGATAGGAGGAAGGAGGTGGGAAGATTGGAAAAACCTGGTCAAAAGTTAGAAAGTCCTAGTTAGGAGATAAGAAGTACTAGAGATGTAACATACAATCTGGTGAGTACAGTCGGCATTGCTGTATGAGATTCTGAAAGTTACTAAAGGAGTAGAATCCAAGTGTTGTCATCACAAGGAAAATGTGCTTTCTTTTCTTCGTTGTCTCTCTATGAGATTATGGGTGTTACTGAAACCCTTTGTGATCGCCAGTTGACAGTGCATCACACTGCACCACTTAAGCTCATACTGATACATGTCAATTTATCTCTCAATTAAACTGGGGGAAGGGGAAAGAAAATACAGTGTCAATCACATCTAAAATTACCTCCATAGCAGCATCTTGATGGATGTGGGACCAATTAGCTGTTCACCTAGTCTAGCCAAGATGACACATAAAATGAGCCATCAGTACTATGACATATTTTACCTTTAAGTGGGAGGTAAAGCTCAACACCTTTCAACATTAATAAGCATTTTACAACTGTTTAGATAAAAGCCATTTATTCTACAAAATTTAAAAACTTCTACAGTATGTCAATTTTTCAACATATTTAGTGATTTTAAAGCTATTTATACCCAGCCATTGTTCTATTACTCTGCCTATATCAAATAATTGTTTTTAATATGTGATAGAAAAGACAACTCAGAGAAGGCAATAGCACCCCACTCCGGTACTTCTGTCTGGAAAATCCCATGGACGGAGGAGCCTGGCTGGCTGCAGTCCACGGCAGCGCGAAGAGCCGGGCACGACTGAGCGACTTCCCTTTCACGTTTCACTTTCATGCACTGGAGAAGGAAATGGCAGCCCACTCCAGTGTTCTTGCCTGGAGAATCCCAGGGACGGGGGAATCTGGTGGGCTTCCGTCTATGGGGTCGCACAGAGTCGGACATGACTGACGTGACTCAGCAGGAGCAGCAGAAAAGACAACTATGGCTGTGTCACTTAAAATATATTGTGCTCAATCCTCCTAAGAACACATGGAAGAAACATTAGTAGTATAATACTACAAGTGAGGAAATTGAATCTGAGAATTTTGTAGTAATTTGCATCTGTTAAAAATCACTTAGCAATTAGATGAGGGTCCTTATGAACCCAAGCCTGTTGAATTCCAAAACCCTTTTCTTTCCAGACTTTTAAAATTCATACTCTTTCAGAACTGCCTTTGGGACTTTTCCTTATTTAATTTTGCAGAAAGATGGTTGTTCCTTTTGTTGTTGTTGCTCAGTTGTTCAATTGTGTCTTACTTTTATGACCCCATGGACTGCAGCACGCCAGGCTTCCCTGACAGTCACTATCTCCCTGAGCTTGCTCAAACCCATGTCCATCGAGTCGGCGATGCCATCCAACCATCTCATTCTCTGTTGTCCCCTACTCCTCCTTCCTTCAGTCTTTCCCAGCATCAGGGTCTTTTCCAAGCAGTCAGTTATTCACATCAGGTGGCCAAAGTATTAGTGCTTCAGCTTCAGCATCAGTCCTTCCAGTGAATATTCAGGACTGATTTCCCTTAGAATTGACTGGTTTGCTCTCCTCACAGTCCAGGGGACTATCAAGAGTCTTCTCCAGCTCCACAGTTTGAAACCATCAGCTCTTTGGTGCTCAGTCTTATTTGTGGTCCAACTCTCACATCCACAGAGGACTACTGGAAAAACCATAGCTTTGACCATACAGGCCTTGGTCAACAAAGTGATATCTCTGCTTTTAATATGCTGTTTATTTTTGTCACAGCTAATCCTCAGTGAACTAAAATGAATGGGAGTGGGTGAATTTAATTCATCCATTTTATCCGCTACTACGGGCAAGAATCCCTGAGAATAAATGGAGTAATCCTCATAGTCAGTGAAAGAGTCTGAAATGCAGTTAGTATATTACTAATATGTTAAGTACTAAATGTACTTAGCAGTTAGGTACAATCTCAAAGACAGAATGATCTCAGTTCATTTCCAAGGCAAACCATTCAATATCACAGTAATTCAAGTCTGTGCCCCAACTGCTGATGCCAAAGAAGCTGAAGTTGAACAGTTCTGTGAAAATCTACAAGACCTTCTAGAACTAACACCAAAAAAAAAAAAAAAAAAAGAAAGTTCTTTTCATCATAGGGGGCTAGAATGCAAAAGTAGGAAGTAAGAGATACCTGAAGTAACAGGGAAGTTTGGCCTTGGAGTACAGAATGAAGCAGGGCAAAGGCTAACAGAATTTTGGCCAAGAAGCACTGGTCAGAGCAAACACCCTCCTCCATAACACAAGAGATGACTGTACGCATAGACATCACCAGATGGTCAATGCCAAAATCAGAGTGATTAGATTCTTTGCAGCAGAAGATGGAGAAGCTCTATACAGTCAGCAAACAAGACTGGGAGCCGACTCAGATCCTGAACTCCTTATTGCAAAACTCAGACTTAAACTGAAGAAAGTAGGGAAAACCACTGGGCCGTTCAGGTACAACCTAATTCAAATCGCTTATGGTTATATAGTGGAAGTTGCTCCTTACTTATACCATAAGATTTTCCCAAAATTATTTTCCATAAGAATAAAGCTTCTACTGTATATTTCATTTGTAGCCATAAACGTCATATCAAAACTTAATACACGTAAAAAAGGGAATGAGAGAAAAATCCCCATAAGCTTCATTTCAGTTAAACTAGGAGCATAGATGATGTGTATGAAGGTTGAAAATGACAGCTGAGAAGATCGTCAGTTATACAGGAATAGGTGAAGAGAGAAGGCCCAGCGGTGGTGAAAGGGCCAACAGCAATAGATCGTGGAAAGTATCACAATTAATATTTCATTTTGGAGAAAGATTGCTTTGAAATACACATGGTTGTTTTCCATTTGCCAAAGGGATTCAGTGAGTCCCACATAAAAGTCATAAATGCAGGAAACCACCTGCATCAGTGACGTCATCAGGATGGCTATTCTGGCGTGCTCTCTGCTGTGTCCCCACACTCAGGAAAGTCCAGCAAAAACCACTACATGGAAATCCACCTAACTTAACAGCTAGTAATTAATTGGCACAGCAGAAAGATGCCTCATGAAAATGCGGAAAAGACTAACAGAAAGTCCCCTACCTAGGAACCTTCAAGTTGCAGACTTTCAAAGCTGCTAGTGCGTGTTCTCACGTCCAGTCACACAAGCCGGTTCACGCATCTGGATCCACGGTGCCGTGCACGCACTTTCTACAAGCGGTTGTGCTTTTGTGCACTTCACAGTACCGTGCAGAGTACAGCAGTGCAGCATCTTCATTTCAGACCAAGGGTGCTCAGAAGGCGATGGTAAAGGCACCATATATTCCTGACTGCGCTAGTTGAGCGTCTGGGCTAAGTTTGTTGAGCTTATGGACAAATTGGACTTAAGAATGAACACGCTCTCAGAAGAGAACTCATTCGTATCTTGGGGACTTACTGTACCGTGTTAACATAAAGACTGTTAACCAGAAAAATACTAGAGTGGATCAAAGAAAAACTAAATACCACAGAAAAATCTATAAAGATTAGTTTGGAAAAATCCAATTAATGCAGCAATTGGTAATTTTTAAAAAAGGGTTCTGATGTAGCATCGCACAGAATTCCTCAAAAATATCTTAAAAAGTAGTAATGCCTACACAAAATGCAGAAGACCCACCCGTGCAGTGCCACCATAGGCCACTGTTTAAAGCCACTGTGCTTTTGTAGAAAGATATCTACCTCACACCATAGAAAAGTGAACAGTCTCCCTATTATATGGAAAATTCCTAAAACTTTAGAAGAAAAAATCCAATAAAGCGATGGAGAAATAAAGCTGGCTAAAGATACATTAGACATTTAGTAGAAAAGGAAAAAAAAATGCTGCTAAACATGTAAAAAGATGTTCAGTTTCCTCAAATTCATGGACAATAAGAGAAATGTAAACTATCCACATTAAATTTGGTAGACTCACCGCAACTGCCCCTTCAGTGAATCATGCCTCCAGATGGTAGGGAGGTTCCCTGCACTGGGACTTTGGCCTGAGTCCTGGGAATCACCTCTCCATTAGGACATCAGAAAATGTGACGTGTGTTTGGGATCACCTCCTGGAAGGTTCCTGCCACCCTGTAAAAATATTCAGTGTGGCTTTTTTGGAAATTATAGATGACATGGAGAGACACAATCCATTTTGCAAGGAGATCCAGCAGACCCAGTCCCAGGAAACCTCCTGCTGAATGTAGTTACAAGAGTAAGCCTAGTAAAAACCAGAGCTGCCCAGCCACCTCCCAGAGTGATGCACCATGCTGACGCATGGCTATTTCAGTTCAGTTCAGTTCAGTTCATTTCAGTCACTCAGTCATGTCCAACTCTTTGTGACCCCATGAATCACAGCACGCCAGGCCTCCCCGTCCATCACCATCTCCCGGAGTTCACTCAGACTCACGTCCATCGAGTCCATGATGCCATCCAGCCATCTCATCCTCAGTCATCCCCTTCTTCTCCTGCCCCTAATCCCTCCCAGCATCAGAGTCTTTTCCAATGAGTCAACGCTTTGCATGAGGTGGCCAAAGTACTGGAGTTTCAGCTTTAGCATCATTCCTTCCAAAGAAATCCCAGGACTGATCTTCAGAATGGACTGGTTGGATCTCCTTGCAGTCCAAGGGACCCTCAAGAGTCTTCTCAAACACCACAGTTCAAAAGCATCAATTCTTCGGGTGCTCAGCCTTCTTCACAGTCCAACTCTCACATCCATACGTGACCACTGGAAAAATCATAGCCTTGACTAGATGGACCTTAGTCAGCAAAGTAATGTCTCTGCTTTTGAATATACTATCTAGGTTGGTCATAACTTTTCTTCCAAGGAGTAAGCGTCTTTTAATTTCATGGCTGCAGTCACCATCTGTAGTGATTTTGGAGCCCCAAAAAATAAAGTCTGACACTGTTTCTACTGTTTCCCCATCTATTTCCCATGAAGTGATGGGACCAGATGCCATGATCTTTGTTTTCTGAATGTTGAGCTTTAAGCCAACTTTTTCACTCTCCTCTTTCACTTTCATCAAGAGGCTTTTTAGCTCCTCTTCACTTTCTGCCATAAGGGTGGTGTCATCTGCATATCTGAGGTTATTGATATTTCTCCTGGCAATCAGTGCTTTTTGGGGGGCAGTGAAAATCTTAGTCACTCAATTATGTCCAACTCTTTGTGACCCCATGGACTGTAGCCCACCAGGTTCCTCTGTCCATGGGATTCTCCAGGCAAAAGTACTGGAGTGGGTGGCCATTCTCCAGTGGATCTTCCCGACCCAGGGACTGAACCCAGGTCTCCTGCATTGCAGGTGGATTCTTCACCGTCTGAGCCACCAGGGAAGCTTGGGGCCGGGGGTTGTCACATAGAAATAGATCATCCACATCCTGAAATGCCATTTTCATGTACAGAATTGAGAGAAATCCAAAAGTTTCACAATGCACTTTAGTATAAGCTATGGGGAAAAGCAAACTCCCATATACTGCTGGTGGGATAGAAAATTCATGCACTCCTTTGTAGATGGCAATTTGGCAATACCTACTGACATTTCAAAAGCTTATTCTCTTCAACTGAACAATCATATTTTTAGAGAATTATTCTACAGATGTATTTACACAGGTGCAAAATTATGTATGTAATGAATGTTCACGTTGATTTATGCAGTACTTGATGTAACAGCAAAAGATAAAAATAACCCAAAGGTTTATGAATTGGAGTCTGGTTAAATACACAATGGAATTATGATCTGCAAATTAATAAAAAATCAGGAATCCTCCCCTGTATTTATATGGAAAGAACATAAAGACATCATTAAGTGATAAAAACATAGTGTAAAATGATGAAGATGGCCTGCCACATATTGTGTATAAAAAAAGAAAAAGAAACATCTATGTTTGTATGATTGAATGGGCATTTTAAAAACTCCGGAAGATAAACAAGTATATCTGTGATGTTTTGTGGCTTGGATACTTGGGATTTCAGCTGATAGACAATGGGGCATGTAAGAGACTTATCTGTATTATATTTTTATATCTGAGGGACTATATAAACATAAATATGCATTTTGTAAATTTAAAGTAGCTCTCTGAAAAAAACTTAATGTTTGCATAATATGGTGAGACGTTCTATCTAATGAAATGAAGCCCGTGGTTATTACCAATTTGATGCTGCTGTAAACAATACTGCAGTAAATATTTTTGCAGGATTATCTCTATCAGTCTTTTTTTAATCCCTCTCATCTAGGACACCTGACTTTGGTAAGAACTCTCGCCCTTTGCCAGCTTCTGCCAGCTTTTCAGGATCTCATCGCAGCACACTGTTGACGCTTACAAGAGACCCCTGCACAGAACCTGTGCAAGAAGCATGTGAGGCTGTGAGTCAGCTCGCTGAATTAATTCTCCGATTAAGGATTCTGCCTCCATATCCTAAGGAGACTGGGATATATTCACTGTGCCAATATTCACTGTGATTGCTTTACATTTGAGTACTGCTTCCTCTCCCTGGAGCCAGCGTCTCATTTTTGGCAGGCCGCCCTGCTGCTGCTGGAACTACTTTGGCTCAAACTGGGAGAGAGCCAGGAGTCCCTTTAATTAACCTGGGGCAGCCCCCAGAATAATGACCAGCGGGTGCAGAAGTATAAATGGTCTAACTCCCTTAGTACCTGATTAGGATGAATTTCAAGGCGTGATTTCCATCACTCTGCCATCCCCGGAGCTCCTCTGGACAGTGGAAGCGAAGGGCCCTCCCTGACCTTGCCTGCCATCCTTCACCTCCTGGTCACCCTTCCGACTCCTTTGTTGGTTCTCCTCTATCACACTCACTAATGAATCATTGTCACAAGGCTGCTTGTCTGAGGCTGTGCTTCGTGGGAATCCAAAGACATCATCTATTATTTCAATAGCATTCCACTGGCCCCCATTACACTGAAAACTGTGTAGCTGTGCAAACCACTGAGGCTAGGAAATAAAGGAGCAAAATTATCAAGTACAAAAAAATATATATATATATATATATATGTATATATATATATATATACATACACACACATTATATTTTTCACCGAGTTTCTGGCACACAGAACTGATCAAAGCCAAGCAGACTAGGTTGTTGAATGCACTTTGCTCTTTAAGAAAGTACCACCCCGACCTTCAGAGCCCACTGTTGTTTGACATATGAAGCAACCTGAGGACTGCTGTGGCTGCAAGAAGAAAACTCTCCCCAGTGCCCATTTCAGAGGTGGTCATGGAGTACAACGTGGAAGGAAAAAACTCCCAAGAGCAAACACCCCAAACTGTTGAAGAGAATGGTCTCCAAACAAACTAGCAACTACTAAATGTGCTGTGGACCAGGAACTCACCTGCGGGCCAGGACCAAGGATGGTCAGAGCCCTTGCCCAGAAGATATAACTGTTCTGAAGAGCAACTGCCGTTGTTCCCCATTCCACACCTCCCGCAAGGAAATGTTTTTATTACAGATGTTCTCTGCTTGCTTCATTCTCCATCGTTCTAAATTGGGCATAGTAGGGATTAAGACTGAAGCAAACGCCTTATATTCTAGCTTTTAGGGAGTGGAGCAATGAAAGGACACACTAAGAACAGAAAACACCTCACAAACCCAAAGATCTTAAACCTCAGATCAAAGGGAACAACTCAGTGGGACTCTGACTCCTTTGGGTAGGAGCTAGTGATTGCATTCCCGAAGAAGCTTGCGAAAGCTGGTTCTAGTTCTCCATCCATAGTTCTCCTTCTTCCATCCTCGCACTCTCTACCTTTAGTGACAGAGCCTCTCCCCTTAAATGGGGTGTGGGTGTAGCATGGTCTCCCACCTAAAGATATTCCCAGGCCCCTGCTCAGACAAGTCGAGCCGTGGAGGTTCTGACCAAGAGTTCAGTTCAGTTCAGCTCAGTTGCTCAGTCGTGTCCGACTCTTTGCGACCCCATGAATCGCAGCACACCAGGCCTCCCTGTCCATCACCATCTCCCGGAGTTCACCCAGACTCACGTCCATTGAGTCCGTGATGCCATCCAGTCATCTCATCCTCTGTCGTCCCCTTCTCCTCCTGCCCCCAATCCCTCCCAGCATCAGAGTCTTTTCCAGTGAGTCAACTCTTCGCATGAGGTGGCCAAAGTACTGGAGTTTCAGCTACAGCATCATTCCTTCAAAAGAAATCCCAGGGCTGATCTCCTTCAGAATGGACTGGTTGGATCTCCTTGCAGTCCAAGGGACTCTCAAGAGTCTTCTCCAACACCACAGTTCAAAAGCATCAATTCTTCGGCGCTCAGCCTTCTTCACAGCCCAACTCTCACATCCATACACGACCACAGGAAAAACCATAGCCTTGACTAGACGGACCTTAGTCGGCAAAGTAATGTCTCTGCTTTTGAATATGCTATCTAGGTTGGTCATAACTTTTCTTCCAAGAGGATATAAATAGAAATCGTGAGTTTGACTTTCAGTTGATGCCTTAAATAAAAAGGCTATGTCTTCCTTTGTCCTTTTCTCTTCTTTTTACAGCTAGAATATCCTTGTGATAGTGAGAGCTGAGGAGCATGACCATATCAGACCTGGATGACTTATGTGACAAGAGAGAGAAACGAATCTATCATTTTAAACCACTTTTATCTGGGCTCTTAATTTGGCTGCTTAGCTAGTATCCTAAGGAATAAGAATAGATTTGCATGCACTCCTGAGTTTGCATTTATACTAACACACGACTCACCTTCTTGCCTTTAACTAAGGAGATATCAGTTGCAAATAGAATTTAGTTCTCTAGGTTTCCCAGACCCAGTACTAACAGGCGTCTGCTTCCTCCCAGCTTCTTTGAACCTAGAAACATAGAAAAGGTGTGCATCAATTACTTTAGGCTACCAGGGATAGATTTCCAACTTATCATAATAAACTACTACCAAAATAAGTTTCATAATGATGAACTAATGTTCTAAGAGCTTTCTTTATATTTTCTTTTTCAATCCCAATATCTTATAAAGTATATGCTATTATTATTCCTGTTTTACAGATGAGGACACTGAAGCAGAGAGGTAAGTCACAGCTGGGATTAGAACCCAAGCAATCTATCTCTGTTTTGCAAAGGAATTCATCTGTGTGGGGGATGGTGAATTAGGGGATTGGGATGGACTTAAGCACACTACTCTGTTTAAAATGACAACCAGCAAGGCCCTAGTGCACAGCACACAGAGCGCTGCTCAATCCTCTGTGATGACCTATACGGGAGAAGAATCTGAAAGAGTGAGCACATGTGTACGCGTAACTGAATTACTCTGCTGCACACACGAAGCCAACACAACATGTTCATTGGTGAGTAAAAGGAGTGGGTATGTTTCTATTTGTGGTTGTGTTAGGGCCATTTTGCTTGGCTTCTGCTCCAAAGAGGTGATGAACAGCGTCAGAAGACCTCAACAAAAGAATAGTTTTCAGTTTCATTCTTCCATTCCTCAGAAAGTAAGTCACCCCTCTAAGATGATTTCTCTCTTAGCGTTCAGCTCTCCAGCCTCCTGGAAGGGTTGACTCTGGTTAAGTGGCATTACAGACCATTTCCAATGCAGAGGGCCAGCTTAACCTACTCAGGAGAAAGTAAAAACATGTGTTAAATTGAATCAGCCAGTGGGCCTTAAAGTGATGATCTGGTTTAGAATCAAAGAGATCTTCAGCACAGGAGACAAAGAATCATGAAAGAACTTAAGCAAAATAAATGGAATTTGCTTTAGCCTGGGAGAAGAAATATGATTATTATTCCAAGAGCTGAAAAAAATCCCAAGTAAAGTTGGGAATAAGAGTACACGTTAAAATCAAATGTCTTTCAATGCAGAAACGCACTGAAATGTCAAATGTACATTAATTATCTAGGATCCACTTTGATGAAGTCCTCTTGTTAATTCATTTGTCAGACAGCAAAAGTTAGCAGCCCCAGAAGGAAGCCATCAAATGTGCAATAGACAGGGAGATTTGGCAGGCAGGCAGGGAAAGTTTAGCCAAGCCAACGCTAAACCACTTAAGGAAATGTAAAACTTAAGAATGTCCAGAGTAAGTCCCGGAACTCAAGACCTGGCAGATTTAGGCCCCAAGGACAAAAGTATATTTTTCTCTTACATTTGCATGAATATGACTCTTTGGAAACTGACCTAATTTAAAGCAGGTTTGTATGCTTGACAGTTTTCTCTTCCTCACACAAAACATTCCATTTAGTGATAGGAAATGCTCTCTGTGGTTCTGGCTTGCAGGATGCATCACAAAGAATCCTACAAATGCTTTTTCCCTTTTCATTAAGCCCATTATTTTAGCGACGAAGACCCTTATCTAAACCAAATGCACCTCCCAACAAGGACTTACTTTCCCAAGTTGCTTGAGAACGTTGATAGAGACTTGCAAACGTCAGGGGATAAAATTTAGATGATTTGGGGTCAGGTTTGGTTACATGACACCAGACGGCTTACTTCCTCTTCCCTGGTCCTTGGAGAAACAGAGCTGCATCCAGCTATGATGCGGACCTGCAGAATGGTCACGGCGCAGCCTCCCACTTCACAGGAGACCAGGATGGCTGTGTTCTGAAGGCTCTGCTTTGACTGTTTGTAGTTCAGATAAATGACTCTTAGGAAGATGTCCTGAATACACCTCGTCCCACGTATGCCAGTTGTTTAGATTGGGACTTGAGGAGAAACTTGTTGTTTCTGCAGCTAAGTGAGCAGGCTGACCCAGAAAGTAGCATATGCTCTCTGGACTACCCAAGTAGCTCAAAAGTGAGTGAGGATGACTAACTGTAACTAGGAAATGAATGTCTGCAACTTAATAATTCAGTGTCCCAAAAAGAGGAGGACTTTAAAAAAGATCTCCTTACCTTTAAAGGGGAAATTAAGATATTGATTGTGTGTTCATCTCCACAGTGACTCTTTTTCAAAGCATTAAACCTCTTAACCCGGTCTTCCACATTTGTTTAAACTTTCTTTGGAGGGGAAGAAATAAATGAAATTCTCTATTCACAGACAACCTGGTCACCTATTTAGTTAATCCAGTGAAATCTCTAAAGAGCTACTAGAACTGACAAATGACTTAACAAGATTGCAAGATACAAGATGAACATCCAACACTCAGCTGCATTTCTATGTACTAGCAACAAGCAAGGAGTAACTGAAATTATAAAAACACTGTCATTTTTGGTCATTATTTCTTTTTTTTGTTTTATCTCCATTTTTTCCAAATGATCCTTTTTTCCTGCCATACACTTCATTCTGTTTCTACTCAGTAGCCTTCAATAGGAAGTATCTCAAACTTTAATGAACTTTTTAAAACAAATATTCTGGAAAGTCCTTAGACCAGTGCTGTCCAGTACAGTGTTCTGAGGTGAGGAGACACTGCTTCTGGGCTGCCCAGGACAGTGACCGCTAGTCACATGTTGCTGTTAAATGAGCACTTGGTTGACTCTTGTGAGTGAGAACCTAAATTTATATTTGAATTAAATTTGAATTAACTTAAATTTAAATAACCACATGTAGCTAATGAGTGGCTACAATCTTGGACACTGTAGCATTCAGTTCAGTTCAGTTCAGTTGCTTGGTCATGTCTGACTCTGCAACCGTAGGAATCACAGCACACCAGGCCTCCATGTCCATCACCAACTCCCGGAGTTTATTCAAACTCATGTCCATCGAGTCGGTAATACCATCTAGCCATCTCATCCTCTGTCGTCCCCTTCTCCTCCTGCCCCCAATCCCTCCCAGCATCAGAGTCTTTTCCAATGAGTCAGCTCTTCACATGAAGTGGCCAAAGTACTGGAGTTTCAGCTTTAGCATCATTCCTTCCAAAGAAATCCCAGGGCTGATCTCCTTTAGAATGGACTGGTTGGATCTCCTTGCAGTCCAAGGGACTCTCAAAAGTCTTCTCCAATACCACAGTTCAAAAGCATCAGTTCTTTGGCACTCAGTTTTCTTCACAGTCCAATTCTCACATCCATACATGACTACTGGAAAAACCATAGCCTTGACTAAATGGACATTTGTTGGCAAAGTAATGTCTCTGCTTTTGAATATGCTACCTAGATTGGTCATAATTTTCCTTCCAAGGAGTAAGCGTCTTTAAATTTCATGGCTGCAGTCACCATCTGCAGTGATTCTGAAGCCCAAAAAAATAAAGTCTAACACTGTTTCCCCATCTATTTCTCATGAAGTGATGGGACCAGATGCCATGATCTTTGTTTTCTGAATGTTGAGTTTTAAGCCAACTTTTTCACTCTCCTCTTTCACTTTCATCAAGAGGCATTTTAGTTGCTCTTCACTTTCTGCCATAAGGCTGGTGTCATCAGCATATCTGAGGCTATTGATATTTCTCCCAGCAATCTTGATTCCAGCTTGTGCTTCTTCCAGCCCAGCATTTCTCATGATGTACTCTGCATAGAAGTTAAATAAGCAGGGTGACAATATATAGCCTTGACGTACTCTTTTTCCTATTTGGAACCAGTCTGTTGTTCAATGTCCAGTTCTAACTGTTGCTTCCTGACCTGCATATAGGTTTCTCAAGAGGCAGGTTAGGTGATCTGATATTCCCATCTCTCTCAGAATTTTCCACAGTTTATTGTGATCCATACAGTCAAAGGCTTTGGCATAGTCAATAAAGCAGAAATAGATGTTTTTCTGGAACTCTTGCTTTTTCCATGATCCAGTGGATGTTGGTAATTTGATCTCTACATCATAGCCTGGAAGACCAGAAAACTTACCAGCAGAAATTAAGCAAGTGTGACTGATTATTGATTTCATATGTCAATTGAAAGAAGCTGTCCGAAGTGTTGAAACTGATATTTCAACTGGAGGGGTATTCAAATGAGAAGGGTTCATGGAGCTTAAAAGTATAATTTTTTGATCTAGCCCAATCAGGGTGTTTGGCAGAAAGTATCTGTATTGATCAAAGAGGGGGAATTTCTGTGAAAGCTGTAGGGAATGCTACAGAATGAAAGGAAAGGCTAAGTAACCAGACGGGGGACAGCATCCAGCGACGGTCCAGAGAAATGAGCAGGAGGAGGAAATGGACAGTCTCTCCTAGAATGTCCCACTGGGAGGGGAATCCTCCAACCATATTCCTTCCTGGAGTTTCTTCCTCAAACTCAAACTCCAGGTGCTGGTGATCAGATTGGGCTGGTTTGAATCCTATAGTGTTCTTTTTTCAGGGAAAGTCAGGTACCTAGAATGAGAGTTGAATCGTTAACTGTCCTGAAAGAAAAATCCAGAAAAAAGCGGGTGCAAGTCCTTCGTTGCTCAGTCCTGTCCGACTCTTTGTGACCCTGTGGACTGCAGCCCGCCAGGCTCCTCTGTCCATGGGTTCTCCAGGCAGGAATACTGGGATGCGTTACCATGCCCTTCTTAAGGGAAACTTCCAAGTCCAGGGATCGAACCCAGACCTTATGCATTGCAAGCGGATTCTTCACCAGCTGAGCCACCAGGGAAGCCCCCCAAAAAGGAAAGGGCAATCAATAATAGACGTCAATTTTCATGAACTGGCAAGTGTAATATTTAATACATGCCACGTCCCATGGTTTCAGATTTGCCCCACGACAGAGGCTTCTCCATTCTCTCGTCCTTCATACTTAGTATGTGTGCGTGCCCAGGCATGTCTGAGTCTTTGTGACCCCATGGACTGTAGACTGCCAGGCTCCTCAGTCCATAAGATTTTCCAGGCAAGAATACTGGAGTGGATTGCCACTTCCTCTTCCATCTTTTTAGTATATTTTAATTCCAAATGTCAAAAAATATATATTGAGCATTTATCATGTTAGGTCATTTGATATACACAATTTAAGTCCTACAAAAAAGTTTGATGGAGGTATTAAATTTTTCCATTTTTCACAAGAAATTTTGCTCTCAACATTTTAAGTAACATGTGTAATTTTAGAAAGAAAGAAACATCTGGTTGATGCTTGAAGTTATTGCATCAGTTCAGTTCAGTCGCTCAGTCGTGTCCGACTCTGCGACCCCATGAACCGCAGCACGCCAGGCCTCCCTGTCCATCACCAACTCCTGAAGTTCATTCAGACTCATGTCCATCGAGTCAGTGATGCCATCCAGCCATCTCATCCTCTGTTGTCCCCTTCTCCTCCTGCCCCCAATCCCTCCCAGCATCATAGTCTTTTCCAATGAGTCAGCTCTTCGCATGAGGTGGCCAAAGTACTGGAGTTTCAGCTTTAGCATCATGCCTTCCAATGAACACCCAGGGCTGATCTCCTTCAGAATGGACTGGTTGGCTCTCCTTGCAGTCCAAGGGACTCTCAAGAGTCTTCTCCAACACCACAGTTCAAACGCATCAATTCTTCGGTGCTCAGCCTTCTTCCCAGTCCAACTCTCACATCCATACATGACCACAGGAAAAACCATAGCCTTGACTAGACGGACCTTACTCGACAAAGTAATGCATACAGGGCCTTTTTTTTTTTTTTCTTGGTAAAAGGCAGCACCAAATAATTAAATATTGTTAGGCATGGATGAGATGGTCATCTTCTTTATTTTACAAATGAAGACCCTAACAGTCTAAAACTGCGTTTTCCAGTGGCTGTGAGCCACATGTGGCTAGGAACACTTGCGATGGAGTTGGTCTGTATGGAAATGTACTGGAAATATAAAATACTCTATCTTGCAGATTTACAATGAAAAAAATGTAAAACATCTCAATAATCTTGAAACTGACTTTATGTTTAAATGATAATATCTTATATATGTGGTTAATTAAAACAGGTTTGAAGGTAGCTTCGCATGCTTGTGTGCATGCTGAGGCACTTCAGTCGTGTCTGACTCTTCGTGACCCTGTAGGCTGCAGTCCGCCAGGCTTCTCTGTCCATGGGGTTCTCCAGGCAAGAATACTGCAGCTGGTTGCCATGTCCTCCTCCAGGAGATCTTCCCAACCCAGGTGTTGAACTCAGGGTTGTTATGTCTCCTTCACTGGCTGGTGGGTTCTTTACCACTAACACCACCTGGGAAGCCCACAACTTCACATATTTCTTTAAAAAAATTTTTAATATGGCTACTAGAATATTCAGTAATATGTATAAGGCCTGTATTTGCTGCTTGACTTTTGGTTGATTGGCCAGTACTCGTCTAGCTTAAATGGCTGGCCCAGGTGCTCACAGTCAGGCAGTGGCCAGGTTGGAGGCAAGCCTGGTTTCCTAGGATCTTCCCCCATCCTGCTGGACTGCAAGCGTGCTCCACCCGGCTTACTTACTACTTTTTTTTTTTTTTTTTTTTTTCTGTTGGCATTACAGGGAACATCTTTCTGTCACTTTTAAAAATATTGTACCTCACAATCATATAAATATTCTTAGGCCTCTATTATCATAATTAAGAAATCATAGTCCAACAAAAACACTGGACAAAAAGGTATTATGCCAAAACATTCTCTTTCCAAATCAAAGGAGACGGCATCCCTTTAAGGACGCGTGACCCTAAACTATCTATAGACTGTTTTCTTGTCTGCTTTTTAGTTTATTTTATTGAAGCATAGTTGATTTTCAGTGTTGCATTAATTTCTCCAGTACAGCAAAATTATTGTTATACATATAATACATTCTTTTTCTCATATTCCTCTCCATCGTGGTTTGTCACAGGATATTGAGTATAATTCCCTGTGCTGCACAGCAGGACCTTGTTTATCCATCGGACATATAATAATTTGCATCTGCTAAACCCAGACTCCTGATCCATCCCTCCCACGTGCTCTCCCCGTCGGCAACCACCAGTCTCTTTGCTAGTGTAGCTTGTTGTAAATATCATCCCTGAGAACATGAGATGTTGCCCCTTTCTGCTCCCTGCCTTGGAGATAGCAGGAGTGTAGCTATATTATATCTGCTGCTGCTAAGTCGCTTCAATCGTGTCCGACTCTGTGTGACCCCTTAGATGACAGGCCACCAGGCTCCACCATCCCTGGGATTCTCCAGGCAAGAACACTGGAGTGGGTTTCCATTTCCTTCTCCAAAGCATGAAAATGAAAAGTGAAAGTGAGGTCACTCAGTCGTGTCCGACTCTTCACGACCCGATGGACTATAGCCTACCAGGTTTTTCCATCCATGGGATTTTCCAGGCAAGAGTGCTGGAGCGGGATGCCATTGCCTTCTCCATATTATATCTACTGATACTAATTTAAAAATCAACCTACTTGCTTTACCCCCTCTCTTCCTCTGCATTACTGTTTGAGAATCTGCAGAAGTAATTGCCTTTTCCTTCAAGAGGCCGGGGATGGAGTCCTACTTTGCCCGTGATGGGACTTCTTGGTGACCTCTTGTCATCTAAGAGCTGGGTGTCCTGCTTTTTGTAGAAGAAAGAGCAACAGCATGAGGTGACTAGGGACCAGATCGTTTGCTGGCATCACCAACTCAATGGACGTGAGTTTGAGTAAGCTCTGGGAGATGGTGAAGGACAGGGAGGCCTGGTGGGCTGTAGTCCATGGGGTCGCAGAGTCAGAAACGACTGAGCGACTGAGTGACTGAACAACAGTGACTCTTCCAGCCTGGAATCAGGGATTCTCCACGCAGAGTGATGACAAAACAGTCAGCTGAGATGCCAGCGTTTAAATTCATTAACTAGAGATTGGTGAGAGGTGAGAGCCTTTCCGACATTTTACGTGCCACTCCTCAACCCAGTTCTGCTTTCATAGGACTGAGGGAACTAACCTACACATTTGTCATTACTTAGAGAGGAATTTGAAGTTTATTTATATATTAAAACTTGAGAACACCATGAACAGTATGAAAAGGAAAAATGATAGGATACCAAAAGAGGACCTCCCCAGGTCAGTAGGTGCCCAATATGCTACTGGAGATCAGTGGAGAAATAACTCCAGAAAGAATGAAGGGATGGAGCCAAAGCAAAAACAATACTGAGCTGTGGATGTGACTGGTGAAAGAAGCAAGATCGGATGCTGTAAAGAGCAATATTGCATAGGAACCTGGAATGTCAGGTCCATGAATCAAGGCAAATTGGAAGTGGTCAAACAAGAGATGGCAAGGGTGAAGGTCGACATTCTGGGAATCAGTGAACTAAAATGGGCTGGAATGGGTGAATTTAACTCAGATGACCATTACATCTACTACTGCAGGCAGGAATTCCCTCAGAAGAAATGGAGTAGCCATCATAGTCAACAAAAGTGTCCGAAATGCAGTACTTGGATGCAGTCTCAAAAACGACAGAATGATCTCTGTTCGTTTCCAAGGCAAACCATTCAATATCACAGTAATACAAGTCTATGCCCCAACCAGTAACACTGAAGAAGCTGAAGTTGAACGGTTCTATGAAGACCTACAAGACCTTTTAGAACTAACACCCAAAAATATGTCCTTTTCATTACAGGGGACTGGAATGCAAAAGTAGGAAATTAAGAAGCACCTGGAGTAACAGGCAAATTTGGCCTTGGGTACAGAATGAAGCAGGGTGAAAACTAACAAGAGTTTTGCCAAGAGAACGCACTGGTCATAGTAAACTCCCCCTTCCAACAACACAAGAGAAGACTCTACACATGGACATCACCAGATGGTCAGCACCGAAATTAGATTGATTACATTCTTTGCAGCCAAAGATGGAGAAGCTCTATACAATCAGCAAAAACAAGACCAGGAGCTGACTGTGGCTCAGATCATGAACTTCTTATTACCAAATTCAGACTCAAATTGAAGAAAGTAGGGAAAACCGCTAGACCGTTCAGGTATGGCCTAAATCAAATCCCTTATGATTATACAGTGGAAGTGAGAAATAGATTTAAGGGCCTAGATCTGATAGATAGAGTGCCTGATGAACTATGGAATGAGGTTCATGACATTGTACAGGAGACAGGGATCAAGACCATCCCCATGGAAAAGAAATGCAAAAAAGCAAAATGGCTGTCTGGGGAGGCCTTACAAATAGCTGTGAAAAGAAGAGAAGTGAAAAGCCAAGGAGAAAAGGAAAGATATAAGCATCTGAATGCAGAGTTCCAAAGAATAGCAAGAAGAGATAAGAAAACCTTCCTCAGCGATCAATGCAAAGAAATAGAGGAAAACAACAGAATGGGAAAGACTAGAGATCTCTTCAAGAAAATTAGAGACACCATGGAACATTTCATGCAAAGATGGGCTCAGTAAAGGACAGAAATGGTCTGGACCTAACAGAAGCAGAAGATATTAAGAAGAGGTGGCAAGAATACATGGAAGAGCTGTACAAAAAAGATCTTCAGGACCAAGATAATCATGATGATGTGATCACTAATCTAGAGCCAGACATCTTGGAATGTGAAGTCAAGTGGGCCCTAGAAAGCGTCACTACGAACAAAGCTAGTGGAGGTGATGGAATTCCAGTTGAGCTGCTTCAAATCCTGAAAGATGATGCTGTGAAAGTGCTGCACTGAATATGCCAGCAAATTTGGAAAACTCAGCAGTGGCCACAGGACTGGAAAAGGTCAGTTTTCATTCAAATTCCTAAGAAAGGCAATGCCAAAGAGTGCTCAAACTACCGCACAATTGCACTCATCTCACAGGCTAGTAAAGTAATGCTCAAAATTTTCCAAGCCAGGCTTCAGCAATACGTGAACCGTGAACTCCCTGATGTTCAAGCTGGTTTTAGAAAAGGCAGAGGAACCAGAGATCAAATTGCCAACATCTGCTGGATCATGGAAAAAGCAAGAGAGTTCCAGATAAACATCTATTTCTGCTTTGTTGACTATGCCAAAGCCTTTGACTGTGTGGATCACAATAAACTGTGGAAAATTCTGAGAGAGATGGGAATACCAGACCGCCTAACCTGCCCCTTGAGAAATCTGTATGCAGGTCAGGAAGCAACAGTTAGAACTGGACATTGAACAACAGACTGGTTCCAAATAGGAAAAGGAGTATGTCAAGGCTGTATATTGTCACCCTGCTTATTTAACTTCTATGCAGAGTACATCATGAGAAATGCTGGACTGGAAGAAACACAAGCTGGAATCAAGATTGCTGGGAGAAATATCAATAACCTCAGATATGCAGATGAAACCACCCTTATGGCAGAGAATGAAGAGGAACTAAAATGCCTCTTGATGAAACTGAAAGAGGAGAGTGAAAAAGTTGGCTTAAAAGCTCAACATTCAGAAAATGAAGATCATGGCATCCAGTCCCATCACTTCATGGGAAATAGATGGGGAAACAGTGGAAACAGTGTCAGACTTTATTTTTGGGGGCTCCAAAATCACTGCAGATGGTGAGTGCAGCCATGAAATTAAAGGACACTTACTCCTTGGAAGAAAAGTTATGACCAACCTAGATAGCATATCCAAAAGCAGAGACATTATTTTGCCGACTAAAGTCCGTCTAGTCATGGCTATGGTTTTTCCTGTGGTCATGTATGGATGTGAGAGTTGGGCTGTGAAGAAGGCTGAGTGCCGAAGAATTGATGCTTTTGAACTGTGGTGTTGGAGAAGACTCTTGAGAGTCCCTTGGACTGCAAGGAGATCCAACCAGTCCATTCTAAAGGAGATCAACCCTGGGATTTCTTTGGAAGGAATGATGCTGAAGCTGAAGCTCCAGTACTTTGGCCACCTCCTGTGAAGAGTTGACTCATTGGAAAAGACTCTGATGCTGGGAGGGATTGGGGGCAGGAGGAGAAGGGGACGACTGAGGATGAGATGGCTGGATGGCATCACGGACTCGATGGACGTAGTCTGAGTCATCTCCGGGAGTTGGTGATGGACAGGGAGGCCTGGCATGCTGCGATTCATGGGGTCTCAGAGAGTCGGACATGACTGAGCGACTGAACTGAACTGAACTGAACTATCTCACAGATAATTTTTAAAATGTGCTATATACCTTTGGGTAAATATTTAACGGTATATACTTCTATTCTCAAGAATACATGAAAGCCTTCTGCGACTGTTGCTGCAGAAGATAAAATCTCTGGCCAGGAATGTCCAGTCCCTCTGTGAGAATCATCGTGGGGAGTCTCCAGGCAGAAGACAGATCTGTGTGAAGGGCGTTCATCCATAGTGTCAGCTTCCACCTGAACGCCCTCAGCCAGGTCCTGTCCATATTTAGATGCTCGTTTTGTGAATTTTTTGTTATTCTCTTGGTCACACCACATGTCGTGACAGATCTTAGTTATCCCCCTGGGGATCAATCCTGCACCCCTGAAGTGGAAGTGCAGAGTCTTAATCACTGGATTGCCAAGGCAGTCCCTCTGAGGTTATTTTTAATCTCTTTTTTTTTTAGCTATAAACATACTGAACCTCAGAGAAGCAAAGTATATTTCAAGGTTGTGAGACTACTTAACCCTAGAAAATTTAGCCCTTGTTATCTGGCTGAAAGTTTTATCTAGTTTCTTTCTACTACTCAGAAAATGTTTCTTCAACTCCAGGTGTATATATATATATATATCAGTCGTGTCCAACTCTTTGCAATCCTGTGGACTGTAGCCCGCCAGGCTCCTCTGTCCATGGGATTCTCCAGGCAAGAATACTGGAGTGGGTTGCCATTTCCTTCTCCAGGGGATCTTCCCAAACCAGGGATTGAACCCGGGTCTCCTGCGTTGCAGGCCGACGCTTTATCCTCTGAGCCACCAGGGAAGCCCGTATTATATATACAGCACATCAATGCATTTAATAGACGCCTCCAGTAAATTCAATTTGTTGTTATCCTCACTCTTTAATCCTGAATAACTATGAAGAAAATAATATAATTATGCTGCCTCCTTGCTAAGAACAGCTTCCTTGTTCTGTAGCCATTATTTTTAACATTGATGGAAGTGGAAGGAAAAATGAGAGAGAGCGCGGCCCTTAATATGTTTATCCCATTTGGCTGTCACTTCCTCGGAAAAGAAACCTGTGCTTATAAAATACTATGATTATAAAGAAATGTCTCACAGTTACCCTTGACTGGTTGAAAAGTCCTCTTGCTGAGTCAGGCTGAGTCTTCGGCTCACAGAAAGTCAGCAGGAAGTGAGGAGAAGCTTGGGGACCATACACAGTGCAATCGCCCACTCCCTTTACAGGAGGAAGAGTGACCTCAGGGTTAAGCTTGCCTTGGGCTATGTTGAGACTTTTGATTGGGAGATGCGAAAGCTAAGTGACCTCACAGGAGACAACACTCAAACAAATAAATGCTCAATAGCAAGTGTGATGCTTCTTTCAGCAATGTAGTAGCAAAAAATATTTTAACATGGCCATCAAAACTGATATTGACAATCGAAGACCCTAGAGCACACTGATCAATGGGGCTGGTGCTTTGAATGAAAGAGTGTTTACTCCCAACTAAAGCAGGTTTTCGGAGAAGGCAATGTCACCCCACTCCAGTACTCTTGCCTGGAAAATCCCATGGATGGAGGAGCCTGGTAGGCTGCAGTCCATGGGGCCACTAGAAGTCGGACAGGACTGAGTGACTTCACTTCCACTTTTCACTGTCATGCATTGGAGAAGGAAACGGCAACCTACTCCAGTGTTCTTGCCTGGAGAATCCCAGGGATGGGGGAGCCTGGTGGGCTGCCGTCTATGGGGTCGCACAGAGTCGGACATGACTGAAGTGACTTAGCAGCACCAGCCGCAGCAGGAGAGTAGGATCTACTGAATAAGTAGAAGTATCGCTTTATTACTATATTTGAAAATATGTGGTCATTGCTCCTCTTGTTCTTGGCTCTGTTTGGATTTGATACTACAGATCTTTTTCAGGCTAAGTTTCACAGGTTATTTTTATCATTTAAAATATGAAAATTTACATTTAAAAAACTAAGTAATTTCAAAGCATATAAGTTGGTATTTCTTAATTTGCTTTCTTTAAGCCGTCAGTGCAGAAAGTCCTCTGTGTTACACCAGTCAGGGGCATCATCTGGTGGAAGCTGATAATAAGGAATAAAAAATTAGAAAGAGCTTCACAGTTTGCCTAAGACATCCACTATAGAGATGTGCTGAGAATATCAGTTGGTCGTAGAGTCTCCACCTCTGACGTGGAACTCTAGGCTGGAGGAGAGCAAGAGCAAGAGAGAGAGTGAGTGAAAAGGGAACTGAGCTGAACTCTATAAACAGTGAGAAACATGTGCCTCCCTCCCAGACACAGCCCTCCCTGCGTCCTTGTCTCCTAGAGTGTGTGTCCAGCGGAGGCAACGCCTGTCACGTGGCATTTATCCACATGGGGCGTCCAGTTGCCCCTACCAGCAGTGTGGGCCATTGAGTGAGGAATTGAAAATGTTCCTGACAGAAAGCTCAGGGTAGAGTTCTATGGAGATCCATCCTTCTCTGGCAAGGGGTGGCTGAAGGAGAGGCAAGAGAATTTCAATGAATAATTTACGTTAATTCCCTAGCAGGACTCATTTGGCACCATCACTCTAAGTCAGGGAGGGGATATCAGCGTTCATTGCTGAGATCGCATCTTCGCTGCGGTTCCATTAATTAACTTTCATTTTTTTCAATGACGATATTTTAGAACCTCTTTGCAGAGAGCAGCCTCTGCAACCAAGTGAGACATTTTCTAAAAGAAGATGTGGTCTTTCTGTGCTGCCCCTCCAAGAGCCCTATCGGTGAAATAGACCCGGTCAAAACGCTTTTTTTTTTTTTTAATGTGGACCATTTTTAAAGTCTTTACTGGATTTGTTAAAATACTGCTTCGGTTTTATGCTTTGCTTGTTTGTTTCTTCCTCTCAAGGCGTGTAGGATCTTAGTTCCCCAGCCAGGATCAAACCTGCACCCCATGCGTTGGAAAGCAAAGTCCCCAGCAGTGCACCACCAGGGAAGACCTCCCAATGTTTTTCTCATAGGTTTATTTCTGTATTTAGTCTTTGGCCGTGCACACAGCCTCTCTCTGGGTGCGGGGTCTGGTCTGCTCTCAAGCTGTGGTGCTCAGCCTTCTCACTGCCGTGCCCTCGGTGCAGAGCGTAGGCTCTAGAGGGCTGGCTCCTTACTTACAGCCCGCGGGCTTAGTTGCCCTGTGTCAGGCGGGGTCTTTGTGGACCTGCGATCAGGCCCATGTCCCCTGCGTTAGCAGGCTGATTCCTAACCACTGGACTACCAGGGAAGCCCCACAATTCTTGATACATTATTTTCCTTCTTCTTTGTGTCCCTGACATCTACTAGCAACTGGATCACACAGCTTTTGGGTTTGGGACTTAATGGAGTCATCTCCAGCCACAAAGTGACACCGTTTGCTGTTCACGGGTATTCGTAAAAATCCTTGTTCAAATCTTGCCCTTGTATCTTAAGAAGACAGTCTTTCCACTTCATGTGATAAGAAGGGAAATCCACATGGAAGCATTGGTGCTCAACTTAATGGGTGCATGTCAGGCCCTCCCCTTGCCCGCCCTTGTTCCAGATCTGACCTCATGCAGCTTAGGGAGAATTTTATTTCCTTTTTCTCTTTTAAATTTAGGTATAGTTGATTTATATCGTGTTAGTTTCAGGTGTATAGCAAAGTGATTTTTTTACACATAAACGTGCATATTCTTTCTCATATTCTGTTCTGTTGTAATTTATTATAAGATATTAAGCATGGTTCCCTATGCTATGCAGAAAGGCCTTGTTTTTCTCTGTTTTATACACAATAGTGTGTGTCTGCTAATCCCAAACTGCACATTTGTCTCTCCTTCTCCGTTTCCCCTTCGGTGCCCATAAGCTCGTTTCCACATCTGTGCGTCTGTTTCTGTAAATCAGTCCATTTGTACTTTTCTCCTTCTTCTGTACTTCTTGAAGGGATGCAACTGAACAGTTTAACTGAAGCCAAGACAGAATGGAGGAAGGGCTTGGAGCAGCCTAGGGAATTTCCAGAGAAGAGCTGTCCTCCGAAAATCTAATAGTCTATTAGCCCTTGCGCACATCCACAGACACCCTCAGGATCTGAAGAGTCGTAGGTAAAAGAGGAATCAGAGGCAGCAGGGAGGTTTATTAGTATGTTTGTACCATCTGGACCTATTGTAAATTTTTAAAATAGTGGGCTTCCCAGATGGCACTACTGGTAAAGAAACCTCCTACCAATGCAGGTAGACTTGGGTTAGATCCCTGGGTTGGGAAGATCCTCTGGAGAAGGACATGGTAACCCACTCCAGTATTCTTGCCATGGAGAGAAGAGCTTGGAGACTATACTCCATGGGGTTGCAAAGAGTTGGACATGACTGAACTGACTTAGCATCATCTGACCTATCGTAAATGTTTAAATATGAAAATATTTGCAATAGGTTAAGAAAAAATCGGAGAAGGCAATGGCACCCCACTCCAGTACTCTTGCCTGGAAAATCCCATGGCAGGGGGTTGGGGGTTGGGGAGCAGCCTCGTAGGCTGCAGTCCATGGGCTCTCGGGGAGTTGGACGTGCCTGGGTGACTTCACTTTCACTTTTCACTTTTCACTTTATGCATTGGAGAAGGAAATGGCAACCCACTCCAGTGTTTTTTTTTTTGCCTGGAGAATGCCAGGGATGGAGGAGCCTGGAAGGCTGCCATCTATGGGGTCTCGGGGAGTTGGACACGACTGAAGTGACAGCAGCAGCAGCAAGAAAAAAATCCGATCGAGAGCATCATCACGGGAATTCCCTGCAGTCCAGTGGTTAAGACTTCGCTGTCCCAAGTTGCATTGGTTTTTGTCATACAAAGCGAATCAGTCTGATAGATATGTATACCCCTCCCTCGAGAGTCTCCCTCCCCCTCCATCCCACCCCTCTAGGTCACAGAGCCCCAGACTGGGCTCCCTGGTTAGACAGCAGCTGCCCATTGTGCTGTGCCATGCTCAGTTGCTCAGGCTCAGACTCTGCGACTCCATGGACTGTAGCCTGCCGGGCTCCTCTGTCCATGGACTTCTCCAGGCCAGAATACTGGAGTGTGTAGCCTTTCCCTTCTCCAGGGGATCTTCCCAACCCAGGGATTAAACCCAGGTCTCCTACATTGCAGGCAAATTTTTTTGACCGTCTGAGTCACCAGGGAAGCCCAAATATACTGGTGTGGGTAGCCTAACCCTTCTCCAGGGGATCTTCCTGACCCAGGAATCAAACCAGGGGCACCTGCATTACAGGCGGATTCTTTACCGTCTGAGCTACCAGAGAAGCCTGCTATCTATCTTTTTTAAAAAATTTATTTATTTATTTTAATTTTTATTTTTACTTTATTTTGCTTTACAATACTGTATTGGTTTTATACACGGCAGTACGTACATGGCAATGCTGCTCACCCTCTACCCTGTGTCCACAAGTTCCAGTGTGCCATGAAGTTGCTTCCATTCATTCATGGAAGTTCCTTCCATGAAGTAACTGCCTTCCAATTAAAAATTTTAAAAAATGTGCTAAAAAGATTCTAAAAAATGATTTCACCTTCCAGAGCAGGAGGTATGAGTTCAATCCCTGGCTTCGGAGCTAAGATCTCACGTGCCTCTCAGCCGAAACACCAGAACGTAAAGCAGAAGCAATATTGTAACAAATTCAGTAGAGACTTTAAAATAAATGGTCCACATTAAAAAACCTTTATTAAAAATTAATGTTATCCCGATTCAGATTTCACACACCTTCTCCTCTCAGGAACACCTCTTCCAGACTCTATCAAAGCTGTTGCTGCATTGCTGTTCATTCATTGAGCTATGACTAAACATGGGCTGTAGCCCACCAGGCTCCCCTGTCCATGGGGTCTCCAGGCAAGAAGACTGCAGTGGGTGGCCATTTCCTTCTCCAGGGGATCTTCCCAACCCAGGGATCTAACGCACATCTCTTGTGTCTCCTGCTTGACAGGCAGATTCTTTACAACTGAGCCACCTTGTAAAGGACAAGGTGGGATCTTTATAGGCAGGGACAACTTCATTTTCTTCTGAGCAGACGGACATGCAGGTACTTTATTCAATATTGGTACACTGGATACACTGCCCTTGAAAGAAATTTGCAAAGCGTTTCATCTTTGTGAGAACCATATAGGCTGAAATCAACAAGCCCACCATCATGTGTCCCTGAAGCCTCTTGAGCAATTTACACCTTAATTCTTAATGCTACTCGATTGTTAGCTCCAATATTTTTGAGATCACGCCATAGTTGCACGTGAATAAGTCTCCTAGTTTCCTTGTTCATGACCTTAAAGATAGATAATCCAAAGTCCAGTGAACCTCAGCCCCAACCTTCAGACATGCAGATAGATTTCAGAAATGTCAAGCTGCAGTTTCAACCCTTCATATCTCTTCACCAAAATGAAGCTCCTCTCCCATCCTGCTGATCTGATTGAATTTTAGGAACATCCACCCTGGATACCTTAAGTTCTCTACATTCCTGCCAGGCTCTTGAACAGCAGGGAAGGGCAAAGAGCATTTCAGTGGTTTAGGAAGATTCAGAGACTACAAATTTAGTTCTTAAGGTGTGCTCAATAAGCCTGTGATGATCTATGCTGCTGGCGTCCTCCTGAATGTATCATTGTGTCTGGTCGGGACCTGGGTGAACTCTAAGTGATTCAGCTCTCTCTGTTTTCCAGGAATAATGTATGGAGTCATCCATTTTGAGATTCAGAGGGAGATTGCTGTCTTTGCACAAACGAGCAGTCTCCAGGAGTGCCATCAAGGCAGAGGATGATGTTTATCAATCCATCTCGGAAGAAGAGAGCTTGTGTTTTTGGTGTCAGAGAAAGCCCTAGTTTCACTTAATCATGGAAGGAAAATCTGCTCACAAACCTGTCCTCAGGACAAGTTCACGGCTTTGGAAAGTCTAAACATACCTAAACTAGGGGACGGGGTGGGGTGTGAGTAAATCAGGAGCTTGGGATGAACACACACACACTGCTATGTATAAAACAGATAAGCAACAAGGACCTACTGTATGGCACAGGGGCTCTACTCAATATTCTGTAGTAACTTATATGGAAAAAGAATCTGAAAAAGGTTGAATGCATATACATGTATAACTGACTGACTTTGCTATACACCTGAAACTCAACATTTAACAACATTGTAAACCAACTACACTCCATCAAAGTTAAAAAACAGAAAACAAACATACCAGCTTGATGGGTCCTATGGCTTCAACGGCAGTGGCAGTGATGGGGAGGAGACGTGTGGAGAGGAACCGAGAATAAATTTTTAAAAGACAGTACTTTTTATACACTGGGCTCCAGAATTCACATGTGGAGAAAGAGCTTTCCCATTTAGGATGAGTGACTTTATCTCTAGGTTTGTCTTTCATCCTCAGACCCAACACAGGGTAGTCCCAGAGAAGCAGAGCTGTTGTTCTCTCTCTGATGCAGGGAGCTTAGAAGAGTCGAACTGCCGGCGGCCTTCCATTCCTGCAGATATCCCCAAATATCTGCAGACCCTAGAGGCAATGCTGCCTCTCCTCCTTTCCTCTGATTCCAGATCCCTGCAGCCGGTAAAAATACAAAGGGCACTCAGGGGGAGAAGCGGAGCAACACTGATAGCACCCAAATTCACAGTGCACCTGCTGCAGGCTGCGTGTTGGACAGTCGGTCATGTCCTGCTACCTTTGCACGCTTTTCTGCTGATCTTTACACTTGGAAGTTCATTTGCTGTGTTTTTTCTTTGTGACTTGTCCTTCATACGTTATTCATACATGTAATTACTGAATATGCAATCTTCTTTTATTGTTATTTCTCTTCTACCCTGCTGCTGCTGCTGCTGCTGCTAAGTCGCTTCAGTCGTGCCCGACTCTGTGCGACCCCATAGACGGCAGCCCACCAGGCTCCCCCGTTCCTGGGATTCTCCAGGCAAGAACACTGGAGTGGGTTGCCGTTTCCTTCTCCAATGCATGACAGTGAAAAGTGGAAGTGAAGTCGCTCAGTCCTGTCCGACTTCTAGTGGCCCCATGGACTGCAGCCCCCCAGGCTCCTCCGTCCATGGGATTTTCCAGGCAAGAGTACTGGAGTGGGGTGCCATTGCCTTCTCTTCTCCTACCCTAAAACCCCCCAAAAGCTTTCCACAGTGAGTTTCATTTACCTGACCTTGACTCCACAGTCAGACTTTTTGAAACGGTGATGGCAGGGCATCTGATGCTCACTCATTGTCTCCCAATCTTCACTTTCATCTTGCTCAGTATCCAGAAATCTGAATTCTTTCTTAGCCACACTATCCAAACCACTCTTACCAAAGTAATTGCTGCCCTCCTAGCTTCTCAGCCCTCAGACACGCATGGAAGGATGGGGTATGGTTTTGATGTCCACACGTTTGGAAATGTTTCTGCTCCTTTCTGAATCCATGACAACACTTGTATCTGTTTTTCCTTTGAAATTTTCCTTCAAACTTTGTATGTTGTGTTCTCAGCTGATTTCTCTTTCTTATCCAGTCTTCTCTTTACGTTACAGTTTTCTCCTATCTTTACACTCTGAGGAACCCTGTGCATGCTATTAGCCCCTCTCTTGAGATCCAGACAAACACACTTACCTCACCCGAGGCATCTGCAAAATTCAACTTTCCAAGTTCTCCATAAGCTCATCACAGCTCACGCATTTCCTTTCACAGTTAAAGGTGAAGCTGTTTGGCCAGTTGTCTCAGATAAAAGTAATTCACAGCCACGTAAACACTTCTCTTTATTAATCTGTACATCAGCGTCTCATGGAGCTTCAGTGTTGGTAGCATCCATGAGCTCCGCTGCCCAGTGCTTCAGCAACTCTTGCCTGGATCTGGATTGTTTAGAGTTTCCTAACTTACTTCAGAATAAAGTAACTTTATTATGCTTCCAGAGGCGTGGCTACCATATTGTAATTCATACAAAAAAAAAAAAGTTACCCCTTAGAAAAACTATTTACATGACAGACACCATAGATTCTTACATTTTATTATGGTGGATTTCCATCAGATGATAGAGTACTCTGTTGTAACAAAATCAATATACTTGATAACGTTCCCAGTGTATAGAAGAAAAATGATTTAAGAAAGGCACTCTCATACCTCTTGCACACGGGCGCCACGTGAGAAAGCTGACACCGGATAAAGTTAACTTTTTAGAACGTAGAGTTGCAGCGTTTCTCCGGCCAAGTCTTCAGTTCTTGACACTTGTCGGATACACTCTAAACTCCTCAGCAAGCAGTACGAAGCTCTGGACACTCAGTCCCAAGTTTACCCAAGTATATCTTTCGTACCCACCCTGTACTTCAGAGCCACTGTGAGGGTCTGGGGTCACAGCTCATCTGTTTTGTCTGCTTGGACTCTCTCCAACTCCTCCCACCTTACTTCCTACCTGCTTATCAAAATGTAAGTCAAAATTTATCTTCCTGATAAGATACTCTCAGGTACTACTTATTAATTCCTTCACCTATACATTTATATTTAACATTATAGACTGTAAAATTGTCTGGAATTTAATTTAATTTAATTTAACTGTGTTGTAGGTTGGACTTAGCGCATAGAGAGAATCATAAAAAATTGCCATCAAAAGATGGTCAACTATCAGCAATTCCCTATGGCCCAAACTACTGTTTCTCCATGTGTGGGGCTGCCTTTTCTGTATTATTTATTTATCTGTTAAATCAGCGATTTACTTTTGCATGGATTTTATATCTAAATGGTCGTAAAGGAGAAAACATGTGAACATGAAAAAGAACACAAGAAGAGCATGTGGCGAAAACTGTATGTTGTCCCACGAAGCCCCAAATATTGATTTCTTGACCTTCTACGGAAAAGCTTGCGTATTCTTGCGTTGAACTATTACTTACTTGCAGTAGAACTCTGTGACACCAACATATAGCACAGCGCCTGGAGCTCTATATACTCAGTAAGTGCTTTTCAAACTGAACTAAACAGTGAATTTCCTAAGAAAAATCAGGATGAAATGGTCATAATTTCTTTTTGTTTTCTCAAGGAAGCCAGTTTTACAAACTAGGACACAAAATTTTTGCTGTCTTGAGCACACTTTGCAGCTCACCCAAACCCAGCAACCTATGACCAAGAACACTGTAGTCAAATGACCCAAAGCAAGCGTCTTCCTACGCTGCCAGCAGCAAGGCCAGCAGGTCAGCGTTACCTGTCAGTAATCCAAATGAGAGGAACTTGGGGTGGCGGTGGGGAAGGCTCTGTGTGACTCAGGGCTGCTATTAACTTTAAAATGTGTTGACGTTGGAAGTCTTTATATATATATCCCTTCCTGAAGCACATCATTGCAAAGTACTTAAGGACTTGGTCCAACAGCCCAAGTTCTTCATCGCCAGTCACATTCCCACTGAAAAAATGATCTAGCGAAGACTGCTCCTAAATCAAACAACGTGAGGATGTACTTGGCAGCCCCAGCGCAGGGAAGAGAAATTTGCTTAAAGCCTTTCACTCTATTCTATACACTCACTTTGCTTCTTTTTTCTTGCTTTTTATTTTTATGTTTGCTGCACCCTGACAGCTTAGAGAAAAGAGATTTTTTCAGAATCTTTTTGAAAGTGGGGTGTTCTGAAATAATTGGGTGAGTTAGATCCAATCCCTTCACAGTTAATCTCAAAAGACACTGTTGTTGGTATTTTCACCACGGCATTTAAGAAGTGCTTTGCAAATGTAGAATTATCGAAACACTCATTTCCTGTTTTAGGTCTGGGCTATATCACAGCTGTGCTCAATTAAGGCTTTTTGAAAAGCAGCAGACAGGAAGGAAAACAGTGCCTTTTCTCTCTTCTTTGTAATTCTTTGAAATAAATAAATAAACCCAATGCTTTCCATTGGAACCCCCTCCCATGCTTTTAGAATTATAGACGTATTAAAGCATTGTTTCTAAGCAACGGGAAAAAAAAATCGCACGTTTCTAACAACACAATGTAGGGGAGCCCTTTGTGTCCAACTATATCTGAGACTTGCTAGTTTTTGATTGAACTTCACATCTGCCAGACTAAGTCATTGAAAACTCACCATGAAAAACTTTTTCCTGTGCAAAGACCGCAGGGTTTCAGAAACGAGGTATCTGTGATATTAATAGATTCTGCCTCAAGAAAGTAAAAAGTATGAGAAATTCAAGGAGAAGCTATATCTTTCAGTCCAGGTTTAGTTTATCCAAAATACTTGCCTGTCTAGCTCTCTTAGCTGTTGTTTGGCCCCTATTCTCCCTACCAGCCCCACCCCACACTGGTGCACAACCATCAGAGAAATCTTCCTACAACTTCAATGGATCAATGTCATTGCCCCCACGTGAGCAGGGGCTCCCCAGTGACTAAGAGCACTGACTATGAATTTTGGATGGGCATCAAAATCTCCTGCAGAGCTTTCAAAGTGTCTGTACTCCCCTCTCAACTTCAAAAGTGTCTGGATCTTTGGATCGGGGTTGGAGACAGGGGCATCTGCATGCCTAAGTAGGATCCAGGGGACTCTGCTGCACAAAGCCCAGGCAGACCATCTCTAGACCATGGAACAAGAGCCAGACTTTGGGATGACCTACAAGCCCATTCCTCTTGGGCCCATGACCTGTCAGGCCCAAGGAGCATATTTTAGGGCTGATCTTCATAGACTTCTCAGTGGAATTTGAAAGCGCTGATGCTTCCTTATGACTCAGGATATGCGTTTCCTTGTACATTGCTGCGTGCTCAGTTGCTCAATTGTGTCCAGCTCTCTGAGATCCCACTGACTGTAGCCTACCGAGCTCCTATGTCTATGGAATCGTCCAGGCAAGAATATTGGAGTGGGTAGCCATGCCCACCTCCAAGGGATCTTCCCAACCCAGGGGCTGAACCCACATCTTCTGCATCACCCGCATTAGTAGGCAGGATTTTTACCACTGCTCACCTGCAGTCTTGCCCTCTATCACCTTCTTCTCCTTAAGTCTCTTCTGCATATCTTCCCTTTCTCCCAGCCTCTGAAATACCGGTGATATCGGGTCCTCTCTGAGGATGCTCTGCTGGGTTGTACATGCTTTTCTTGGTCATGTATCCACGCTGCTGTGGCTCCAGTGACCTCGGTGATTAAGGCCGTGGACCCCAGGACTAGGTTTTCAGGATTCAATTCTGGATCTGTCCCTCTCCTTGTCTTTGTTCCCTCATCTATAAAATGAGAATAACAGTAGTATCTACATCAAAGCGTTATTTTGAAGATTTAAGGAATTAATATGAATGAAGTATATTTCAAGTAATTGAGTAATCATCAGTCCTTAAAGCATAGAAAGTCCTGAATAAGCTTTCATTGTCCTCACCATTATTGTCTTTCCATTGGTGACTCACTGCTTTAGTCAGTTCAGTTAAGTTCAGTTCAGTTACTCAGTCGTGTCCGACTCTGCAACCCCTTGGACTGCAGTACGCCAGGCCTCCCTGTCCATCACCAACTCCTGAAGTTTACTCAAACTCATGTCCATGGAGTCGGTGACGCCATCCAACCATCTCATCATCTGTCGTCCCCTTCTCCTCCCATCTTCAATCTTTCCCAGCATCATGGTCTTTTCAAATGAGGACCACTGAGGACTACTTTAGTCCCTCAGTTCAAATCTCTCCCCTGAACCCTGAAACTACCACATCCAACATCCTTGACATTTCCACTCAGAGGCCAAAGCAACTCCAAAGAGAAGTTGCCTCTAACACAGATCCTTCTTATTTCTCATTCCCAGTTTGCTCCTTTTTCTGGGAGGCACAGCTTTCCCAACTGCCACCAAACTGTGTATGTAAGATGGGAAATTAGGCATCAAATCTGACAGCTTTCTATTTTGATCCACCTGAAATCCATCAACAAGTCATGTTGACTCTTGACTCAAATTCTTTCACTTGTCTTGAATGCCCCTCGTCACAACCCAGTTCAGCCACCTCAACCTGTTATATTCCATCCTTTCTAAGTATGGTGCCTGTGACTTTTAAAGTAATGTCTCATTTCCATTCTATACTCTCTACTTTAGCCACAGTAAATGTTCTAAATCATGTCAATGACTATCTGAATACCTCCAATGGCTTTTCATTGCCTTTAGAACAAAATCAGATGTGCTTCTCATGGCTAACCATACCCTTCAGAGTCTCCTTTGCTGACACCTCCAGTCTAATTCTCCATCACTTCCCGCCTTGTTCTCTACACGCAGCTTAGGTTGAAATCTGTTTGGTTCCCTAGCATCATCTCCCTGGTCTCTCAAAACATTTGCATGCATAACCCTCTGCTTGGACCCACAGTTAGCCTCAGCTAGTATGTTGCTTCTGCAGAAAGCTCTCCTAACATATCATGTCCCAATTAGGCATTCTCTCTCTGCATGCCCCAGGATACCTGTTACACTTACCACATTACATTCTAATTGCTTTGCCTTCTCCTAAAATGTAAATACTGTGAAGGCAGAAACTTAACTGTTTCTATTCACTACAATTCTCATATCACCCGGCACAGAGTAAGCATTCAAAAAACTGTGATCAATAAAGGAATGGATACATGAATAGGAAAACTGACGAATAAAGGAATGGATACATGAATAGGAAAATTCCTTGTCACACCTTGTGTGTCATCCATGTCAAAACTTGATTCTATCTCTTCTTATTGTTTTCTTATAAAATCTCTTCTTATTGTTTTTCCTAAATATGTAAATACCAGTAAGATATATTTAAAACTCTTAAAGCAAGTAACATCTGTAAAATATGAGATGATAAAATACAGCGTGTTAACATTCTTTAATACAACAGATTTATTATGGAAAATTGTTTTGAAATATTAGCAGGAATTCCAAATGCTGAAAGCACTGGGACCTTGGGTGTCCGTCTAAAACCTTCTCTGATTGTGGCTAACCACAACATCTTTAACATTAATCTGAGCATCTTACTAGATTTTTCAGTCCTTCCGGCTTTCTGCTTTCTGGCTCAGTTAGCCTGTGAAATCTGGATTTTGTTTATTCTCTACCAATACAAGTACCTTATTTTAGAAGGAAAACGAATCAAAATGCATAAAATGAACACATGGGAAAGATATCATTTAAGTTTCCAAGGAGTGTTATAATCTAAGAGCTGGAGGAGAGTTAGAACATCACCAAGTCAAGCGCATTCACTGGGCGACTAGAGAGAGCTACTACTTGGCCAGACAGGTTCAGCGACTGACTGCAAGTCGCCAAAGTGCTTGGTCTGGTGAGCTTGAATTGAATCACCAGAAATGGGTCTGAATCTGTTAAATCTTGAGCACTTTCTACTTACTCATGTGACTTAAGAGAAATATTATGTAAAGCTTTAGAGGACTGTAAATTTCTTTCACCTAAGGTAGCGACTGATTGCTTCAGAAGATTCACAGGTAACATGGCTATGAAAGTGTTGGAGAAAATACCATCGTGATCGTTCTTCACACCTCCTGTCTACCTTGAAAGAATTTCTCAGGCTTGAGATCAGTAGGAGTTAGACGATGAAGAGAAACAAAAGTGTAGCAAGGCTGAAGCAAAGAAAGCCAACAATACTTTGGAAAAATTCTTTTTTTTCCCCACTGATTATTTTATATATATATATATATATATATATATATATATACATATATATATATTTACTTTACAATGGAAAAATTCTAAGACTCCTTATACAAAATGTATTATTCCATTTTATCCAGCTTTCTTTGGAATTCTGATTACCTCCTAAGGGACAGAAAAGGGAAGAGCCTTTGTTACTATGGGCCTAAAGAAATATACTCCAATTATTGCTTTCTTCATCTCTTAAGGTTCCCTGAGAACTATAGTCATCAGTGCAGACCTAAAATGTTTATGCAGATTCCTATCTATGCCACTTGTTTTTTGCCATGTATCCCATTCTCAGAGTACATTCTCTGTTCTGGCAACAGATTTCTTTCCAAACCAGAGGACTGGTCATATGGTAGATTTTGATGGTCCCAAGAATCACATCTCTCACTCAAAACTTAAAAATTTTCAAGAATCTCAAAATGTCGATGAATTTTGATAAATAATTCCTAGACTTTGAGGGATTAGAAGTTTCACTTCTTGGCATTTCAAGACCATCTTTGCCCCTTTAGAACAGAGTCATATGAGATTGCTCATGATGCTAATGAATAAATTTTGAATGCCAAAAATCTCTCTTTATTTTCCCGTTTGAAGGAAACATTCATCTCTCGATTCGGCACAAGTTATCGCTGTATGCAGGATAATGGGAGCCAGCCTCCAATAAGATGGTGGTCTACACAGTGTGAGATTAGAACTGTTGACACAAGCGTGAGTGTCATGCCAGCTCATGAACTCATCATGTCAGCTCATCCAGACTCACCCTCTCCACAACAGGAAGTCACAGAATATATCCATGTGTTGAACAGCTCTCCTTGGACAGAGATTTCAGGGTCTCTCCCAATTATGTCCATGAAAAAACTTGCCTATGATGGGTATAATTGATGTGTGACCTAAATGAAATTGGAAGAGCCTCAACAAGTCAACCAATCATTTCATAAAGAGATTTATGAAGAAACGATGTCACAGAATTAAGTTTAAAGATACAATTTTTGGAACATTTTTCTTCTTATCATAAGAATTAAGTAATTTTCAACTTATATTCTTTGGAGAAACTTTGTAGATTTTTTTTTTTCAGGGATAACATTTTACCTACTATTTAAAAAATAAAATAAATAAAATCCCACAAGAACCTAAAGAAAAGCTTCTTCAATCTGATAAAGAACAGCTACCGAAACACCTAGAACTTGCGCTGTACTTACTGGTGAGAACTAGTTCCTTTCTCGCTAAGCTTGGGAACAAGGTAGTGGAAACACCGCTAGTGCACAGCGTTGAACTAGAAGTTCCAGCCAGTGCAATAAAATAAGAACAGGAAGCAGAAGCCATAAGGACTGGGAAGGAAGATATAAAACTCTTTGTTCACAGTTGACAGGATCACCTATGTAGAAAAACCCAAATAACAAACATGCTCCTGGAACTAATAAGCAATGATAAAAGGGTCTCAGGACACAAGATAAAGATGCAAAAGTCAGTTCCTTTCCTATATACTAGCAACTAACAATTGGAATTTGAAATATAAAACCACAATATTATTTATAATAGCATTAAAAACACAATAACTATAAACCTAACAGATATGTACCAGATAATCATGTATAAAACTGCAAAACTCTGATAAAAAAAATAAAAGAATACCTACATAAATTGAGAGATAGTCTATGTTCATTGATTGGCAAGCTTAGGAATTTTAAGATGTCAGTTTTTCCCAACTTGACCTTTGGATTCAATGTAATATCTATCAAAATCCCAGAAAATTTTGTAGATGTCAGCAAACTGATCAAAGGTTTATAAGGAAAGGGAAAGGACTCAGAATAATCAATGTGATGCTGACGAAGAATAAGGCTAGAAGACTGACATTAATTGACTTCAAGACTTGCTTTTAAGCTAGAGTAATCAGGGCAGTGTAGTACTGGTGAAAATACAAGCATATGGGTCAATGGAACAAAATAGCACAGAAATAAACCCACAAATATCATTAACTGATCTTTTACAAAGGAACAAGGCAATTAAATGCAGACAATATAGTCTTTTTCAACAAATAGTGCTGGAATAATTGAATCTTCATAAGCAAAAATGTGAATCAAGACACAGACCTTACATCTTTCACAAACATTAACTCAAAACAAATTACATACATAAATATAAAACTAAACATATAGAAGAAAATCTAAGTGATCTTGTCTTTGGCAGTGAGTCTTGAGATACAACACCTAAAGAACAATAAATGACAAAAAAATCAATAAATTGGACTTCATTAAAATTAAAAACTTGTATTCTCTTATGATACTATCAAGAGAATAAAGATAAACCACAGAAACTTAGATAAAATATTTGAAAAATATGTGTCTCATAAAACATTGGGTCCAAAATCTACAAAGAACTCTTGCAATGAGACAATAAAACAGAATACAATTTTTAAAATGTCAAATAATCTGAACAGAAAATCAGCATATGGGAAATGATGGATGTGGAAAGAGGTCCACATTACTTGTCACTAGGGAATTGCAAATTAAGGCAATAATGAGATCTTGCACATCAATTAGGAAGGGTAAAACAAAACAAAACAAAACTGACAATACCCAGCACTGGTGAGAATGCAGTCCAGAGGAGGAGGCTCTCACTGCCGCTGGGAACACAGAAATGGTGCTGCCACACTGGGAGACAGCTGGGCAGTTTCTCACAAAGTCAGCATAATCTTACTGGACAATGTATTAATCCCACTCCAAGTATAGCAGCTCCCCACCCCTGGGCCCCTGGGTTTCAATGTCTACAGTTTCAGTTATCTGCAAACAACTGTGGTCCAAAAATGTTAGGTCAAGTTTCCAGAAATAAGCAATTCATAAGTTTTAAATGGTACCCTGTTCTAAGTAGCATATTAAAATCTTGCTCCATCCTGCTCCATCCTGCCCAGGAGCTGAACTATTCTTTTATCCAGCATGACAATGCTGGATACCTTACCCACCATTCGTCACTTAGTAGCCTACTGGGTTATCATATCAACGGTCATGGTATTACAGTGTTTGAGAGTAAATCTTATTTTACTTAATAATGGCCCCAAAGTGCAAGAGTAGTGATACTGGCAACTTAAACATTCTCTTATTGCTGCTACTGCTGCTAAGTCACTTCAGTCGTGTCCGAGTCTGTGCGACCCCATACCAGCAGCCCACCAGGCTCCCCCGTCCCTGGGATTCTCCAGGCAAGAACACTGGTGTGGGTTGCCATTTCCTTCTCCAATGCATGAAAGTGAAAAGTGAAAGTGAAGTCATTCAGTCATGTCACTCTTAGCAACCCCATGCTGACTTATAAGTTAAACTTTATTATAAGTTTGTATGCTGATATAGGAAAAAACAAAGTATAATCACACTTCTGTACTAGTTAAGCTTCAGGCACCCGCTGGAGGTCTTACCACATACAGCACAGACAGGGGGCCCTATGGCTGCATTTATCCAACCAATTAAAAAATTTATGTCCACACAAAAATCTTGATGTGAATATTTATAGCAGTTTTACTAATCATCATCAAAACTGTAAGCAGCCCAAATGTCTTTTTGATAAACTAATGATAGTGAGTTGGTATGTAAGTACAATGGAACATTGTTCAGTGATAAAAAGAAATGATCTGTCAAGCCAAAAGAGATATGGAAGAAACTTATATGTGCACTAGAAATAAAATAGGCCAACCTTTAAAAAGCGACATTCTTTAACTTACATGACCTTCTAGGGAAGACAAAAATCACAGAGATGGTGAAACCATGGAGATGGTGTGGAGATGGATGGTTGCCAGGACAGGAATGGGATGATGCCTGAGCTGTGGGAACTCAAAAGAGCTCAGATCAGCAAGTGGAGGAAGCTGAAGTGGTGCACGTAGTAAGGGATTAGAGTTGAAGACATTCCTGTGCATTTATGTTTAGTTTGCAGTTGGTACAGATCCCTAGCTAGCGAAGTCGCTCAGTCGTGTCTGACTCTCTGCGACCCCATGGACTGTAGCCACCAGGCTCCTCCATCCATGGAATTCTCCAGGCAAGAATACTGGAGTGGGTTGCCATTGCCTTCTCCAGGGGATCTTCCCAACCCAGGGATCGAACCTGGGTCTTTTGCACAGCAAGCAGACTTTACCGTTTGTGCCACCTGGGCAGCCACAGACCACTACGTATGGAAATACTGGAAATGTTCTGTGCATATACGTGCATATACCTGGCTTACTATAGGAATGTCTGTTCCACTCTGTTCTATGAGAGGGCCTAAAGGCAAAGGCATCCTAGAGCAATGAGCACATCTAAACCAGACCGTGGTCTGTTCCAAAAGGAACCAGCACTGCTCCTTGGAGAAATGACTGATTCTAGAATGGAGGCAGGAGATACACAAGACGATAAGAACATCCTACCACACCAGAAAGTCAGGAAGTTCCCAAATTAAGCAAACAAACCACACTGAGAGGACACATCAAAGGAACACGAGAGCCAGTCTTACTCTCACTTCTTCCCCAGCTCCAATGGCCAAAGCCAAGGCAGTCTTAACACAGTAAGACAGTATTGCAATACTTACATGAAATATAAAGCAAATACACACAGTTCTATAATGATATACACCTGTGAATAAATACATAAATGTGGAACAATAAGCAAGTCTCCCACACAGAATTCCAAATAACTTACGTAAATACCCTACTGTCAAAAGAAAGGGTTAACGTCCCAGTCCTTAAGTATGTGCCAGGCATAGCAGCTTCCATCCAAAAAGTCAAGGATGGAAAGGCAGCAAAAAGGGCACCTTCTGTATGACACAGGGATCTCTGCTCAGCATCATGCAGCAGCCTGGATGGGAGAGGGGTTTGGGGGAGGATGGATCCATGGATATGTATGAGTCCATCCTTTCACCATTCACCTGAAGTGATCACAACATTGTTAATCAGCTATACCCCAACACAAAATAAAAAGTTTAAAGAATTATAAAACGTTTAAAAGGAAGTAGATTTTTAATCAAGATTAACACCGACACTGATAGTTTGTGTTGTATTGATGTGTGTTCTCTGTGTGATGTGATGAAAATGGCACTTGACCTCTTTCCGGATCTCATAACTCTATTTTAATTATGAAAAACATATTAAGGCAAATTTCAATAGGAAGGTATCCTAGAAAATGCCTGACAAGCGCTACTCAAAGGTCGTCAAGGCCATCAAAACCAAGCAAAGCCTAAGAACTATCACGGCCGCAGGAGCCTAAGACAACAACCTGCGAATATATACCGTGGTGTCCCATGAGATCTGGGGACAGGATAGGAACATTAGGCAAAAACTAAAGAAATCTGAATTTAAGGATAAGGCATCAATATTGGGCATCAGTGTGAACTGATACAATTCACTAATTGTAACAAAGGTATTATACTAGTGTAGGATGTTAATAATAGTGGAAACTGGGAGTATATGGGAACTCCATATATTATTTTATTAATTTTTCTGTAACTCTAAAGCTATTCTAAAGAACATATTTTTAAAACAAGGAAAACAAAAATCAAAGCGCCTAGTGGCTTTAGCTGGAACAAGGTTAGCAAATGAATGATAATATTGTAATACAATCCAAAGAGTAAAATAAATATCCTTGAGTCCATTCTGATAAAAACAAAATAAATAAACAAATGTAGAAGCAATGGTGAAAATAGGAACTTCTTGTTAGAATACCCAGTAAAATTTGCTGCAGGCAGGAACCACTGATAGATGTTGAAATTAGTGTACAGAGTTTAAGGAGAGCAGGGATTTGCATAGCCTCAAAGCATCTACTCTAAAAGAATTATTTATAAATTGCAAAGGGAAAAATAGTAACTTGACAGGAAAGAAACTAGAAGAAACCACTTTAAGGATAAAGGTTAACATTATCCGCAACAAAACACTTTGACCTAATGTACCCTTGATCCAATGCACAGGAGAGTACATCACTGCATAAATCCAGTGCAGTCATGACAAAACATAAGACGAACCTACAATGGACATTCTGCAGAATAACCATTCAGTGCTCTTCAAAAGTCTCAGGGTCATGAAAAACAGGGGAAAACTGAGCAACTCATGGTTGGAGGAGACCAAGGTGCCATGAAAATAAATGCAATGTGAGAACCTGGATTAGATCCTGAAACAGGATGCAAAATGCAAAATGTCTGTGATCTAGAAAATAGTCTGTGGCAGCAAACAATGCTGACGCCTTAGACGGGTGCTTATAGTAGGGCTGCATAAAATGTTGGCACTGAGCGGCCTGAACCTCTTTGCTGTGCACCTAAAGCTAACACGACATTGTAAACCAATTCCAATTTTTTTATTTTTAAGAGAGCCAGGTTTAAGGGGATAAGGAAATTCTTTGTACTATTTTTGCAACTCTTCTGCAATTCTAAAAATATCACAAAATAAAAGGTAAAAAAAAATGAAATAAAGCCAAATCTTCTTTACAAAATTTTTTACACCAATGAGAATTTACTCATTTTGTTTGAGAGGCTTTTTGAGGCAATGTCTTTTCAGCTAAGTGAGGGCATTTAGCTAAGAACTATCAAGGAATAAATAATCTCTGCACTCTTCATTGAATGATAAGACAACATTTTCCTTCTTTAAGAATGTAACACCTCTTTCAAAATATATATTCTCCTGTCATTTTTAAAACAACAACTTTCTTGCTCTATAATGTGTTCTAAGATACCCTCAGCTTGGGAAGGAGATTTCTTTCAAGTCAAATGGGTTTCAATTATTTGAGAAACTGTATTTAACTATGACTCAAAGCCAGGTGCATAATAGAAGCCAAGGAAAGAAACAACTCACCCAGCCAGTTCAGACTTCCAGCGACTTTCTTTAGCCCAATAAGCTGTTACCATAGTCTCCAATTTATCAACAGCTAAGTCTCTTAGAAACACAATGTGACTTGTAGCATTCCATGAATGTATTCATTCCAACAGTAACTTTACTGAGAAGGTATCTTTATCTATGTAAACTTATTTAGCTATAGAAACTAAATACAAACTTTAGGGGAGTTTGTAGGTAGAAAAACCCGGAGGTTTTAATCTGATAATCCGGTAACATAATGGTAGGGCTAGATTTAAAACATGCTATTTGATAGTCTTCCCAAGGTTTCAATTCTATTCCCAGGGCCCACTCGAAGCAAACTGCTTTTCAGGCCCTGAAGAGACTCTTCTCTGTCACGAGATGTGACCCTCCCCACCCGCCGCCTAGGACTTTTGCATTAACCCAAAGGTCACTTTATTTTTTTCTTAGCTGAGTTATAATTAACATACAATAATTTATTAGCTTCAGGTGTATGACATAGTGATTCAATATTTTTATGAATTATGAAATGATCACAACAGTGAAACCAGTTACCATCAGTCACCACACAAAGTTGTTACAATATTATTGACTATACTCCCCCTGTGCATTACATTATATCCCCAGGACTTGGTCATTCTGTAGCTGGAAATCTGTAACTCTTTCTAGAAAAACATATCTTCATTTTTTGTTAGTTTATGTTTTCAACAAATGTTTACCATTTACCTGGACCAGCTCTGTGCTCAATACCGAGGACAGAGACGAGAGAGAAGAGGGACCTGTTCACGTATTAGTGATGGTGACGCCGTGAAAGCCCATCGCAATTCCTTCCGAAAATTACGTACATTCCTGTCGATAGGAGCAGAGAGGCGCTTACACTGGGGAGGGTGGACCTCATGGAAAGGAATAAAGTCTTCAGGGGGAAGGACGGCCGTTTACTCTAATTCTCCACCTTCCTCACTGGATTGGGGATCACAGTTTCCTCATGTTTCATGACAAGGACTAAAAGTTACTAATCTTGAAGGAAGGAAGGAGATCAGTTTCATTCTGTCCTTTTCAGTAGACGCACTAATGAGATAGTAGATGGCATATTTACACATTAACAGTGTGTTTCTCTGGGACGTTGTGAAGGAGTGTTTCTACATAATATTTCCAATCAGTCATTTCAGTTGACTGACTCTGAAGCTCTTACTCATGCTGATCTACCTGTAAGCCCACGAGGGTTTCAATCAATTATCCCTCAGAATTGGGGTCACTGGGCTTCCCTGGTGGCTCAGATGGTAAAGAATCTGCCTGCAAAGAAGGGGAAACGGGTTTGATCCTTGGGTTGCAAAGATCCCCTGGAGAAGGGAATGGCAACCCACTCCAGTATTCTTGCCTGGAGAATTCCATGGACAGAGGAACCTGATGGGCTTTAGTCCATGGGGTCACAAAGAGCCAGATACGACTGAGCAGTTTTCATTTTTACTACACCAGAACCACCATTAATTTTTATTCTGTTTCAACTGTAGATAGCTAAAAGATCAGGAAATTAAAATTTTTATCAAGTGCGTCTGAAAGCATTTACAGAGTGGATTTTTTTTTTTGTTTGTTTGTTTTTTGCTGCCAATCTCTGCCTAACAAGGTTATAATTATTTGCCTTGGCTTATTATGCTATTCACTGTTATTAATTATTTCATAAATCCTCAAAAGGCAAAGATTTGAAACTGAAGCTGAAGTACATAGCAATTCACAGAACTGTTCTGGGAATTTAAATGAGGTAACTAGTACTTTGCGTGGGAGATAGAAATTAACACATATTTTTTAAAGATGTTGTTATCTGAGACACAACTTGACTGCTTGGTGAAGGAAGTATTCCAATCAGAAGAACCAGAATTAGGTTAGAAGCCAGAGTACAAGGAGAAAATAGAAAAGTCACTGAATGAATAGGATGACAGAGATGAAAACGTGTGTGATTTAATTGTTTTCCTCATGGAACCCACAGTCTAATGAGATATGCCTGGAAATTCGCTATCTAGAGAGAGATGCCTAGAAAGGCAAGCTAGGAATACGATGTTGAGACCAGGCAGAGAGGACCCTTTAGTTAACAAGATGTAGGGAAGGGTTTTCCTGGTGGTCGGTGGCTGAGACTTCATGCTTACAATGCAGGGGCCCCAGGTTCAATCCCTGCTCAGGGAACTGGGCTCGAATGCCAGAACTGAGCACTTACTCAAGTTTTCGCTAAGACTGAAGACCCCGTGTCCTGCAACAAAAACCAGGTGCAGACAAACGAATATTTTTCAAAATTAGAAAAGTAAGCTACAGGTAGCTACTGAGGATTTTTAATTATGAAAAATAGGCGCTCAAACCTATACTTTATGAAATTTAAGCCAGAAGCACTATTTAGGGCAAATTGTAGTGTGATGAAGCAAGAGGCAACAAGTCAAGTAGCATGAGAAGCAGTGAGGGAAATTTTACAAAAAAAGAAGGTTTTAAATCCTACAGAGGCAGGAGAGGGATGCTCCCCACCCCCAGGATAAAGCTACTGGGGATTCATTCCCTGTGGATCGAAACTCCAAGACGAGAATAGCAGGACAATTAAGAAAGGAGGCTGGGCCCTGCGCAGACCACGTGTTTCTCTTTCTTGAAGTCAGGAGACTTTCCTGACCCTGCATGCGCAGAAAGGCTCCTTGGGGTCAAAGAGGAGTTACGTCAAGGGGTGTTCTACCTGGATGCCTTTTCGGTGAAAGCCATCTTGACTAAGAGATGTGCGCACATATGGGAGGGTCCCGAGAGTCACCAAATACGAACTGTGAACCAGGCAAAGCAAAATGACTGGTCGAAGGAAAACTGGAAGAAATGGCCCGTGAAAGTGATTCAGACTGCCGCCAGGGCGCGACTCGCAGACTGCCTCTCCCTGAGTCTGCCCGTGCGTCTATCCGCACATACTGTACATTTTCCATCTTTGGAAAATGTTTCAGCACTTTCCATCTTTGTGAAAATTCTTTTCTGCACAACTGAAGGGCCAGGACCCTTGTCACCAACCCCTAGTCTGGTGGCTAGGATCTGGAGTTTTCACCACCACGATCCAGCCCCGTCTCTGTCTGGGAACCCAAGCCCTGCTCCACGTCATTGCAGGACAAGGCCACCTGAGAGCCTGGCTGGTCTATAAATCCCTCGGGCTCAGAGCATATCCACTTTCTTTGCCGCTGTATTTTCAGTGAGCAATCTGGGATTAGGCAAGCAACAGGGCCTCAGGAAGTATTTGCTGAACAAATGAATTTCATCTAGATATTTTTATCTTTTTGAGCAGATAGATATATTATTAAAATACAGTTGATCTATATTAGTTTCAAATATCCAACAATGATTCAGCTTTTTTCATAGATCATACTCCATCTAACATTATTATGGAATGTTAGCTATATTCCCTGTGGTGTATTATATTAGTAGGATTATTTATTTGTATTATTTATTATCATAATTGTAATATATATTTCTGTGTTATTAGAAAACTTGTTTGTTTTATAGCACTTTGTGCTTCTTCATCCCCTTTCCCTAACTTGCCCCTCCCGGCATCTCTCTCCCAACTGGGAGCCACTAGTTTACTCTCTTTATCTGAGTCTGTATCTGTTTTGTTACAATCTTTTTTTTTTTTAATAGAACTCCTAAATTATTAGGATGAGATGCACATGCGATACATGGAGGGTAACAGACGGGCATCCCATGGGTAACTAGCATCTCCTGTGGCCTGTATAGTTAACCCCAGAGGTTCTCATACAGATGAAGTTGAGTTCTTCTGTCTCACTCATGGAAGAGACTGAAGGATCTCTGATTACACATTCAGACAGGTGACAGGATATAATCCCTTGTAAGAAAACTGCTAAGGACATTGATCTCCACGAAACTAGGCCTAATTTCCCGGCAGTTCCTTTCTCATCCTGGACATCTGTTCTTAAGAGCAGACGCCCAGAGTGGCAAGATAAGTCATTCTGGACTTTGCTCCCCTCATAGGAAGAGCAACTAACAGCTCTCGACAAAGAAGACGCGACTGAGAGAATCCTGGAACCTGGTGTTTTGAGGCTGAAGAGCCCCATGCACGCAGAAACCAAGGCAGACTGCATTAGAAGGTGAGGAAAGGGTTAAACGTCGGCCGCATCGCCCTCCGCAAGCCAAGGCGGCACCACTGAGAGGTCTCCCCAAGTCTGTGCTCCTCCAGCGGGGAAACAGCGCCCAGGAAAAGGTGGGTCACCTGGCGGGAACGCATTTCTGTTCTGACCTTCCCTCCCCGCGCCCGGGATTGCAGAGGCATCTGCGAGGCTCGGCCGCTGGAAACCTGATTGAACAGGCAGGGGGAGAGGGCTCGCGGCCATCCCTGCTCAAGCGGTCATCCCCGTGGGAAGCTTTGCTTTTCTACAGAACAGAGCAGGCGGTGTGCTCCGGTCAGGGAACTTGGGGTGCAGATCTATCTGCTGTGGTGGCAGCGAAGCAAAACCCCTCCTGCTCAGGATGTGTCCCCCTCGCCCCCGCCCGCCCCTTTGGCATGAGAAACAAATCGAATACTCAGAAAGAATCTTTCCTTTTTACTTTCCTATTAACTGCCTAAAAGAATAGAGATAGGGGGCATATTCCAAGAAAGAAAGCAATCACCAGAGGCATCTGTGATGCAGTGTGAGCTCAGTGTGGTAGACAGCGAGGGGTGAGGTGCAGAAGGCTTCCCCTCTTCGATAATGTCCTGTATGAGGAGTTCTGGGTGAGTGCCCTCACCAGACAGGTAGCTGAGTCGCAGCGCCGCCTACAGGGACGCCACCTGCGCCCACAGTCAGCAGGGCCGGGCCCCCGCAGGCCGGCTGTGCGCCCAGGGCCCTGGGCTGGGGGCGGCGGGGGAGCCGAGGCCCCCAGAGCAGAGCCCGGACCACGCCCAGGCCGGCCGTGTATTGAAATCAAGCCTGCAGGTAGCACAGCTCCTCCTCACTGGCAAGTCAGAGAAGCACCGGGGGTTTGAGGAGAGGCCCTGGGTGTCCCCCCTGACTTGGGACCTAAGCCACAGCCCGTCCATCGCGGCTGCGATGCCGCCCGGACCACCGCGCTGGAGGAGCGCTGGACACTGCACAGCCTGCCTCTGGAACCAAGACGGGGAAGGCAGAGCTGAGCGCCCGAGGAAAGCGAGCTCCGTCATGGCCCCTGCGGTCCTCAGTGGGAGTCACAGCTCAGGGTCAGAGCAGTTGGGGCCCTTCCGTCTAAGGCCTCTTTGAGAAACACGGGGATAAGCCTGAAGCAACTTCTCTCCATCCTGCCTGCGAGGGGCTGAGATAGAGCCCGGCTGCTGCAGAGAGGACCTCCCACCGCGGCCTGACAAGGAAGGGCTGGCGAGAATCATCTGGAAGCTTGCTAGGTCAGTCATACCTGAGCTAAGAGCGGCGCAGATAGAGTCCATAGTCCGCAAACCCAGTGGTCCTGCTTGACGGCGAAACTGGGGTACAGGTTGGAGTGAGCTAAGACAGCAAAGAACTTGACCATCTTTGCAGCGACAAGGAAACCAGCTTATAGCCCCACTAACTGCTGAACATAACCTTCAGCCTGCCTGAGCCGGGACCCTAACCAGAACATGTAGGGAGCTCATCCCAGAGCCTTGCTTTCAGTGGAACAGAGCACAGGGCCCATGGTTTTCCAGCTGCACAGAGAAACTGGTGGACTCACCTGACCAGGGGATTCAGTGCCTGCCCTTGTCCAATGCAAGGGGTCAAACAGTAATCTGTACAGGTCCGGAGTCCCATTATGCTGCCTGCCAGGTCAAGGAAGCTGATATATAGCTGAGAAACGCTGGGCTGGAAGAAGCACAAGCTGGAATCAAGACTGCCGGGAGACATATCAGTAACCCCAGATATGCAGATGACACCACCCTTATGGCAGAAATTGAAGAAGAACTAAAGAGCCTCTTGATGAAAGTGAAAAGGAGAGTGAAAAAGTTGGCTTAAAGCTCAACATTCAAAAAACGAAGATCATGGCATCTGGTCCCATCACTTCATGGGAAATAGATGGGGAAATAGTGGAAACAGTGGCTGACTTTATTTTTGGGGGCTCCAAAATCACTGCAGATGCAGACTGCAGCCAGGAAATTAAAAGATGCTTACTCCTTGGAAGAAAAGTTATGAGCAACCTAGACAGCATATTCAAAAGCAGATACATTACTTTATCAACAAAGGTCCATCTAGTCAAGGCTATGGTTTTTCCAGTAGTCTTGTATGGATGTGAGAGTTGGACTATAAAGAAAGCTGAATGCCAAAGAATTGATGCTTTTGAACTGTGGTGTTGGAGAAGACTCTTGAGAGTCCCTTGGACTGCAAGGAGATGTCCATCATAAAAGAGATCAGCTCTGGGTGTTCATTGGAAGGACTGATGTTGAAGCTGAAACTCCAATACTTTGGCCACCTGATGCGAAGAGCTAAGTCATTTGAAAAGACCCTGATGCTGGGAAACATTGAGGGTGGGAGGAGAAGGGGACGACAGAGGATGAGATGGTTGGATGACATCACCAACTCAATGGACATGAGTTTGGGTAAACTCAGGAAGTTGGTGATGGACAGGGAGGCCTGGTGTGCTGTGGTTCATGGGGTGGCAAGGAGTCAGACACGACTGAGAGACTGAACTGAACTGAGCTGAACCACTGCGTGTGATACCCAGTCCCAAGCATCTGCTAAGTCTGGCAGAGAACCCAGGCTACCGTGCAGACCGTCCTACAGCTGGACTAGCGTAGGGGCCCAGCCTGCAATCCTATTCAGCTGTTCCCAGCTGGTAGCACAGCCCCCATCCCTGACCTCAGAGTTCCAACAGTTGCCTTGCTCCCCATATAGAAGATAATAGCAGGTCTTACCTGCCCAAGAACGTTACCAACAGGCACACCAAGACCCCCACACTAAGCCAGGTGATGAAGGAAGTTCTCTGCCAAAGCAGACCTGTAACATTTGGAAGTCTGATCACTTAAATGAGCAGAGACAAGGAAAGGAAACACGGGTAACGAAAAATCAGGTAAATACAACGGTCCCAAAGGACACCAATAAACTCCCAGTCACTGACTCTAAAGAAATGGAGATGCATCGGGATAATAGTTTTAAGGAAGTTTAGTGAATTAAAAAACACACAGATAGACAACAAATTAAAATTAGCCAAGCAATTCATGAACAAAATGAGAAGCTCCACAAGGAACAGAAACATTTTTTTAAGAAAACAGCAACCCTAGAGTTGAAAAAAAATTCAATTTGAATAATTCAATAGAGGTTTTTTTTTCAGAACTAAACTCAATAATGCAGTAAATGTATCAGTGACTGAAAGATATTCGAAATTACATAGTCAGAACTACAAAAGGAGCAGAGAATAAACTGGAGTGAAGACCACCTACAGTACTAAAAGGGCACAGTGCAAAGACACGAAACTGACACTTTGTTAACTCCAGAAGCAGAAGAGAGAGCAAGAGATGGAGAGTGTGTTTAGACCAAGAATGGCTGAAAACGTCTCAAACGCAGGAAGAGAGACTGACCTTCAGACCAGGATGCCCGAAGGACCCTAAACAGGCCTACACTTAGACATATTATAATCACATGATCATAAGTCAAAGAAAGATAATTTTAAAAAGCAACCAAAAGTCCGTTCTATACATCTGTGTCTCTTTTGCTGTCTGGCATCCAGGGTCATCATTACCATCTTTCTAAATTCTGTATATATGTGTCAGTATACTGTATTGGTGTTTTTCTTTCTGGCTTACTTCACTCTGTATAATTGGCTCCAGTTTCATCCATCTCATTAGAACTGATTCAAATGTATTCTTTTTAATGGCTGAGTAATACTCCATTGTGTATATGTACCACAGCTTTCTCATCCATTCATCTGCTAATGGACAACATGTATACTATCATGTAAGAAACGAAGTGCCAGTCTATGTTCGATACAGGATACAGGATGCTTGGGGCTGGTGCATGGGGATGATCCAGAGAGATGATATGGGGTGGGAAGTGGGAGGGGAATTCAGGATTGGGAGCTTGTATACACCTGTGGTGGATTCATGTCAATGTATGGCAAAACTAATACAGTATTGTAAAGTAAAATAAAGTAAAAATTAAAATTAAAATTAAAAAAAAAAGCAATCCGACTAAAGAGAAAAGTTACATACAAGAGAATCCATATAAGAGTATTGGTGGATTTCTCAATAGAAGCTTTCCAAGCCAGGAGAGAATAAAAGTACGTATACAAATATTGAAAGGAAAAAAAATAGTCTATCAAAAATTCTACACCTGGCAAAGCCATGCTTCAGAAATAAAGGAAAGATAAAGAATTTTCTGAAAAACAAAAGCTGAGAATGTTCACTGCCTCTATGCCTGCTTTGCAAGAATGGAACACAATGACACTAATTAACGGCAGAAAAACTTGACAAGACAACATAAAATTCACGGAGAATGGTAAATATACAGCCAGAGTTAGATTCTGTATGTGGTAGTGGTGGTGCATAATTCACTAACCACTGTAATATGAAAGTTGAAAAAATGAATATAGCAAAAATAACAATAAATACAATAATCTCCCACTAGTTACACAATATTAAAACATGTAAATTGTAATAGTAATAACAAAAAATGTGAGGGGAAGGAGAAATAAAAATGTTAAGTTTAGGAATTATATTAAAGTTAAGTTGTTACCAACTTAAAATAAAGTGTTGTAATTTTAAGATTATGTAAGCCTTATGGTAGCTGCAAGGGAACTGTAGCAAATACAGGAAAGGGCTTGATAAAGAACTTAAAGAGCTGATGTTAAAAGAAAAAAGACAGCAGGATAAAAAACAATGAATCTACCCTGCCCCCTCAGAAAAAGAAAAATCCAGGAAAGCAATGGACGAAATGGCATCAGTAAATCTTCGCATAGGCGCTTAGTCACATCTGACTCTTTACAGCTCTATGGACTGTAGCCTGCCAGGCTCCTCTGTCCAGGGATTCTCCAGGCAAGAATTCTGCAGTGGATTGCCACAGCCTCTTCCAGGGGATCTTCCTGACCCAGGGATTGAGCTCAAGTCTCCTGCAGCTCCTGCACTGGCAGGCAGATTCTTGTATCCCTGAGCCACCTGGGAAGCCCTAGTCAGTATTTATCAGACAACAATTTACAATAAACAAACAGGTCCAATTCTCTAATGAAGGGCATGGAATGAAAAGTTAGACAACAGGATCTGAGGATGTGCTACCTACAGAGGCTCACTTTAAAGAAATACATAAACCGAGAGTGAAGAATGGAAAAAGATGGTTTAAGCAAATGATAGCGAACAAAAGCAGGGGTAGCTACACTTACGTTAGATAAAGTGACTTTAAACTAAAAATAGTAAAAAGAGACAAACAAAGTCTTTATACAATAATGAAGTGGTCAACCCAACAAGAAGACACAATGGTTGCAAATACTTATGCTTTCAATAGTGGCACACCTAAATGTATAAAGAAAAACCTAAAAGAGCTAAAAGTGGAAATAAAAGCAGCACATTTATAGCTGGGGCTTCAGTACCTCACTCTCCATAATGACTAGGTCATTCAGACAGAGGATCAGTAAGGAAATTGCACGTTTGATCTATTTTCTGTCTAAATGCATTTGTATGTTTTACACAACACTTCATTTCAAAATTCTATTTGTAACTTGGACAACTCTTCTTTCGCATATTTTTCCAAGCCAGCCTGATTTTTAAATTAAACAATGTCATCCACAACCTTACCTCTGAACTAGTTACCCCATTATAGTATTTCTCTATTCTCTCATTCTCTCTACTTTTATGAAAGCAACTACTCTCTAAGAACTTAGCTCAAGTTCTTTGAAGGACTTCTTCCTGCTCTTAACGTTCCATTTTCTCGCTACCCAGCCCATTACAGAGTCCTGTGTGGCCTCTACAGTATTTACCTGGTGCCTGCTTTCCCTTGTTTCACTAGCCTCTCTTACGTATGCACCTTTTCTACCCAAGAGGAGGTTCCACTTTTCTGCTATAGAAGGGTAGGATCATTTTTCCTGTCCCTAGTATATCTGTATAAGATGAGCAAATGAATGGGAAGACACATTAATAGCAACTTTGGCTGTTTTCAAACCATGCATATTCTTTCGGGTGCACTTGCTCATACATCTGTTCTCTGAATTTTTGGAAGTTTTATCTACAGTTTTGTATCACCAAAGTCTCCAAATCACCTTTTATCATTGCACAAAGAAATATAGATGAATAGACCCCATTATATAGTCTGTTTTCCAGGGCTAAAATTCTGCCCTCAAAAAGTGGCGACTGCATAAGTGTGTGGGGGTGTTCTTGATCATAGCATTTTTTACTATTACAGTTCATATTCGATGTCTTCCTTAGTTAAATCATTGGACATATTTTATTTTTTTATTTACTTTTTTGGTGAGCATCCACCTGTCTGTGGTCATGGATTTATTTTTTTAATATAAATTTATTTATTTTAATTGGAGGTTAATTACTTTACAATATTGTATTGGTTTTGCCATACATCACCATGAATCCGCCACAGGTATACACGTGTTCCCCATCCTGAACCCCCCTCCCTCCTCCCTCCCCGTACCATCCCTCTGGGTCGTCCCAGTGCACCAGCCCCAAGCATCCAGTATCATGCATCGAACCTGGACTGGCGACTCATTTCATATATGATATTATACATGTTTCAATGCCATTCTCCCAAATCATCCACAGAGTCCAAAGACTGTTCTATACATCTGTAAAATATCCATGTTCAAATACTGTACAGTCATGTGATACGCACAGTGAAATGGGAATAATAGTGATACATGTCATCAGAACATGATCCCAGGAACATTTAGAAAATAATGTCTTTGAGGTAATTCTCCTTTTTAAAACATGATTGTTATTGCTCTTGAATATACCTGACAGATTTCCAGATGACCATTCAACTTTATACACAGTGTGTGTGTGTGTGTGTGTTAATCACTCAGTCATGTCTGACTCTTTGTGACCCCATGGACTGTATTCCCCCAAGTTCATCTGTTCATGGAATTCTCCAGGCAAGAATACTGGAGTGGGAAGCCATTCCCTTCTCCAGTGGATTGTTCCAACCCAGGGATTGAACCCAAGTCTCCTTCATTGCAGGCAAATTCTTTACCCTCTGAGCCACCAGGAGAGACCTATACACTGGAACCAGAGGATAGCTATATTCCCAAATTTCAAGTTAAGTTTACAAAGTTAACTTCTTTAATCAATATATTTGTACCATTGCCTTTTATTAAAACATGATTTCGTGATTCAAAGATCCCTCCACTGTCTTTGCCCACTTTTTCTAGATAATATTTCATGATTTGGCAAATTAGCTGGAACTCTGGTTAATAATTTAAAGGTCTCTGATAAAGACTACAGCTCAGCTATCTCCTAGCTCAAATATTTTAGTAATGATAACCCATAGTCGAAGCCAAACACATAAATCATTGAAGGATTTTGTTTGCAAGATGACAGCTTATTTTCCTTGGATTCTTCTCACAGCTCACATCATTTCCAGATTTGCATTCACAAGATGAATCTCAGGAAAACTTCATGTTAAAGTATAAAAACTCAATGTTTGGTAAGACATGAAAAGGGACTTATGCATGAAATATTCATTAGCATCAGACAATTATTTACTCATAAATTAAAGCTAGTTAAATTTTATAAGTTGGGGCACTAGATATGACTCCTCTTAGCTGTAGAGTGGATTTCTTTGATGGAATACCCCTGAATAGCTGTCAGAAACCAGTCTGCAGGCACTGTAGAGCATGCCCTCATTTGCACTGGGAGGGGAAGCTGCCACCATAACCTGAGTTCGGGTAAGAAGAGTCTGCTCTGGCACTTGACATGCGATGGAAGAAAACTCCAGGAAATGTGGGCACGGGGAAGCAGCCCTGAGGCCTGCGGAGGAATCACAGCTGACTGAGGTTTGCTCATTCATTCATTTCACCAGGCTTTACTGAGCTCTGTGTCCCCTGGGAATGAAGAAATGGTGCAGACAAAATCCTAGCCCATAAGGCGTCAGTCTTGGAGGAGGAAATGGCACCCCACTCCAGTATTCTTGCCTGGAGAATCCCATGGACAGAGGAGCCTGGTGGGCTGCAGTCCTTAGGGTCACAAAGAGTCAGACCCGACTGAAGAGACTTAGCATGCACACACATAAGGTGTCAGTGGACTCAGGCTGATCTCGGAAGCTCTTCTTTGGGAGTAAACACTTTAAAAAATATATCTAATTTTTATGAAGGCAGAGAATAAATACTTGGTGGTGATTTCCATGCTATATATTGAACCAAGAATCAGAATCTGTTTTAGAAAACAGAGGTGAGTGTTGGAAAATCACGACGTGGGCTACGTGCCCTCTTACTCCTCGACATTCTGGCATTTTCTACCACTCTTTATCATATCCTGCTTCCTTAATTCCTAACTCCCAGATATGTTTATGTCTGTCGATATCTTCTCTATTCTACCAAATATCATCTCAAGCACATTCACACTCAATAAAAGCTAGTCAAATTCCTTCAAACAATATTGCTTCCAAGGGTATTTGCATTTTACCCAGAAAAAGAAAAACAGAGCAATAGCGTCTGCTTGGGAAATCTTCAGTGGCAGGCTGCAGGTGAGGCAGACCCTGAAGGTGAGGGCGGACGCCGCTTACACCTCCATTCCTCTGTTGAAGTGGATAACCTAACACCAAAAGGAAGAGTGGTGAGCCTGAGCTGATAACCCAGATCCATTGAAGGAGATTAAAATTGGCTGCTACTGGATGGCATTGCGGACTCAATGGACGTGAGTCTGAGTGAACTCCGGGAGGTGGTGATGAACAGGGAGGCCTAGCGTGCTGCGATTCATGGGGTCGCAAAGAGTCAGACACGACTGAGCGACTGAACGGAACTGAGCTGAACTCTCATTAGGCACAACTTCCTCCTACTCAAGTTTCTGTCACTAAGTCAGTACATCACGGTATTGAACCTGACCTGGTTCAGCTTTGAACCCTGGGTGGGCTGAAGCTGTGAGTCGAGTTTAGTGTTCCCTTTGGCAGTCGATGAAGGCAGTCCTTGGAACTCTTATTCCCACATTGACAACTTGGGATTAGTTGGTTTTTTCACTGCTACTACTTTTGACCTTGTACTAATAATAGGAGCAAAAGAAAAAAAGCCCTTAGGCATTGCTGCTTTTTCCACATTCATCTCAAAACTTAAGACCAGGGCTAAAGGTGCTCGGGATTTTCCCCTCTGTTCAGAAAGATAAAGCCATGTTTGAATTCTGTATGGCATTATGCTGCTTATGGCAGCTTTGTAGAGCCAAAACATGTAGAGAAATCTGTTGGAATGCAGCTATTACAGGTAATCTCAGCTCTTTATCTGCTACAGGTTTAACAGGCCAGGTAACATTCAGAGTTAAGGACATTCTTCCAAGGATATGGTCAAAACTAACCTCTTCCCTCTCCAAAACCCCCTAAATTTTGAAAAGAGTCTCTGGCTCAGAGAAGTTGAGGAAACAGGCATATGTTAGACCCTCGTTTCCCATTCATTTGGATTCAACGACTGCCGGCATCATTGCGGCACATTCGCTGTATCCCCTCCCTATCAGCTCACCTCTCTCACTGCTCCCCCTTGCTCAGCCGTCTTCTAAAAGACCCCACAATTAGGGTTCTATGACTATTTCCTCATGGTTAGATTCAAGAGAAACACTCTTGGCACAAACGTCACAAAGATGAGATGACTTATTTTCCATTGCATTCCACTGGGAGCACATAATATCTGTTTGCTCCATAAATGGTGATTCTAAGTTTTGTATCTGACTTCAGATATCTTATCTCTTCCTCATAAAGGAATTTTTTCCCTTTTATAAGTACTCAAGAGTCTAGATGTATGTGGCACTAAAAGACAAAGATTCTGCTTTTCACTAACCTTTCACCCAAAGATTTAAATATTTATTGGATGCCCCCTGCTAGAATCCAGTACAGCTGACATTTGAACAATGAGGCACTGGGGGTGCAAACCCATCACACAGTTGAAAATCCACATATGTTTGTCTGACTTCTGTACCTCCTTCAGCGGATTCAAGTAACTGCATGCTGTGCCGTGGTATTTAGTGAAAGATGTATGCATATATACGTAGATCCTTAGAGCTCAAACCCACGCTATTCAAGGGTCAACTGTATCACATTGTAGCTGTATAATGATGATTCTGAAATTTTAAAATTTCTGCCACCTATTTCAGTCATATAATAGTACACTTTGGGCTTGATCATATGCATAAAAAATTTTATAGCAATCAGAGCACATAGGTCAAGAAGGAAAAGAATGAACTGTATCAGTATTGTATACGTTTGTTTTGCTATTTGTACAGTAAAATATTATCATTTGAAAGTAGTTTACCATAAAAATGCACACTATGAAACCTAGCGTGACTATTAAACAATATAAAGAATTCCAGCTAAAAGGTCCACAAAGGGGATTAATGAAAGTCATTTATTTAAAATCAGTTGATCCAAAAGAAGGCAGGAAAAGGAAGAAAAAGAAAACAAAGTATTGCGGGCCTCCAAGATGGCAACACAGGAAGATTCTGAACTCGACTCCTCCTGAGGACACACCGAACCCACAGCCACTTACTGAACAGTCTCCTGCAAAAAGGACCTACACACCCACTGAGCTGCGTCAGCACAGAAGCAAAGGCCCACATGAGGGCAGCAGGACGGACTGGGGCTGTCTTGCCATAAACCTCACCATTGGCCCAGCCACCCACCGGCAGGAAGGACCTCAAACCCAGAGTTTCTCCACGAGGAGTGAAGGGTTCATGCCCCACACCAAGCTCCCAGCTCTTAACACCTGCCTCTGAGAGACAAGCCTTCCAAGCATCTGTCTTGAGAACCAGTGGGGCTTGCTTCCACAAACCCACAGGGCTGCAAACTGAGAAACAGCTGTTGAGAGGTTTGCACGCAGACTCACTCGCCCCAGAGCCCGGCCCAGAAGCAGCAGTTTGCAAAGCACGGAGGCTGTGTGTGAAGGAGTCATCTGTTAATCTTCAAGGACTGACATGTGCACACTAGTGTACAGAACATGGGTAACTGATAGAGACCGACGACAGAGGACAGAGGGCTCTACCCAATGCTCTGTGGCAGCCTACATAGAGAATAATCTAAAAACGGGTGCATGTGTGTGCTGCTTGCCAGTCGCTAAGTCGTATCTGATGCCTTGAGATCCCATGGACAGTAGCACACCAGGCTTCCTTGATCTTCACCGGCTTCCAGAGCTTACTCAAACTCACGTCCATTGAGTCAGTGATGCCATCCAACCATCTCATCCTGTCATCCCCTTCTCCTTCCACCTTCAATCTTTCCCAGGATCAGGGTCTTTCCTAATGAGTCAGCTCTTTGCATCAGATGGCCAAAGTATTGGAGCTTCAGCTTGAGCATCAGTCCTTCTGACTAATATTCAGGTTTTTTTTTTTTTTATTATTATTTTTTTTTAGGATGGACTGGTTGGATCTCTTTGCAGTCCAAGGGACTCTCAAGAGTCTTCTCCAATACCACAGTTAGAAAGCATCAGTGCCGGGGTCCAGCCCCGGGGGATCCAGGGAATTCGAAGCGGGGATGGCATTGCCGAGGAAAGACTTATTTATTTATTAATATAAGATTAGATTAGGAAGAAATAGGGTAGTAAGAAAATTAAGTGGAGAGAAGAGGCTGATTAACTTGGGTTACGTGGAAAACCAATAAAGTTCCAGACAAGGAGCCTGCACCGTCTACGTTAGGCCGCTGGCGCCCGTTTGAATATCGGAGAGCGCCCCGCCTTGGGCTCTCTCTCTTGTGGATCTTAGAAGCCGGGACAAGTAAGTAGACACAGTGAGCCTCCACGCCTCAGATGGGAATTCAGCCTGAAATTAGAGTAAAGAGGAGACACGGGGGAAACCAGTCCAGCGACTGGCTCTCCTTCTATTGTCCTTCAAGGCCTTTTATACTTTTGATTATACATAGAGATCAATGGGTAATACAAAATTATGTATCCTTCGCAGCCCAGACTCTTTCTGTATATCTTTTTGTATACAAAAGGTCTCAGGTGATTTACATTATCTTCTGGCCAAGAGGCTTGTTAACACTTTTTGGCTCTCCTCCTTAATGAATGTGAATTTTGTTTCCCCTAAGTGTTTTTCTTTAATCTGCATCTCCTTAAAGAGCTAAAGTTACATCTCTATAGAACAAAGGCGCACTGGGTTATAACAAAGAAGGTACTTAACTCAAAGATCTAATGTTGCTAATACCAGGTCTACTACTTGTTTTTCTGTATACCAACTATATCTAAAAATAAAGGATATGAAAATTTGGCAGCAAGTATTGGCTCAACAAATGAAACCTTTAATCAGTCCTATTCTAATGATTTTGACTCTTCAGAAGCCCCTCCATTCCTAGGATGTTTTAAGCTTCCTGTGCCTCCTGCAGTCAGGAGGCCTCAAACAATCACATACGCAGCTGTACGAGTCCTGCAGGCAGGCCAGAAAGCCATCGGAGGGGGTTTTGGATTGAAACACTCTTTCAAATGCAGAAGACTAAAGCCCTGAATTGACTTTTTTCCAGAAAATGTCAGAAGAGTGGAAAAGCAGGCAGATTCTTATTTTTTGGGGGGTGGATGCTCAGGAAATTCCAAGGGGAAACCTGAGGTCTGATTAGCCTTGCCATCAGAGCTCTGCCGCATGACCTTGTCACGGGTGGAATTCCTCACAGTGGCTCCAGGCACATCAGTTCTTTGGCACTCAGCTTTCTTTATGGTCCAACTCTCACATCGGCACATGGCTGCTGGAAAAACAGTAGCCTTGACTTATGTTGGCAAAGTGATGTATATGTATAACTGGTTCACTTTTGTACAGCAGAAATGAACACAGCATTGTAAATTGACTGTACTCCAATAAAGATTTTTTTTTTAAAGAAGCAAAGCACGTGCACACACACACACACACACACACACACACACACAGAACCCTGCCCCTTGGGTCGCTGAGAGGCAGGGGTCTGATGAGCTCCTCTCCAGGGACAAGAAGTGCCCTGCCCCGTTTCCCACTCCACTGCTGCTCGCCGAGAGGGAGGAAGCTGTCTTCCCTCCACCAGCGCTGTCGCTCCCCACCTCTGGCTCTCCTTCAGGTGCGAGTCTCTGGACAGACAGCTGCCTCCAGTTCTGCAGGTGAAGCCCAGGACACACCCTTTGCCTGCCTGGCTCTGAAACCCATGTAATTCTCAAAACAGCCCCAAGGAATAGCTGATAATATGCTACTGCCATTTTAAAAGGAAAGTCTCTGAGCGTCAGAGAGTGCTAAGCACTTGACCCCAGTAACCCCATAACTAATCCTGGAGACCCTGTATAAGCCTGGGTCTGTCTAGTGTAAAGGTACGGGATCTGATCTTTACACTTGGCAGACCCCAACTGCAAATTTTAGAAAGGATCTGAATTATCTGTTACTGTGTAACAAACTATCCTCAGGCTTCAGTTCAGTTCAGTTCAGTTTAGTCGCTCAGTCATGTCCGACTCTTTGCGACCCCATGAATCGCAGCACGCCAGGCCTCCCTGTCCATCACCAACTCCCGGAGTTCACTCAGACTCAGGTCCATCGAGTCCATGATGCCATCCAGCCATCTCATCCTCGGTCATCCCCTTCTCCTCCTGCCCCCAATCCCTCCCAGCATCAGAGTCTTTTCCAATGAGTCAACCCTTCGCATGAGGTGGCCAAAGTACTGGGGTTTCAGCTTCAGCATCATTCCTTCAAAAGAAATCCAGGGCTGATCTCCTTCAGAATGGACTGGTTGGATCTCCTTGCAGTCCAAGGGACTCTCAAGAGTCTTCTCCAACACCACAGTTCAAAAGCATCAATTCTTTGGCACTCAGCCCTCTCCAAAGTCCAACTCTCACATCCATATATGACCACAGGAAAAACCATAGCCTTGACTAGACAGACCTTAGTCGGTAAAGTAATGTCTCTGCTTTTGAATATGCTATCTAGCTTGCTCATAACTTTTCTTCCAAGGAGTAAGCGTCTTTTAATTCCATGGCTGCAATCACCATCTGCAGTGATTTTAGAGCCCCCCAAAATAAGGTCTGACACTGTTTCCACTGTTTCCCCATCTATTTCCCATGAAGTGATGGGACCAGATGCCATGATCTTTGTTTTCTGAATGTTGAGCTTTTAAGCCAACTTTTTCACTCTCCTCTTTCACTTTCATCAAGAGGCTTTTTAGTTCCTCTTCACTTTCTGCCATAAGGGTGGTGTCATCTGCATATCTGAGGTTATTGAGATTTCTCCCTGCAATCTTGATTCCAGCTTGTGTTTCTTCCAGTCCAGCGTTTCTCATGATGTACTCTGCATATAAGTTAAACAAGCAGGGTGACAATATACAGCCTTGACATACTCCTTTTCCTGTTTGGAACCAGTCTGTTGTTCCATGTCCAGTTCTAACTGTTGCTTCCTGGTCTGCATAGTGATCTACAATAGCAACAATTTCTTACTCAATCACAAGTCTGCTCTTTGGGTAGGGTTCAGCAGGGCATCACATGGGTGGTTCTGAGGATCCACTTCTAAGGAGATTCACTTACCTGGCTGGCAAATTGATTCTAGCTGTCAGCCAAGCACTTTGCAGGGATTATTTGGCTGAAATACCTGCACAGGACTTCATGTGGCTTTTGGCATAGATTATTGTACTTTCTTCATTTGTGTAGCAGTTAAATCCCAAAAGTAACCCTCCCAATAGTACCAGGGAGAAGCTACACCATCTTTTATAATCTATAAACCAAAAGTTGCATAGTATAGTCACAGCTTGCCTGGATTCCAAGGGAGGTTACAAATTCCCTTCTCAGTGGGAGGTATGTCAACAGCACATTATAAGGAGAGCAGGTCAGATGGAACATGATGGGGAGACATCTTCAAAAACAAATAATCTAGGGCATTATCTCTCAAAGTATGATCCTTATACCATCTCAACAAAAATCACCTGGAGGACATGCTCAAATACTGTCACATGTTCATGCTTAGAAATATACAACTTAAAACTTTAATCTTAAGGCCCAGGAATGTCCATTTTTAACAAATTATTTGGGTGAGGTTTTTGCAGCCTAAAATTTGAGCATCAACTATCCAGCCAAACTTTCGCACTTGAGAGAACCAGAAAATAAGAACTAGAAAAGTTAAATGACTTTCCCAGGAATACAGAGTTAAATATACTACCTTCAGCCTCTCTTGAGGAGTGTGCTACTGTTGAATTACAGGTGCACCTCAGAGATATCACGGGTTTGGTTCAGAGTAAGAAACAAATATCACAAACAATCCAATAAATTGAATATCTCAAAAAAGTGAGTCACACAAACATTTTTGGTTTCCCATTGCGTGTAAAGTTATGTATACAATGCTGTAGTCGATTAACTATGCATCACCGTTATGTCTAAAAAGAAAATGCACACACCTTAATTTAAAAGTACTTTATTGCTAACAGGGCTAACCATCACCTAAGAATGCAGGGCTGCCATACACCTTCAATTTGTAAAAAACATAGTATCTTCAAAGTGCAATGCAATGAAGTAGATGAGGTATGTCTATATCCATATTAAAAACAAGGTCCTTTGTGATTTTTGTCATGAAGATTAAAAAATAAAAGATTACACCCAAGGAAGAGCATTGCAAACTCAAATGCCTACGGGGGCAAGGAGACAGGAGAAATGATAGTGTAAGACCAGATATCAATATAAAGTAAGATAAGATAGGAAAACAGGGACTTCCCTGGCAGTCTAGTGGTGAAGACTGCAAACAAGCAACTGACAAAGAATTAATCTTAAAAATATACAAGCAGCTCCTGCAGCTCAATTCCAGAAAAATAAACAACTCAATCAAAAAATGGGCCAAAAAACTAAATAGACATTTCTACAAAGAAGATATGCAGATAGTAACAAACACATGAAAAGATGCTCAACATCACTCATTATCAGAGAAATGCAAATCAAAACCACAGTGAGGTACCATTTCACGCAGGTCAGAATGGCTGCTATACAAATGTCTAGAAGCAATAAATGCTGGAGAGGGTGTGAAGAAAAGGGAGCCCTCTTACACTGTTGGTGGAAATGCAAACTAGTACAGTCACTATGGAGAACAGTGTGGAGATTCCTTAAAAGACTGGAAATAGAACTGCCATATGACCCAGCAATCCCACTGCTGGGCATACACACCCAGGAAACCAGAATTGAAAGAGACACGTGTACCCCAATATTCACCACAGCATTGTTTACAATAGCCAGGACATGGAAGCAACCTAGATGCTCATCAGCAGATGAATGGATAAGAAAGCTGTGGTACATATACACAATGGAGTATTACTCAGACATTAAAAAGTACATTTGAATCAGTTATAGTGAGGTGGATGAAACTGGAGCCGATTATACAGAGTGAAGTAAATCAGAAAGAAAAGCACCAATACTGTATATTAATGCATATATATATGGAATTTAGAAAGATGGTAATGATAACCCTGTATGCAAGACAGCAGAAGACACATAGATATAAAGAACAGACTTTTGGATTCTGTGGGAGAAGGCGGGGGTGGTATGATTTGAGAGAATAGCATTGAAACATGTATATTACCATCTGTGAAACAGATGGCCAGTCCAAGTTGGATGCAGGATACAGGGTGCTCAGGGCTGGTGCACTGGGATGACCCAGAGGGATGGGATGGGGAGATGGGTGGGGGGTTCAGGATGGGGGACACACGTACACCCATGGCTGATTCATGTCAATGTCTGGCAAAAACTGCCACAATATTGTAAAGTAACTAGCCTCCAATTAAGATAAATTAATTAATTATTTTTTTAAAGACTGCCATTCTAGTGCAGTGGGCCAAAGTTTGACCCTTGGTAGGGGAAGTAAGATCTCACAAGCTGCGCAGGGCAATCACAAAAAATGCCAAAACAACAGCTACAAAGCACTAAAACCAGAAAACAGGAAGGAGTCATGAGCCAGACACAGTCTGATCGATCAAAGAGCCCGGGGCAGACAAAACTCCGTTCAGGACTCAGAGCACGTGACCGGGAAAACACCACAGAAACCGAGGCCACTGCAAAAAAAAAAAAAAAAAAAGGTTACAAAACAGAAACAGCTCGGACGCAGAGAACTAACTTACAGTTGCCAGAGAGCAAGGGTGGAGGGGGGCAGACTGGGAGTCTGGCAAGGACATGTCCACACTGTTGTATCTAAATTTTGTGGCCAACAAGGACTACTATTCAGCACAGGGAATGCGGCTCAGGACTGTAGTAACCTGCATGGCAAAATCACTCGAGAAATAATAGATGCCTGCTGCTGCTGCTGCTGCTAAGTCGCTTCAGTCGTGTCCGACTCTGTGCAACCCCATAGCGGGCAGCCCACCAGGCTCCTCTGTCGCTGGGATTCTCCGGGCGAGAATACTGGAGTGGGTTGCCATTTCCTTCTCCAATGCATGAAAGTGAAAAGTGAAGGTGAAAAGTGACAGTGAAGTTGCTCAGTCGTCCCCGACTCTTAGCGACCCCAGGGACTGCAGCCCACCAGGCTCCTCCATCCATGGGATTTTCCAGGCAAGAGTACTGGAGTGGGGTGCCATCGTATATATATTTATAACTGGATCGTTTTGCTGTACACGTGAAACTAACACAAACATTGTTGATCAACTAAGTTCTAACATAAAATAAAAAGTTTCTGAAAACAATTACAGAATGACAGAGAAATGAAAGGTCCATGGAAGTCAACCGTTGCTTCGGTTCAAGGATGGTGTCAGTGCTTCACACTGTCCTTGAAGGCAAGAATGTTTGCTGAGTGTTTGCTGAATAAAAGGTAGGGCTGGGTAAGAGAAATCAAATTCCAGGGTTTCCAAGAAGCGGCTAAAACTGAGCAAATGACACAGTGACTTATTTGCCCTAAGTAGGCACATAAATGCACGCGCGCACGCACACACACACACACACACACACACACACACACACGCTTAGACTAATAGAAGCCTTTATAACCATGATTATGCAGAAAAAACTCCTTTAGAATTTATAATTCTATGAACATGCTCTGCCACTTCTGCAGATGATGGAGTCAATCAAGAGTTTATTGTTCTCCCCGACAGATGTAAGTTCTCCAAAATCAGTCCCCAGGGTTCCTGCTGACTCTTGTTCCTGACCCTTTCAAAACAGCTTGCCCTTTTAAGAAATGTTCAATTTCCATGTTTTAATGTTCTCTTATTATGGAAATAAAAACAGCTTGCCCTCTCAAAGCCTGCTGGATCAAAACCTGTTTCTCAGATACTACTCTTATTTTTATGCGAGAGGAGAAGGAAAAATATTCTTGAATTCTGGTGAAGAGCCTACCTTTGTTTTATCCAAGTACATCTAAATGCAGCAGAAACAGCCATCCCCTTAAAAAAAAAAAAGATTCCAAGGTAAATAGCCAGAGGCACAGTGGCAAAAGCAAGAGCCGCTTTTACACTTCTGAGCCACTGCATAAAGTGCCTTTGAAAGCATCATAACCAGCTGAAATGAGGAGGTGCTGTGGCTGGGGTCTCTGCCACTGTGAGCCCCCTGGTCTTTGCCTGTTGGGGCCGCTGGGATGCATCCACATGCCTGCCTTGTCTCTCTGCCATTGCTGATTGCTAATTTCCTGAGTATTAATTATAAAGTTCAGTTCTCCCCCTGTGGAGTCTGAAATAGAGAATGAGGGCTAACTTTAGAACAAAGGCTGTCAAATTCCCCCATCCACTCAGTACATTTAAGGCCAAGGACACGCACAGCAAAGAGATGCTTTCCTCCCCTTTCAGGAAAATCTCTGTGAAATTAGAATGACTCAAACATTCCTTGCAGGTCCTTAAAATAAAAGGTGGCTCTTCAAGGCGTTCCATTTTTGAATGGTCCTAAAAAGATCTTTTTTTCTGGGATATCTAAAAAGAGGGGTAAAATTGTCTCAGCCCCTGAACCCAAGCCAACGTCCTGGTCTTCCTTCCTTGAATGATTAAACCATTGTCTTAGTCACATGCTGGCCTCCGATTCCCAAGCATGTGTGTTGCCCTAGTGTTGTTTTTCGAGAGGAGATGAGAAAGAATTTTAATTAAGTTTTGCACTTTTGATCTCAGAGACACATGGCACACACTGGGCTTGCCAGCTCCTTTCACCTACAAGGTTTAATTTACAGGCCACCTCTTAGTCCCCTAAACCAAGGATTTGCTTCATGGTTCGTGATTCCCATGGGGTCCAGAAAGTCAGAAAGATGGAATAAGCTGCCACCCTGGCTGACGAGCCGGTGGCAGCAGTGAGGATGCTGTGTCAGCCACAAACATGATCTGACTCAGGCACTGTCAGGGGCTTCCTTTAAACCAGAATACACGGAGTTCTCTGGAGGCCCGGTGGTTAGAACTCCGTGATTCAGCTGCAAGGGAACGGGTTCAATCCCTGGTCAGGGAACTAAGATCAGCAGCAAGTCATGCAGAATGACCAAAGAACCGCCCCCCACCAAAATAAAACAGAACAAAAACTCCAGCAAAATATATCTTCCATTTTAAACATTTCCCAAACAGTTAAATGAATGGAGACGTTGGGGGCAAGTGAAATCTGGAGCTTGTAAACCCTTGTCCGCTTCTCAGAAACTGAAACATCCCCCAGGAAAGAGTTTTAGAGCTCTATAAAGTTAAAAAAATAAAAATCCTAAAACCTAAAATCAGAGTGACTCAGTCTAGAAAGATGTCTAGAAAGATTCAGCCCAGAAACCTTCTGCAGGGCCTCTGTTCCCTCATCAGTTAAGAGGACAAACTGTCCCCAGTCTGTTCTTGCTGAATTTCTAGAGCCATGCCCTGTTTCAAAAGCCAGTGGAAGTGGTCTTTATATTGTTGCCGAAAGCTTGCCCTCTCAGTACACCAGTGCCAAATCAAATCTTGGAGACAGTTTTGGGTAGAGTAGAAATGGATAGCCTTATTACTTTGCCAGGCAAAGGAGGACACCCTGGGCTTCCTGGAAATCTACGTGTCTTCACCTGGAAGGATGTGATGGGAGACTTTATAACAGTGGTCCAAGGCTAAGCTTGCTGAGAAGATTAGGTCCCAGGTGGCCTACCTCCACATCCTGATGGCCTTCTCTGGTCCCTTTAATCTTGCCTCAGGTGGTTTCCTGGCTTCTCCACCCTTGATTCAGTTCAGTTCAGTCTCTCAGTCTTGTCTGACTCTTTGCGACCCTGTGGACTGCAGCATACCAGGCTTCCCTGTCCATCACCACCTCCCAGGGTTTACTCAAACTCATGTCCATCACGTCAGTGATGCCATCCAACAAGCTCATCCTCTGTCATCCCCTTCTCCTCCTGCCTTCAGTCTTTCCCAGAATCAGGGTCTTTCCCAATGAGTCAGCTCTTCGCATCAGGTGGCCAAAGTATTGGAGTTTCAGCTTCAGCATCAATCCTTCCAACCAACATTCAGGACTGATTTCCTTAGGATGGACTGGTTGGATCTCCTTGCAGTCCAAGGGACTCTCAAGAGTCTTCTCCAACACCCTAGTTCAAATGCATCAATTCTTCGGTGCTCAGCATTCTTCACAGTCCAACTCTCACATCCATACATGACCACTGGAAAAACCATAGCCTTGACTAGACGGACCTTTGTTGGCAAAGTAACATCTCTGCTTTTTAATATGCTGTCTAGGTTGGTCATAGGTTTTCTTCCAAGGAGCAAGCATCTTTTAATTTCATGGCTGCAGTCACCATCTGCAGTGATTTTGGAGTCCTAAAAATCACTTGATTAGCAACTGTTCAAATCTGCCCTCTGGAACTCAGGGCAAGTCATGGAGGCTGGGGTCTTGCCTAGAAGAAATGGGGGCTACAGGACCTTCATGCCTGGGGGCCCCGCAGGGTTTCACTTTGCTTCAATATGTAAAATAAAAATGCTCCTCTGGCTGATAACCCTCTTTGCTTTAGCTGGATTTAAGTCTATTCTAAAAAGGTAAGTAAGCGTATGTTCTCAGTCATGTATGACCCTTTGTGACCCTACGGACTTGTCAGCTACAAACTGGCACTTGCCATAAGGGTTGCCAGTGGCTGAGTAACAAGGGCCTTTGCCATCTGCCTCTACGGAGGTGGAATCCCATGCTGTGGGCCCTCAACACCCCTCAGGAGTGCAGGGTGGAGTGAGGTGCTCTGTGCTCCACGAAATCTGATGGGACAGGTCTGTAGATGGTTGGACGCTTTTAGGAACAGATTTTATGATCTCAGTCCTGGCATCTCCTCATACCTAGGGAAGCACTAAATCCCTTCATGGTGACATCAGATCCTTGTGACTGGCAGAAAACCTTTAGTAAATGGAGTGCTTCATGGCACTGAACTCCCCCTCCAGCAAAACCTTACGCATGGACTTCCCCACTGCAGCTTTGGAGCAGTCTCTCAGCTCTCTGAGATGCTGCCTCCCAGGCTGCAGTCCTCATTTTTCTCCAAATAAAACTTGCCTCACGATTCTCCAGGTGTGCATGGTTTTTAGTCAGCAGACTCTAGCTCGCCAGACTCCTCTGTCCTTGGGACTTCCCAGGCAAGAACACTGGAGTGGGTTGCCATTTCCTACTCTAAAAAAGTAACAGTGATAATTCTACACTGGTCAGAAGGCAAAGACCAGCTTAAATCCCTCTGACTTACTGAGAGCTGCAATAAATGGGCCCTACCTGCCTGGTGCCCACACAAGCGGGCAGTCCCGCACCTCTGCTACCTGCCCGACATTGACCGTGGTGTGACACCCAGGCCATCAGTCCTCCACACCAAACAGTCTGTGAACGACGACGACGTGTTAGCTAAGCTTCCACCACCTCTTCTCTCTTCCCTCCTCCTCTCTGACTCTCTCCTGGAGCAAGATACGTCCTGTTTAAAACCATCAAGCTTTACTTTTTGGAACCTCATTCTGTCCGTGAGTTCTCATTTTCCACTCTACATGACTTAACTTGCTTATTTTTACCTTTTCAAATTAATGTAGCAGTTGTTGAAATACATTCTTTCACTTCCTAACACATGTGACTTTGATGAATAATAATTTTTTAACTCATTTGCCAACAAAAATAATAAGAAGAATTAGCTGGGCTGCTTTAGACTAGTGTTTGACCAAATGTCTGGTTGTCGTGGGCTAGCCAATTCGGCACATACAATTAACCATCACAACGAATTATTATTACTCATGTTGAATGCAATTGGTCAATCAATTCTTTCAAAAATATGAATTCCAGGTGATGAAAAGTTTGAAGACTATAGATGAAGAAATTTTCTGAGGTCTTTCCCAAATCCATGGAAGGAGAGATATCCTGACTCAGCTAAGTTTGTTGAGTGGTTTGGCAGTATTAAGGTTTTCTCCTAACCTTTTAAGTAACTTTTGAAAGGTCCTCTATTTCTGTCCCCTGGACTCAGAGTGATAAAAATCTGTTTTCATCTGATACTTCCTGAAAGCCACTTTCCCCGTGCTTCTCTCACCTTTTACTTATTCATTTTTATTTTTTTATTGGTTTATTTTTCATAAGGTAGTCTTAGAACCAGAATAAAGGGAAAGAAATGCTGATTGTTCCAAAGCTTATCTCTTAGGAACTTTAAAAGTATATGTAAACATGAAAAAAAATTTAAGCATTGAGGAATTTAAAATAAGTCAAAATAGTATATAGTAATTGTTTATGAATTTCCACTGAATGGACCTAAGTAAGTTCTCAAGTCACTTTGAAATAAGCTCTGAGGAAATCGACATTTCCTCTCTTTCTGCTGCAAAAATTTGCCTTCCAAATCTGGCCAATCCGAAGTGGCTGGGAGTGACGCGTCTTGCCATATGCTTCTCTGGCACCTCTATAACAATGAAACCAAGCAGGGCCCTGTGCGTCTCCTGGGCACAAAGGCCTTTCTGTGTCTCTCATTTCCTGATTACAGGAAACGGGTTTTATTTAGTCTCCAAGACCTTCCACGAACTCCAAAGGTCCAAACATGTTCCAATCAGGGAAGGGAGCGAAAGCGGAGACCAGTCAAGAAACAGCAATGCAGCCTTGGGGCAGGGTCACACGTGACAGTAGCTTTGAGCTGTTGGCAGATCCTGAGGCCCCGACCAGATGGGAGGAGCTGGCTCTCTGCTCCCGAGAGCATGTAGATTCCCAACTAGTGAGAACCAGCAGGTTGAGGATGCTGACCCCGCCTCCCTCACCACCAGCCAATCAGGAGGATGTCCACACGCCGACCACACCCTCTTTGAACCCTTACTACAAAACTCTTCACTACCTCCTCCAGATCAGGACTTACAGTTTTGAGGGAATTGGCCCTCTGTGGCCTCCTTTGCCTGGCAAAGCAATAAAGCTATTCTTTTCTACTTCACTCAAAACTCTCTCAGAGATTTAATTCAGCATCAGAGACCAGATTTAACTTCAAATGTCTTGCATCTTTGAAAAGTTTGCCACATGGAAGAATTTTTCTCTAAGTGGATAAGTGACTGTAAAGATTTTACCTTGTCGCATTATATTTGTTTTTCAAATATTGATAGGATTAGATCTAGATATGTTTAATTAGATAAAAGCATGAACCCCTGTCTTCCCACATATGACGACTCCCTTAAAGATATGTTCCTGAGGAAGAAGAAGCCCAGGCATATTCCAGATCCCAATTTGAAAATCAGAGTTCATCACTGAAAATAATTTTTAGAATTAATGTACTTTAATGGAGATAAAAATGGAAAAATAATTAGATACTATCATCCTTATTTGCATTCTTCAGACCCATCCCTGATTAAATTAAGCTGGTAGGGTGTTTTTTTTCTTTTTTCCTTTCTGTTGATGGCATTTTTTGTAAAGTGGCAATTAAGTCTCAGTCATGATGAGTGACCCACTGGCACCATAGGAAAGCCATTTCCCCCCAAAACAGCTCTCATCCAGCCTATTTAAAAGAATGCTGTTTGTGAAATTAGAATTTTTCAGCAAAGCCACAAAGGCTGTGTGATATCAGAACTAACACTCATATGCTCTGAAAGGAATTTCCCCCTGGAAACTGCTGAAATCCAGCCCTTACTTCCCTGGAGTGTGTTTGTGTGTATGCATTGGGACTGAAAGGGGAAGAATCCCAAAACCCTAAATTTGCAGATACAAAATGTGCAAGTCGCTGAATTCAGTTTCAGTGTCTGTTGGATGGACTTGGCAAAAAGCCAGAGCTGAAAGTATCACCCCATTACTTTCAAAGCATCACCCAATTATTTTCAAAGCAATTGATTCTGTTGTAGCCATTATGTCATTCTGGATATACAAAGAAAAGAAAATGTTGTGGTTTTTTATCTCTCCCTTCTAATGGATAGAAGCACACCTCTGCTCTCAATGTGGGGCAAGTGAAACTAATATAAGGCGCTCCTCTTGTCAGCCTCTGCATCTGACCCCGTGATGAGACGATGGTGAGATGCACAGCTCCGTGGCTGACCTCCATGCGTGCTTCACTGTGCCAGCAAGTTCCTGCTTTGGGCTAATCTACAAGGGCTTCCAAGAGCTAGACCAGCTTAAAGGAGGAAGAGATACCTCTCAGCGTCTGTCGCTCCTCAACGCCTGAAGATAATGGATCATGTGACGGTCAGACAGTAAAAGGATTGCTTAGGAGTTGGCACCACCACTACTGTCTGTCTTAATGTAACTTTTGCTGTTTACAGCACTATTAGCTGGAAAGAGATATCATTGATTAACAGTACATATATCGTCCTATAGAGTGGATGTTAAAACAAGGTAAAGAAAGGTAAAGAAAATTCAGTACTCAATACCAAATATAGTTACTCAAACATGCAACATAAGCTCTTTGTTCAAAGTTGTTCTGCCAAACTGAGCTTAAAAAGAAATAAATAAATTCACCCCAGAATACATTAAAATATCAGAAGTGAACGTTAACTTAAGAACAAGGAGCGTCAGATACGTCTCATAAGAGAGCTGTTCCTTGGGTACGACTAGTTTAAGCTGACTGTTTTATGCTGGTTGGTTAGGCAGCCGGGTGTGGAGACAAGGAGCAGGCCGTGGTTAGAAAGGGCCTTGCAGCAATGTTTCCGGTTGCCTAGGTGATGGCCAGCTGACTCTGGTTACCCACAGTGGTTCTGAAACTTCGCTTCACATGGGAATGACCTTGGAGTTCTAAAATACTCTGATGCCTGTGTGCTACTGGCAGAGATCTGTTAAATTTTCTGGATTTTGACCTGGTTGTCAAGACATCTAAAAGCTCCCCCAAAATTTCAAAGGGCAACCAAAATTCAGAACCCTAATTCTCAGAAATGAGGCCCTTATCATTTCCAACTAACTTATCAATGCAGCCATTCGAACTCAAACTGGTCTGGGTTTTAGGAAACCCCTGTGACCAAGAAGCAGGATCCCAAGCTTGTCTTTTGATGCCACGGTGTTTACTCCTTCAAACACTATTGAAGTCACACTTTTATTGTTAGAAACAAAAGCTCAACTGGGAATCACTAGAAACATCTGAATGGCTTGCTCCATTGCTAAAATTAGATAAATTCCAAACACTGGTAGCAAGGTATCCTTTAGCTTATAATCCATCTCTCAAAAAAAAAAAAAAATTGATTGAGGTGAGAAAACTCAAACCGTGGAGTTTTAAGGGTATAAACTTCTAGTTAATAGAGGGATACAGTCAAGGGGTTTAATGCAACATGGTCACTATAGCTAACAATATTTGTCTTGTATATTTGAAAGTTGCTAGGAGGATAGATCTTAACTGTTCAAATCATAACAGCAACAATTAAAAAATAATCGACTATATGAAGCAAAGGATGTGTTAACTTTTGCTGTGGAAAATGTTTTACCATGTAAAACTATCATCACACTGTGTACCTTAAACTTACACAATGCCACATATCTGTTATAGCTGTTATATAGCAATAAAGTTGGAAAAAAAAAAAGAAGAAACTTTGATAAAGTTTAAGTGTTGACTTGTATTTTTCCTTTTTTAAAAAGTGTTTATTTATGTAAACAGTAATCTAAATCAATAGAAGAGAGTTTATTATAATAACTAGCACTTTTTATCTGGAAGATGACAATTACATAGATATGTAGCTCAGCTGGTAAAGAACCCGCCTGCAGTGCAGGATACCTGAGTTTGATCCCTGAGTTGGGAAGATCCCCTGCAGAAGGGAAAGGTTACCCACTCCAGGATTCTGGCCTGGAGAATTCCATGAACTGTGTAGTCCATGGGGTTGCAAAGAGTCAGACACAACTGAGCAACTTTCACTTTTCATAATACATAATGTGTATTATATATATATATATGTATTCCACATATGCATAAGTATGCTTGTATATCTATTGTATCCACAATAATTCAAAAAAATGGAAAGGAAACCCACCCCCATTTTGCAAACAAAGAAAATAAGTTTTTACAATATGAAATGACTTGCTCAAGTTTGCTTATTGACAAAGCAGTGGAACAGAATCAAAATATTTGCTTCCTCATTCCAAACTAAGATACCCTTTCTCTGTGAGAATGGTGTACCAGGAAGTGTCTCAGAGTCTTAGCTTTCCTGAAGAGCAGTTAACTGAAATTTGGAAATTGTCCTTTACTTAACATCAGAGCCAGTAGCAAGGTGATAGGAGGATCACATCTAAATACAAACTGAGTGTGAGGAAATGAAAGCGTGCCTGCTGCATATCGAGGAGCCTGAAATATGTATTTGGTAACTGCCTTGTATAGGAACTAACTTGTCATCAATTAGAAATACATCGAAAGAGAGAGCAAAACCTTCTCTCTCTTTCATTGGTGGTTTAGAAAGGTTGCAGATGCCGTTTGTGGGCCTTCCCTGGTGGCTCAGTGGTAAAGGGTCCACCTGCCAGCTCAGGAGATGCTGGTTCAATCCCTGGTCCAGAAGGATCTCACATGCTGTGGAGCAAATAAGCCTGAGAGCACAGTTACTGCGACTGTAGAGAGCCCGGAGACCCTGCTCCTAACAGGAGAAGCCTCTGCAGTGAGAAGTCCGCGCGCCCTGCCGGGAGAGCGGCCTCCACTCGCTGCAGCCAAAGAAAGCCCCCAGCAGCAAAGACCCAGCACGGCCCCAATAGGAAGAGCTACTTTAAAAGTACCTTTGTACGTAATAATTCAGTGATTTTTAAAGGTTATGTTTAAAGCCTCCTGATAGCTTGAAAATATTTTGATAAATGTGTGTCGTCACAAGAATGTTAGGATCCTGAGATATATTTTGTCCCTGATGCATTTCTAAGATTCTGATTCGTAAATTAAGATTGCGAAGCTAAGAATTAGGTTTATATAATGATTCTTCAGTGTTATTGCCTCCCAGGCCTCTTTGAGAAATGAATAAAAGCTATAGAAGTTATTTCTAGAAAAAGTACTCACCATCACAGCATTCTGACTACAAATTTGGCTCAGGGCAGAACCGCCAAGCCCTACCTCCATCCGGGGACCACGATATCAGTAGTGACCAGTCATTAAACTGTGGTGCCCTTGGCACGAGGTGATTAGAATGGATGACCTCTGTGATCGTTCTTCCAAAAACTCGTCAGTGCAGTTTAAACATGAAAAAACACCAGACAAATTCCAACTGAGGAACATTTGAGAAAACACTTGACCAGCACTCTCCAGAACTTTCAAGGTTATCAAAAGTGAAATAAGTCTGAGAAGCTGTCACAGCCAAGAGGAGCCTAAGGAGACATATATATATATATATATATATATATGTCAGAGAATAAATATATATATACAGACAGTGAATATACTGTGGATGGGAGGCTGGAACAGGAAATGACGCCATGTGAAAACTAAGAAAACACAAAGTCTACACTTTAGTGAATATTCTTATATCAACATTGGTTCATGAATTGTGACAAATAGACCATCCTTTTATAAGATGTTACCAGTAGGAGACATTGGATGCAGGGCGAATGACAACTGTGTACTTTCTTTGTAATTTTTCTATAGATCTAAAACTATTCTAAAGTAAAAACTTGATTTTAAAAACTTGTCTAGTGTTTATTTGTCAAACTCATGTCTCCAAGGTATTAACTTTGCCTTGTTACAATGTTATATCTACAAAAAGATTCACTTTCCACTTCTTGTCTACACTCCGTTTTTCTCTATCAGTTTCTGTATATATGTTCATACATATAATTTACTTTATTCACAATGTAAATCTTATAGAGACCTCTATTATCACATAAAACAGTTATTTCCCATTTTTCTTTGCTCCTTGACATGTATTTAGAATAATGTACACTATGTTACTTCTGTCTTTTTTTTTGGTCAAAAAAATCTACATTATTTTTTGTTCTGACAAATGTGGATTAAACTCCAACTGCTTTCTGTCAAAAAGAACCAGTTTAAATTCAACAGATTAACTTTTGTATTGACCGGTATATTTTAAACTTAAACATAGTAGTGCTGTGTTAGTTTCAGGCGTGCGACAAACGGGCCGGTTACAAGGAGGCCATTCCAGAATGCTGAGTGCAGGTCCCTGTCCTATTCGCTAGGCCCTTGCTGGCTCTCTGTTTCATATGCAGTCTGCGTTTATTCCAAACTCCTGATTTATCCCTCCCCGCTTTCTCCTTTAGTAACCACGCTTGCTTTCTATGTGAGTGGGTTTATTTCTTTTTGCATATAAGTATTTATCTGTATTTTTTGAATCACACACATAAGTGGTATCATATGATATCTGCCTTTCTTTCTCTGACTTACCTCAGTTGGTGTGATAATCTTAGATCCGTCCATGTCGCTGCAGATGGCATTGTTCATTTATCTGATGGCTGAGCACGATTCCATTACATGTAATGGAATTAATTGGGTAGGTAGATGGATGGATGTACTCCATCTTCCTTATTTATTCATTTGTTAATGGGCTTTCTGATTCCCTCCGTGTCTTGGCTATTGTGATTAGCACTGCTGAGAACATAGGGCGCATGCACCTTTCCAAGTTATGGTTTTCTCTGGATATACACACAGGCATGGGGTTGCAGGACCCTCAGTTCACCTGCTCAGTCGTGTCTGACTCTGCAACGCCATAGACTGCAGCACACCAGGCCTCCCTGTCCATCACCAGCTCCCGGAGCTTACTCAAACTCATGTCCACTGAGTCAGTGATGCCATTCAACCATCTCATCCTCTGTCATCCCTTTCTCCTCCCACCTTCAATCTTTCCCAGCATCAGGGTCTTTTCAAATGAGTCAGTTCTTCACATCAGGTGTCCAAAGTATTGGAGCTTCAGCTTCAGCATCAGTCTTTCCAATGAATATTCAGAACTGATTTCCTTTACGATGGACTGGTTGGATCTCCTTGCAGTCCAAGGGACTCTCAAGAGTCTTCTCCAACACTACAGTTCAAAAGCATCCATTCCTTGGCACTCAGCTTTCTTTATAGTCCAACTCTCACATCCATACATGACCACTGGAAAAACCATAGCTTTGACTAGATGGACCTTTGTCAGCAAAGTAATGTCTCTGCTTTTTAATATGCTGTCTAGGTTGGTCATAGCTTTTCTTCCAAGGAGTAAGCATCTTTTAATTTCATGGCTGCAGTCACCATCTGCAGTGATTTTGGAGCCCAAGAAAATAAAGTCTGTCACTGTTTCCATTGTTTCCCTATCAATTTGCCATGAAGTGATGGGACCGGATGCCATGATGTTAGTTTTTTGAATGCTGACTTTAAAGCCAGCTTTTTCACCCTCCTCTTACACTTTCATCAAGAGGCTCCTCAATTCTTCTTTGCTTTCTGCCATAAGGTTGGTGTCATCTGCATATCTGAGGTTATTGATATTTCCCCCAGCAATCTTGATTTTAGCTTTTGCTTCATTCAGCCTGGCATTTCACATGAGGTACTCTGCAGATAAGTTAAATAAGCGAGGTGACAATATACAGCCTTGACATATTCCTTTCCCAATTTGGAGACAGTCTGTTGTTCCATGTCCAGTTCTAAATGTTGCTTCTTAACCTGCATACAGGTTTCTTAGGAGGCAAGTCAGGTGGTCTGATATTCCCATCCCTTGAAGAATTTTCCACAGTTTGTTGTGATCCACATAGTCAAAGGCTTTGGGGTAGTCAATAAAGCAGAAGGATCCTATGGTAGCTCTACTTTTAGTTTTCACAGGAACCTCCATATCAACTTGCAACACCACCCTGAAAAATAAGTTACTGAAACTGACCTATGAATAGCTTTGCTCTACAGTTGCATCGTGTTTGATCTGTAAATAATCGACAGAGGTAGACTTGATAATAGAGACTCACCTGCCAAGCTGACTTTCCATGTTCTCTGACTTTGAGGCTGCTATTGGATTATCAGGACAGATCAGGCCCCAAGCGCCTGCCCCTCACGGCACGTTTACCACTGCACCTGAACACGGGCACAGGGAGAGTCGTAAAATGGCAAATTGCACGTTCAGATGCCAAACTGCAAGTCAGATTGCTGTTTACACCTGCAATCACAAACCAAGCTCACAGCACATTATATGCTCCAAGGAAATATAAGCTCACACTTTGCTGGTGCCGTTGGACTGCTGGGAGTCATGGCCTTTACGGACATGGTGAGCTCTCTTGCTATAATCATGGTTGCAGTAATGTGACTATTTTAGAGTTATGATTTGAAGGAAAATCTTCCATTACATGTTTCAGCTTCTAGGCTGCTTCTGCAAGAGATAGATTCATCATTTTAACTAAAATAACTGAGGATAATTAATATTCATTGCTGATAGAGATTTTTGTCATTCTGTATCTCAAACTCTCAGAGCAATTTTTTAAGAAGTTTATTTCAATATGGACAAGAAATGAAAAAAATTTAAAATGAAAGAATTGGGTAAAATGTTTATTAAGTGAAATTCTATCTTACATTGTGAATTACATGGAATGTTAAGTCATGCAGACTTTTTGGTTGCAGAAATGTGGACGAAACAGATGCAGGGAAAGGGGGGAAAGAACATATGCCAGATATAAATAAAACTATACCCCTGAAGAAGACTTAGGGAAATGAGGGGATACTCTAATAAATATCTATTCATTTCTCAAAAAAAACATCTGAAAATGTAATCTTTCTAGAAAAATGGCTTAAGATAAAGATGGAAATAGTCAAAAAAGATATTTCAAGATAACAGGATACAAAAAATGTGAAAAAAATCTAAACATGGCAGAGCTCCAAGTTGAAACTGTTGTTCAGTCGCTCAGTCGCGTCCAGCTCTTTGTAACCCCATGGCCTGCAGCACGCCAGGCCTCCCTGTCCTTCACTATCTCCTTGAGATTGCTCAAACTCACATCACTGAGTCGGTGATGCCATCCAACCATCTCATCCTCTGTCGTCCCCTTCTCCTGCTTTCCTCTATCTCTCCCAGCATCAGGGTCTTTTCTAATGAGCCGGCTCTTCACATCAGGTGTCCAAAGTATTGGAACTTCAGCTTCAGCATCAGTCCTTCCAGTGAATAGTCAGGGTTGATTTCCTTTAGGATGGACTGGTTTGATCTCCTTGGACTGAGAGTCCAAGGGACTCTCAAGAGTCTTCTCCAACACCACAATTCGAAACCCTCCATTCTTTTGTGCTCAGCCTTCTTTATGGTCTAATTCTAGAGGGACCTATGTCGGCAAAGTGATGTCTTTGCTTTTTCCTACACTCTCTAGATTTATTACAGCTTTTCTTCCAAGGAACAAGCATCTTTGAATTTCAAGTCTGCAGTCACCATCTGCAATGATTTTGGAGCCCAAGGAAATAAAATCTGTCACTATTTCCACTTTTCCCCCATCTGTTTACCATGAAATGATGGGACCAGATGTCATGATCTTTGTTTTCTGAATTTTGAGTTTTAATCCAGCGTTTTCACTCTCCCCTTTCACCCTCAGCAGGATGCTCTATATTTCCTCTTCTCTTTCTGCCAGTAGGGTGGCATCATTTACATAGCTGAGGTTGTTGATATTTCTTCTGGCAATTTTGGTTCCAGCTTATGATTCGTACAGCCTGGCATTTCACATAATGTGCTCTGCATATAAGTTAAGCCACTTCAGTATTCTTGCCTGAAGAACCCCATGAACAGTATGAAAAGGCAAGTTACAATACGGAAGGTGAAAAAATAAATACAAATTAAAATACAATCAGTTATTGGTTGGGAAGATCAAGGGAAATATTTCAAAACAAAATGTTAGTGGACTAAAATGTAACAGTTATTATAATTAAAATTATAGATATAGAAGACCAAGGAGAGTCAAATTCCTGCAGGTCAGAGCCAAGTAGAACAGGAACATTAGGAGAGAATGACTGACTATGCAGAGCAAAGTAGCTCAGCAGATCCTGGGATCCACCAATTCAGAATGAAATTAGAACTAAGTGATAAAAACACTAAGGTCAGTTTTAGAGAAAACCTGTATGAAGAGCAACATTCCTTCAGGTTAAAATGTACTCAGTTTGTGGTTCCCTGATAGCCCAGTGAGAGATTGAGTAAATGGTCACATATGCAGGCTTTGACTGCCAAAATATATATTATGTGTTATATAGAATATGTAACTATAATATACATATATTTCTTATATGTGATCTTTCTGGAATTTAGAAATCAAAGAGATTACATTTATAATTAATACAATATATAATAATAAATATGTCCATCATACGAAAGGTGATTTCAGAATCCACAGACTATTAAAAAAATCAAATTAGATTAAAAAAATTGCTAAAAGAGTTTCTCTACTGGACAGCTCATGGCTTTGGTTTCCCTGGTTTGATCGTGAAGAAAAAGCATGAATAGACCACACATAAGAGCTGCTCTTTGTATTGATCTAACAGTTTATGCTTCAGTTTTTTATTGAGTCTAAAATATTCTGAAAATAGGGGGAGAGATTACTTTGTCTGAGTAAAGCAGTAAATCCACCATGATAAAGTTATTTTCTTCAGGTCATTTGAAATTTAGGATAAAAATGTTTATCAGAGAAAAACCTGAAAGATACAGGTCTGTAATAGTTAATCTTATCTGCTTGACTGATCCATGGAGCGCCCAGACATTTGGTTAAACGTTTTCTGGATGTATATGTGAGGGCAATTTGGATAAGACTAACATTTGAGTTATTAGACTAAGCAAGGCAGCTCGCCCTCTCTATAATGTGGGTAGACTATCCAGTCAGCTGAAGACTAGATCAAAAACGCTGGATAAGAGGCAACTTCTCTCCGACTAACTGTTTTGAGCTGGGACATTGATCTTCCCTGCCTTCAGACTAAGAGCCAGACTAGAACTATGTCATCAAGTTTCCTGGGTCTCCACCTTACAGACTGCAGGTGAGACTTGGGATTTCTCAGCCTCCATAATCGTGCTGGTCAATTCCTTATAACTTATATACATATGACTTATATTCTCATTCGAGTGAAGTCGCCCAGTCACGTCCAACTCTTTGCGACTGCGACCCCGTGGACTGTAGCCCACCAGGCTTCTCCGTCCATGGGATTCTCCAGGAAATAATACTGGAGTGGGTTACTATTTCCTTCTCCAGGGGATCTTCCCAACCCAGGGATCGAGCCCAGGTCTCCCACATTGGAGGCAGAAGCTTCAACCTCTGAGCCTCCAGGGAACATGCAATTATATATATATATATATCCATTCTTATCAACCTAATTTTTACTTTTATATCTACCTATATCCTTTCTATGTATTTTTTTATTGATGATGTTATTTTATACTCATTTTTAAACTTATTTCAGTTGCATTTCAGTTTATATATAACTTAAACACATTTCAGTTTCATGGGTTATTTGCAAAAAGTGAGTTTATGTACATGTCTTTTTTTTTTTTTTTTAAGATGAAAAGCATATAAAGACTGATGTGAAATGAGGAATCTCATCCGGGGATTACACCATTTAGCTCTATGGCAGCCAATGAAGTATCTGAAAAAGCAGAGAGAGCAGAAAGATGAGAATTACCCTCAAAGAAACAGGGTGTTGTCTTCCCATCACTTTTTAGGGCACATACACATATATCCTGCTGTTCTGTTTCTCTGGGGAACCCTGGCTAATACAAGGTCAGAATTGAATATGGTAAGAACCAACATTAAAAGTACAGAATCAACAAGTCTACAGATGTCTGACACCAAGGTGAAACAGCAGACAGGCTCATGTGAGTAGGGGCTGATAACCAACCACATGCTTTGGTCAGCAACTGGTAAATCAAGGGCCAGGGTAACAGTCTCAAACCAAACACAGGTACTAGAAGCAGTATTTTGGAAACAGAATTCATCTTTTACATACTCAGGAATGTGTTTTCTTTGAGAGCTGGAACCAATCAAAAATGCATAGCCCTTCCAAACAGAAATGGATAGAACACATGTGGAATCTGATCATTCAACACTTAATTGAAGGAAAGAGTCTAAAAATACGAATGTCTTTGGAAAGCAATATTTCATTTATAAAGGGGTAATAGAGGTTTTCTTTAAATGAAAAATGGAAGTCTAGTGAAGAAAAGCCACAGAAAGTTCGTAACACCAGGTTATCCATCTGTGAACATTTAGCAGAGTATCTGTTCAGGTTGGACATGGCGTAGTTGCAGGCTGCGGACACTGTCCAGACGATCTACGCAGGACAAGGACAGCTGCTTAGAGTGCTGCTTAGAGGCCTCCAGCCCTCAGACGTCGGCTCCCTCCAAGAACTGTCCTCGTCCTTGCCCAGGACCTCTTCTGAGGCAGTTACATCCGCCCGCTGTCAATGTGCAGGTGTGAAGGTCCAACCTCTTCGCTGCTCTTTGAATCAACACTGAAAGACTCTCAGCTTTAGAGTTTCCCTCTGGGCTCCTCTGCCGTCTTTGTTAAGACTTTGCTGTGGTGATATTGGAGCCAGTCACTTCCTCCTGTGCTATCTTTCTTCTTTACTTTTCCCCCAAAATGCCTCCTTCTCTAACCTCACACAGAAGGTAGGCGTGAGGTAACATTTTAAAGACTATACCTCGTCAGGATGATATTGTATTCAGAATAAACTCTAAATTCCTATGTACTATATCACGCTTTGCTCCCCAAAGTTAGAATGCAGGGTCCATAAACCAAAGGGTGAAAACAGGGGCTGCCTCTCTAACCATCGCTTTGAGTAACCCACCTCAGAAATCTTTTCCTTCCCATCTCCACAAATCCAGGCTCAAATCCTAGTTCCCAAATGGTTCTTCTTCTACCAAGGGACACAGAGAGAGCATCGTGGAACTTTAGCATATGGTTGCCACTACGTACTTCAGACTCCTTAGGGGCAAAAGGACCGGTAGGAAGTAACCAGAGGAAGTAAAGGCTGCTCTTACACAGTGGGGCCAGGGCTGCATGTGTTCAGCACCCAGACAATCTCCTTAGGCAATTCTGGGCTCTCCCTTGCCCAGTTTTAATAGGGAGTGGTCAAGAGCAACACTGTAGGCCGGAGACGGGCACAGTGACCAGAGATCTAGGTACACTAGGAAGGAGGATCTGAGTCAGACCAGCAGAGAGGACTGGAAAGGGTGGGAGAAGGTTGGGATGGTTTGCAGAGGAGGGAAACAGTGAATATAAATTCGAGGACACCAGCTTCAGTGGCAGAAACTACCATTCATTCCCCTAATCTTTGTCTTACAGACTCACTCCAGGAAGATGAGACCAACATAATCCCGAAAGAGTGAATTTCAGAACTTAAGCACAGAAAGAAATGTGTTTGAGCAAAGCAAGGGATGGGCCTCGAAGGTGGGTCAGTCATTCAGATGCCCCTTATTTCCCGAGATGCTAAGAGTGCTGCTGGCTAACAGGCTGAGTTTGGTCTACAGCAAACCATCTAATTAGCATGCATTAACCATCTGGACATAACATGAGCTTTCTGAAGTTGACTATAACAGATGTTATCTAATTGCCCAAAACTGAAGAGGGCTGCCTCATCACAATTGCACCAGTTCTGTGGGCAGCCTGTATCTGATGAAATAGGGTATAAAGACCTGGCCCCCTTGGCTAACCTTGGGATAATTATGAAGGCACCATCCCAACTTCCCGGTACTCTATGGGGTCATCTGGGGTCTTTGCGATGATTGCCTCATGGACCAGCGTCTTCCTCTGCCCAGCTCTGCCTTGAGTCCTTCCCACACTAATTCGCATGCACAGTGTTCCCTAACTAACCTCCTGGATGACAGTCTTGCATCAAGGTTGATTTAATCTTGGAGAATTTAATCTTCAATACTTTTCAAAGATGTGAGATAATTAACTGAGTGGCTTCCATCCTTCAAGATAGAATGACCCCTGCCTCCTACTATCATGATTTCCAAGAATTCTTGGTAAGGTATATAAAGTTTCATAATGCAATGTTGAGTGAAAAACAAGGAAGGTATAGACTTTGATGGGGCTTCCCAGGTGGTTCTAGTGGTAAGGAACCTGCCCGCCAAAGCAGAAGATGTAAGAGACACAGGTTCAATCCCTGGGTGGGGAAGATTCTCTGGAGGGGGGCATGGCAACCCACTCTAGTATTCTTGCCTGGAGAATCCCATGGACAGAGGAGCCTGGCGGGCTACAGTCTGTGTGTGGGGTCACAAAAAGTTGGACATTACTGAAACAACTTAGCGTGCATAGAATTTGATTATAAAGAGATGCGAGAGAGGCAAAGAAAGGGAAAGACATCCAAAAGGAAATGCCGCGAGGGCTTCCCTGGTGGCTCAGGGGAGAAAGGATCAGCCGCCAATGCAGGAAACATAGGTTCGATTCCTGCCCCTAGAGGGGGAAGGCAATGGCAACCCTCCCAGGACTCCTGCCTGGAGAATCCCATGGGCGGAAGGGCCCGCCAGTTACAGTTGGCGGGGTCCAAAGAGTCCGACTCGACTGAGCGACTTTGCGTTCACTTTCACTTTCTGCTCCTTGGCGATCACACACGCCGCAGAGCCCCTCAGCCTGTGCCTCAGCTTTTGAGCCAGGCTCTAGAGCGTGGCAGCTGCAGCTACTGGAGCGCAGGCTCCCTAGAGCCCTGCTCCGCAGCCAGAGAAGCCTGCACCCCGCAACCGGCGGTCAGCCCCTGCTCCCCGAAACTGGAGCAGAGCCTGCAGAGCAACAAGGACCCACCGCAGCCAAGAAACAGATGAGTAAATAACAGTATATATATACGCATAAGGTGAACACGCCCCGAGACAGATGAGTAAATAACAGTGTATATATACCCATAAGGTGAACACGCCCCGAGACAGATGAGTAAATGACAGTATATATATACGTGTAAGGTGAACACGCCCCGAGACGTTTAGATGGGTTTTCTAGACTCTAGAAAAACTGTGCTTGCTGTCTCTGTGCTCTTCTGTGTTTCTCAACACTTCATATTTAATGTGTATTGATTTTCAGTTAGAAAGTGCTACAATTGGCCGGCCCTATCTTCAGGGCGGTCAGTTCCAGGACCTGCCCAGAAGGGGCTCCACAGTCCTCAGGCCCAGATGGGATTCCACGGTGTGCAGGCCCAGAAGGGGCTCCACCGTGTGCAGGCCCAGAAGGGACTCCACCGTGCGCAGGCCCCGTGGTCCTCCACGCTCGTGAATTATGCATCCTCTCCGACTCTGCCTTGGAGGATCACCCAGGCCCCAGGCCTCTCGTGGAACCCACAGATATGGGGCGGGGAGGGGGGGTGGGGTATGACTGTGCATTTTTTTTTTTTTAATCATCTTCTAAGTAGACCCATGCAATTCAGATCCCTGCTGTCCCGGGGTCAACTGTGTTTTGATTGATATTGCAAGGCTTGCTCTGATAGAGTGGTGCATTTTAGTCAGTTTTGATGTCAAGGAAATTTTGATGTCAGAATGATTTTCACCCATAGCTATGATGAGTTTTTCACATTTATCATACTAAAGGAATTATGAATTTCTTCGTTCTAGCCATATAGTAATTATTGATGATTAAGGTGCATTTTCTGTCTTCAAGTGAGATGAAATGATAATTATTATTTTCAAATGTCCACCCCTCTATGAGTGTCTCCAGGGCTAACTTCTGACTGGTGTGTTCTTAGGACAAGAGACCGGGGTATGCGCACTGCACTTCCCAGCCTTGCTCAGATGCCAAGAATGGGCGCCTGTGCCGGCTGCTGCTCTGGGACGGCCGCAAAGCATCTCAACCCCAGCATCAGTGTTCCAGCCCTTAGGGCCCAAGCTTCCTGAAGGTGTCCCCAGGGATGCTGTCGGCTACCAGTCTCAACTCCACCCCATAACACTGAGAGTCAATCCCTAGGCAGGTGGATAAGATGTCTGGGATCCCCAGGGAGGAGAAAAGGGTCTTGAATTCTCAAGGCGGAGGAAAGGACAACACCTTTTTTTTTTCCCTCTATGTATAGTCTCAGTCACATAAAATGCTTTTTTCTTTAAGCCCGAAACTGATGATTACCCGACAACTCAGTTTAGGATTATATAGCAAGAACGTATCCTGCTTGAGGACAGTTTCTCTTTCCTGAAAACCTTCTGACTAGTCCTGTCATCTTAAAATGTAGATTATGGGAGTGTGTCTGGTCAGGTCTTTCTGTTGTTATGCTCTAATCCTGTTCCCTTGAAATGCAGATTGTGGGGATGGGCCTGGTGAAATTTTCACCACCTTGAGACATTCTTCTGATTTATTGTGATAACTAATTAGAAAAGTGTACAGCTCCCTTGCTTAGACTAGTGAGGGGACACTCTCCATTCCCCTTCTGATGTCTCTGCCAAAAGTTTCTCCGCCCCTTTTCATATTTTAATGAAACTCTGCTACGCAAAAGCTCCTGAGTGGTCAGGGCTGGTCCCCGGTCCCAAAGCTAAATCTTCTTCGGAGATCACGGATCCCACACGGTTCACCGTAAGCTGCCAGTACTGCACACAGCCTTCTCACAAGTCGCTGCTCATCTGATGAATCTACTCTCTTCTTGCCCTCTTCCAATACTGCCGTTTAACCTTGGGCCCAAGAGCAATAGAGGCAGCTGAAAAGGAAGGGTGTGTGTGTGTGTGTGTGCGTGTCAGGAGCAAGGTGCTATCATTTTTAACAGCCCATTTCCTCAAGAGCTGATCTTCTAAATTGGAAAGATCCTTTATCTTGCACGACTGGCTGATGCGACGTCCGGGTAAGTGATTGCCTTCTGAGTGCTGGCACCGGTGACTGATCCAGGCTGACAGGCCCAGGTAGCGGAAATAGGCATCCGCTGCCAGCTACTGTTAACTGAAGCAACGAGAAAGAGGAAGAAAATACCCTCCAACTGTGGTGCCGAGAATAAAAGGCAGCAGCGCAGCTGTGGCGGGGCGGTGAGATGTGGGCCTCAACCAGCTTTCCCTTCTTGTTAGCACTTCAGGCTGAGACTCTGTCTGTGAAGGTGAATCTCGCTCCTCTCGCATGTTCCCTGAAACGCATCTGATTTCTGCCAGTGTCAAGCTATCCTGAGTTGGCTACAAGCAGTCTCTTCCTTGTGTTCATTTTCCTTTTAATATTCTCTCCCAGCAAAATCAATTTTTTTCTAGCAAATAGAAAATGAAGTATGTGACATTTGTTACCAGAAATGAAAATACACTTTCCCTGCTTTTGGTAATTCATTTCTACCTCTGTTTTTCCACATTTAGTTTTGGTTGTTATTTTGAAACACACTGAACCTTGAAAACTGGCCTAACAACATGTGTAGAATATATGTAGCTATTAAGGAAGCCTGAATCTTCAGACAAAGCTTACCAATAAGTTAAGAAGGTAGACTATTATCCAACAAATGTCACTAAAACCTCAGGTTCCACATTGTAAAATTCTTTCCAAGGCTTAACCAGCAGCCCATCTATTTTAAGTGTTATTTGACATAGCATAATATTACTGCATCAAAGGCCTGTGGGCAGTTTAACGGCATTCCTGCTCTATGGGTTTAGCTAAGGGAAGGTTTGGGTGATTCTGGAATCTCTGCTTCAAGGCCAAGCAACTTAGAACCGACTGTGCTTGAAACAGTCAATTGCTTCCTACTATGTGCCAAAGTTAGGTGTGCTGTCACACATAAGCAATTTGCCCAAATAAGGACTAACAGATTCACTACACACTGAATTATTACTTGCCAAAAGGCCAAATCTGGCATCTTCATTAAGAGTAACTGAGCTCACTAGACAATGAAAAGTGCGTAAAATAATCAGAGTAGGTTAACTACGTGGCAGTGTGTGTGTTTAACTTAAAAAGAATACAAAATAATCAAGAGCTGAATGGTTGATTTAATTTCATTGACGCACACAGTGTTTGAAATGGAAATCAAGGGAAATATATTGATAATGGTTTTTACAGCAACTGAGACAAAAAGATTTCTGAAATATTCAGATAATTGTTTTACTTATCCGTCTCATTTTTCACTTCAAAATACAGATTTTTTGAGACAATGACAATCAGAAACTTGTCAAATACACTCATTAGAAGGAGAAATATGCTTATGCATATAAGTGAGATGAATTTTTGCTAAAAGGAATGAATATGAATGAATGAAGCTGATAGTTATTTAGCCCCTTCTGTGTTTCAAAGATTTTTACACATGTGCTTTATTATTCATTTTTAATTTATTTTATCGAAGTAGAGTTGATTTGCAAGATTGTGTTAATTTCTGCTGTACAGCAAAGCGAAACAATTTCTTTTTGATATTTTTCCATCATAGCTTATCACAGGATGTTGAACATAGTTCTCTGTGCTATACAGTAGGACCTTATGGCTTTTCTATTCTGTGAATAATAGTTTGCATTTGTTAATCCCAAACTCCCAGTCTCTCCCTCCCTCACAGTCTCTCCCCCTTGGCAAACACAAGTCTGTTCTCTGCATCTGTGAGTCTGTTTCTGTTTTGTAGGTAAGTCCATTTTTTCATATATTGAATTCCACATGTAAGTGATGTCATATGGTGTGGTCACTGACCTAGAGCCAGACATCGTGGCGTGTGAAGTCAGGTGGGCTTTAGGAAGCATTACCGTGAGCAAAGCTGGTGGAGGTGACGGAATTCCACCTGAGCTGTTTAAAGTCCTGAAAGATGATGCTGTCAAAGTGCTACACTCAGTCTGTCAGCAAACTTGGAAAACTCAGCAGTGGTCACAGGACTGGAAAACGTCAGTTTTCATTCCAGTCCCAAAGAAGGGCAATACCAAAGAATGTTCAATATACCATATAATTGCTTTCATTTCCCTTGCTAGAAGGATTATACTTGATATCCTTGAAGCTAAGCTTCAGCAGTACGTGAACCAAGAACTTTGAGATGTACAAACTGGGTTTTGAAGAGGCAGAGGAACAAGAGATCAAATTGCCAACCCTTGTTGGATCATGGAGAAAGCAAGGGAATTAAAAAACAATAAAATCTGCTTCTGTTCATTGACTATGTTAAGCCTTTGACTATGTGGATCAAAACAAACTGGAAAATTCTTCAGGAGATGGAAATACCAGACCATCTTACCTGTCTCCTAAAAAACCTATATGCAGCTCAAGAAGAAACAGCAAAAAGCGGAACCACAGCCTGTTTCAAGATTGGGAAAGGAATATGTCAGGGCTGATAGTGTAGTCCCACACATTTCACTTCCATACAGATTGCATCAGTCAAAATGCCGGGCTGGGTGGAGCACAAGCCAGAAGCAAGATTGTCAGGAGAAATACCAGCAAATTCAGACATGCAGATGACACCACTCCAATGGAAGAAAGTGAAGTGAAGAGGAACTAAAGAGCCTCTTGGTGAAAGTGAAAGAGGAGAGTGAAAAAGCTGACTTAAAACTCAACACTCAGAAAACTAAGATCATGGCATCTGGTCCCATCACTTCATGGCAAATACATGAGGAAACAATGGGAACAGTGACAGACTTTATTTTATTGGGCTCCAAAATCACTGCAGACGGTGACTGCAGCCATGAAATTAAAAGACGCTTACTCCTTGGAAGGAAAGCTATGACCAGCCTAGACAGCATATAGACATCACTTTGCCAACAAAGGTTTGCATCATCAGAGCTATGGTTTTTCCAGTAGTTGTGTATGGATGTGAGAGCTGGGCCATAAAGAAGGCGAAGTGCCAAAAAACTGATGCTTTTTAATTGTGGTATTGGAGAAGACTCTTGAGGGTCATTTGGGTTACAGGGAGATCACACCAGTCAATCCTAAAGGAAGTAAACCCTGGATATTCATTGAAAGTGCTGATATGGAAGCTGAAGCTCCAGTACTTTGGCCACCTAATGCAAGGAACCAACTCATTGGAAAAGTCCCTGACACTGGGAAAGATTGTAGGCAAAATGAGAAGGCAGCAGAAGATGAGATGGATAGATAGCCTCACGGACTCAATGGACATTAATTTGAGAAAACTCCAGGAGACAGTGGAGGATAGAGGAGCCTAGCATGCTGCATGCAGTCATAAAGAGTTGGACATGACTTAGTGACTGAACAACGGCAATGATATGTGTCTTTCTCTGTCTGACTTATCTCACTTAGTGTGATAATATCTAGGTCCATCCATGTTGCTGCAAATGGCATTACCTCATGCATTCTTTGAGCTGAGTACAATTTCATTGTGTATACAATTGTGTGTGTATATATATATATATATATATATATGCACATATATGCCTCGTCTGATTTATCCATTCTGTTGGTGGATATGTAGATCATTTTCAAATCTTGTCTATCTAACACATGTGCTTTAACTGCTAATTGTAAACAGTAACACAGAGAATTTAAATTTGAGACTTCAATTTGTTTCATTTCTCACCATGAACACCAATCCATCCTAAGCTCTACCTCCATTATTTATAAAATGAAACCCTAGTAGACAGGACTACGCACCCCTGACTGACCAGCAAGTCAGCCCTGCTCCTCCATCCTCCACACATTTCTATGGCTCATGCTTTCATTCATCTATCCATTTAACAAACACGTATGACTCTCTATACTATGCTCAAACTGTGGCATATGCAAAGGAAATAGAGGCAATGTTTGCTTTCTCCACTCTGGTGGCTTATACTGTATATGGAGGAGCTGAAACCTGTGGCATCTGGGTTAAGAGCCTGACTCTGCCCTATCATGGCAGAGATTATTAGTTTCTGCCCCAAATCCATCCTGACTTTGATTTAGAAATAGAGACATTTTCTTCCATCCCACACCCCCACCAGCAGCATTGCTCTCATTTGTATGTTGCTATGTTGGCCAGTGGCTCTTAAGAGAGAGGTGTTCAATGTGGATGGCTTCCAATGAAAGTCCTTAAGAGGGGGACACAAATCTGCATTGCACCGGTTCCATCTCCCTCGTGACTCCTGCTTCCTCAGTGAGCTGTAAATGCAATTTCCAGAATTCTAGCAGCCACTTTAGGCAATGAGGCAAACTTGAAAATGAATGTCAAGTACATAGATTGGCAGAGCAGGAACAGAAATAGCATGGGTCTATGAAGACTTAGCGGAGGCTCCATATGAATCATAGAGTGCCTACTTCTGAATGTGCTTAACCTGTGAATGAAGTTAATTTGTATTATGTTTAGGTTAACAGTTAACTAAAAAAAAATCATTCAGTATTCTTGCCCTGATAACCCCATGAATAGTATGAAAAGGCAAAAAGATAGGACACTGAAAGATTAACTCCCAGGTCAGTAGGTATCCAATATGCTACTGGAGGTCAGTGGAAAAATAACTATTTTTTAAAAATCCAGAAAGAATGAAAAGATGGAGCCAAAGCAAAAACAACACCCAGTTGTGGATGTGACTGGTGATAGAAGCAAGGTCTGATGCTGTAAATAGCAATATAACATAGGAACCTGGAATGTTAGGTCTATGAATCAAGATAAATTGCAAGTGGTCAAACAGGAGATGGCAAGAGTGAACACTGACATCTTAGGAATCCGTGGACTGAATGGACTGGATTGGATGAATTTAACTCAAATGACCATTACTTCTAGTACTGTGGGCAAGAATCCCTTAGAAGAAATGGAGTAGCCGTCACGGTCAAAAAAAGAGCCTGAAATGCAGTTCTTGGGTGCAATCTCAAATTAAGCCTGAATTTGACAATAAGGAGTTCATGATCTGAGCCACACTCAGCTCCCTGTCTTGTTTTTGCTGACTGTATAGAGCTTCTCCATCTTTGACTGCAAAGAATATAATCAATCTGGTTTTGGTGTTGACCATCTGGTGATGTCCATGTGTAGAGTCTTTGAGAGGGTGTTTGCTATAACCAGTGCGTTCTCTTGGCAAAACTCTATCAGCCTTTGCCCTGCTTCATTCTGTACTCCAAGGCCAAATTTGCCTGTTACCCTGGTGTTTCTTGACTTCCTCCTTTTGCATTCCAGTCTTCTGTAATGAAAAGGACGTCTTACTCGGGTGTTAGTTTTAGAGGGTCTTGTAGGTCTTCATGGAACCGCTCAACTTCACCTTCCTCAGCGTCACTGGTTGGGGCGTAGACTTGGATCACCGTGATATTGCCGTGGTCAGACCATTCAGGTATGACCTAAATAAAATCCCTTACAATTATGCAGTGGAAGTGACAAATAGATTAAAGGGATTACGTGTGTTAAACAGAGTGCCTGAAGAACTATGGATTGAGGTTCATGACATTGTACAGGAGACAGTGATCAAGACCATCCAAAAGAAAAAGAAATGCAAAAAGGCAAAATGCTTGTCTGAGGAGGCCTTACAAATAGCTGAGAAAAGAAGAGAAGCTATAGGCAAAGGAGAAAAGAAGAGATATAGCCATTTGAATGCAAAATTCCAAAGGATAGCAAGAAGAGATAAGAAAACTTTCTTCAGTTATCCATGCAAAGAAATAGAGGAAAACAACAGAATGGGAAGACTAGAGATCTCTTCAAGAAAATTAGAGATACAAAGGGAACATTTCATGCAAAGATGGGCTCAATAAAGGACAGAAATGGTATGGACCTAACAGAAGCAAAAGATATTATGAAGAAGAGGTGGCAAGAATGCACAGAAGAACTATACAAAAAATATTTACATGACCCAGAAAACCACAATGGTGTGATCACTCTCCTAGAGCCAGACATCCTGGAATACTAAGTCAAGTGGGCCTTATGAAGCATCACTCTGAGCAAAGCTAGTAGAGATGATGGAATTCCAGTTGAGCTGTTTCAAATCCGAAAAGATGATGCTGTGAAAGTGCTGCACTCAATATGCCAGCAAATTTGGAAAACTCAACAGTGGCCACAGGACTGGAAAAGGTCAGTTTTCATTCCAATCCCAAAGAAAGTCAATGACAAAGAATGTTCAAACTGCCGCAAATTGTACTCATCTCACACACTCGCAAAATAATGCTTAAAATTCTACAAGCCAGGCTTCAGGAGCACATGAACCATGAAAGTAAAGATGTTCAAGCTGTATTTAGAAAAGGCAGAGGAACCAGAGATCAAATTGTCAACATCCATTGGATCATCAAAAAAGCAAGAAAGTTCCAGAAAAAGATCTACTTTGGCTTTATTGACTACAGAATACCCTTTGACTGTGTCGATCACAACCAGCTGTGAAAAATTCTTCAAGGGATGGAAATGCCAGACCACCTCACCTACCTCCTGAGAAACCTGTATGCAGGTCAAGAAGTAACAGAACTGGACATGGAACAACAGATTGGTTCCAAATTGGAATAGGTGTACATCAAGACTCTATATTGTCACCCTGCTTATTTAACTTCTATGCAGAGTACATCATGAGAAATGCCAGGCTGGATGAAGCACAAGCTGGGATCAAGATTGCTGGGAGAAATAGCAATAACCTCGCAGATGCAGATGACACCACCTTTATGGCAGAAAGTGAAGAAGAACTAAAAAGCCTGTCGATGATAGTGAAAGAGGAGAGTGAAAAAGTAGGCTAAAAACTCAACATTCAGAAAACGAAGATCATGGCATCTGGTCCCATCACTTCATGGCAAATAGATGGGGAAACAATGGAAACAATGAGAGATTTGGGGGGGGGGGCTCCAAAATCACTGAAGATAGTGACTGCAGCCATGAAATTAAAAGACTCTTGCTCCTTGGAAGAAAAGCTATGACCAACCTAGACAGCACATTAGATAGCAAAGATATTACTTTGCCAACAAACGTCTATCTAGTAAAACCTATGGTTTTTCCAGTGATCATGTATGGATATAAGAGTTGGTCTATAAAGAAAGCTGAGTGCCAAGGAATTGATGCTTTTGAACTGTGGTGTTGGAGAAGACTCTTGAGAGTCTCTTGGACTGCAAGAAGATCCAACCAGTACGTCCTAAAGGAAATCAGTCCTGAATATTCATTGGAAGGACTGATGCTCAAGCTGAAGCTCCAATACTTTAGCTACCTGGTCTGAAGAGCTAACTCAATGGAAAGACCCTGATGCTGGGAAAGATTGAAGGCAGGAGGAGAAGGGGACGACAGAGGATGAGATGGTTGGATGGCATCACTGACGCAATGGACATGAGTTTGAGCATGCTCCTGGAGTTGGTGATGGACAGGGAGGCCTGGCGTGCTGCAGTCCATGGGGTCGCAAAGAGTTGGACACGACTGAGCAACTGAACTGAACTGAACTGAACAAAAATTAGTAGATGATAAAGCACATCATCTTGGTGAGTCTCCTCTTCTCTCGGAACCTTCTTCTTTTCAGCCTTAAAATAACACCAGCTTTATAGTGCCAACTAAAAATTGTCACTCACCATCTGGTTCTAGAAGAATTGAATCATTAGCCACTGCAGCTGCTGACCTTCCACAGCCCCTGAAAAGATTTCAGGGTGGAGATCAGGAACGAGGCACTCGGTGCTCTGGCAAAAACTGCCAGAACAGACTTCAAATAGATATTTTCGGTAGAACATCTGACGAGCCCGCTTTGTTGCATCTTCTTATATCTGGAGAAGCACTGAAGTCATTGGCAGAGATGTCTGCTCCTCGTGAGTAGCAGCAACTCTCTTGTGACCAGCAACAGCCTTCTATCCAAGTGTGTGTTCCATGTCATGCCTGCCCCTTAAGGAAAATCTCTTCTGTACTGACCTGTTCCCTCCTTCTTCTGAGAATGCCTCAGAGTGACCGGAGAGGCTGTTTCCTGGGCTAGAGTCCTCATTTGACCCCAAATAAAGCTTATCTCATAACTCTCATGTTTTGCTTTTTTTTTTTTTTTTAAATGTTGACTGTTGAATTTTCAACTAAAAAGCTTAATGTTTATAAAACAGCCAGCACCTAGGAGGAGGCATAGCGGATATTCCCCGGGCCTGGAACACTCTGAAGTACTCCTACCACTGAATGAGGGTGCGCTTGGTTCTGATTGGTCAGAATATATGTATCACAAGGGGCTGACCTGGTTTTGAAGACCAGGCCAGAATGTGTTATGAAAATTAGCTCCTCATATAAAGGGATTAGTTATAAAAAGCTGAAATCATATTAGGATTTAAATAAGAAATTCAGTAGAAATGTCCGAGAGCAGTAACACTGAGGGATCCACTATTTGGTGCCAAACATAAGTGTTTGTGCCTTTCGAGCTCTGTAACTGTTCTTCAACTCTAATTTACAAGTTACTAAAAGAGGAAAATACCAATGAGAAAGATTCATGTCATATCCATGGCGTGCTGGCATTCACAGGAGATGAAGCCATTTAAAAAAAGTTATCGACAAAACATAGGATGTACATCCTAGTACTGTGAAAACTGAAAGGTAGGAAAATCCCATATGAAAAAGCCAAACTTTTGTAAATAAATATTGTCCACATTGCTTTATTCAAACCAGATGCAAGTTCTGTACAAGGTTTTAAAGTTTACTTTTATTTAACCGTTTCAAGTTCACCTCAATATGTGTATGTCTTTGAAACTGCCTCAAATGCTTTTTAGAAACAAGCGGATATGCATTAAACAGCAGTTATTAAGTAAGTAAACTGACAAATAAATATAAAAGTATGTAGTGGAAATAGGCAATAAATAATTTTGTTTCTGACTTTAGGTATAAAGGATTTATTATTTCAACCTAGTCGCAAGATGCAGAAGATTTCCAAAATCCTGTTTTTGTTTGTTTTAAACCCTGATGTTTAACCTAATTAACACAAATAAAGGAAATAATAACTAATACACACCCGCCTCTACGTGACGTTTGTGGCCTTCAGTGTGATGAGTGAGAGGAAATACTGGCGTTTTGAATGACGTATTAGTTAAGTAGGAAAAGGAGAGGGACCCATTGTCACCGTCATGATGAAAGGTGCAAAAACATTCTAAGTGCACGCAACGCCTCGGGACTTGCCCGAGTTCTGCCTGAGACCAGAAAAGAAATAGCTGGATGTCTTTGTGATCTGTCTTTATAGGAAAGCTGAGAATTACTGATGACCCTTCAAATTACTTCCCTTATTATAGAATAAACGCAACTATAAAAGTGTGCAGTCTTTTAATCTGCAGTTAAGAAGAGGGGAAAAGGCACTTACCTGGTGGTCCGTTAAGAATCCTCACTTTCAATGCTGGGGACTTAGGTTCAATCCCTGGTTGGGAAGATAAGACCTCACCTGCTGTGTGGCCAAAAGATTAAAGAAGAAGAAGAAGAAGAAGAAGAAGAGAGAGAAAGCAGCAACCATGGGGTCACAGAGAGAAGTGGGAGAATCATGGAGATCCAAACTTGCATTTTGCAAATGAGGAAACCAGGTCTAAAAAGAACATAAGGAATTCTTCAGAAATTTTTCTTGGGCTCCAAAATGACTGAAGATGGTGAGTGCAGCCATGAAATTAAAAGACGCTTGCTCCTTGAAAGAAAAGTTATGACCAACCTGGACAGCATATTAAAAAGCAGAGATATTACTTTGCCAACAAAGGTCCATCTAGTCAAAGCTATGGTTTTTCCAGTGGTCATGTACGGTTGTGAGAGTTGGGCTATAAGGAAAGCTGAGTGTCAAAGAATTGATGCTTTTGAACTGTGATGTTGGAGAAGACTCTTGAGAGTCGCTTGGACTGCAAGGAGATCCAACAAGTCCATCCTAAAGGAAATCAGTCCTGAATATTCATTGGAAGGACTGATGCTGAAGCTGAAACTCCACTATTTTGGCCACCTAATGCCAAGAACTGACTCACCTGGAAAGACCCTGATGCTGGGAAAGATTGAAGGTGGGAGGAGAAGGGGACAGCAGAGGATGAGATGGTTGGATGGCATCACTGATTCGATGGACATGAGTTTGAGTAACTCCAGGAGTTGCTGATGGACAGGGAAGCCTGCCGTGCTGGAGTCCATGGGGTCTCAAAGAGTTGGATACAACTGAGTGACTGAACTGAAGTGAGGAATTTTTCAGAAATAAGAAACTGTGGCATGGGGGTTATAAGATCAAAATATGATGGAAAGCTAAAAGAAAAATAACAATGCATGTCTACTGGGCTTCAGTTCAGTTCAGTTCAGTTCAGTTCAGTTCAGTCGCTCAGTCATGTCCAGCTCTTTGTGACCCCATGAATTGCAGCACACCAGGCCTCCCTGTCCATCACCAACTCCCAGAGTTCACTCAGACTCACGTCCATCGAGTCTGCAATGCCATCCAGCCATCTCATCCTCGGTCGTCCCCTTCTCCTCCTGCCCCCAGTCCCTCCCAGCATCAGAGTCTTTTCCAATGAGTCAACTCTTCACATGAGGTGGCCAAAGTACTGGAGTTTTAGCTTTAGCATCATTCCTTCCAAAGAAATCCCAGGGCTGATTTCCTTCAGAATGGACTGGTTGGACCTCCTGGCAGTCCAAGGGACTCTCAAGAGTCTTCTCCAACACCACAGTTCAAAAGCATCAATTCTTCGGCACTCAGCCTTCTTCATAGTCCAACTCTCACATCCATACATGACCACAGGAAAAACCATAGCCTTGACTAGACAGACCTTAGTCGGCAGAGTAATGTCTCTGCTTTTCAATATGCTATCTAGGTTGGTCATAACTTTTCTTCCAAGGAGTAAGCATCTTTTAATTTCTTAAAGTAGTTCAAAAGATTTGAAAGTAGTTAGAATTTCCTCCATTTGCAAGTGAAAAAATATTTTTCTAGTGTAATTTTAGAAAATTCTCCGTTTAAAATCAATGAATAGTAATAATGATGACATACTTAAAAATGGTGTTTAGAACAAAATTGATTTCTGCTCAGATGATGGGCTGGTAGCCTAAAATATTTCAATAAGGAAATAAAAGATACTGCCCTCAAGCCCTTTGGTAACAGGATAGAAAATTGTGTGTGTGTGTGTGTGTGTGTGTGTGCTGCAGCAGGAGGGAGAAGGTATAAGAAAAGATCTGGAGTGAACAGCTGGATCTATTCCCAAAAGTTCAGAAGTTCGGAAACGGGATCTCTCTTAAGGGTAAATTCCAGAGTGGATTGAACTGTGTGTGAAAATGAAAATCCATTTTGGTCCCTTGACTTCTTACTGGGCTCCCAAGGTGTCACTAGTGGTAAAGGACCCACTTGCCAATGTGGGAGACGGAAGGGGCCTGGGTTCAATCCCTGGGTTGAGAAGCTCCCCTGGAGCAGGGCATGGCAGCCCACTCCAGTGTTCTTGCCTGGAGAACCCCATGCACAGAGGAGCCTGGTGGGCTACAGTCCACAGGGTTACAGAACAGTTTTCTTGAAGTAAAGACCCTCAGAATTTTCCCAATAAAACCAATGCTCAAACTACACATAACCAACTAAATAAACAGAGTGAACTTCAGTTCAGTTCAGTCACTCAATCATGTCCGAGTCTTTGCAACCCCATGAACTGCAGCATGCCAGGCTTCCCTGTCCATCACCAACTCCCTGAGCTTGTTCAAACTCATGTCCATTGAGCCCATGATGCCAGGGGTGTACAATAATGAAAAAAATTATCATTCTCCAGAGCTGACTCTAGCCATGTTGCTTTGCACTTCCATTGTCTGTTTCTATATCCTTCCAGTCAGTCTAGGTAAATCTTTTCTACTGTCTTTCCATCCTCTGAGCCAAGTCTTCACCCCCTTCTGCCATTGTTGGAGCATTCTACAACCCCTTGACACTGGCACGATCTGCCTAGTCACAGCAAGCCGTGGGTACACCCCAAGGTGATCACTGATCCCATGTCCTTTTAGCATGCCCAACGTAAACTTAGAGACAGCACACTGTAAACAGGAGAGCAAGCCATAGTGCCTCTGGGCAGACAGCTGACTTAGGGCTCTGACAATGTCTTCACAGCCCCCTTCCCCACAGCTACAGGCTCACATCGATCTTAGGGTGACAGAACAAGTCGGCCATCTTGTAGCAGTCGTCTTATAGCAGTCTTGAAGAGACGCACGAACCCAGGGATGCTCAGCTTCGTTCATCTTTCATCCTTCTCAAGAGCGAGAAAATGAGACACACACCTGTTAAAGAGACTGCGTGACGCCAAAATGCCAATACCACTTTGTAAACAGCTCAAGTAACTTACTCCTTGATTTGCCAAACTGACAATACCTTGGAAGAGGGCCACCTGTTGAGATGGCCTGCTAATCATGGAGTCGCATTTTTTCTTGGGTGAGGTAGAAAAATGAGAGATGAGCGTATTTTCTAATATGATTATACATTTTTAAGATGCCACTGAACATTCTTAGTTCTATAGGAGGAATTGTGCTTTCACTAAAGTTAGATTTAAGCTAAATAAGTGAGAGTTCTTGTCAGAGTGTGGTTAGACAATGAGAGGGAAAGCTCAGAATATAGTTACGTGTTTCCAAACAATAACAGAATCTGGTGTTCAAGGACTGACCTTATCAATCAGTGCAAAACGTCAGTCCTCTCTAATGGTGTTGGACCTGGCCTCTCTCGGAATCAACCGCCTAGGTCTGACAAACTTTTAGCTTGATGGACATGGAAGCAGCCTAGATGAATCTCCATCCATCAGCAGACGAACGGATGGGAAAGCTGCAGTCCATTCACAGTGGAGTATTACTCAGCCATTCAAAAGAGTACATTTGAATCAGTTCTAGTGAGGAGGATAAAACTGGAGCCGATATACAGAGTGAAGAAAGACAGAAAGAAAAACACCAATACAGTATACTAATGCATATATATGGAATTTAGAAAGATGGTAATGATAACTCTGTATGAGAGACAGCAGAAGAGACACAGATGTATAGAATAGTCTTTTGGACTCTGTGGGAGAGGGAGAGGGTGGGATGATTTGGGAGAATGGCATTGAAACAGGTATAATATCATACAAGAAATGAATCGCCAGTCCAGGTTCGATGCATGATACTGGATGCTTGGAGCTGGTGTTCTGAGATGACCCAGAGGGATGGTACGGGGAGGAAGGAGGGAGGAGGGTTCAGGATGGGGAACACAGGTATACCTGTGGTGGATTCATGTTGATGTATGGCAAAATCAATACAATATTGTAAAGTAAAATAATAATAATTAATAATAAAGTCAAATCTCCTGAAAAAAAAAAGATATCATTCAGTGGCATGGTATTGCCCTCTATGGGGAAATTGGATATTTTAAAAAATTGTATTGATTAAAGAATGCTAACAAGCATTTACTAGAGAGAAGTCTAATGATGGTAATTGAGGTATAGTTGACTTACAATGTTGTGCCAAGCTCTGCTGTGCAGCTAAATGACTCAGTTCTACACACATATGCATTATTTTCTATATTCTTTTCCATTATGGCTTACCCCAGGAGGCTGTATGTAGTTCCTCATACTAAATAGTAGGACCTTGTTGTTTATCCATTTGAAATGTCCTAGTTTGCTTTTCAGCCAACCCCAAAACTCCCATTCCATCCCCCTTTTCTCACTGCTGTAAGCCTGATCTCTGTCTGTGATTTTATTTCTGTTTCATAGTAGGATCATTTGTGTCCTATTTTAGCTTCCGCATATAAGTGATATCATGTGGTGTTTGTCTTTTTCTTACTTAGTTCACTTAGTATGATAACCTGTAACTTCATCTATGTTGCTGCAAACTACATTATTTGATTCTCTTTATGGCGGAGTGGTATTCCATTGTATCTATGCATTATCACATCTTTTTTTTTCTTAAAGAGTGAGGAACCTGTGTCTTAACTGACAGTAAGACCAATGAAACAAAATAGAATGCCAAAATATGTTATTGGTATAAACATTAGGACTGTTGTTTAGTCACAAGTCATGCCCAATTCTTCTCAGCCCCATCGACTGTATTAGGCTCCTCTATCCTTGGGAAGTCCCAGGCAAGAATACTGGAGTGGGTTGCCATTTCTTTCTCCAGGGGATCCCCCATCAGGGGTTGAACCTGTGTCTCCTGCATTGGCAGGCGGATTCTTTACCACTAAGCCGCACTGGCATTAATTGAAGGAAAGCGGTGACACCGCGTTTCAGTGGTGAGGGTGTGCCACGTTCTCTTTGTCTGTCCCCTGTTGATGGGCGTTTAGGTGGCTTCCCATCTTGGCTATTCCGAGTGTGCTGCTAGAGTGTGCACATAGAGGTGTGAGCATCTTTCTGAACCAGTCTCATTAGGGTTTCTGCCCAGGGCTGTGCCTGCACGATCCTGTGTTAGCTCTAGGTCTCATTAGGGTTTCTGCCCAGGGCTGTGCCTGCACGATCCTGTGACCAGTCTCATTAGGCTTTCTGCCCAGGGCTGTGCCTGCACGATCCTGTGGTAGCTCTAGGTCTCGTTTCCCGAGGAGCCTCCATACTGGCTTTCTATAGTGGCGGCTCCAACTTGCTTTCCTACCAACAGGGTAAGAGGGCTCCCTTCTCCTCACACCCTCTCTGGTATTTGTTACTCGTAGACTTTGATGACAGCCATTCTGACCTGTGTGAGCTGGTACCTCATTGTAGTTTTGATTTGCATTTCTCTCATCATTAGTGACGTTGAGCATCTTTTCATGTGCCTACTGGCCATCTGTTAAGACATCTTGCCATTCTTGAGACCATCTGGCACAAGCAATAAATGATCTTTATTATACACAATTTTCAAAAAATTAGCCACTAGATAGTCAAATAAATGAAAAGCTGTTTGTGTTTATCTGAACCCACAAACAGCAAGGTTTCATAAAATTGTAAGTATCTTAGCAGTTTTATTTTATTTATTTTTGGATGTGTCACGTGGCCTGTGGGGTCTTACTTCCTTAATTAGAGACTGAACCCTGGTCCTCAGCAGTGAAAGCATGGAGCCCTAACCACTGGGCCACCAGGGAGTTCCATGACATTGTTTTAATATATGCCGAAGGCTCCAGGAAGTGGAACTATTGTGTGTATGGAATAAAGGTCTTCCTTTGTTTTGTAAGGAATTTTACGTAGCATTGTTTGTTACTTCAGAAAACTACATGCTGACAGCAATGCTTTTCATGATATTTGGGACTTCATTACACACTCCTATATTAATCAGTATTTGTAGTTGTCACATTCCAGGAATTCTACAGTTGGGGGAAACATCTGGCTACTTAATTTACCTTTTAGGATTTGTGTATCAAAACTAGTATTTCATTATCACTTACTTTCCTTTTACGTTATTTGCTTTAGAATTCATGAATTTCTATTAATTTTTGATATGTATAGATGGTTCAGTAAATATGATTGTCATCTCAGGATGCTAAAGAAGCATTACAAAGTACCTGTTATCAAAAGAAGGGGATGGGGCCCATAGTCTGCACTACTAGTTAACTGGATTGTATGAAGTCTTCGGGTCCTGGACACTGGATTTGTAGACGTTTCTCATTAGATTCCAAATGTATTGCTATTGATATGAAGGGCCGAGACTCAATACTGTGAAAACTGGAAGCCTCAAAAGATACCCTTAAGCAATAAGGGAGGATTCTTTGGATTTTTTTTACTAAAATGACATAAAAGTAGATGTACATTGTCTAAGCTCCTGCTTGGCGGACAGGCCTGACAGATCCAACAAGGTGGGAGTTAGTCTGATAAGGGAGGAGGAGGGCAAAATAAGAATTTCTGAGAACTGGGAAACAATGCCCAAAGCCAAAGATCAAAAAAAAAAAAAAAGAAGTTAATGGAGTGTTGAATACCTTCTGGGTACTCTAAAGGATTCCAATATTATGAAGTAAAAATCAAAGTGTAAAAGTTCAGGTTTAGGCCCCTTTAAGGAGAAGATAGCGACCATAAGTCAAGGGTCAAGGGTAAATAATTAATATATTGAGCTGTGTTTAAATAGTTAACATTGCACAAAATAGAGATCATCTAGCCCCCTCCCCAGCCCTAGGCATTTCATCAAGATACATTGGGTATCTTATCAAGGTACCTCGGCTTCTAAGGATGGGCCCTACCTACAAGTCCCCTCAAGTTTGATAAGCCCCCCAGACTGTGGTGTTCTGTTGTAGCATCCCAAATGAACTAAGAAGAAGTTAACTCTAGCTTTGGGTTAGAACCGTGTCTTTTGATCTGTAAAAGCCACAGCATTTCGAAAAGAAGAGATAATCGACTTATTGTTATGAATGCATCTCTTCATCCATAACGACAGTTCTTCAATGTCCAAATTTATACATTTGTGCTAAAAAGTATACTGGGCTTCCCTGGTCGCTCAGTGGTAAAGAATCCACCTGCCAGTGCAGGAGATGCAGGTTCAATCCCTGGTCCAGGAAGATCCCCTGGAGAAGAAAATGGAAACCCACTGCAGTATTCTTGTCTGGGAAATCCCACTGACAGAGGAGCTTGGTGGGCCACAGCCCATGGGGTCACAAAGAGTCAGACACGACTCTGGGACTTAAACAACAAGTAGACAATCTTTCCTTTTTTAATGCTGTTGCTTTTATAGATCAAAAGACCCTGTTCTAACCCAAAGCTAGGTTAACTTCTTATTCTGTCTTAGTTCATTTGGGCTGCTATAACAAAGTACCACAATCTGGGGGACTTACATGTCTCACAGTGTTAGAGGCTGGAAGTTCAAGGTTGGGATGCCAGCACAGTCGGGTTCTGGTGAAGGCTTTCTTCTAGGTTGCAGACTCCCGCCTTCTTTCTGTGGCCTCACATGACGAAAGGAACCAGGGAGCTCTGTGGGGTCTCTCTTATAAGAGCACTAACAAGCTCCACTTTTGCGATCAAAGCACCTATGGACGTTCTCACCTGCTAATAACATCACACTGGAAAACAGGATTCAACATATGAGCGGGGGTGGGGGCACAGACATCCAGACCATAGGCCATGAGGTTGAAACGGACGGTTCCACTGGTAGCACTCAGTGAGCTTTGCCTCATGCACTCATGCCTTGCATGCCCCTCTCCCACATGGACTCTGGACTTGACCAAGGGACTTGCTTTGGTCAACGGAGCATCAGTTAGTAGGATGTAAGCAGAGAATTAATAAGCATTTGCACATTGCGTGTTCCCTTTTGAGATGCTCATATTATGTCCTTAATCGCTCAGTCGTGCCCGACTTTTTGTAACCCTATGGACTGCAGCCCTCCAGGCTCCTCTGTCCATGGAATTCTCCAGGCAAGAATACTGGCGTGGGTAGCCATTCCCTTCCCCAGGAGCTTTTCCCAACCCAGGGACTGAACCCAGGTCTCTGGCATTGAAGGTGGATTCTTTACCAGCTGAGCCACCCAGGAAGCCCGCTCATACTATGAGGAAGCTCAGCTAAGCACACAGCGGGAGCGTCGACTAAAAAGGAAGCACAACTTGAGAGCGGCGAGTTAAGTTTTATCTGGGGCAACACGAGGACGGCAGCCGGGAGGCAGCACCTCAGTTAGTCTGAGAGACTGCTGAGAAGGTCGATATATAGAATTTTGGTGAAGGGACAGTTCAGTGCAATCAAGCGCTTACTTTATAAAAGGTTTTCTGCCAGTCACAAGGGTCTGATGTCATCATGAAGGGATTTAGTGCTTCTCTACATATGAGGAGATGCAAGGACTGAGGTCATAAAATCTGTTCCTAAAAACATCCAGCTATCTGAAGACCTGTCCCACCAGCTTCCCTGGAGCACAGGGCGCCTGACTCCACCCTGCACTCCTCGGCAGGTGCTGAGGGTCAACAGCTATGGCAGCACAGAGCTCAGTCCCCACAGGGGCAGATGGCAAGTGCCCTTGTTCTTGTCACTCGGTCGCTGGCAAACGCTCTTGGCAAGTGCCAGCCTGCAGTTGACAGGGGCCAAACTGAGCACAATGAAAGAAAATAGCCCCGAGGTGGAACTAAGGTCCTGAGCACGTGACTCGAAGGCAGTCATGGGCAGCCCTTGAGTATTGGGACTTGATCTGTTGAAGCCCTGAACACCGTGGGGACGCACACCCATCTTTTGCCCTGGCTCAATTCCCGACTTTCAGAAGGGTGAGCAACAGAAAGCACAAGGTGGTGGTTTTAAATCACCAAGTGGCACAAGATAAGGGAGCAGGGAGCCTTCTTGACCCTGAGCCAAGGCCGTCGTACGTGTGAAAGCAAAGAGGACGTGCTTCAACTATTTTTCTATGGAAATGCTGGCAAAAGTCCCTGCTTCTGCTTTCTGGATCAAAATCCAAAGTATCTCTGGATATAATAAGTAGCGTTTTCCAATACAAGATCATATGAGGGTTTGGGCATGACATGGATTAAGTTATTTCCTATTTGTTAGTTTTAAATGTCAGCATCATGCCATTTCTACAGGGTCAGTGGAAATTCTCAAGAACAGAAAATGGTGTGGAAAATTGGAAGTTTGGCTCTTTTGTAAAAATGAATATTCACCAAACGAAAAATTTGGTTTTTGATCTAGAGAGGAAGATTGGCAGCCTACAGATCACTGCATTTGCATAGTAATATCGCTGACATACTTTCACTGGTCTACAGAACACCGTGTAAACGGACCATCACATGCATGGACTCTAAGACATTCAGAAATATTTAACTATTTGCTTCTTTCTAATTCTAAAATTTAGATGCATATGCTATGGAATATGTTTTTTATTGCAGTAGAGCAAGAGGGCTGTGATATTTTGATTCTTCCATCAACTGTCTATTTGGGCAAAACTTGAGCATCTACAGTTCACTGTCTGTAAGATGCCTGGAAGGCCACCCCTGTCCTCCCTTTCCTGGCTATAATTGCATCATCCCCGACTCCATCCTTGGTGAATAGCTGTTTCACTGAAAAGCCTGGCATAGATGGGTGACTGTGTGGAAAACCTTGCTTTGCCCTGCTACAGGCTTGAAAGGACTTGCTGTCCCTAAGTGCAGAGCCCCTTAGTAAAGACACACCAGTATTTCCACAATGAGCCACACCATCATCTTTCCTGATGTGCTTGTATGGGGTAGATTCCCTAACTGTTTTCACAAGAAAAAATTTCAATTGAACTTTAAGTTGTTTTATTTCCCTTACAATAAAATTATTTTCTAAGGTAAATTAAACCGTATACAAATGGCTACATCTCAAAAGCGCAGGCAGCGGCAGCTGCTTTACCGTACTCTCTCGAGCAGCCGCGCCTCTTTTTGCTGTGCTTTTCTTTATCATGCTTCGCAGATATCGCAGTTTTTCGGCCTTTACGTTTTCCGGCATCTCTGTGTCAAGCACGTCTCTTGGTGCCACTTTTCCAACAACGTTTCCTGACTTTGTGTTTCTGTATCATGCTTTGTTTCGGTCTCACAATATGTCAGCTTTCTCATTGTTACTGTGTTTGTTACGGTGATCTGTGACCAGAGGCCTTTGGTGTTACTCTTGTCATTGTTCTGAGTTGCCACGAGCTTCACCCATGTAAGGCAGTGAGCTTCATCAAATAGTTCGCGTATTCCGGCTGCTCCGTGGATGCGTCTGGCCCCCACCTCTCCTCTGTACCCCTATTCCCTGAGACATGACGATACCGAAACTAGTCAGTAATGTGCCTATAATGGCCTGCAAGTGTCCAAGTGACAGAGTCACACACCTCTCACTTCCCATTACCAGCTAGAAATAAGTAAGCTCATTGAGGAAGGCATATCAACAACCCAGATTGGCTGAAAGCTAGGCCCTTTGAACCACACAATTAGCCAAGTTGTATGTGCAAAGGAAAAGTTCTTAAAATGTGACTCCGATGAACACAAGAAGCATAAGAAAGCAAACAGACTTATTGCTGACGTGCAGAAAGGTTTAGTCGTCGGTATAGAACGTCATATCCGCCACAATAGTTTTCAGTCGTCTGTATAGAATGTCATATCCGCCACAATAGTTTTCAATCATCTGTATAGAACGTCGTATCTGCCACAATATGTTTTTAAGCTGAAACTTAGTTCAGAGCATGGCCTTGGCTCTCGTCAAGTCTGTGAAGGCTGAGAAAGACGAGGAAGTTGCTGAAGGAAAATTCAAAGGCAGCGGAAGTTAGCTCATGAACAACGAAGGGAAAAAGAAAGGAAGTCAGTCTCCATAATGTAAAACTGCAAGGTAAGGGACTTTCCTGGTGGTCTGGTGGTTAAGAATCCATTTTGCAATGCAGGAAATGTGGGTTCCTTCCCTGGTTGAGCACTAAGATCCCACATACCTCAGAGAGACTAAGCTTGTGCACCACAGCTACTGAGCCCAGTGACGCAGCTGGAGACTCCGTGCACCTCAGCAAGGGATCTCACATGCTGCAACTGAGACCCAAAGCAGCTAAATAAATAAATGTTTAAAAATGCAAAATGAAGCAGCAGCAAATTATCTGGATGATCAGGCTAAGATAATTAACCCAGGTGGCCACATTGAAAGTCAGCTCTTCAATTGTCGATGAAACAGCTTTACTTTGGAAGATGCCATCAAGGACTTTCATAGCTAGAGAGGAGAAGTCAATGCTTCAAAACTTCAAAGGACAGGAAGACTCTCTAGTTAGGGGGTAATGCAGCTGGTGACTTTAAGTTGAAGCTAATGATCATTCACCATTTCAAAAATCCTAGGGCCCTGAAGAATTATGCTACATTTATTCTGTGCCCTCTAAATGCAACAACAAAGCCTGGATGATGTCACATCTATTTAAAACATGGCTTACTGATTATTTTAAGCTCTTTCTTGAGACCTACTGCTTGGAGAAAACAGATTCCTTTCAAAATATTACTGCTCACTAACAATTCACCTGGTCACCCAAGAGGTCTGATGGAGTGATGAACAGGTACAACAAAATTAGTGTTTTCGTGCCTGGTAACACAACGTCCATTCTGCAGCTCATGTATTGAGGAGTCACTTAGATTTTCAAGTCTTTTTTTTTTTTTTTTCAGAAATCATTTTGTAATGCTGTAACTGTGATTCTTTGATGCATCTGGGTAAAGAAAATTAAAAACTTTCTGAAAAGGATTCATCATTCTATTTTCTTTAATGTTTGTGTATTTAGTTGGCTGCTCTGTCCTAGTTGCAGCACAAAGGACCCTCCGTCTTCGCTGCAGCCTGTGGGACCTTTAGCTGTAGCAGATTCTTAGTTGCCGCATGTGGGATCTCGTTCCCTGACCAGAGATCAAACCCAGGCCCTCTACATTGGGAGTGTGAAGTCTTAGCCACTGGACCACCAAGTAAGTCCCAAGACATCGACATTCTAGATGTCATCTTCAAACATTTGTGATTCACAGGAAGTCAAAATACCTACATTAACAGGAGTTTGGAAGACACTGATTCCAGACCTTATGGATGACGTTATGGTGCTCAAGGTGTGAGTTGAGGAAATAACTGCAAATGTGGTGGAAATAGCAAAAGAACTAGAATTATAAGTGGAGCCTGAGGATGCGACTGAGTTAGGAAAACCTCAGGTTAAAACATAAAAGGATAAGGAGTTGCTTCTCATGGAAGAGCAGAGAAAGCAGTTTCTTGCAATGAAATCTGCTCCTGATAAATGTGCTGTGAAGACGATTGACATGACAACAAAGGATTTAAAATATTCTTACTATTTAGTCACTAAGTCCTGTCCAATTCTTTGCAGCCCCATGGATTGCAATGTGCAGTGTGTCCTTGCTCTTCACTCTCTCCCTGAGTTTGCTCATACTCATGTCCATTAGTTCATGATGCCATCCAATCATCACATCCCCTATGACCCCCTTTTCCTCCTGCCTTCAATCTTTCCCAGCATCAGGGTCTTTCCCAATGAGTCAGCTCTTCGCATCAGGTGGCCAAAGTATTGGAGCTTCAGCTTCAGCAACAGTCTTCTAATGAATATTCAGGATTGATTTCCTCTAGGATTGGCTGGTTTGATCTCCTTGCAGTCCAATGGATCTCAAGAGTCTTCTCCAGCACCACAATTCAAAAGCATTTTCCCAACCCCAGGGACCAAACCTGTATCTCTTACATCTCCTGTATTGGCAAACAGATTCTTCATCACTAGTGTCACCTGAGAAGTCCTTAGAATATTACATAATCCTATTTGATAAATCTTAGCAGGTGGTGTCAGTGGTAAAGAACCCCTCTGCTGATGCAGGAGACATAGAGACGTGGGTTCAATCCCTGGATCAGGAAGATCCCCTGGAGGAGGAAATGGCAATCTACTCAGATATTCTTGCTGGGAGAATCCCATGGACAGAGGAGTCTGGCGCACTACATTCCATAGGGTCACAAAGAATCAGACACAACTGAAACGACTTATCATGCACGCATTTGATGAAGCGGCAGGAGGGTTTAGGAGGGCTGACTCCAATTTTGAAACAAATTATATTATGAGTTAAAATGCTATCAAACAGCATTGCATGCACAAATAAATTGTTCATAAATTAAAGATTCATTTACTGTGGAAAACTTCATTTCCGTCTTATTTTAAGAAATTACCATGGCCACTCCAACCTTCAGCAACTACCACCTTGATCAATCAGCAGTCATCAACGGTGAGGCAAGACCCGCCGGCAGCAAAGATTATAGCTCATTAAAAGCTCAGATGACAGTTTGCAATTTTTATCAATAAGGGCTTTTTAATTAAGGTATGTACATTTTTAAGACATAATACTATTGCACACTTAATGAACTATGGTATAATGCAAACATAACTTGTATGCACTGGGAAACAAAAAAATTATCTTCCCCCTTGATCGCAGTATTCACTTTATTGAGGTGGTCCAGAACCAAACACCCAATATCTCCACGGTACGCCAGTAATGCTTTTGCAGAATAAATTTGAAAGGGAATTTCTTGTGTTTTATTTTCAATTCCACACTAATTCTGTAAACCTACTTCCCTGATTCTTCAACCATGATCTATTCCAATCAGAGGTTATCACATTTCAGGTATTTCTGAGGTAGTAGAAGGGGAAAGCATAAACCGAAAAATGTAGCCATACTTGCAGGCTACTGTGGAGAATCTTAAGCTGAGAAGCTGGGAACCACCGCGCCATTTCAAATTTAAATGAACAGCCAGGGCAGTGTTAGAAGAAGGAGGTGGGAGCCTGCAGGAGAGGAATGAGGAAGAGAAGGAAGGAACACGATGAGGCAGGAAGTGAGTGAGGTTTCGCTAATACTGTTCTGTGATCACATCAGTTTTACCCCCTCCCCAGCCTATGCTTTGCACTGTTTCTGTTTGTCTTTTGGCTGTAACAGCATCTTCTCTGAATGTGAATCTTTAGATACAACTGTCATATATTAGGAAGGCCCCTGATCAGCAGAGCCTTCAAGGCTCCTGAAGAGACAGGGTAACCTCCCGCCATGAATCCCACAGGGTGATAGAAAATGACCTGGAGCAAGTCTCAAAGCACAGGCTCTCTCGTGCTTTGATGCCAGACGCTTACCCTTTCTTCAGCCCACGGCTGTTGTGAACACTGAGAAGAACGCAAAATGCTTTACTCTGTGGATCTCAAGAGCTACTTTCAAGAAAGTTACCAGTCAGATATTACTGCAACAAGGAAAAAGGGTCATAGTTCCTAATTTTCATCCCTGACACCATTTTCACACGGACACCAGGCAGTTGGTACACATGTTTGTCTCTGCAGGCTTTATACTCTATATCTTAATTTCATGGTAAAGTTGAATGCACACCTTTAAACTGCAATTTTGTAAATGGATCTTTAGTTTCACATTGTACAAGAGTCACAGAAAATAAGATGCAATGGATTAGATAGTAAATATTTTTATGGCATACACAAAATACATTTAGGTGTTCAGTTCAGTTTAGTTCAGTTCAGTCACTCAGTAGTGTCCGACTCTTTGCAACCCCATGAATTGCAGCACGCCAGGCCTCCCTGTCCATCACCAACTCCCGGAGTTCACTCAAACTCGTGTTCATCGAGTCAGTGATGCTATCCAGCCATCTCATTCTCGGTTGTCCCCTTCTTCTCCTGCCCCCAATCCCTCCGAGCATCAAGTCTTTTCCAGTGAGTCAACTCTTCGCATGAGGTGGCCAAAGTACTGGAGTTTCAGCTTTAGCATCATTCCTTCCAAAGAAATCCCAGGGCTGATCTCCTTCAGAATGGACTGGTTGGATCTCCTTGCAGTCCAAGGGACTCTCAAGAGTCTTCTCCAACACCACAGTTCAAAAGCATCAATTCTTCAGCCCTCAGCCTTCTTCACAGTCCAACTCTCACATCCATACACGACCACAGGAAAAAACATAGCCTTGACTAGAAGGACCTTAGTCGGCAAAGTAATGTCTCTACTTTTGAATATACTGTCTAGGTTGGTCATAACTTTTCTTCCAAGGAGTAAGCATCCTTTAATTTCATGGCTGCAGTCACCATCTGCAGTGATTTTGGAGCTCCCCAAAATAAAGTCTGACACTGTTTCCACTGTTTCCCCATCTATTTCACATGAAGTGATGGGACCAGATGCCATGATCTTCGTTTTCTGAATGTTGAGCTTTAAGCCAACTTTTTCACTCTCCTCTTTTACTTTCATCAAGAGGCTTTTAGTTCCCCTTCACTTTCTGCCCTAAGGGTGGTGTCATCTGCATATCTGAGGTTATTGATATTTCTCCTGGCAATCTTGATTCCAGCTGTGTTTCTTCCAGTCCAGCGTTTCTCATGATGTACTCTGTATAGAAGTTAAATAAGCAGAGTGACAATAGACAGCCTTGACGTACTCCTTTTCCTATTTGGAACCAGTCTGTTGTTCCATGTCCAGTTCTAACTGTTGCTTCCTGACTTGCATACAGATTTCTCAAGAGGCAGGTCAGGTGGTCTGGTATTCCCATCTCTTTCAGAGTTTTCCACAGTTTATTGTGATCCACACAGTCAAAGCCTTTGGCATAGTCAATGAAGCAGAAATAGATGTTTTTCTGGAACTTTCTTGCTTTTTCGATGATCCAGTGGATGTTGGCCATTTGATCTCTGGTTCCTCTGCCTTTTCTAAAACCAGCTTGAACATCAGGGAGTTCACGGTTCACGTATTGCTGAAGTCTGGCTTGGAGAATTTTGAGCATTACTTCACTAGCGTGTGAGATGAGTGCAGTTGTGCGGTAGTGTGAGCATTCTTTGGCGCTGCCTTTCTTTGGGACTGGGGTGAACACGGACCTTCTCCAGTCCTGCAGCCACTAGATATATCCAATGGTGTCGTCCCTGGTGCCTCAGATGGTGGAGACACTGCTTGCCGTGCAGGAGACCCAAGTTCGATCCCTTGGTCGAGAAGATCCCTTCGTGTAAGAAATGGCAACCCACTCAGTACTTTTGCCTGGGAAGTTCCATGGACAGAGGAGCCTGGCAATCTATACTCTGTGGGGTTGTATAGAATCAAACATGACTGTGTAACTAAACAACAGCAATAATAACTACTTCAAGGTCAATCCAGAGAATCCAGGATAATCTTCCCATCTCAAGATCCATAATATAATTGCATCTGCAATTATATTCCTTTCATGATATAGAGTAACATTCTCAAGTTCCAGGGATTAGGATATGTGTATCTTACCACAGTCACTCACTAAGCTAAATTAAATATCCTATTACATGCCTGTGGAATATGCAAAGCAATTTGAATCTGTCATTTGAAACTTAAAGACAGAAATGTACAAAAGCAGGAAGCAAGCAAACATGTTGACTAGATTTTAAAAGATATAGAAGGAAAACACAAAATGATATCTGAAAAGAAGATAAAATTATAAGGCACTCAAGGAAGAATAACTGTAAAAGAAAAGTAAATAAGACACATTATAAACAGACAAGGGAGGAGACGCAGGAGACTAGGGTTCAATCCTTGGATCGGGAAGATGCCCTGGAGAAGGGATAGGCCACCCAATCTAGCATTCTTGCCTGGAAAATCCCATCGGTGGAGGAGCCTGGCAGGCTACAGTCCATGGGATTGCAAAGAATCGGACATGAATGAGCAACTTCACTATTATATAAACAGACAAGAGAGTGAAAATGAGATGACAATGTTAAAAAAGAGTCAGAGAGAAAACAGTTGAAATGGAAAAGAAGGAAAGACACCATGAAACGCACTAGAAAAGAAGAGGAAAACATCTGAACAGAATAGATGTGCAAAATTATGACCTAAGAAAAATTCCTAGACATAATACAAAACTTGAAAGGTCCCACCAACTTGCCAAAAACGTGGATGGGCAAGAATCAGTTTTGAGGTATGTGTTACTAAAATGATTAGAATTCAAAGGGAAAGAATATATCCTGAGTGTTTCCAGGCAAAAGGATGAAATAACAGAAGGATAAGATAATTATACAGGCATCAGTCTTCAAAACAACTTACACATCAAGGCACGATGGAGCAGCAGTTCCTAAAAGCAGAGTTAATGAAAGCTTTCTTTCTTTCTTTTTTGCTCTTTATTTTATTTTACTTTATTTTACTTTATAATACTGTATTGGTTTTGCCATACATCAACAGGAATCCGCCACGTGTGTACACATGTTTCCCATCCTGAAGCCCCCTCCCACTTCCCTCCCTGTACCATCCCTCTGGGTCATCCCAGGGCACCAGCCCCAAGCATCCTGTATCCTGCATCGAACCTGGACTGGCGATTCATTTCTTATATGATATTAAACATATTTCTATGCCATTCTCCCAAATCATCCTACCCTCTCCCTCTCCCACAGAGTCCAAAAGTCCATTCTATACATCTGTGTCTCTTTTGCTGTTTCGCATACAGGGTCATCGTTACCATCTTTCTAAATTCCATATATATGTGTTAGTATACTGTATTGGTGTTTTTCTTTCTGGCTTACTTTACTCTGTGTAATCGGCTCCAGTTTCATCCACCTCATTAGAACTGATTCAAATGTATTCTTTTTAATGGCTGAGTAATACTCCATTGTGTATATGTACCACAGCTTTCTTATCCATTCATCTGCTGATGCTTTCTTTATTAAGTACCAAGTTTGTTGGGAAATAATTTTTAACACTCGGGTGCTCAGAGAAGGTTGCACTCATGCATTCTCTCTGTGGAGTCTACTAGAAATGAACTTGACCCAACGAGGATGCAAAGCTTTGACCAACAGAGCAATAGTGAGTGTTTTATACATTGAATTTTACAACTAAGTCTAAAACAAAATGTGACAGAAGAATATGCACACATTATATGCTCTGGTAAAATAAAGCACGTGACTGAAGAACAGGAGCACATGTGAGAGAGAGGAAAAAAGGGAATAAGTCATGGATTGCTGTGTAGAGATACCAATGAATGCTGGCCAGACAGTGATAGGTGAGTAAAAGCACGAGAAAGGGGGATTGAGAGCACTTTAAAAAGTTTAAAAGTAGGGTGCAGCATGCTTGGGGCTGGTGCATGGGGATGACCCAGAGAGATGTTGTGGGGAGGGAGGCGGGAGGGGGGGTCATGTTTGGGAACGCATGTAAGAATTAAAGATTTTAAAATTAAAAAAAATTAAAAAATAAAAAAAAATAAAAACAATAAAAAAATAAGAAAAATTAAAAAAATAAAAACAAAGCATATGTGATATGTGAAAAAAAAAAATAAAGTTATCTCCAGAACAAACAGCAAAAGCAGAAACTGAAATCTTCATGTTTACCAAAATGAAAATTTAAAGCAGAGAAGACACGCCGAATGCAGAAAGAAGCACAGTAAACCCGAAACGCACAGTAAACGTGGAGCAACGAAGCAGCTGAGCCCACATGTATCCATCACAGCAGAAGCTTATGGGCCTCGCTTGTGTTCTGAAGGAAATGCTTTCCCAAGTTGGGTGAGGGCGCTTCCCTGGCGCTCCAGTGCTGAGGACTTGGCCTTCCAGCGCAGGAGGAGTGAGTCTGACCCCTGGCACGGGGGCTAAGTTCCCCCATTCCCCACGCTCAAAAAATCAGAACAAAACAGAAGCAGTATCATAAGAAATTCAATATAAGCTTTAAAAATGGTCCACACCAAAAAAATCTTTTTTAAAAATTGGATCAGGAAGCAAAATCTACCTCAATGTGTATGCAAGAGAATACCTAAAACAGTGATTCAAAAAGGCTAAAAATAAAGATGAGGACAGAGGCAAAGGAGAGTTACACGAAAGCATCGGTTATAATTCTGACAGCCAAATAAAACTGAATTCAGACCAAAAAAGAAAAAAATTAAGAGAGCTGTATTATGCTAAGAGAAGACGCTTGGGAGAAAACAGTGTTGCGTTCTATGTCTAATTCTCTCCATAAGGTTGAGATCACAGGGGAGAAAATGGAACCCCCATATTCCCGCATATGCAATGGTAATGATAACTTGATCACGCAGATATTACTGTCTTTCTGAAATAAACACAATCTACCCTTAGATAATGGGGAAGCAATTCCTGGTATCAACCAAACGTCAGCATTAAGCTGAGTAGCATATCCACGTGCTATTTGCACCCGTGTCCAGAGTATTCTCAAGCGCGCCTCGAGAGGAGTTTTTAAGGATATATCATGTAAAACTAAGAACTTCCTGACTCTTTTGGACTTCTGAGATGACTGAACTATATTTCATGTGTGGATTTCCAAAGGGAGTAACCTGTAGACTCCTGCGGTAACACACCAAGGAATGATTGACAGACGTCCACCTGCTGCTGCTGCTGCTGCTGCGTCACGTCGGTCATGTCCAGCTCTGTGCAGCCCACCGGGCTCCCCGTCCCTGGGATTCTCCAGGCAGGAACACTGGAGTGGGCTGCCATTGCCTTCTCCGAGATATAGGACTGCTGCTGCTAAGTCGTGTCCATTGTGTCCGACTCTGTGCGACCCCATAGACAGCAGCCCACCAGGCTCTCCCACCCCTGAGATTCTCCAGGCAGGAACACTGGAGTGGGCTGCCATTTCCTTCTCCAATGCATGAAAGTGAAAAGTGAAAGTGAAGTCACTCAGTCGTGTCCGACTCTTCACCACCCCATGGACTGCAGCCCACCAGGCTCCTCCATCCATGGGATTTTCCAGGCAAGAGTATTGGAGTTGGGTGCCATCGCCTTCTCTGAAAAATTAATCCCACCAATACTGTCTCTAATAGTTTGCCACCTACAGAATTTCCAGACGTATTTTCAGTTTGCAAAGTAAATAGAGAATTGGGAGCCTCAGTCAATCTTGACTAGAAGTTGGAACTATTCATTGCAACAGTAGAACCTGGAAGAACAGGCATTCAGAGATGTGAGTATATTTGTGAAATCTAGGGAAATGGTGTAGATGACCCTCTGTACAAAGCAGAAGTAGAAACACAGGCCTAGGGAACATGTGCACGGGCACAAGGAAAGGGGGAGGGTGAGAGGGGAACTGGAGACTGGAGACTGGCACGTGTGTACTCTCGACACGAAGTATAGAATCGATGACTAATGAGAGTCTTCCGTCTGGAACGGGGAGCTCTCTTCAGTGTTCGGTGGGGATCTAGAAGGGAAGGAAATCCAAAACAGAGGGGATATATGGATACGTATAGCTGATTCACTTTGCTGTACAGTAGAAAGTAACACAGCATTGTAAAGCAACTATATTCCACTAAAAATTATTTTTAAGGAAACAAAGATGTGAGCTGATTTTATAGGATTTGAGGACACATTTGGGCATATAAATTATCAGATTTACAAAACCCCCTGAGTGAAGTATCTATTTATGCAAACATAAAGCAAAATTCATAATAGAAAACCCAGTATTGTTGTATTTGTGACTGTAAGGCCTAATCAATGCAACAATATAAATATAAAAATTAAATATATTGCAATCATGAATTTATTCATTGTCTTTTCTTGTAGATGAACAGCTATACTTTTTTTATCAAGAGAATAAAAATTTAACTTTTAACATTGTAAATAGGGTGATCACGTATTCTAAGAGTTTAAATAGTAAAAATGAGAATGATCCCAATTCCATTACTAGCATGACCCAGACAACACCAAAAGAGAAGGCTAAGTGCCTGTGTTAATAACAGGTGGAAATACAGCTGGATGAGGAAGGCGAATGATCAGAACAGAGCATGTTAATAATACGCACGGAAGAACTTGGACATGAACTGGGTGGAGAAGTAGACAGTCTCACAAGTTTGGGATTAGATATGCAAGTCCTCCTAAACCAATTAAAAGCTTTTTTATCTCCCCCAGTGATATTGATGCTCAATAAAAAGCAACCACTGAATCAACGTGACATTCTTCACTTCACTTATCTAACGGGCTTCCCGGGTGTCCTTGTGGTGAAGAGCCCGCCCTGCCCATGTGGCAGGCCTAAGCAATGTGAGTTCCATCCCCAGGTCAGGAAGATCCTCTGGAGGAGGAAATGGCAACCCACTCCAGCCCTCCTGCCTAGAGAATCCCATGGACAGAGGAGCCTGGTGGGTTGCAGTCCATAAGGTTGAAAAGAGTTGGACACGACTGAAGCAACTTAGCAAGCCCACGTCTCTTCTGGCTTTTTCAAATTAATAATTGGCAAGTAGAACCCTGGGTCTACTGTAGGATAGTTAGCCTGGATTCAATGAAAGACTACTAGGGAGAGTGAAATAGAGAAGCTTAACATTGATAGAGCTGCCTGTGGCTCAGATCGTGAGCTCCTTATTGCCAAATTCAGACTGAAATTGAAGAAAGTAGGGAAAACCGCGAGACCATTCAGGTATGACCTAAATCAAATCCCTTATGATTATACAGTGGAAGTGAGAAATAGATTTAACAGTCTAGATCTGATAGATAGAGTGCCTGATGAACTATGGAATGAGGTTCATGACATTGTACAGGAGACAGGGATCAAGACCATCCCCATGGAAAAGAAATGCAAGAAAGCAAAATGGCTGTCTGGGGAGGCCTTACAAATAGCTGTGAAAAGAAGAGAGGTGAAAAACAAAGGAGAAAAGGAAAGATATAAGCATCAGAATGCAGAGTTCCAAAGAATAGCAAGAAGAGATAAGAACGCCTTCTTCAGCGATCAATGCAAAGAAATAGAGGAAAACAACAGAATGGGAAAGACTAGAGCTCTCTTCCAGAAACTTAGAGATACCAAGGGAACATTTCATGCAAAGATGGGCTCAATAAAGGACAGAAATGGTCTGGACCTAATAGAAGCAGAAGATATTAAGAAGAGGTGGCAAGAATACATGGAAGAACTGTACAAAAAGATCTTCATGACCCAGATAATCATGATGATGTGATCACTAATCTAGAGCAAGACATCTTGGAATGTGAAGTCAAGTGGGCCTTAGAAAGTATCACTACGAACAAAGCTAGTGGAGGTGATGGAATTCCAGTGGAGCTATTTCAAATCCTGAAAGATGATGCTGTGAAAGTGCTGCACTCAATATGCCAGCAAGTTTTGAAAACTCAGCAGTGGCCACAGGACTGGAAAAGGTCAGTTTTCATTCCAATCCCAAAGAAAGGCAATGCCAAAGAATGCTCAAACTACCGCACAATTGCACTCATCTCACATGCTAGTAAAGTAATGCTCAAAATTCTCCAAGCCAGGCTTCAGCAATATGTGAACCGTGATGTTCAAGCTGGTTTTAGAAAAGGCAGAGGAACCAGAGATCAAATGGCCAACATCCACTGGATCATGGAAAAAGCAAGAGAGTTCCAGAAAAACATCTATTTCTGCTTCATTGACTATGCCAAAGCCTTTGACTGTGTGGATCACAAGAAACTGTGGAAAACTCTGAAAGAGATGGGAATATCAGACCACCTGACCTGCCTCTTGAGAAATCTGTATGCAAGTCAGGAAGCAACAGTTAGAACTGGACATGGAACAATAGACTGGTTCCAAATAGGAAAAGGAGTATGTCAAGGCTGTCTATTGTCACTCTGCTTATTTAACTTCTATGCAGAGTACATCATGAGAAACACTGGACTGGAAGAAACACAAGCTGGAATCAAGATTGCCGGGAGAAATATCAGTAATATCAGATATGCAGATGACACCACCCTTAGGGCAGAAAGCGAAGAGGAACTAAAAGCCTCTTGATGAAAGTAAAGAGGAGAGTGAAAAATTTGGCTTAAAGCTCAACATTCAGAAAACGAAGATCATGGCATCTGGTCCCATCACTTCATGGGAAATAGATGGGGAAACAGTAGAAACAGTGTCAGACTTTATTTTGGGGGGCTCCAAAATAACTACAGATGGTGACTGCAGCCGTGAAATTAAAAGACGCTTACTCCTTGGAAGAAAAGTTATGACCAACCTAGATAACATATTCAAAAGCAGAGACATTACTTTGCTGACTAAGGTCCGTCTAGTCAATGCTATGGTTTTTCCTGTGGTCATGTATGGATGTGAGAATTGGACTGTGAAGAAGGCTGAGGGCTGAAGAATTGATGCTTTTGAACTGTGGTGTTGGAGAAGACTCTCGAGAGTCCCTTGGACTGCAAGGAGATCCATCCAGTCCATTCTGAAGGAAATCAGCCCTGGGATTTCTTTGGAAGGAATGATTCTAAAGCTGAAGCTCCAGTACTTTGGCCACCTCATGCGAAGAGTTCACTCATTGGAAAAGACTCTGATGGTGGGAGGGATTGGGGGCAGAAGGAGAAGGGGACGACCCAGGATGAGATGGCTGGATGGCATCACGGACTCGATGGACGTGAGTCTGAGTGAACTCCGGGAGCTGGTGATGGACAGGGAGGCCTGGCGTGCTGCGATTCATGGGGTCGCAAAGAGTTGAACACGACTGAGCGACTGAACTGAACTGAACATTGATAGATCTTGAAAGAAGTATGCGGCATGCCTCAAGGGTCCACATGGGGAAGTCAACGCAGGGCTCAGGCAGAGACAGCTACAGGGCTTAGGACTGTCTGGGTAGTGACGCTAAGGCTGAGTGAGTCCATTCAAATGAAAACAGTGGAGCTTTAACAAGCTCCTCGGGAGTCTTCTCTAAGAATCACACAATGGAGGGCCCTGGGAGAAGAGGAGACTTGACAGCAAGGGCCGTTGGTAAGGTTACATCCGAAACTTACATTTGCTTGTCACTCTGCCAGCTATTATCTAGAGTGTGAAAGGATTTCAATCTGAAATGACATGGAGAATCTCACACATTTAAGGCGGCAGGGGGCAAGGTGGGCAAAGGGGAGAATCTCAAGAACAGGGAGACTCATTTCCCCTGCCTGATCTACAGAAAACTGCAATTGATCTCCTGACCAATGACTGTCTGCCAAGAGTCCCTCCCCCCTTAAGCCAATTAGCTTACAACATGAACTCTAATCTGGACATCCCACCCTCAGGCAGTCTTTGCATTCCCTGCCTGTAAATACAACCCATCCCAAACTCTCACCAGACTTGCCCATAGTTGGCTGCAATTTGCATTTCCCAAATTATTTTATTTTTTTATCCACTCTTCCCCCCACCCCCCACCCGGCCCCTGAAATCTCAACATTCAGAAAACAAAGATCTTGGCATCTGGTCCCATCACTTCATGGGAAATAGATGGGGAAACAATGAAAACAGTGACAGACTATTTTTTCTGGGCTCCAGAATCACTGCAGATGGTGACTGCAGCCATGAAATTAAAAGACACTTACTCCTTGGAAGAAAAGTTATGACCAATCTAGATAGTATATTCAAAAGCAGAGACATTACTTTGCTAACAAAGGTCCATCTAGTCAAGGCTATTGTTTTTCCAGTAATTATGTATGGATGTGAGAGCTGGACTATAAAGAAATCTGAGCACCAAAGAATTGATACTTTTGAACTGTGGTGTTGGAGAAGACTCTTGAGAGTCCCTTGGACTGCAAGGAGATCCAACCAGTCCATCCTAAAGGAGATTAGTCCTGGGTGTTCATTGGAAGGACTGATGTTGAAGCTGAACTCTGATACTTTGGCCACCTCATGCAAAGAACTGACTCATTGGAAAAGACCCTGATGCTGGGAAAAACGGAAGGCAGGAGCAGAAGGGGATGACAGAGGATGAGGTGGTTGGAGGGCATCACTGACTCGATGGGCATGAGTTTAAGTAAACTCCAGGTGTTGGTGATGGACAGGGAGGCCTGGTGTGCTGCAGTCCATGGGGATGCAAGGAGTCAGACATGACTGAGCGACTGAACTGAAGTCAAATGAAGACTATCTTCCCATATAGGCCATTATAGAGTATTGCGTAGAGTCCCCCATACTATACAGCAGGTCCTTTTTATTTTTTTTAACAAGTTTTTAATTGGTGCAAAATTGCTTTACAATTTTCTGTTGGTTTCTACCATACCACAGCATGAATCAGTCATAATTATGCGTATATTCCTTCCCTTCTGAGCCTCCTTCCCTTCCTCTCATCCCACCCCTCTAGGTTACCACCAGGCTGGGCTCCCTGTGTTATTTAGCAACTTCCCACGATCTGTGTTACACATGTTAGTGTGTGTATGTCAATGCTCTTTCCTCATTTCGTCCTACGCTCACCTTCCCCCTCCATTTTCATAAGTCTGCTCTCCACTAGGTCCTTCAGTATCATTTTTCTAGATTCCATGTGTATGTGTTAATATATGATACTGGTTTTTCTCTTTCCACTCACTTCATTCTGTATAACAGGCTCTCGGTTTACCCACTTCGCCACAACTGGCTCAAGTCAATTCATTTTTATGGCTGAGTAATATTCCATCGTATAAATGGACTATAACTTTTCCCATTCATCTGTCAGTGGACCTCTAGGTTGCTTCTGTGACCTCGATTTTAAGCATTGCTTCAATGAACATTGCATGAGGTCCATGGGATTTAAGCTTGCCCTCGTTTACCTCTTTACCCAGACTGGCAAGGGTACTTGCAAGAGAGGGCCCCATCCTGGCAGAGCACAGTGGAGGCCAAGACGGCACCTCCAGTCAGTGGGCTGCCCTCTGGACGATAGTGCATCGCTCTGCTTCTTATGCAATGAAAATGTGTTGCTGCATTTCCTAGTTCAGAGATGCAAGCTGAACTGTCTTATGAGTAAATAACAGGAGAAATTTTGAAAATCTTTTGGTTCCTTGGAGTGTATAGCCTTTTCTGTCATATCTTATTAACAATCATATATTTTATAGTATCTCAAGTGATGAGCTGAATCATAGAAAAAGCAAGCAAATGAAAATGTTATCCTTAGCTATCAGGTACTTTGATTTGAAGAAGATAGTTTGAAATTGGTTTCTAAATTTCTGTGAAGATTTTAATGAAACATGAGTACATGTAAAAAAAAAAATTGTTGATATCCTGTCCAAATACCCTCTAAACTTTGCTCATTAAACTGTTGATTTGGCCAATAAAGCAAATTTTGAAAAATTCCATTCAGTTTATAAACATCTTACAAAATAAAACAAAAGGATTTTATGTTGTTGAATTTCCTGCAAACCTTTACTCAACAGTGCTAAAATGAGTGGTTTGCTTGTCTGTGAGAGAGAGGATTTCATAGTGAGAATTTGTTTTTTTAATCACTTTTCAGTTTCCTTGAAATGTGCAGAGGAACATTTACGGTGTTTTAGACTTCATTGGAATAAAAGATGATAGCCATTCACATATCTGGAGGATGACTGTGATGAAGGGAGTCGTCGTGTCTGCCTCTTTCCGACCCCATGGACTGCAGCCCGCCAGGCTCCTCTGTCCATGGGATTCTCCAGGCGTGAATACTGGCGCGGGTTGCCGTTTCCTTCTCCAGGGGATCTTCCTGACTCAGAGATTGGTCTCCTGTGGCTGACCTTATGTGTCTACTGCACTGTGGGTGATTCTTAACCACTGAATCACAGGAGATACATTAAAATGTTGGCCTATTGTAAAATCATATTTCAAAAGTTTGGGACAAGAAAAATGTTCTTCAGTTCAGAAATATTTACATGGAGGATGGAAAAATGGGAAAAGAATTACAATAAAACAGACACTTGTGTGCTGTTTCTCTTAAACTGTTTAATGATCTTAAAGGGGCCATAATGAGTCACAAAAAGGATGACTTGACTGCTCATGAGTTATTTGGTATTATGTGTGGGTCGCAGCAAAAATTCATATAATGAAATACATGACACATTTACTGGAAATTCAAAAGTGCGTCTACAGAAAAGGGAAGCCAAGTTTAATAGGACTTTCTCAATATCTTTACAAAAACTGTAATTTAAAATTTGGAATCCAATTTTGATTTTACAAGTTCAAATTATCTCTGGGTATTAAAACCATTTTCCTGTAGAAATGCAGCTTATGATGAAATCCATTGAACTTCTGAATGCTTAAAAATGATGGGTATTTAGACATGGCAAACCTATATAAAAACTTTATAGATGAAAATGACCTAAACGGCAAGCTGTTCATCTGCCAAACAAGCATATAGACACAATGCGGATGACTTCATTGCGCTTTTTATTTTAGTCACTATAAAAGGCATGTAGCTGCATCTTGTTCTTTCAATTTGTAGTTCATTAATGACATATGATGTTAGCATCTTTCTCTTATGTTTATTTGCCATCTGTGCATTTTCTTTGTTGAGTTTCAAATATTGTTCACATTTTATAATTGGGCTTTTTCTTTTTTATTGAAGTTTTTGGGGTTGTATAGATTATTTTTTAAAGCACTTAAGACAATTTAAATATAAGTCTAAACAGATTTGCTCTCAAAGTCCACGATGATGCAGAAATGCATTCTTTCTTCCAGATACGCGCCAGCATCTTCCAAGTTTTCTCTTAGTGGAGAAAAAGGGTCTGATGTTTCATTCATATGCATCCTTCTTATCTACCAAACAATCCGCAACGTTGATGCAGCAAGAGTGGGCACCCTTGTCTTTTCCTGGTCTTAGAGGAAAAACTTTACACTTTTCACCACCGAGCATGAAGTTAGTTGTTGGTTTGTCATGTGTGGCCTTTTTTATGTTGCGCTAAAGTGAAAAAGCTGGCTTAAAGCTCAACATTCAGAAAACAAAGATCACAGCATCTGGTCCCATCACTTCATGGGAAATAGATGGGAAACAGTGGAAACAGTGTCAGACTTTATTTTGGGGGGCTCCAAAATCACTGCAGATGGTGACTGCAGCCATGAAATTAAAAGATGCTTACTCCCTGGAAGAAAAGTTATGACCAACCTAGATAGCATATTCATAAGCAGAGACATTACTTTGCCGACTAAGGTCCGTCTAGTCAAGGCTATGGTTTTACCTGTGGTCATGTATGTATGTGAGAGTTGGACTGTGAAGGAGGCTGAGCACCGAAGAATTGATACTTTTGAACTGTGGTGTTGGAGAAGACTTGAGAGTCCCTTGGACTGCAAGGAGATCCAACCAGTCCATTGTGAAGGAGATCAGCCCTGGGATTTCTTTGGAAGGAATGATGCTAAAGCTGAAGCTCCAGTACTTTGGACACCTCATGCGAAGAGTTGACTGATTGGAAAAGACTCTGATGGTGGGAGGGATTGGGGGCAGGAGGAGAAGGGGACAACAGAGGATGAGATGGCTGGATGGCATCACGGACTCGATGGGCGCAAATCTGAGTGAACTCCGGGAGTTGGTGATGGACAGGGAGGCCTGGCATGCTGCGATTCATGGGGTTGCAAAGAGTCGGACACGACTGAGCGACTGAACTGAACTGAACTGAATGTTCTCTCTATACCCACTACTGTTGAGTTTTGACTTCTTCATATATTGTCCATGCAAGTCCTCTGTCTGACATGATTTTAGCAAATGTCTTTTCTCAATCAGTAACTTATCTTTTCATTCTCTTAATAGTGCCTTCATAGCATGTTTAATTTCAATGATATTCCACTTATCAATTTTTCTTGGTTGATTGTGCTTTTGGTGTTATAACTGAAAAAACTCCAGGAGCTTGTAACTCTTAAGCTGGGCAGTGCTGAGCCTCCAGCAATTAGTACTTGAGTATTCCTTCTGGTACACAGTTCAGTCGTGTTTTTGCTCCAAGTAAGCTGTGAATCCCTTTAGTCAACTGTCTCTTCAATGTTAGGGTAGGGTCTTGATCTATAACCTCAATTCTTTGATAGATCAAGGAATAGTTGGTGATTTTCAGTTTGTTTTCCTTTTTTTCCTATTTCAGGGACAGGATTCATAGCTTCCCACCTCTTTACATGTCAGACCAGAAGCCAGGAGTCCCTGGGTGACATTATTGGAAAATTGATAATTAATTCCTACAAACTGAAAAGGACTGCCATTGCTGGTAAGTAAAACCCTAAGCACTCCATGCTCTTATACTTCTGTTGAAAGCCTGTTTAGTTTGATGCTGCCATATTAGACTAGCACCAAGAATCAACGTATTATAGTTTTGATAAGAACAAAATTTCAAGTCAAAGTGAATTTTACCTTTAACTGTGTTCAATTTTGCCACTACATAAAAGAATAAAAAGATATCCTAAAGGCAAAATGAAGTTCAGAGAAGTATTACTGAAAAGAAACAGAAAGATTAAAAGTATCCTATTCTATTGTGGAATGGAAAAAAAAACCCACATCATTATTATTTTTAAATAAAATTTAGGTAATATTTATGTAACTGTCCATTATGTTGATGCTCTCCTTTAAAAATTCTTAAATTTTTGTACCTCTAGAATATAGAATAATGTGACCTGAAAAATAAAGAATTTTTAAAGTTAAACAGCAAAATCAAAGGGCAGAAAGGAACATAAAATTACTGCTATGTTTTTCCCACATGTTGCCGTTTATTAACCCTACTGTTAGTTCCTATTAATTGTCCCTGTTACTAGCCCTATTGTTGTTGTGCTGAAATAATAGCTGTAGGTAACAGAGGATTCCCAGGAGGAGCTAGTGATGAAAAAACCCACTTGTCAATGCAGGAGACGTGGGTTTGAACCTCGGGTCAGGAAATATTGTGCAGGAGAGCATGGGTACCCACTCCAGTATTCTTGCCTGGAGAATCTCAACGACAGAGGAACCTTGTGGGCTACAGTCCATATAGTCACAAGGAGTCGGACACAGCAGAGAATAATGACAATAAAAAAATTAGATAACAGAAAGGAATACAGAACCTCAAGCATCTGTTTTTCATATTTTTGTGTTAAAGTAATAACTCATAATTTAATATGTAGACAATTATTTCATATATTCTATTATTATAATATTTTTGTCTATTATTATAATATTTTTGTCTGATATGCCTCTGTCCTGAGCTGCCTTTCTAAAATTCAGTCACCCTATTTAACCTTCACACTAAGAAGTGTAGGCTTTCTCATGGAAACGGGAGCTCGAGGCAACGGCCGAGGAGCCAGCAAAGAGGCAGGTAGAACAGATGCTGTGGTGAAACCCCAAGAGCTATCCGAGCCCACAAAGTATCTGCCACTCATTTTAATAAAATCCATCCAATATTGCCAGCCTTCTGCGAGACCACAGGGAATAGAGGGAGGCGATTTATACACAAGATTGAAAATGGGTGGGCAAGAGAATATGAACTCTATACACCAACAGTACTCCACGATGAAAATGTACAAGAAATACGTGAAATCTTGGTGCTGACAAGGACGTTGATCAAAGGTGAGGCACAGTGTCTAGAGCATCACCCAACTGGAACCACAGAAGAGGGCTTCTACATAGCTAGGGTGGCAGAAACAGCGACAGTTTAAAAACTACCTGTGAGCATGGAAGACCTCTACAGACGCCTAGAACTGTTGAGAGAAATAAGAAAGCCTAAAGAACTTGCATAGATGGAGGCAAGGTATAATGACAGAGAACACGCTGCGATAAAGGTGGTGGGCTGCAAGCTAGCAATGACGTTTGTATTAATTTGACCTTATTTACACATAAGGAGGAGGAAGCTGGGTGACATTCAGATGTCTGTATCTATAAGGCTACCTTTGTTAACTGAATATCCTTACAGTGAAATTCAAATCCTTATAGTGAAATTCAGATCCTTATAGTGCAAAAATATTGTGTCTTCCTCCCCAGCATGCTTTCTGTCTTTGGAAACTAATGGGTTCATCTTCCTATGTGAGTCACCCTATCCTCGTGGTCTGAGTGAAACGGAACGTGCTGGGGCTGCAGTGGTCGGCATGTGACACGGCACAGGCGCTCACAGCATCCAGGGTCTGGTCACGGGGACTCTCACGGGGCAGTTGACTCATAAAGGCCCACACAGTTCAGTTCAGTTCAGTCACTCAGTTGTGTTGTGTCCAACTTTTTGTGACCCCATGGACTGCAGCACACTAGGCTTCCTGGTCCGCCACATCTCCTGGAGCTTACTGAAAACCATGTCCATTGAGTCAGTGATGCCATCCAACCAGCTCATCCTCTGTCATCCCCTTCTCCTCCCACCTTCAATCTTTCCCAGCATCAGGGTCTTTTCCAATGAGTCAGTTCTTTGCATCAGGTGGCCAAAGTATTGGAGTTTCAGCTTCAGCATCAGTCCTTCCAGTGAATATTCAGGACTGATCTCCTTTAGGATGGACTGGTTGGATCTCCTTGCAGTCCAAGGGACTCTCGAGAGTTTTCTTCAACACCACAGTTCACAAGCATCAACTCTTCGGTGCTCAGCTTTCTTGTTATGACCAACCTAGACAGCATATTAAAAAGCAGAGACATTACTTTGTCAACAAAGGTCCGTCTAGTCAAGGCTATGGTTTTTCCAGTAGTCATGTATGGATGTGAGAGTTGGACTGTAATGAAAGCTGAGTGCTGAAGAATTGGTGCTTCTGAACTGTGGTGTTGGAGAAGACTCTTGAGAGTCCCTTGGGCCGTGAGTAGATCCAACCAGTCCATCCTAAAGGAGATCAGTTCTGAGTGTTCATTGGAAGGACTGATGCTGAAGCTGAAACTCCAATACTTTGGCCACCTGATGAGAAGAGCTGACTCATTTGAAAAGACCCTGATGCTGGGAAAGATTGAGGGCAGGAAGAGAAGGGGATGAGAGAGGATGAGATGGTTGAATGGCATCACTGACTCAATGGATGAGTTTGGGTGGGCTCCGGGAGTTGGTGATGGACAAGGAAGCCTGGCGTGCTGCAATTCATGGGGTCAAAAAGAGTCGGACACGACTAAGTGACTGAACTGAACTGAATAATGAGTGATGTTGACCAGCTTTTCATCTGTTTATTAGTCATCTGTATGTCTTCTTTGGAGAAATGTCTGTTTAGGCCTTCTGCCTACTTTTTGATTAGGTTGTTTTTCTGGTATTGCGCTGTATAAGCTGCTTGTATATTTTGGAGATTAATCCTTTGTCCGTTGATTCCTTTGGTATTATTTTCTCCCATTCTGAGAGTTGTTATTTCACCTAATTTATATTTTCTTTGCTGTGTCAAAGGGTTTAAGGGAATCAGGCCCTGCTTGTTCATTTCTGCTTTTATTTCCATTTTTCTAGGAGGTGGTCATAGCGGACCTCACTGTGATTTACGTCACGGAGTGTGCCGCTTGTACTGTGTTCTAGGAGCAGCTTTATCGTTTCTGGCCTTTAGCCCGCTTTGAGTGTATTGTTGTGTATTATGTTAGGAGGTGTTCTGGTTTCCTTGTTGTGCTTGTAGCTGTCCAGTTTTCACTTAGCACTCCGCTTAAACTTGTTTTGCTTGCGCGTTTGACTGCATGGTGCCTAAAGGTGCGTCATCATAGCGTCTTCCACATAAGCTCCCCTCGGTGTTCTTTAAGTTTATAAAGTGAAACATTTTACTCACGATTAGTTGGAATCCAGAAAACTTTTTTTTTTTTTTAACATTTTAATGTTGTTCATCTTTTTTGTATGCCTCGTTGAATAGGTTTTCCCTCAGTCTCTTATGAACAGCTCCAGGCTGGGTTTTGTGCTATGATGTAGACTAACACTGTGCACGCCTGCAGCTGGTGGCCACAGCGGCTCCATTCTCAGCTATTCCGCGACCTGCTAGCTGTCTCCTCCTCGTCATCTTGTTCCAGTTTCTCGGCCCACTCGGCCATGATCAAAATTATTTATGAATCGCTGAATATTGAATTCTACTTGGTACTATTTTGTTAAGAAATTTTACATCTCTATTCAAGAGGGATATTGGGTTGTGTTTTAACTTATCTTTTTTTTTTTTAGTGCTATCTTTGTTTTCGTTATCAGGGTTACTAACTTCACAGAATAAACTGGGAAATTTTCTCTTCATCTTAGTATTTTCTTCGGAAGAGATTATGAATTGTTAATTCTTTAAACATGAGGTAGAATTCTTCAATGAAACCATCTGGACTTGGATACATTTTTAAGGATGTTATTAATTATAAATTTAATGTACTAAATAGTTTCAGGGTATTTCAAATTATTTATTTCATGTTGTATGAGTTGTACTATTTTGTGATGTTTGAGAAATTTGTATATATTTTTTAAGTTGTCAAATTTATGGGTGTATAATTGTTACTAGTATAACTTTATTATCCTTCGGGAGTCTGTACTATCGTGATATTTTCTATCTCGTTTCTAATATTAGTAATTTGTGCTTTCTTTCTCTCTCTCTCTCTTTGTCAGTCTTACTAGAGAGTTGATAGTTTTATTATTTAAAAGAGAACTTTGTCTCATGGATTTTATCTACTGTTCTTGCTTGTTTTCACCTTCATTGATTTTATCTGTTATCTTTATTTTCTTCCTTATAACCACTTTGGAATTATTGTGCCCCCTTTTTCTAAGTCCTTGAGATCTGAGATATATAAATGATTAGATGCTTCTCCTCTTATATAATGTAATATTCAACACTGTAAATTTCCCTCTCAAAACTGCTACAGTTGTATCCATAAATTTCATGCCATAGTGTTATTTTTATTCAAGTTCAATGTATCTTTAATTTCTTTTGAAGCTTCCTCTTTAACTCAAGAGTCATTTAGAAAGGTTTCACTTGGTTTCCAACTATTTAGAGATTTCCCATTTATATTTCTGTTATTACTTTTGGCTTGATCCCAGTGCTCTCAAAGAACATAATTTGTATAAGTCTTTTCAATTTCTGTTTTGATGTACAATACAGCCTTTCTTAGTACATGTCCTGTGGGCACTTGGAAAGAATGCATACTCTGATGTTGAGTAGAATCTTTTAGCAAATGTAACTGAGATCCTCTTGGTTGATGCTTTTCAGTTCTTTAATGCCTAGCTGATTACCTCTTTAGCTGTTCTGTCAGTTATGAGAATGGTGCTAAATCTGTACTTAAATTTTGAGATTCTTCTATTTCCTTTCTGCTTTTGTCAGTGCCCGCTTCGTCTGACAGGTCAGTTGTCTGCTGCACACACGTGGGATTGCTCTGCAGCACGACGGACTTGCCTGTCACCGTTGACTATGATTCTGTTTCCCTGGTTATTTTCTTTGCTGTAAAGCCTACAGAACTTAGTATTAATAGAGTCAGTCTTTCTTTCCTCTGAAGAATCTTGGCATCTGATATACTACCTTCCAGCATTTTATTTTTGACCTCCCTCTGGTTGAGGTGAGTTTCTTACAGATAGCATATGGTTGGCTCATGTCATCTTTTCAATATATTAGGATATTGTTTTTCCTTTTCTGGAAATGTCTCCATCACCATGGCAGACCAGCTGAGTTGGTGAGACGTTGGTTTCGAAGTCACTTTTGTGATTTATCAGCATTAGGTTTGGTAAGGACACACACTTATCTCCTCCTATGAAGATACTCTCACAGCTATTAGTTGGAAGCGTGAAATCATACTTCTTTGCACACGTGCATGCTGTCACTTCAGTCATGTCTGACTCTTTGGAGTGTGGCCCACCAGCCTCCTCTGCCCATGGGGATTCTCCAGGCGAGCATACTGGAGTGGATTGCTGTGCCTTCTCCAGGCAAGCACACTGGAGTGGATGTGGGGATTCTCCAGGCAAGCACACTGGAGTGGATGCTGTGCCTTCTCCACAGGATCTTCCCAAGCCAGGGAAGTCTCTCACGGCTCATGTCTAAGCTGCACTGGCAGTGGGTTCTTTACCACGAGTGCCACCTGGGAAGACAAGTATTTCTTTGCTTGGTCCTTATTTCCCTCTGATTTCTTCCAACTTCTAGACCATGGTGGCTCAGATTTGGAAGAAGATACCCCTAACATTAGAAGAAACTTACATAACTTGTTAAAAAGAAATATAAACCATAGAAAAATGCAGCTACAGTTTCTCTTCACTCTGTAAGCATTGGTTGACTTAAAAAAGTTCCCCCGGGCTTTCCTATAAGATGTTTTGGAAAAATTCAAGTGAATTTTGGCCAACAAGGTACAAGCCTGATGTGTGTCAGTCCCATCCCAGCCTCAGGGCCTTTGCACGTGTGGCTCCTGGGAGCTTCTCCCTTTTGTTATTTACATGCTGACTCATTTAATTCACGGCCATGCAGAGGTGCCACTTCTTCAGGCTCCTTCCTCAATATTTCCGTCTGTAGGATTCCGCCCCCACACTTTCTATTCTCTTGGACTATGTCATTTTTTTTTAAATTTTTATTTTATTTTTTTAAGACCAAAGCATTTCATATTGGGGTATAGCCAATCAGCAATGCTGGACCGTGCAGGGACACAGCTGTACGTATGCGTGGATGATGTCATCTGTCTTCATCGTATGATTGTTGCAGAGCCAGGCTGTGAAAGAACTCACAGAAGTATTAACCAGAGACAAGAAGAGAGTTTTTATTCACTTTCCAAGAGAGGAAAGGGGCCAGACACATGGAGTGGTGTGGGCCCCAAGGGTGTTGGTTTGAGCCTTTTGTTGAGCTCTAACGGGCCTGGAAAATCCCATGGATGGAGGAGCCTGGTGGGCTGCAGTCCATGGGGTCACTTTTCATTTTCATGCATTGGAGGAGGAAATGGCAGCCCGCTCCAGTGTTCTTGCCTGGAGAATCCCAGGGATGGGGGAGCCTGGTAGGCTGCCGTCTATGGGGTCGCACAGAGTCAGACACGACTGAAGCAACTTAGCAGCAGCAGCAGCAACGGGCAAGCTGCAGGAGACAGCAGGGTGAGCTCAGGTCTGCTCTGGCCCCCAGCAGTCTCCAGGCAGGTGCGTCTCTGTGAGGTGTGGTTTTTCTGAGGATAGACTTACCGACCTCAGAAAGTTCCAGTTCTGAGTGGCTACTGACAGGTGTTATTCCATTTTGAACCATGTTAGGTGGGTTTGCAATGATCGCTACCTGGCATCCTATCATCAATCTGTTGGTTTATTTCCCCTCTTTCTGGCCCCCTCTAAAATATAAGGTCTGCTGGAGGCTGGGGTGTGTCTGCCTTGATCCCCAAGATGTCATCAGTGCCTCAAAACAGTACCCGACTCAGAAGAGTCACTTAAGTATTTGTCAGAAGGTGGCCAGAAGGGGATTCAAAATCTCTCTTTGCTTCTCTAGAACCTTTCAGTGCATGTGTTTGATTTTATTTGATTTATTACATTTTGCTCAAAATATGTGATTGTGGAAATAACTTATCATTCTTTTGGAGGAAAAGTCATGTTTTGGCCCTTGAGTTTTACTTTCAAAACAATCTAATTGCTTCTATTCAGTTCAGTTCAGTTGCTCAGTCAAGTCCAACTCTTTGCAACCCCATGAACTGTAGCACGCTAGGCCTCCCTGTCCATTACCAACTCCCGGAGTCCCCCCAAACCCATGCCCTTTGAGTCGGTGATGCTATATATAGCAGAAATTCCTCTGGACTTGTATTAAGAGGTTTGGACCATTCCTTAGGTAGAGTAATGATTAAATGAATTTTTCCCAACTGTTTTTTTTTTTTTTAAATTCTTTTGACCAGTTGCCATAAAGTGTGGGGGGTCAGGGGGAAAGATTAGCAAAAGGGATAACCAGTTTTATCCCACCAGTTTTCCCAGGAGTCATAATATATTCTTTTCAGTAATAGGATGTTGTATGAACATTCTAGAGCTGTGAGCATTCACTTGGGGACATTGAAGCTACTGTGATGTAACTGGGAGGTATTTCCTCACACCATGTAAATATGAAACCTTGCAATAAACTAAATCCCTGGAGGCTCAGCAGTAAAGAACCTGCCTGCAATGCAGGAGACGTGGCTTCCCTGGGTTGGGAAGATCCCACGGAGAAGGAAATGGCAACCCACTCCAGGACTTTTGCCTGGAGAGTCCCATGAACAGCCCGTGGGGCCAAGAAAGAGTAGGACACAACTTAGCAACTAAACAAAGTAAAGATCCGCATCGACTAATCAAAGTCTATGCGGCTGTTGTTAGGAGGGAAGAAATAATTCCATTTAAAAATTATTTGTATTATTAGTTCTTTTAACGTGAAGCATATGAATATGTTTCATTATGTATAAAATATATATTTCTATCAGACAGCAAAATTCGGCCTCTATTATATGAAGATCCTAAATGTTCTCTAAACAGTTTTAATATATACATATTAGGTGTTAAAGTGTAATTTAGTATATGATTTTGCTGTCCTTACTGAAGAACTGTGGTTTTCAATGTGATAGACTTCAGACAAGTTTGTGGATCTTCCACTCATTGGGTTTTGAGATGTTGGGCATGCTAAAAAGCTTCTTTAGAATTTCAGGGATTATTTTTCATGTATTAAATTCATATAAGAATCTCTATCATGGCTCTGAGAATTAGAAATATCTATAAAACCTATATAAAGGTATTCAATACACCAAAAATAAATGTAAATATTATGATTTTTAAAGAAAATTTAATTATACAATTAAATATTTATTGCTATGCATCTCTAACTTTTTAATGTAAATAAAATCATAATTAGTAAAATTGATTATTTGCCAAAGAAAGCGTATTGTTGTTTTGGGAAGCATGTTCCCTGGGATATCCTATTTGCTTTGAGATGTTAAAAATATTTGACAGTTAGCAATGAGGATGTAAATTATTTCTTTGTAATAGTATTGGGTGGCACAACAAAGGATTTTGGTCAAGACTTGGTGGAAATAACAAAACCAAAACAGAAAAACAGGTGGGAAAGTATTAAAATTTTATACTTAATTTTCTTTTAAGTTTTTAAGTCCTATACTTTTAAGGACACAGAAAACTCCAGGACTGAATGACTGTTCAGTTCAGTCACTCAGTTGTGTCCAACTCTTTGTGACCCCATGGACTGCAGAACACCAGGCCTCCCTGTACATCACCAACTCCCAGAGTTTGCTCAAACTCATGTCCATCGAGTCGGTGATGCCATCCAACCATCTCATCCTCTCTTGTCCCCTTCTCCTCCTGCCTTCAATCTTTCCCAGCATCAAGGTCTTTTCCAATGAGTCAATTCTTCACATCAGGTGGCCAAAGTATCGGAGTTTCAGCTTCAGCATCAGTCCTTCCAATGAATATTCAGGACTGATCTCCTTTAGGATGGACTGGTTGGATCTCCTTGCAGTCCAAGGGACTCTCAAGAGTCTTCTCCAACACCACAGTTCAAAAGTATCAATTCTTTGGTGCTCAGATTTCTTTATAGTCCAGCTCTCACATCCATACACAACTACTGGAAAAACCATAGCCTTGATTAGATGGATCTTTGTTGCAAAGTAATGTCTCTGCTTTTTAATATGTTACCTAGGTTGGTCATAACTTTCCTTCCAAGGAGTAAGTGTCTTTTAATTTCATAGCTGCGGTCACCATCTGCAGTGAGTTTGGAGCCCCCAAAAATGAAGTCTGTCACTGTTTCCATTGTTTCCCCATCTACTTGCCATGATGTGAATGCCTGAGTGTTTATGTAACACATCGCCATAGCAACTTATTGAAGGCTGTGCCCTAAAGAAAGAAGTGACAACTTTCTAACTGCTACTAATGGGTGGATTCAGGTAGGGATGAGACAGTTCCCAAAGCTTTATACGTCAGTGAAGCATATGTTGTACAAATCCTATTGTAAGACTTTACATCTGTTTGTGAAGTTGATGGCAATAACTGAGATATATCAAGTCCCCATTACGGGCCAGTTATTTGCTATGGGATTTGCACCAAGAGTTTATCCTAAACACAACTCTGTCAGGTCACTCTTAAAATCTGATTTGGATTTTCTTATTTAAAAATATTTTATGATGGAAAACGTCAAATGCAAACAAGATAGAACAGTATAATAAACTCTCAGGAATCCATCACTTTTATTAACTTAGAACCAATAATTTTTTTTCATCCATAGACCCACATACTTAAACTTCTCACATTATTTTGAAGACAATCTCAACGATCATATCATTTCAGTCACAAATTTTCACTTTGTATATCTAAAAAAAAATTGTGTTTATGTTAATAATACAATCACAATTGTACTACTGCTCCTGATAGCTGGTTAGCTGTAATGCTTTAATATCACAAATATCCCTTCAACAAATATCCAAGGTTCTCAAGACAGATGTGGAAAACAAAAAGGAAGAAAACAAATAGAAAGTAATAGAAAATAAGTAAGAAATTAATAAATGTAAACAGAATATTATAGTCACTTTAAATGTAAATAGTCCACTCAAAAAAGCAGAGAATGTAGGCTTGGGTAAAAGAATAATATTCACTGCTGTATACAAAATAGATAACCAATAGGGACCTACTGTGTAGCACAGGGAACCTACTGTGTAGCATAGAACAATATTCTGTAATAGCCTATATGGGAAAAGAATCTGAAAAAGAACAGATGTATGTAGACGTATCACTGAATCACTTCGCGGTACTCCTGAAACTAACACAACATTGTTAATCAGCTATATGTCAACATGAAACAAAAAGTTTTAAAAAAGAAAATAAAATGGAGTGTGGGAGGATGAGTGGGGGGTGGTGAGAAATGAATCATGAAGCCAGATAATCTTTTGAATCTTACCCTGATTCCCATGGAGAAGGGGCCCCATGAGAGCCACTGTTTCAGGTGTGTGTGCCTACAGACAGTTACTCCTGTGCAGCACAGCTCTGTGAAGATCTGGATTTCCCACCCTAGCAAAGTGAAATTGCTCAGTCGTGTCTGACTCTTTGCGACCCCATGGACACACACACAAAAAATGTATGTTAGTGTGTGCCACTAACACTCCTGAAATGCTGCCTTGATAACTGTCCCATTCCCTGCACACCAGGCCTCCCTGTCCATCACCAGCTTCCGTGTTTACCCAAACTCATGCCCATCGGGTTGGTGATGCCATCCAGCCACCTCATCCTCTGTCCTCCCCTTCTCCTCCTGCCTTCAATCTTTCCCAGCTTCAGGGTCTTTTCAAATGAGTCAGCTCTTCCCATCAGGTGGTCAAAGGATTGGAGTTTCAGCTTCAGAATCAGTTCTTCCAATTAATATTCAGGACTGATTTCCTTTAGGGTGGACTTGTTGGATCTCCTTGCAGTCCAAGGAGATCTCAAGAGCCCTCTCCAACACCACAGTTCCAAAGCATCGATTCTTCGGTGCTCAGCTTTCTTTATAGTCCAACTCTCACATCCATACATGACTCCTAGCAAACTCTGCTGTTAAAGTGCTTGATACACCCTGCAGCTGAGCACTGACTCAAAGGTTGAGAGAAAAATGGAGTGTATGCCACTAACACTCCTGAAACGCTGCCTTGATAACTGTCCCATTCCCTGCACGCTGCCCCCACTGGAGGGCCTGGGATGACACAAGGCTGCAATGTCCTGGAAGGAGAAGTGGGTGCCGGGCTTTTTGGAGGGGCTTCCCAGGTGGCTCAGTGGTAAAGCTCTGCCTGCCAGTGTAGGAGATGGGTTCCATCCCTGGGTCAGGTAGATCCCCTGATGGAGAAAATGCCAACCCACTCCAGTATTATTCTGTGGAAAATTCCATGGACAGTGGAGCCTGGTGGCCCCCAGTCCACAGGGTCACAAAGTCAGTGGGACATGACTTAGTGATTGAGTACCCAGGAAACTGAACAAAGTGAAATCAAGAGGAAAGCATTTGCTGTTTAGATGTTTAACTTCAAGTCCATTTTGTGAATAATTCTTCAGTCTTCTTTAAATAAAACAGCCAGGCTCTTGCAAATAAATAAATAATAGAATAACGCTCAAGTCTATGCTGCCTGGACTTCCAGGTGGCACCAGTGGTAAAGAATCTGCCCACCAGTGCAGGAGACGCTGGAGACACAGGTGCGCCCCCTGGGATGGATGATCCCCTTGATGGAAGGCGTGGCAACCTATTCCAGTGTTCTCGCCTGGAGAATCCCACGGACAGAGGAACCTGGCGGGCTACAGTCCCTAGGGTCTCAAAGAATTGGACACAGCAGGCTATGGTTTTTCCTGTGGTCATGTATGGATGTGAGAGTTGGACTGTGAAGAAGGCTGAGCACCAAAGAATTGATGCTTTTGAACTGTGGTATTGGAGAAGACTCTTGAGAGTGCCTTGGACTGCAAGGAGATCCAGCCAGTCCATTCTGAAGGAGATCAGCCCTGGGATTTCTTTGGAAGGAATGATGCTAAAGCTGAAGCTCCAGTACTTTGGCCACCTCATGAGAAGAGCTGACTCATTGGAAAAGACCCTGATGCTGGGAGGGGTTGGGGGCAGGAGGAGAAGGGGACGACCGAGGATGAGATGGCTGGATGGCATCACTGACTCGATGGACATGAGTCTGAGTGAACTCCGGGAGTTAGTGATGGACAGGGAGGCCTGGTGTGCTGCGATTCACAGGGTCGCAAAGAGTCGGACACGACTGAGCGACTGAACTGAACTGAACTGAAGTGACTTAGCACGCACATGAGTATGCTGCCTATTAAAGACTCACTTTAAAAATAAAAACACAAAAAAACTAAAAGTAAAAGATGGCAATTTCACAATAATAATAATGATAATAAAGTGAGTGGCCATATTAATAACAAGCAAAGCAGATCTTAAAGCAAAGAACATTACTTGGATAAAGAGTAATTTCAAAACCACAGGGTCAGTTCTTTAAGTGGAGGTAACAATCCTAAATGTTTCTTCACTTTACAATAGATCTTAAAAACAGATAAAGCAAAAACTAGTAGAACTGAGAAAAGAAATAAGCACATCCACCATTATCATCAGAGATTTTAGCAAGTCTCTTTCAATATTTAATATAAGGAAACAGAAACTCAGTAAAGACACAGAGCAGTTGAACAAAGCTATCAATCAGCTTGCCCTAAACCGACATTTATTGAACACTCCAGCTAAAACCAGCAGCATACATATTCTTTTCAAGCCTGCCGCACACCAGGCTTCCCTGACCTTCACTCTCTCCCGGGGTTTGGTCAAACGCATGTCCACTGAGCTGGTGATGCCACACAACCATCTCATCCTCTGCTGCCCCCTTCTCCGCCATCACAATACAGTTAATAGAGTACTGAAAGAGAGAGGAATTGTGCTCCCATTAGGGAAAAAAGAAAGCAAGATAAAACGTCTCAAAGAACTCAGCTTCCAACCTTAAGAGAAAACAAAAGAGGGAAACAAAAAAGGTCAGAGTAGAAAGAACTATAAATTAAGGAAAGAAAAGGGAAAAATCAATTAAATCACTTGAGATCAATACAACCCGATAAATGTTGGCCAGATTGATCACGATAAAAGAGGTCAACTGTAAATATAAAAGGTGATGTGACATCAAAACAGATTGTGCGGATGTTAAAAAGATAATAAATGAATAATAGAAACCATTTCATGCCAACATATTTTATAGATAAAATGAGCAAATGCCTTAAAGACATAAACTGCTAAAACTCATTGAAAAAGAATTAGGTAACATGAATAGTCCCACATCTATTAATGAGATGGGACTTGCAGTGAAAATTCTTCCCAAAAAGAAAACTTCAAGATCAGATGGCTTTTCTTGAGGGTTTCAGTAAATGCTTAAGCAATAAACAATACTCATTTTACACAAAGTTTCCAAATAATTCAAGAGGAAAGTATATTTCCCATGTCACTCTATGAGGAAGGAATGAGTCTGATGCCCAAAACAATCCAAACAAACAAACAGAAACCAGAGAGCAGAGATATTACCAAAAAAGTAAACTATAGACCTGAATTACACATTAAACCAGACACAAAAATTCTTCACAAAATTTTAGGAAGTCACTCAATATATAAAAAAGATGATACATCATTCCCAAGTAAGGTTTATCTTAGGAATGCAAAGTTGATTTACATTAAAAATCATTAAACAGAATTCACCATAACAAAAAAGAAAAACTATATTATCATTTCAATAGATTCAGAAAAAAGCATTTGACAAAATTTAATATCCATGAGAAAAATTATGCACAAACTGAAAAAGAGAACTTTCTCAACATAATAAAGGGCATCTACAAAAACTTCCAATTAACATTATACTTAATCATGAAATGCTAAATTATTTCCCTCTAAAATAAGAAGTAAGGAAACTTTATTTGTAATAGCCACAAACTGAAGCCATTCTTTTGTCAAGCATTGTGTTAGAGCAATTGCTAGTGCAATAATGCAAACAAAAACAAAAACCAAAAAAAGTTCAGACAGGCAGGGAAGATGCAGAATGATCAATATTCTCAGACGGCATGATAATCTTTGGAGGAAATCTGATAGCATCTAAAAAGTGACATTATCAAGATCTTAAGATTTGAGTATACAAAAATCAATTCTATTTATACCGACAACAAATAATCAGATATTTAAATATTAAAGATTCCACTTAGAAAAACATAAAATATGAAATACACGCATGGGGAAAATTTTGACAAAAATGTGAAAATCTGTAGCTGAAAACTTCCAGACATCATTGAGAGAAATTAAAGAAAACTAAACAAATGAGTGAGACACTGGCTTCCCACCAATTCTCCTGCAACTTATTTATAGATTCAGCATAATTTCAATCAACTCCAGCGGAATGTTTTGTAGAAATTAGCACGCTGAATTTAAACTCCATATGGTAACGCCAAAAAGCCTTCTGAAACAATCAAAGTTGGAAGACTAAAACTACCCTATTTTAAGGGAATGTAAAACTACAGTATTAAAAATAATATGGTATTTACACCAAGACAGACAAATAGGGTGATGAAACATAGATACATAGCCCAGAAATAGACCCACACTTATGTAGCCAATGAATCTTCAGTAAATGTGCAAGGAAAATTACACGGGGGAAACTACAGTATGTTCAACAAATACTCCTGGAACACTCAGCTGAAATACGTGGCAAACAAACAGAAAACCCACTTTGGATGCAGTTCTTGCACCAGATACAGACATTTTTACAATTAGTTCAAAGATCCAAATGTAAAACTTAAAGTTATAACACTTCTGGAAGAAATACAAGAGAAAGCTTTTGTAACCACGCATAGTCAAGGGTTACTTGGATTTGACACCAAGGACATGAAATATAAGAAAAAAAACATAACTTGGAAGTCATTAAATGCAAGAGCTTCTGCCTTTTGAATGACATTTTTAAGAACATGAAAAGAAAACCCATAGGTTGGGGAAAAAACAATCTATGCAAAGCAAATATCTGATAAAGGATTTGACTCCAGAATATGTAAATATTCCTTAGACTTCAATAATAAGTAAATAAACAGCTTAGTTAAAAGGGACAAGAGGTGAAACTCAGGGTTCCTGGACCCAATTTCAACACGAGAGTGAGGGATTTCCCACACCTTCCAACAAGCAATCTTTGGATACTGCTAGGTGTCTGAAAATTCAACTCAATTCTAACACTATATATCTGAAGACAGCATTAGAGTCCATCAGTAGAGGGCTAAATCCCACAAGACTGCCACTCACCCCTATTTCAGAGGCCAATTACAAGTCCAAATGCTTCTGACCCCACTGGCTATAGATTGGAAGTTCCAGTGACCACTTTGGGTTTCAGATGCTAGTCACAAGCCTAAGTTGTTATCTATCCTTCTGACCCACTGGCTCCTATGATCCCCTTCTTAGGTTTGATTAATTGGCTAGGGCAGCTCACTGAACTGGAGAAATATTATACCTACTTGATGACCTATTCATTATAAAGGATGTAAGTTGGGAACAGCCAGATGCTACGGGGAGAGTGCATGGGGCTTCCATGCACTGGAGAGCACTGTGGTCCCCAAACTCCAGATGGCCACCTAACCAGAAACTCTCTGAACCCCGTCCTTTTGGGTATTTACGGAGGCTTCATCACACAGGCATGGCTGGTTAAAGCACTGGCCATCGATGTGATTTACTCTCAAGCCCCTCTTCCCTCCCTGGAGGTCAGGGGTGGGGCTCCCTAATCAGATGGTCAAGGACTTTCCAAAAGTCTTATTAACATAGTAAAAGACATACTTTGTCACTTTGAACACTTAGGAAATTCCAAGAGTTTGGGGAGCTATGAGCCTGGAACTGTGAAGGAAGACCAAATACAATATGAGAAATGTATTTTGGTCTTCAGAAGGACCAAAGTTATATTTTTCTTGTAAATTAAAAGACTGCAAACAGCATTGAAGACATTTCACTAAGAAGATATACAGGTGACCTTTTTTTTTGTTTTTTTGTTTTTTTTTTTTTTTTTACATCAGTCTTTAGAACAAGCTAATTAAAACCACAGTAAGATACTTCAGTTCAGTTCAGTTCAGTCGCTCAGTTGTGTCCGACTCTTTGAGACCCCATGGACTGCAGCACACCAGGCCTCCCTGTCCATTGTCAACTCCCAGAGTTTGCTCAAACTCATGTCCATCGAGTCGGTGATGCCATCCAACCATCTCATCCTCTGTCGTCCCCTTCTCCTCCTGCCTTCTATCTTTCCCAGCATCAGGGTCTTTTCAAATGAGTCAGTTCTTCACATCAGGTGGCCAAAGTATCGGAGTTTCAGCTTCAACATCAGTTCTTCCGATGAATATTCAGGACTGATTTCCTTTAGGATGGACTGGTTGGATCTCCTCGCAGTCCAATGGACTCTCAAGAGTCTTCTCCAACACCACAGTTCAAAAATATCAATTCTTCGGCACTCAGCTTTCTTTATGGTCCAACTCTCACATCCACACATGACTCTGGGAAAACCATAGCTTTGGCTAGATGGACCTTCATCTAATAAACCACAATAAGATACTACACATCTATTTTGTGCTCAGTAGCTCAGTCGTTTCTGACTCTTTGCAACCCCATGAGTCATTTCTGAGTCTTTGTAGCCCAACGGGCTCCTCTGGGATTGGGACTGTCCAAGCAAGCCCTGGCAACCACAGATTGGCACTTGCCAAGGGCATTTACCAGTGACTGAACCACAAGGGCATTTGCCCTCTGCCTCTGCTGAGACTGAACCCTGAGCTGCTGTAGCTGCAGACCTTCGACACCCCCAAGGGGAAGTCAGGGTGGAGAGAGGGGCACCCTGTGCTCCAGGGAAACTGGTGCAACAGGTCTTTAGATCTATTTTCAGGAACTGATTTCCTGATCCCAATCCTTGCATCTCTTCACGTCTAGAAAAGCTCTAGATCCCTTCATGGTGACATCAGCTCCTCGTGACTAGCAGAAAACCTTTTTATGTAAAGTAAGCTCCTGCTTGCATTGAACTCCCACTTCACCAAGATCTCATATATTGACTTTCCCCACTACATCTTTGGAACAGTTCCTCAGAGCTCTCTGAGGTGCTGTCTCCCAGGCTGAGTCCTCATTTTGCCCCAAATAAAGCTTAACTCACAATGCTCACATTGTGCATCTGTTTTAGTTGACAGCATACTGGAGTGGGTTGCCATTTCCTCCTCCAGGGGGTCTTCCCAGCCCAGGGATTCTGTCCACGTCTCCTGCACCTCGCACCGCGGCAGGCGGATTCTTAACCACCACACCACCTTGGAAGCCCTTCCTACACATCTACCAGAACGGCTGAAACCGAAAGACCTGACCATACTGTGTGTCGGCGTCCTATGTGGGGAGAACAGAGAGAATTTGGAAGCTCTCATAAACTGCTGGCTGTTGCAATTGCTTTGCAAAAACAGTCTGTCAATTTCTTTAAAAAGTAAAACATATACTGTCCATAAGACCCAGCCATTTCACCTGGAGATATTTAACCAAGAGATATGAAACCATATATCAGTACAATGCACCCAACCATTCATAATAATTGCATTTGCAGTAGCCAGAAACTTAGAGCAATCCAAATATCTATCAATAGCATCAATAAAAAACTGGCATGCCAATGTGAGTGCAATGGAATACCATCTAAACATGAAAAGGAGTGGCTTATCGATCCAGGCAGCAACGTAGATGCATCTCAGAATAACTATTCTGAGTAAGAGACGATATACAAAGAAGAGTGCATCCTGTGTGAATCCATTTAAATAAAGTTCCAGAAGAATTTTACAAATCTCTGGTGACAGAAGGGATATTAGAGATGGTCCTGTGGAGATGCGAAAGTTATTTGTAGAGGGAAGAGATCACAAATGATTTTTGGGGAATGATGGATGATTATTCTCACAATTATGATGTTAATTTAATGGATGTATACACGTCAAAACTTAGTAAATGTTATCCTTAGATATATACAATTTATTGGATATCACTATACCTCAATAATACATTTTTTAAACTATAGAAAATATACTTTTATAAACAGTATTTTTCCATTTCTTCTACCCTATCTCCCCTTCCTCTACAGACATTTAAATTGCTTGCATAATTTATATTATTTCTTAAATAGTAGCATTCCATATAAGAATTTACTCTGCCTTGCTTTTTCATATAATTATATATCCTAGATATGGTAGTATATGGATATATTCCTCATTCATTTTTCATCTGCATAATTCTCCACTGTGAATATATCATAGTTTACCTGACACACATTAACCTTTGGGCATTATTTTCAGTATTTTGCTTTTAGTAAAATTATAATAGTGCAATGAATGATCTTGACATTCTTTTCATACTTTTGATAGTGTAAGTATGGTACATATTCTTACAACTGATATTCCTGGGTAAAAAAAATGCAATATAAGTTTGCTAGACATTACCAAATTCTCCTTCCTTGGGGTTGTACCATTTAATATGCCCTCTAGTAATGTATGAGATACCTGTGTTCAACAGAATATTTTGTCCTGAGTATACAGGCTGAATGGCAGAGTAACACTGAATCTTTGTCTATATCTGAAAGATGAAAAATTTTGCTTTAGCTATGTGGCTAAATAACAAGATGCAAGTGTCAGTCACTGGGCGATTTGGGGAAATCGAGCACCCCCAGTATAGCTGCTGTCATACATCAAAAACTTAACCCTTCATAGTAGATTTAAATTAGCAGATTTATGAACAGACTTATATCTCTCCTAAATTCATATATTGAGGTCTCAAAACCTTGTACTTCAGAATATAACTGTATTTGGAGATAGAGCCTTTAAAGAGATAACTGAGTCAAAATCAGATATATGGGTGAATTCTAATAGATACAACTGTATTTGCAAATAAAACCTTCAAAGAGGTATTTAGATTAAAATGAGGCCCATAAAGTGGGGTCCTAATCCAATTCGACTTAACCTAGTATGACCAGTCTTCTTACAAAAAGACAAAGAAACACCACGGCTGCAAACACACAGATTAAGGTCATGTGAGGACACAGCAAAAAGCTGACATCCACAAGCCAGGAAGAAAGGCGTCAGAAGAAAACAAATCTGTCAACACTCTGGTCTTGGAGTTTTGGCCACCAGAACAGAGAGTGAAAGTTTCTGCTGTTTAAGCTACATACTCTGACATTTTGTCACGGCAACCCTAGCAAGCTAACACAGTGTATTTACTGTAGTGTAATTACTTAAGTCTATTGTTCTGCTGGTGGTAACTACCAATCAAAAAGGGGCTTCCCTGATGGCTCAGCAGGTAAAGAATCCTCTGGCAACGCAGGAGACACAGGAGATGCAGTTTGGGTCCCTGGGTCAGGAGGAACCCACTCCAGTATTCTTGCCTGGGAAATCCAACGGACAGAGGAGACTGGTGGGCTGAATTCTGTGGGTTCACAAAGAGTCAGACACAACTGAGTGACTAAGCTCACAGTATCAATCAAAAAAACATCTCATAGACATTTTATAAGTCAGAAAATAGAACAAAAAATGATGATATTCTAACAAAGGAGCAGGGAATATGATATCACATACCTACTCTTTATTAACTCCAGGTGTTAACTACTGCCAGCCCAAATATGCTTATTTCAATCTTACCCTTTCTCATTAGTAATTCTCAAAATGTGGGCACAGCATCTCCTGGGAACGTCTTAGAAATACACATCTTAGACCTCACTCCAGCGCAACCAAAGCAGAAACTCTGCTGGTTCAGCCCAGATGTTTGTGGATTAATAAACTCAGGGGAGTTCGGCATACACTCATGTTGATAAACATTCTAATAATTCACCTCCATGCATGTACACGTATTAAGTCCCTGCAGTCATGTCCAACTCAGTACGATCCTGTGGACTGCAGCCCACCAGGCTCCTCTGTCCATGAGACTGTCCAGGCAGGAATACTGGAGTGGGTTGCCCTGCCCTCCCCTGGGGAATCTTCCCAGCCCAGGGATCCAACCCATGTCTCTGATGTCTCCTGCATTGGCCAGAGGGTTCATCACCACTAGCACCACCTGGGAAGCCCAATTCACCCCCACCAACCACCAGAGTGAACTACAGACTCAGAGCGCACGTCTCACTGTGTAGCTCCTCTCCCCTGCTCACTCTGATGTAATAAGTCACCCATCGCCAATGCGATCTTCTATTAGGATCTTATACTAGACGTGTTCAAATGTTTACGGTCATGATTGGGAGTTCGTAGCCTAGGTAGGTCTGAATCCCAGACCTAGTGGTTAAATCTATCATTTAACCACTCTGCGTTCATGGACAAACTATGTAGTTTCCTCACCCTTGTCATATGGATAATTTCTTCACCCTTGTCATAGGATAATCCATGCCTACCTCATAGTCACTTCAGTCATGTCCAACAATTCGTGACCCCATAGACTGCAGCCCGCCAGGCTCCTCTGTCCATGGGACGCTCCAGACAAGAATACTGCAGTGGGTTGCCATGCCCTCCTCCAGGGGTCTGCCTGACTGAGGATTGCTGAGGATCAAATTAGTTAATGCACATAAAATGTTAGAACTGGGCCTGGTGTTTAATAAGTAGTCAATAAATATTCCCCTTCATAGATCACTGCCTTGTCGTGGCAAAGGGGCTTGTGCAAGTCAGTGAAGCTATGAGCCAGGCCGTGCAGGGCCACCCAAGACGGCTGGGTCATAGTGAAGAGTTCTGACAAAACATGGTCCACGGGAGGAGGGAATGGTAACCCATTCCAGTATTCTTACCGCGAGAACACTATGAACAATAGAAAAGGCAAACATTATGAGACCAGAAGATGAACACCCCCCGCCCCCCTCGCACCACCAAAAGTCGGAAGGTGTCCAGTATGCTACGAGGGAAGAGCACGGGCAGTTACTGAGAGAATGAAGCGTCTGGGCCAAAGCGGAAACGATGCTCAGCGGTGCGGTGTCTGGTTCTGTAAAAAACCAACAGGAGTTTGAGCAAACGCCAGGAAGTAGTTAAGGACAGGGAAGCCCGGCGTGCTACAGTCCGTGGGGTCTGAAAGGCCGGGCATGACCGAGCGACTGAACAAAAATAAATACTAAATTTAAAAATTATTTATTATTTTTCTTCCACCGTTTCCTTATTACCTAATATCACACTCCATGGCGTGTTGCTTTGCTCCAGTAATACTGAACCACCGTGGTACCCTCTATGTATTACATTTATTCCATCACTTCATATAGCGTGAATTTTTCTGAGCCTTTTTTAAAGTCATAATGATTTTTGGTGCGTTGGGTCTCCGTGGCTGCACGAGCTTTGCTCTAGTTGCTGCAGGCAGGCTCCTTGCTGCTGCGGTGGCTTCTCAGGGTGGGGAGCCCAGGGCGCGGGGGAAGCGGCGCGCGCGCAGGCCCCAGCGCGGCTCGGGCTCGCTTCTGCAGCGCGCGGGCTGCGCTGCTCCGTGCATGCGGCATCTCCGCGTCAGGGGTCAGACGCACGCCTGTGGCCCTGGCAGGCAGATTCTTTGCTGCAGCGCCTCCAGGGAAGCCCCTCATTCTCTAAATCTCTATTTCTTTTGTTTCCACCTCCTCAAGCACCCTGTCGTGTCCAATGTTGCCTAGATAACGCGTATTTTTTTTTTTTTTCCAGCAAAACCCAATGATCCCTTCTCCCAGGAAGTCTTTCCTCACTCCCTTTTACCACCCACCTTAGACTGAAGTCTGTAGCCCTGTTTCGCTTTGCCTTGGTATGTGTGTTTGATTCTGGGTTGCAGAGACGATCCCGATGCTCACAAACCACTTCCTTCCTCCTGGGCTCAAAGCTAGTGGACCCTTCCCAGTCTCCCTTGCAGGTGGGTGTGGCTTTGTAACGGATTTCTAGCCAACCAGTTACAATGAGATTCAAGCGGAAGTGACCTGCGATTCTTCCAGGTCTGGCCTTGGAGAACCTCTCTAGGATAATCCTTGGTCCTCTCTGCCTGCTACACTGAAGACAAAGCAGATGTTTTCAGAAGAGGCTGAAAGGATCCTGGGTCCTACATAAACATGGGAAGCCCGGCCACCTAACCATTAGAAACACATATGTTGAAATCACTGAAGTGTTAAGCTGCTAAGACTTAGATACTGACCTGTTACAGAAGCTGGCCTTACCGCCACATGTGGACTCTGTAATCATACTGCAAACTTAGTATTAAGATTATATTTTATTTATCTGAATCACTTATTAGACTGCTGTAACAATTCTGGGTTTAGAGACGGTGAGGTGTCTTATTCACATTTGTTAACTGTAAGTAAATGCAGATAGTCAATGAAAGCTTGAATTCAATGAATGATGACACAGTACCAAGAGGTACATAAAAATTACATATTGTAGATGATTAATAAATGCTCTCTCATGTAACTTTTGCAACCATGCTTGTGGGAAATGTCATTTTCTCTGTTTTATAAGCAAAGGAAGGAATGTAAGAAGACGAGCATTTGGGCAAGGTTGGCAGCCAACCCACTGAGGCTGAGAAAGAATACCCAGATCTCCCTGATTTTATTTAAAGCCCACGCGACTTCCTTGAAACATGTGTCATAGAGTCTGAAAATCTACAGTTCATATCCATAGCTTCGTGTCTTATTTAATTTTTTAAAAGAAACAGTTGGGCCATATTTTTGTTGCATGTTTCTCTGATGGAGAGGAAAACTTTTCAGAATCCCCCGAATTAATTTTCTTTCTAGGGAAACTTATCAGATGTTCTTATTTTCCACAATATTTTTGGTCGATCATGTTCATCTATTTCATTTTTCAAAAGTCTTTGGACTTGCCTTTTAAATAAGTGCTCTAGTTTTTGTTTTTTAAATGGGAGAAAGAAGATAAGTTTTCTTCAAACAATGAGGTAGTTTACAATTTAATCAAAAATACAATACCAGCCACTTGTTATCTTCCAACAAGAGCTCTGCAGTCTTTGCTTGCACACTCCTTATTAGTCTCCTTGGCAACGGGTAATCACTTGTTTCCCTTAAATAGATGAGATGCCAACAAATATGTAATAGTGGTTTGATACATCAGCAAAGAAAAGTGCTATAATGACAGCATAATAAATCTGAACATGAAAAGTTAATAGCTACATTAGTGACAGCGTAACTATAGTGTGAGAAGCGCATGGAGTCTGAATTTTGTGCTTCCGCTTCGTTCTCTTTGTGATACTCCGGCCTCCCACTCCCCCTCCCTTTTCACAGCCTGAAACCTGCAAAGGAACAGAAACCCTTCACAGGAAAATAAACCTGCAAATAATTTTTGCTTTCCTCTCATAAAAAGGACTTTAAATTCTTTGGGATCCGGGTAAATAATTTTATAAAAAAATATGAGCTTGAGGCCATCCTCGAGGAGTCAGACGTGTAATCTGAACCCAAGATGTTTACCTACATGTGTTGCCTTTGGGGGATCCGCCTGGATTCCGTCCCATCAGGGTTGCTCAGCCCTGTTGGAACGCCCTCTTTTTCCTCTGGTTAAGCACCCTCGTTCCGCCGCGGAAGCCAGTGCAGAACTCACCATGGTTCTCACCGGGAGGCCAGGAGCGACTGCGGTGTGCTTACTGCCTTTGCCTCTGGAGGGGAAACCAGGGCCAGCGAGCCCACTCGATCCACGCGGGTCAGCCCTCTTACCATCGCTGCTAGGGACGCATCAGCTTGGCAGTGACCTGTGGATGCCCATCGCTGTCACTCCTCTTCAGCGTTAGCCGTCCTTGTGGTCCCAGATTTAGGCGACCGTGAGGAGGGGCCGCACAGATCTCCTGGTCTCCTCCCCTAGTTTTCAGCACCACTCCCTCCACTTTCAGTGGCTCCTTCTAGTCTTTTCCATCTTCCTCTAACCTTGGGTACCCAATTCTGTGTTTTTGTTTGACAGAGTAACAGAACCATCTGCAAAATGTTTCTGTTCTAAGACATCAAGCAGTCCAACAACATGAAAAGATGAGACTAGACAATGAAACCCATTGAAGAAGTAAGAAACCAATCAATAAATAATATAATAACATCAGACATTATTGCTATCACCCACCAAGTACCATGTATCAATCAGCGTGTGAAATTCTACACACATGATTTCTACTCAACCCTTATAATATGGATGTTACTCTTGGGATTTTTCAGGCAACTGAAATTTTCACAGATGTTAAGCATCCTGTCCGGGGTCACAGAACTAGAAAGTGGTTGAGCATACGTACTTAGTCCTTCAGTCCTGTCTGTCTCTTTGCGACCCTATGGACTCCAGTACTCTTGCCTGGAAAATCCCATGGACGGAGGAGCCTGGTAGGCTGCAGTCCATGAGGTCACTAAGAGTCAGACACGACTGAGGACTTCACTTTCACACATTGGAGAAGGAAATGGCAGCCCACTCCAGTATTCTTGCCTGGAGAATCCCAGGGACGGAGAAGCCTGGTGGGCTGCCATCTATGGGGTCGCACAGAGTCAGACACGACTGAAGCGACTTAGCAGCAGCAGCAGCAGCAGCAGCAGCAGCAGCAGCAGCAGGAATACAGGCTCCTCTGTCCATGGGAGTCTCCAGGCAAGAACACTGGAATGGGTTGCCTGCCCTCCTCCAGGGGATCTTCCTGACCCAGAGATCCAACCCGTCTCCTTTGGCTCCTGCACTGCAGGTGAATTCTTTACTGTTTTGCCACTGGGGAAGTGCAGAAAGTGGCAGAATGAGAATTTTAATCCACGTTAGCTTGTCTCCAAAGCCAGTGCTGAGTTGAAAGGGTCATTTAAGGCCAATTAATAATTTTCTACAAACTGCAGTCATCCTTCATCCAGAATTCTTTGAGAATGATGAACCAAATTCTGAATAGTTCCAGGTCCCTGCTTTCCAAGGCATCTACTGATAGTTAATAATAAGAGAAGGAATAGCTAACATTTATGTAAGGCTTACAATGTGCCAAGCATATTCTAAAACCCAGAACAGAATCAGCGGTTTTAACCTCGGACTCTGAAATCACTGCATGAGTTAGAATCTTTATCCTAGGCTTGTGAGAGCTTGGGCCTCTGTACCTCACTAAACACCTTTGTAGTTTTAGTTTCTAAGGTGGAGAGTCATAAGATTTCCGACAACTCACAGTTACTGAGAAAATTGGAGGAGGGCATGGCAGCCCGCTCCAGTATTCTTGCCTGGTGAATCCCATGCCCAGAGGAGCCTGGTGGGCTGCAGTCCATGGGGTCACGAAGAGTCAGACACGACTGAGTGACAGCATGCAACACAGTATGAAAATAGGATGAGGTCATATATATAACTCTTTGGACCGTGACTGCACATATGAGGCGTTCAGTAAATGTTAACAAGACTGTGAGCTGTTTTTATTGTTCCTGTTTACAGGGCAATGTGCTAAGCCATTCACGTCTTTCTCTTGATCTTCTTAGTAATTCTGCGCTTTCTGCACTACGATTATCCTTATTTTACAAATAACACAGATGAGACACAGAGGGGTGATACAAGTTTTCTGAGGACACGTGGGTAGTGGCTGAGCCAGAGTTCTAAGCCAGGCATGACATCTCCGAAGCCGGCTTTCTCAGCATCTGGCACCCTGGCTTGATTGCCGGATAACATTATCAGTTCCAAAGCGTGCTTCTATGTGAAGCCAAACTCTTTCTGTGAAGTTTTAACCCCTTGGTCTTAGCTTTTGTTATCAATACTTTGCACACATCAGTGAACCATGAGAATGTCCTCTTTCCTTCTGTCTGAGGCTCCGCATTGCTCATCACCCACCCCAATGTTCCTGCTTCACTAACTTTACATCACAAGTCATTTGCTAAAGCTACTCTGGGGAAAAGGCACAAAAGAAATACAGGTAACTTAAAGCAAGAAGACAAATGTTTCACAATGTGTTTGACCAAAATTCTGCCTAAAATTTACAAAGGGATCAAGGGGTTTTTCTTATGATGGAAAATGAAAATAAGAAGCAATCCACTGAATCTGGGTATTTGTCCACCAATTTTCCAAGAGGAGTTAGTTCTGGCCCCCAGAAAAGGGGAGGACAGGGGCACGATGTCCAGACTCCACTGCCCTGGAAGGGACAGAGGGCTCTCGCTTGGCAGTCGAGGGTAGCCCACACCCACAGCACACTGCCCTCCAGGAACTGGCAACTTTAGCAAAGCACTCTGCCTGTTGCAGATTTGTATCTTAGCAACATGTACATTTTTAATAAATAAATGCTTCTCCAAATAACTTTATTCACTGAGGAGAGATTTCCGGATCTAGCTGCTGCATCTGAATAGCAATTGATGTTCAGTCCGTCCTGTGTTGAATATAAAAAGTCACACAAACTCTCTTCCCTCTCTGTAAATTATTCTCACAAGTGGAAAGTGCTTTGGTTTTCAGGGGATGGTGAAACACCATGTTTCAAAACTCTCTGGAGTTACAGGAGAAACAATGTCAGGGATGAGAGTTTGATTTAAAAGGATGAATCTCTGTCGGATGTCATTTCCGAATCCACCACTAGAACAGTGACGTGGCTGAGGAGTTGTTCTGATTTCATTTCCAGTCATTTCACACTGTGCTCCTCTCAAGAACCTTGCAGTTTGCTCAGAAAAGGGGATAGCGGGACGGAAAAAAGAAAAACAAATACAAGGTAGAACATTAAATAGTTTTACACACATAATTGCCTGAGGAATCAGGCAGCTGAACCAATAAAATCAGTTCCAAGTAACCTCTGTTGAAATGTCAAGCAATTCCACTTTCATTCGTCCTTCATCCTCTCCCACTTCTGTTCCCCATGGTCTATGGTGAGGGGGTTTAACACGAGCTAAAGAATCCTCTTATCAAATGTCTCTAGCTGTCTGAAAAACTTGCCCTGCCTCTGAGGACCAGCACTTCACCCTTTAGAAAGATCGTAGCGCCCCTTCCTATCTGGCTCTAGGCTAATTTCAGCTCCTCGTCTCATCTGGAAGCCAGTGCTGACTTCCTGGTCTCTCTTCCACCTAGAGGTTAGGCACCTCTCTTTGGGCTCTCACAGCATTTTGTACACTTTCCTAGTGTGGTGTGTGTGCCTCGTCTCTCAGTCGTGCCCGACTCTGTGACTCCATGAACTGTGTTCACCAGGCTGCCCTGTCTGTGGAGATTCTCCAGGCAAGACTACTGGAGTGAGTCACCGTGCCCTCCTCCAGGGGATTTTCCCAACCCAGGGATCGAACCCAGGTCTCCTGCATTGCAGGAGGATTATTTTACTGTCTGAGCCACCGGGGAAGCCTAGCAAATTTACATTTATTCATGTGCACATCCACTTGCTTTCTAAAGTGTGAACTTCTCAAGGCAGATGCTAGGTCTTAAGCTTTTTTAAAAATCCCAGTTGCTTAGCAAATTGTCTTCTCAAGAAATGTTTGTTGGATAGGTGGATGGGTAGATGACCAAACTAAATAAGAAGACCTAACAGAAATCTTGGCATCACTACCTTTAAAGCTCACTAATTAAATATCATTAATTTGGGAGATGATTAAGCAGAGTGAAAGAAGCAATTGGTTTTAAAGAAAAAAACAGTTGAGATGGTAAACAATGTTCTAAAATTAGATTATGGTGAATGATGTACATTTCTGAAAATAAATGAAAAATCATTGGCCAAAAAAAAAAGAAATAAAAGAACTGGGCTTAAATATCTACTATATTATTGCTATTTGGTCTGGTTGCTTAACTTCTGGGACCATGAACTATCTCTTTTATAAGCTGGGCCTATTAAAGCTTGGTTCAAAGGATTTTTATAAATATGAAACAAGATTATGAATGGAAAGGGTTTGGTTAATTCTAAGTACCTAATGGCAGTTACTATTATTTCTAAACCTAAGAACCTATCTATACTCTAAAATATATTTCTGTTTCTAAATAAAAATAATCAAAGATATCCCAGAATACACAAATGCATGATACACATAGTTTCCTTAGCACTGAAATTTGAACCAATAGATGATTTATCATATATTCATGCAGCGTGTGCACACACACACACACACACACACACACACACAGACATATACAATCAGGAGTATAAAATGGATATTGTTCCCTGAAAACACCATTTTTGGCCAAAGAACTCTTACTTGTTTGCACAAGTCATTTTAAGGGATAATAATAATAATAATATTTACGCAGAGCTTATGTGCCAGGTGCTGGATCAAGCACTTTACTACATTAGATTAGGTACTGACATAAAAGAACACTATAATGTGGATGGATGATTCTTAAACCAATTTAACAGGCGGGGAAACAGCACAGAGAAATTGAGTAACTGGCTCAAGCTCATGCGGTTGGTAAATAACATAACTGTCAGGCAAGTTCATTTAGGCAGCGATGATACCAAGCCATTGCTGTTGTTCAGTCACTAACTTGTGTCCAGCTCTTTGCAACCCCACGGACTGCAGCACGCCAGGCTTCCTTATCCTTCATTATCTCCCAGAGTTTTCTCAAACTCATGTCCATTGAGTCAGTGGTGCCATCCAACCATCTCATCCTCTGCGTCCCCTTCTTCTCCTGCCCTCAATCTTTCCCAGCATCAGGGTCTTTTCAAATGAGTCAGTTCTTCACATCAGATGGCCAACGTATTGGAGTTTCAGCTTCAGCATCAGTCCTTCCAATGAATATTCAGGACTGATTTCCTTTAGGATGGACTGGTTGGATCTCCTTGCCGTCCAAGGGACTCTCAAGAGTCTTCTCCAACACCAATTCAAAAGTATCAATTCTTCAGTGCTCAGCTTTCTTTATGGACCATCTCTCCCGTCTGTACACAACTGCTGGAAGAACCATGACTGTGACTGCACGGACGTTTATCAGCTGAGTGGTATCTTCACTTTTTAATATGCTGTCTAGGTTTGTCCAGAGAAGGCAATGGCAACCCACTCCAGTACTCTTGCCTGGGGAATCCCATGGACGGAAGAGCCTGGTGGGCTGCAGTCCGTGGGGTCGCTAAGAGTCCGGCAGGACTGAGTGACTTCACTTTCACTTTTCACTTTCATGCATTGGAGGAGGAAATGGCAACCCACTCCAGTGTTCTTGTCTGGAGGATCCCAGGGAAGGCAGAGCCTGGTGGGCTGCCACCTCGCGAAGAGTCGGACACGACTGAAGCGACTTAGCAGCAGCAGCAGCAGCTAGGTTTGTCACAGCTTTTCTTCCCAGGAGCAAGAGTTCTTTTAATTTCATGGCTGTAGTCACTGACTGCTACCAGGTTATGATACAAAGTTACCTCACTGTGAAACAGATGGCTGGCAGGAACTAGCCCACATTCTCAGATCAGAAAACATCCAGTCTTATCAAGCTAAAAACATCATGGAGAGGACTTAGAGGAACACTTGTGCAAGTCCAAAATGCATGTGGTGGTTGGGTCAGAAGGCTTCAGATTCTCACCCTGTGAATGGTGCTCCTTGATTGTTTGTATCTTCTGGGACCTCAAGGTACAAGACCTTCAGGCATGATGGGTAGCAGGCAGGGGTCCTCAGTGTAGATACCCAGGGAGCCACTTGGATTTGGAGCTGAAAATACTATGTGTGTGTTTTGTCTTTGGAGCCATAGCTGGGGCATGTAAACTTTCTGGAAGCTCCCTCAGCTCTGCAATCACATCAGCTGGTATCTAAGCCTTATTCTGGTTGATCTGCATACCTGCTCTCTATTACAGAGAAAGATGGAGATATATCACACAAAATGAAACGCACATACACGTATTCCCTAGTTGCTTTATCTATGGAAGAAGACTAGTATAAACGAATAGCAAATCCCCAAATCAAGCATCTTTCACCTACAGAGTGTATTTTCCATGACAGAAAATTTATACCAAAGTGTAAGAAAATCCCTTTTATGGAAAAGGCCCAACCGTAGTGGTGTCAGCATCCCAGTGTTGTGCGCTATGCAGGAGATGTGGAGAAAGGCAACTACAGGGTGTTGGAACCAGTGTTCTTTTATTTACTTATTTATGTTTGGAAAAATATTTATTTATTTATTTATCTGGCCATGCTGGATCTTCGTGGCACACGGGATCTTCACTGCAGGACATGGGATCTTCAGTTGCGGCATGCGAGCTCATAGTTGCAACATGCGGGATCTGGTTCTCTGACCAGGGATCAAACCCCGGCCCCCTATGTTGGGCGCGAGCTGTCTTAGTCACTGGCCCACTGGGGAAATCCAAGGAAGCTCTTTTAGCCAGGATTGGTAGCACTAATGGTAGAGAATTGGATTGCCAATGCAGTAAGAGACACAGGTGCGGTCTCTGGTTTGGGAAGATTCCCTGGAGAAGAAAGCAACCCACTCCAGGATCTCATCTGGAAAATTCCATGGACAGAGGAGCCTGGTGGGCTACAGTCCAAGGGGTCACAAAGAGTCAGACATGACAGAGCACACAGTTATTCAGCCTCAGTGCATGAAAGAATCACCAAGAGAGCTGGAAATGGCAGAGACACTGCCTTCTGACTCCCTTTCTCAGGCATTTATCAGGAGCTCTCCTGGGGATTCGGGTTGGGGTGGCCTGTGAACCAGACTTGGACAAACAGTGCTAAAGGGCATCTTCAGTTGTTTAATAGTTGATACCATCTGCTTTAAATGCTTTAAAACCTGTAAGGAATTACAGACACAATCTCCTGACCCTCAGGTCATTAGATCCCAAGATGTGCAGTTATTTTTGTACAGAAAATCAGAAGGCACATGTGGTCTTGTGGATTTTTCTCCCACAGCTAAGATGCCCCTCCCTTGTCATCCATTTCACCTTCATTGGTTGGAGCCCTTCATTGTCTGTAGACAGTTCAGTTCAGTTCACTCACCCAGTAGTGTCCTACTCTTCGAACCCATAGACTGCAGCAAGCCAGGCCTCCCTGTCCATCAGCAACTCCCGAAGTTTACTCAAACTCAAGTCCAGTGAGTCAATGATGCCAGCCACCCATGCCATCCTCTGTCATCCCCTTCTCCTCCTGCCTTCAATATTTCCCAGCATGAGGGTCTTTTCAAATGAGTCAGCTCTTCGAATCAGGTGGCCAAAGACAGGAGAGGCAGAGAAATCCCTTGCCCAGAAGCCCAGGGTTTTATGCTTGCCAACTGCTGGAAAAGAATTCATTAGAGTTTTGTCTGGATAGATGCCCAGGAGTGGGACTCGAAATAATGCCATTTGCAGCAACATGGATGGACCTAGAGATGATCAAACTAAGTGAATTAAGTCAGAAAGAGAAAGACAAGTTCCACATGATATAGCTTATATGTGGAATCTAAACTATGACAGGAATGAATGCGTCTATGAGACAGAAACAGACTCACAGACGCAGAGAGCAGACGTGGTTGCCGGGGAGGGGTGGAAGAGGGGAGGATTGGGAGTTTGGGATTACCACATGCAAACTACTATATATAGAAAAGCAACACGGTCCTAGGGCATAGCACAGGGGACTATATTCAACATCCTATGATAAGCCATAACGGAAAGGAATATGGAAAAGAACAAACGTGTAACTGAATCACTCCGCTGTACAGCAGAAATTAACATAACATTGTAAATCAATAATACTGGTGTTTAAAACATAAATAAATGTTAACTATAGAAAAGAAGTCATTAATTCAGCAGGGCCTCTCCTTGGTGCTGAGTAACTGATGACCTTTCTAATATCAGTCTTGTCATTGTATAGTGGAAGAGTTGATGGTGGGGCGTAGATTTTGCACTTTGACTTGCACGTCTTAGATCCCTATGCAGTAAAAGGAGAGATGGTAAACAGACAGTGAAGAGTTCTGAAACCGAAATAAGCTCAGCGTCGTCAGCACCATCATGCCTCTATCACTGTGATCACCGTCAACACTACTGTTTGTCAACCAAACTGATGAATAACTGCTTCCTTCACCTGGGCTGCAAACAATGATCTATTCTTTAGCTGGATTCTATGAAGATTTGTTATTCTGTGAGAGTCTGATTAGAATTCGTTTTCATGTTCTAAGTATTGTCTGTAAAGCTCACTTACTGTTTATCTTGGGGCAGCTGCTCTGTCTCTGTGGTCTTATTTACTTTATATTTGTGGCATGTGGATAGTAAGATTTTACCCCTGTGATCATTGATACGATGAAAGTTTTTAAAAAGCAAAGGATTTTTGTATAGAGACTGAATATGTTATAGTTACATTCCCCTCACTTATCTGATATAGTAGAGGGCATGTAGTAACTACCCGCTAATAAAGAACGCATGCATGGAAGCATGGGGGATGGAAGAATGGTCAAGTAGAAGATGTGTGTTGATTTTATATCCTGCAACTTTACTACATTCATTGATGAGCTCTAGTAATTTTCTGGTGGAGTCTTTAGGGTTTTCTATGTAGAGGATCATGTCGTCTGCAAACAGTGAGAGTTTTACTTCTTCTTTTCCAATTTGGATTCCTTTTATTTCTTTTCCTGCTCTGATTGCTGTGGCCAAAACTTCCAGAACTATGTTGAATAGTAGCAGTGAAAGTGGGCACCCTTGTCTTGTTCCTGACTTTAGGGAAAATGCTTTCAATTTTTCACCATTGAGGATAATGTTTGCTGTGGGTTTGTCATATATAGCTTTTATTATGTTGAGGCATGTTCCTTCTATTCCTGCTTTCTGGAGAGTTTTTATCATAAATGGATGTTGAATTTTGTCAAAGGCCTTCTCTGCATCTATTGAGATAATCATATGGCTTTTATTTTTCAATTTGTTAATGTGGTGAATTACATTGATTGATTTGTGGATATTGAAGAATCCTTGCATCCCTGGGATAAAGCCCACTTGGTCATGGTGTACGATCTTTTTAATGTGTTGTTGGATTCTGATTGCTAGAATTTTGCTGAGGATTTTTGCATCTATGTTCATCAGTGATATACACTAATAATGACAAAGTAGAAAAAGAAATTAAGGGAACAATTCCATTCACCATTGCAACAAAAGAATAAAATACTTAGGAATATATCTACCTAAAGAAACTAAATACCTATATATAGAAAACTATAAAACACTGATGAAAGAAATCAAAGAGGACACTAACAGATGGAGAAATATACCATGTTCTTGGATCAGAAGAAGCAATATAGTGAAAATGAGTATACTACCCAAAGCAATTTACAAGTTCAATGCAATCCCTATTAAGCTACCAGTGATATTTTTCACAGAACTAGAACGAATAATTTCAAGATTTGTATGGAAATACAAAAAACCTCGAATAGCCAAAGCAATCTTGAGAAAGAAGAATGGAACTGGAGGAATCAACTTGCCTGACTTCAGGCTCTACTACAAAGCCACAGTCATCAAGACAGTATGGTACTGGCACAAAGACAGACATATAGATCAATGGAACAAAATAGAAAGCCCAGAGATAAATCCACACACATATGGACACCTTATCTTTGACAAAGGAGGCAACAATATACAATGGAGAAAAGACAATCTCTTTAACAAGTGGTGCTGGGAAAACTGGTCAACCACTTGTAAAAGAATGAAACAAGATCACTTTCTAACACCGCACACAAAAATAAACTCAAAATGGATTAAAGATCTAAATCTAAGACCAGAAACTATAAAACTCCTAGAGGAGAACATAGGCAAAACACTCTCCGACATAAATCACAGCAGGATCCTCTATGATCCACCTCCCAGAATTCTGGAAATAAAAGCAAAACTAAACAAATGGGATCTAATTAAAATTAAAAGCTTCTGCACAACAAAGGAAAATATAAGCAAGGTGAAAAGACAGCCTTCTGAATGGGAGAAAATAATAGCAAATGAAGCAACTGACAAATAATTAATCTCAAAAATATACAAGCAACTTATGCAGCTCAATTCCAGAAAATAAACGACCCAATCAAAAAATGGGCCAAAGAACTAAATAGACACTTCTCCAAAGAAGACATACGGATGGCTAACAAACACATGAAAAGATGCTCAACATCACTCATTATCAGAGAAATGCAAATCAAAACCACAATGAGGTACCACTTCACACCAGTCAGAATGTCTGCGATCCAAAAATCTGCAAGCAATAAATGCTGGAGAGGGTGTGGAGAAAAGGGAACCCTCCTACACCGTTGGTGGGAATGCAAACTAGTACGGCCACTATGGAGAACAGTGTGGAGATTCCTTAAAAATTGCAAATAGAACTGCCTTATGACCCAGCAATCCCACTGCTAGGCATACACACCGAGGAAACCAGAATTGAAAGAGACACGTGTACCCCAATGTTCATCGCAGCACTGTTTACAATAGCCAGGACATGGAAACAACCTAGATGTCCATCAGCAGATGAATGGATAAGAAAGCTGTGGTACATATACACAATGGAGTATTACTCAGCCGTTAAAAAGAATTCATTTGAATCAGTTCTGATGAGACGGATGAAACTGGAGCCAATTATACAGAGTGAAGTAAGCCAGAAAGAAAAACACCAATACAGTATACTAACACATATATATGGAATTTAGGAAGATGGCAATGACGACCCTGTATGCAAGGCAGCAAAAAAGACACAGATGTGTATAGCGGACTTTTGGACCCAGGGGGAGGGGGGAGGGTGGGATGATTTGGGAGAATGGCATTGAAATATGTATACTATCATGTAAGAATCAAATCACCAGTCTATGTCTGATGCAGGATACAGCATGCTTGGGGCTGGTGCATGGGGATGACCCAGAGAGATGTTATGGGGTGGGAGGTGGGAGGGGGGTTCATGTTTGAGAACGCATGTACACCCGTGGTGGATTCATGTCAATGTATGGCAAAACCAATACAGTATTGTAAAGTAAAATAAAATAAAATAAAATGTGATAACTTGATTTATAAGGTAAAATATCAACTATCGTTTAGCAGAGTCCTGCAAAAAGCAGCATGTTTGAGTTAATAGAAAGTACTATGTGGAACACTTTATTATTGGAAGAGCCCTTCTATATCATCTATTCCAACCCATTCATATTATAAACTGGATAAAGGAGAGTGAAAAATAAATTGTCCATGCAATTTATCAACCAAATCAGGACAGTTTTTGTGCTTGAAATGGAGCACTAGTGACGATGTCATCTGTTGGAAGTGTTCCAGGCTGACTAGGATTACTAATCAGCTTACATAAGACAATCCATGTGATGTGAGTCTTCTCTGTTTTCCTCAGTTCAGCATTTTTTTCCTGACCATCCCTGTCTCTTTTACTGTGGTTATGTGTGCTCACTCAGTCACTCAGCTATGTCTCAACTCTTTGCAAACCCATGGACTGCAGCCCACTAGGCTCCTCTGTCCCTGAGATTTCCTGGGCAAGAATACAGGGGTGGGTTGCCATGCCCTCCTCCAGGAGATCTGCTCCCAACCCAGGGACTGAACCCATGTCCCCTACAATGCCAGGCGGGTCCTTTACCACTGAGCCACAGGAGAAATCTCTCTAATACATTATTCTTATGTTATTGATTAAATAATATTTTAAAGAATGATTAAAACTATTCCGAGCTTCCCATGAAGCCACCCTGAAGCTTGCCCTTAGCTGTCCGCTCTGGCCCTGTCCCGCTTCCTCCATTCCTTTTCTCCCTAGAGCACCCCTTGGAGAAAAACAACTCTCGTGAGAGTCCCATTTCAGCCTCTGCTTCTGGGAGACCCAATCAAAGACAACAGGACAGGCTGTGGAAGCAAGGGGCAGAATGTTCGAGAGAAAAAAAAAAGGAGAGAGAGACCAGTTGGAGAAAAGATAGTTTGGGAGACCCTGTTCTGCTTGCCTGCCCCTCAAACCGATCAAGGTGGAAGGCTTGCTGGTGCTGGCTGGACTTGGGAAAGTCCTAAGCATGTGAATAATCTGTTGAAGGTACAGGTGCAGGCTGTGTGTCAGTTCCCTGGGAAGCATGAGCTGAGGCAGAAGGGGCGGACCTGTCTCCCTCCAGCAGGTCTGCTGAAGCCCTACCTCTAGCACCTGACAATGTAGCACTGTTTGGAAATGAGATCTCGGCAGACAGGACAGTTCAGACGAGGTCCTAATCCAGGGTGACTGGCGTCCTTATAATGCAGAAGAGGAGACTCAGCCCCACAGAATAAAGGTGGCGTGGAGACACACAGGGAGACCCCGCTGTGGAAACAGAGGCAGAGACGGGGTCGTGCGCAGGGTTACAGTCACGACTGAAGATCACGGCAGAAAGCCGGGAGACGGCGTGCGACGAACTGCCCCTCGGGGCCCCACAGCAGAAACTCACCCTCTCGGCACCCTGACTTTGGACATCTGGATTCCAGAACCGGGAGAGGATGAGTCTCTGCTGTTTGTTTTCTTTATGTTATTGGAGTATGGTTGTTTCACAACGTCGAGTTAGTTTCTAATGTACAGCAGAGTGACTCAGCTACATGTGTACATGTATCAGCTCTTCTTTGTGGATTTCCTTTCCCTTTAGACCACCGCAGAACACCGAGTGAATGTCTGCTGTTTTTAAACTACCAAAGTTTTTGGTCATTTGTTTTGATAGCCCTAGGAACTAACATGTCTAACTATACGATGGCACTAAGTTAGTGTCCACTCAGTTCAGTGGCTCAGTCATGTCCGACTCTGCGGCACCATGGACTGCTGCACGCCAGGCTTCCCTGTCCATCACCAGCTCCAGGAGCTTACTCAAACTCACGTCCATTGAGTCGGTGATGCCATCCAACCATTTCATCCTCTGTCATCCCCTTCTCTTCCTGCCCTCAATCTTTCCCAGCATCAAGGTCCTTTCAAATGAGTCCATTCTTCACATCAGGTGGCCAAAGTATTGGAGCTTCAGCATCAGTCAGAATAACCTGGGTTTTCGTTCATGAATCTGGCAGGACCTTCTCTGTACTAAAGGTTGCTGAGAAACTTGTCTGGCCTCCTCCACGTCTCACCTAACTTAACCCAGAGGAAAAAAACTGGGCAAAAGAAGCCTTGTTTTGTCCTGCCCTCTAAGGCATTCTGCTTCCATGGAACCCTGCATCTTTAGCTAAATACACCACACATTTGTAGAGGGGATGTTTGTGTAGTCTTTCCCATCACAGCCCAACCCACCTGAAGTGCTGTGATGCTCTCGAAAATAATTCCGATGAATGAATAAAACATGATCAACTAATAATTAGCACTTGAAGGTGAACTCTTTCATAGGAGGGTAATTCACTGCTGTGCTAATTGTTTTCCCCAGTATCAGACCTTAGCTGACATTTGGTTTTAACTTCAGCATAACAATTCCCAGCTATGTTTAGAAAGACTATGAGCAGTTTCCTAGGACTTGGCCAGAAATTATTTGCAATGCCTGGATTACACACTTTGAAAAATGTGAAGTTGTATGTTAGTCAAGATTCCAAATCTAGCTTTGGCTCAGGCTCCTAGCTTGGAATACTCAACAGAAACTTATGATCAGCCACGGCGCTCCATTTCTAAGCAAAACAACAGGAAGGAGACCTTTGCTGTTAGATAATTAGCAACTTAAAAATCACAGATGCGAATCAGCATCAATGTGTCCTTTTATTGCCCAACCCAGAAATAAGGACAGATATTTTGCATGGTATGGCTAATTCTATGGGAAATATGTTCTGAAATATGGGAGTGAGCAGAGGTTGTTTTGAACATTAATAATAAAAATCTTTTGTGTGGATTTTTTTTCGAATAGTCTGGCAGCTTCCAGGTATTTTGGGAAAGTTGTATGTGGCTCCTCTCTACCTCTTCCCCCACCAAAAAAAAAAAAAAAATAGAGCAAACTTATATCCAGAAACATTATTGTTTCAGAATTTTTCATCGTATTTAACTTGAAGAAAGAAATGAAGAAAGAAATTTTTTTTCTTCATGTGTAAGATACTTGGTATTTATTTCTGAAATCCAGTTTCTGCTCTTAGCTGCAGCCAGACTCTCTTAAAGGAAGGTGCAAAGAAAATGACAGACTCCCTTTCCAAATAAAGTTACTCACCGCCTGAATCAAACAGTTCCTATGTCTCAACTCCAAGAAACCCACACACACTCCACTGCTTAATTTCTCACAAACTATATTCTGGTAAAGGGAAACTTGACTGAAATAGATGGCAAAACAAGGCTCCCCAGGAAGCTGCCTGTCCAAAACAACAATCGAAAGCATATGCAAGGTGAATCCAGGAACAATGATTTGACGGGGCTGAAGGTACAGGATGTACGAGACCCTGGAGAGTACCTGCAGAAGAGCCTGGGATAGCCGAGAGCCAACAAGCCCTTCTGGGGTTTGCAAACCCAGTGACAGCAGGGGCCTGGCAGGAAGCAATGCTGGGGCCTCTGAGTGCAGATCACAGCAAATTCCCTCCTTTCCCCAAAGCAGGAGGCAGTTCAGTTCGCAGCCAATGGTTGCCTAATAGAAATGTGGATGGCTCAGTAAAGAATTCTCATGAAATGCAGGAGAACCCGGTTAGATCCCTGCTTCAAGAAGATCCCCTGGAGAAGGAAATGGCAACTCACCCCCGTATTCTCGCCTGGAAAACCACAGACAGGGAAGCCTCGTGGGTTATAGTCCATATCGTCATGAACTTGGACACAACTTGGCAACTAAACAAGAGCAACTAGGGCCCTCAGGTTTTTCTGATTTTTCAAGAGGAATCAGAATTTCTAACTTTAAAGGAAATCCTCTTTCTTTTTTCTAAAAGACATTTGGGAGCTAATTAAAATTTGTTTAGGCACTTTTCAGGCAAAACAAACAAACAAAAAAGAGCTTTTCTGCCCAATGGAAACATGGAATATTATCCTGCAACATCTTGTCTGCAGTGAAATTTTATTTCACCAAGGACCAACCATTGGGTTTCAAAGTTGTAAATAAAATGATTGTTCTGCCTAACACTTAATTAAAATGCACTAAATGATTAAAAATGAGAATTGGTATCTTTCTAACAAGAGAGAAAGAAGGAGCATGGAATCCTGTCCTTTAGAGATGAATAAACACACAGCATTTTCCTTTCTTCCTCCATCAAAGAGCACATTTCTTTGAGGGACAGTCACAAGATACTTGTCCTGTGAGTCACTAAATGTCTTAGTTGACACTTGGGACAATTGTGTTATACAGTTTTTCTGTATTTCTTGGAACTGTAAGATGTTGCAAACATGTAGAGTAGAACATGTAGTTTGTAAACTTTGTTCTCAAAAGCCTTAAAGCTTCAAGTAAGAATAAAAATGTATCTTAAATTGGATACATTGCCTATGGCTTATTTATGGATGAGAGAATAATATGCATCCATATTTATTTCATGGACTAGGTGAATAATAAAGACCTGAATCAACCAACCTCCTGAAATAGGCAGCAATATCTTATTTACTTGGACAACTTTGAAACCGTCAAAGAGACAGAGGACAATGCCTACCGACGTTCCTGGAGCTGCTGAAGGAACTAGGGAGTTTCCATCACATAAAAACACCATTAGTGTCTTTTCTAAAAAATTGAAATAGGTTCTTTTTAAAGAATTCCTGGTTTTTTTAAAATAGATTAATTTGTTCACAGCTGCAACTTTGACATAGTACAGGACCAGAGTCAGGATAGAATGTGTTATATTTTACATTTGAGTCAATAAAACTGATTCATTTCATACTGAGGAAATAGTTGGCATAGAGGGGATTTTTATTCCTTAAAACAAGAATGGCATGATGCAAATGATGGGAATTGTTCTGATTATTATTATTATTTTGAATTTAGGACCTTATTGGCACACCAGGGAACATTGTTTGGGTCTGCAATGGAAAGAAATAATAGCAACAACGCAAAGAGACATCACGCAGCTATCAAAATGTAAAATATGCAAAAAATTCCATCTCAACCTTCCAAGTCCACCTGGGGACATCCAGAACCTTTGATGAAAGGTTATTCAGCATGATTTGGCAAGAGGAAAAGAGCAAAGCCGTTCACTGCACAGGCGGGCGTGGAAGCCTCACAGGTCTGCAGCCTGAGCGCTTGGATCCCTGCACCTCCGCCATGTCGCCGTTGATCCTTGCAGTTCCCCCGTGTCCCCTCGGATCCCTGCAGCTCCGCCATGTCCCCACGTGAGCGGCTGGAGAGGCTCTGACCCCTGCATCATCAGTGTAGCTAAGTGATGAGTCAGAGACCTCTGTCTGTGTGACTAGCAAGTCAGTTTCGAAAACCCTTGCTTTCATTCTTTTTTTTCCCCCCTGTTTCTTCATAAAAAGCTAGCTATGTTCATTACACTGCTTTGGTGTTTCTGGTGATGCTCTTTTGAATATGAGCTATTATTGTTATCAAGATTGCCAGGAGAAATATCAATAACCTCAGATATGCAGATGACACCACTCGTATGGCAGAAAGGGAAGAAGAACTAAAGAGCCTCTTGATGAAAGTGAAAGAGAAGAGTGAAAAAGTTGGCTTAAAGCTCAACATTCAGAAAACTAAGATTATGGCATATGGTCCCAACACTTCATGCGACATAGATGGGGAAACAGTGGAAACAGTGGCAGACTTTATTTTTAAGGGCTCCAAAATCACTGTAGATGGTGATTGCAGCCACGAAATTAAAAGAGGCTTACTCCTTGGAAGAAAATTTATGACCAACCTAGACAGGATATTAAAAAGCAGAGACATTACTTTGTCCACAAAGCTCCATCTAGTCAAGGCTATGGTTTTACCAGTAGTCATGTATGGATGTGAAAGTTGGACTATAAAGAAAGCTGAGTGCCAAAGAATTGATGCTTTTGAACTGTGGTGTTGGAGAAGACTCTTGAGAGTCCCTTGTACTACAAGAAGATCCAACCAGTTCATCCTAAAGGAGATCAGTTCTGAGTGTTCTTTGGAAGGACTGATGCTAAAGCTGAAACTCCAATCTTTTGTCAACCTGATGTGAAGAGCTGACTCATTGGAAAAGACCCTGATGCTGGGAAAGGTTGAGGGCAGGAGGAGAAGGGGACAGCAGAGGATGAGATGGTTGGATGGCATCACCGACTCAGTGGACATGGATTTGGGTGGGCTCCAGGAGTTGGTGATGGACAGGGAGGCCTGGTGTGCTGCTGCCCACGGGGTTGCAAAGAGTCAGACAGGGCTGAGTGACTGAACTGCACTGAAAATCTTATGAAACCTTTTGCAAAGCAGCTGATACTGGACAAAGCCCTGCCTGCATTCTCTGAGCTATGAGAATATAGGAGGACAAAAATTACACCCTGTTTTCCCCTGAAGTAGGTCCCCTGCCCTCAGTAACACAAATGTAGGACAAACCATAACCTATTTTTTAAAATTTGAGTATACTATTCAAATGTTTAAAATGCTCACACCAGAGTTTCCCATTAGAAGTCTAGTTGTCAAAAACAAACACAGCCTTCAATTTGTGGTCACTAAATGCGAGTGGATTAGGTTATTTTTAGATCTGGAGACTAAGGCTCCAATTGGCTCCTGTCAGTAAATATCCAGGGCCATCACTCGATTCACTTGATAGGATCTGTCAGTAGCTCTGTTGTTAAGAATCACCATTTAAAAATAGCCACACCGGGGTCTATACTCAGTATTTCTTTTTATGTTTTGGTTTTCTGGCCCCAAGGTTCGTTAGAGCTTAGCTCCTGACCAGGGATCGAACCCTCTCTCCTGCACTGGAAGGCGAAGTCTTAACCGCTGGACTGCGTCATGATTTTGTAATAGCCGATAGTGGAAAAGACTCTGAAAAAAATCTATATATAAGCATGTATAACGCAATCACACTACAGCACCCCTGAGACAAACAGAACCTTGTAAATCAACTGAACTTGAAAAAAATTAAAAAATAAAAATAACCAGATGTTCAATTTTTGCGACAGTTGAATGTCTTATCATATGTTGGCTAAATACTATATTTTCTTACAATTATGTAAAAAAAAAAAACTGTAGTTGAACTGACATAAGATTTAAACTGATAAAATAAATGAAAAAAAAAAAAAAAAGGACTAGCAAACTTCCAAGGAAAGCAACGTTCTTAGCATATAGTTTCATGTGTGTTTAAGGCAGTATTTCTTGAAACAATCTATCAACTTTCTTCTTTTTTTTTTTTTTCAGGACAAAATTGTGTGTCTAATATAGCTGCATACGATGCTTTGGAATCAGATCAGTTCCATTTCAAATAGTAGCAGGAATATGAAACCTGTAATTACAAGGTTCATTTTTTTTTAATTTTTATTGAAATTTAGAGGAATTAGACTCAGGTTTGGAACAAAGTTTGAAAGGCAAATGACTTGCTTTTACTAAATTCAGCCTTTTTAAAAGCACATCTCTATTAAGTAATTCCATTATTATTTTGTTTCTTCCACAAGGGACTCCATTTCCTCAGAGATGTTTTGTGTTGAAACTGGAAGCCACGCTCAGCGTTCTGTGATGGGCAGTCTTGTGTCCTGATCCTTGGGCTGCAAGGCTTTTCCCCAGTAGCCAACATGTCCACATATGTTTCCATAAGCCCCTTAAAAAAACAGATGGCATAGCAAGAAATTCTTCTTGACTAGTTCATGAAAACTAAACTTTCTAGAATTTCGAGGACTTTCCTCCATCTAGTAGTATCAGCTCACAGTCAACAAGAGACAGAAGGCATTTGGTGGAAGATCTCTACACAGTATTAGCCACCTGTAGCCCTAGTGTTGTGTGTTGAAATTAAAAGATAATGTATTTTATTGGAAGATAATTACTTTACAAAGCTGTGCTAGCTTCTGTTGTAGAGTGAAGTTAATCAGCAGTACGCATGCACACTTCTCTCCCTCTGAGAGCTTCCTCCTGTGGCACCCCTCGTTATCCCCCTCCCCAGGTCATCAGATCACCGGAATGATAAGATAACTTATTTTAAATTGAGTTGACAAATGTCCAAGGATACACATACTGTTACCTGTGGTTAATAAGTCTCTATACTCTCACCATGGCTTAAAAATTCCGTAAAACTCTGTAACGCTGTTTCTCAATGGATTCATGTCTCACTAAGTTTGAACAAATAACGGAGTGGCTTAAAAAACTGTTTTTCCTGGAAAAAAAATGCAATCTGGGCCCCCAATAAAGGATTCTGTCTTTGCCAGCTTTCTTTAGCTTTCTTTTACCGTGTCCTGCACACTGCCTGGAGTGGAAGAAGATTGGATAAGGGCTCAGTCCCTATGGTCAAAATGCAGAGGCTGTATGCAAGGATGTAGTTACATGACCCAACGCAAATTGCCAGCAAAGAGCCTTACTAGAGAGCATAGCACCTTGACAAGCACAGCTGCTTGTCAACCTCCCCAGTGCCCTAAAGTGACTGAGATTAAATCAGAGCTCCTCTTCTTACAGTAAAATCAACCTAATCATTCTAAACTAAGATATTGAAAAGTCATAGCAGGTAAAATAGGTATTGAGGCTTACATTGTTAAAAGATGCATGTGTCTCTCTGTCCGTACACATTCAGATTAGATGTAGTGATTTATGACCTGGCTACTGTACAAGTACTAATGCTTAGTTATAGCTTCGCTCAAAAATCATTTCAGCTCTACTTTTTGGAAATTACTTTTAGGTTGACTTGTCAGTCATGAAGAGAATAACCCCGTTTTTCACTGACCCTATTCTCAACTTGGTCATCTGTGTTAACCATCAAATTTGACTTGAAATTTTGGCATTTTCTAGAGACAACCGTCTGGGAAGAATGGCTTCCATCACTGATAAGTGGGGAAAGATGATCAGACTGAAGGCAATTCTTGGTCCTTTCACGTCTGTGCATTGATAACATAAACTCTGTGATTCTTTGCAGTCTACTCGGGCTTTTGATCAAGTAGCACAGAGGAAGTTTTCCCAGTACAGAACCTGTCTTCCATCACCATTCGTAATTCTGGTAAGCTATAAACCGGTTTCTGGATGTAACGACCTTGTAGGCCACATGAGGAAGGGGAGGCATGATACCCATCTTTTCCTGGAAGCTCTGATACCCCTCTCAGCACAAGGAAGTAGGCAATGCAGACTTCACCAAAGACACCACCTACTTCACTTCCTGATAGTAACTGCTGTTGTGGCTGAGGACACTGTAGAAAGACCGGCAAAGATGCTCTGCAAATACATCTGCGATTTTAGCGAAAACCAACAGCTACCATTTTGTAAAACATTCACTGTCAGGATTCAGTCCAAAAAATTCTTGCTGTGTCAATAACAAGAGGGCACAACTGATATCGTCCATTTGTGGAGGAAGTGGTCTAAACAGGGTGGCTCTTACCTAAAACACAGGCAAACTCGGGACAGGGTTAGGACTGGCTCAGATGGGGTCCCTTCCTGCTGAAGGGAGACAACACAGCCAGGAGAACAGGATGAGGCAAGCGAGTATCTGTGGCTCCCTCCACAGGCGCACTGTCGATTTTCCATTGCTGTTACTGGGACTGGTTTCATTCAGATGTTTTTTTATGTTTTAGACTGAGACAACAGATGCGGTATACCCTACGTGACTTGGCGTGAATCTAATGTGATTGCAAGTCTCTAACAGTGGTCAGGACTTCCCTGGTGGCTCAGACTGTAAAGCACCTGCCTACAATGTGGGAGACCCAGGTTTTACCCCTGGGTCAGGAAGATCCTCTAGTGAAGGAAACGGCAACCCACTCCAGTGTTCTTGCCTGGAGAATCCCATGGACGGAGGAGCCTGGTGGGCTACAGTCCATGGGGTCGCAGAGTGGGCCTCCACTGAGCGACCAAACCTTTCTTTCCTTCTAGCAGCTTTCCATGAGTCCACATTCTGATCAGTCAGATGAACGGACCTACTGTGTGATGTATCATCAGGAAGGAAAGGAATACGGAACACTTTTCTGAGCATATGCAAATATTTGAGTAGCTGTATGGTTTGCTATAAGAAAGCAGTGAGGATGAGAAAAGTGTCTTTTTCAATGCAGGAATATTTAACCAGTTCAGTCTCTACTCACTCTCACTCACATTCCTGATGAAGAAATGAATGCCGAAGCATTCGCTGACTATTGAAATGTTCCCTGCTGGGCAGAAACCAAGTGCACGATAAGCCCTGAGTTCTTTCGGGCTCCTGGTTTTCCTCATTCCTAGGGGCCTCCTTGGTGGTCCAGCGGTTAAGAATCTGCCTTGCAACGTGGGAGACCTGGGTTGGATCCCTGGGTTGGGAAGATGCCCTGGAGAAGGGAAAGGCTCCCCGCTCCACTGTTCTGGCCTGGAGGATTCCGTGGACTGGATAGTCCATGGGGTCTCAGAGTCGGACACGACTGAACGACTTTCACTTGCAATGCGAGGGGCGCGGTTTCCATCTCTGTCCGGGAGGATCCCACGTGCCACGGGGCAGCAAAGCTCGACTTCCTTCAGGCTCCTTGTTCTCCTCACTCCTTCATGGACACTTTCCTGTGTGCTGTGCTCTGCTAAGTGGCTTTACTTGTGTCTGACTCTGCGACTCCAGGGACTGCAGCCTGCCAGGCTCCTGTGTCCGTGGGATTCTCCAGGCAATAATACTGGAGCAGGTTGCCATGCCCTCCTCCAGGGGATCGTTCCAACCCAGGGATCGAACTCCTGCGTTGGCAGCCAGGTTCCTTACCACTGGCGCCACCTGTGCACCAAGAGTGACTAAAGTGATGCCATCCATGCTAATGCACAGGGAGGTGGTTCCAGAGGTCAACTGAGATCTCAAGGACATTTTCTCTCTAAACCATCATTTTTTTTAGCTTTTTGATCTGATTTCTTCAGGAAAGTTGAAATATTCTATGGTGTGGAGACAAAGATATTAATCTAAAGCATTAATGGCAAGTGAAACTCGTTGCCCATAACCACCATGTAGTGGTTTTGTGCCTTGGAAACATACATGAGCACATCCACAATAAACACTGAATAATCCTGGTTTTAAGCCTTTTCATTTTTATTCCTTTGTGTTATGATTTCCTGTCCTTTTAATTTCCAAGTAAGTATAAAAGTTCTCTTGGCTAAACAGTTCCTTGGCAACAAAATATGTAGCACCTTTCAAAAAACCAAATTATATCTCTGATAATGGCAATAAATTAATGCAAGTGAAAAATGGAAACCCAACGGGACCTGAAGACTGCAGTCCTCTGAGATGAGGTGGTGATGATATTAACGGCCGAAAGCTGACAGTGTTTGCTTATGTGTATAGAACGACCACCCTTCAAAGTCCAGGACCAGGGGGAGGAGTGATCTGTCACCTGTTTTCTCAGAAGAGAAATACAGTGCCTTCCCAGCGACTGTTTCCATTTGCCTGGGTAATCTGGATGAGGTGCAACAATGCTTTTTCCTGAAGCATTTGGCTCTTGCAATGCATTTATATTTGTTTGAAATGAGGTCAGAGATGCCTGTCTATCACTCCCTTGCCCGTGGGTATGTGGCATGAGAAGGGACATAAAACTGTAAAGTCAGAGCTCGCCTGGGATGTTCAGAGCACCACTGCTGACCAATCTGATCTTTATTCATGAAAAGAAGTTCCCTCAGGGAAAGGATAGAACTTGACAGCAGCTTGAACCATGATAGAGACGGATCTGGCATTGGTAAATACATGGCATGTGGGGAAACAATTCACAGAGAATCCAGCGTTAAGTTCTATGGTTAGGCTTCATCCTTTATTAGGTAGTGAGTAAAGACAACGGATGATTACAACTCCAACTTTAAAGACCATTTAAACAAAAATGGTTCCATAGTGAAGTGAAGCTGAAGGGATTTAGGTGTTTCTGAGGTTTCTCATATGGCTGATGGAGAAAATATGGCTGATTTATTTGTCTCCCAGCAAATCATTAAAGTTAGTCACGTCTCGTGATCCAGGACCTCTCGATTGCACAGGCCCTGACTTTGGGTGGACCGGCTCCTCCGCTTTGGTGAGAATGGGGAAAGACAGCAGAGTCCACTGCAGCGAGGCTGCATCGATCAGCACTGCGTTCTCCAGCAGAAGGGGAGGCTCTAGAGGCGTGAATGCTGTTGGACAGGGATTCGGGTATGAACAGTGAAAAGTTCTGACAAAGCAGAAACTAAAGGTCAAGACTGTCCAAAACTGGTCACACGAGACACAGACAGACCCAGAGAACAAAACACATGAGCTAGCTCTCCACCTGGCTGAACAGGGGGTCTGAGGGTGAAACAGAGGAAATGCTCACTGAGGCCAGAACGTAGAGGCGCTGGCACACGCGTCATCGCCAGACGCTCTCAGAAACAGGTCCCAGTCCCAATCAGCATGTTCAGGCAGAGGAGATATGGTTTGAAACCCCTGTTACCAAAGACTGATGGGACACCTCTTTTCTTCTTTCCCTTCTTTCCTTCCTTCTCTCCTTTCTTCCTTTTTGCTTTTGGTTGGTTGTTTAACAAAAGATATACAAAGTCAACTCCTTTAGAGATGTGTTTATATGACAAATGTCTTTAGCTAGGTGGCGGAGAAGAACTCCAAAGACCATGTTTAATGTTGAGCACCAAGCACGCTACGGGTGTTTCTTAAATATAAAATGACAAATGCTAAATACCCATCTCTCTAATGGTTTCACCTTGCATCTTTAGACGCTCAAAAGTCTACTACATTTTAGGTAAGAGCAGTTTCACGAAGGCCATACTCAGCCTTTCTGTATATTTTTAAATAGTTCTCTACAAAACCTTTTCAAAAATATTTTTTTTCTCTAAACCTAAATCTGGTAGAGTGGATTTGTACACGTTTCCATTGTTTGAAGTTTGAGTGTTATTATTCTTATTAACGCAACAGACTGGCTGCCTCAAACCCCATCATAGGTGATAGGTATATGTTAGCTTTCTATGGGAAAAAGCAAATAGCCTTTACCACAAATTAAAGGCACAGCTATTTTTATGCCATTTGTTACCAACTTAATGATAACATGTAACATGGGATGGATATATAATTATTTTATATAGATTTTCTTTTTATAAGTTATACTCTTAATCTTTCTAACATATATACAATATACATATATTTATATATACCCCTGATAAATCTTGTTTTAAAGGTAAAACATCAACTCCTTTCAGCCTTATGGTGAATATTGAAGGCTGTTAGTATTTCACAACTCCACTAGAGAAATGATGGCCAAGTGCAACTTAACAGTATTTTTTAACTCTATACTCCTGGTGTGAAATGAATGCAGATTCATTTTTCTTTGTTTTTTTCTAATATTTAAATATATATATATATTACTTGTTTATATCATGTCAGTAGGAAATCTAGAAAAAAAAGAAAAAAAGAAAAACCCACCAACAATAGCTAATGTCTACCATCATAGTCAAAGCAGAAAACTTTGCCTAAGAGACAACCCTACTGGTATGATATAAAGATATTGCAGAGGTGTAATATTCTTTGTTTTTAGTGGATTTGTACTAATGTGAAAAATCTGTACTTTGCATTATCATGCTAGGTTAGGATTGTCCCTCATCTTCGAAACAGAATAGTTGTACTGGTTTCTTTCTGGACCCCCATGATGCATGGGTTTACCTGTTTTCAAATATAAGCATTTGAAAAACATTCTCTGTCTCCAGCAACACTGTCTTAGTGTTGGGGGGAAAGCACTCTGTGAGAAACTATTTTTATTAAAGTCTCCCCAACTCTATTCTAAGTCAGCCCTGTTCTTTTGTTCTGGACTGAAAGTCATCTCCAGGTTGGGCAGGAGAGGAGAGGGTGAGCTGGGGACCTTCACCACACCAGATGGTGGTGTTTATCTTTTGACTGCTTACTGGCATCAAACAGTTGTTCGCCCTACCTTCTGCAACTCTTGAGAGCCTAGTGGCTTAGACTGAGACGCAGCACTACTGTTTCACACGACACCTAGTGCGTCTACCTCGGTTGGGATGAATACCCAGGAATTGCTGTCAGAGCAAGAGGACCACGGGTACTACTATTCACAGTGTTGCCTTTGTTTTTTTTTTTTTTTTCTTTTTTTTTTGCATTATTTTAATCTACAGAGTAAATGATTATCTATATACACACTGGAACCAGTTAATGCCCTCAGACAATGTATAGTTGTCTCATAAAGCAGGAAAGACAATGCAGGGGAAACAGGTGCCCAAAAGGCGTGTCACAAAGGCTTCGGAGGTTCTAGGTGCCACTACAAGTCAAGGCCGGAGACCACTTCTAAACACTCGATGTTCAAGAGGAATGCTTTAATTTGGAGACAGTACCGCCCCTCCCGCCCGCCCCCGGACCTCCCTCTTTTACTTCATCTTTTCCATAATCTTTTCAGTTCACTCTCAAAAGTCCTGGCTCTTCAGATATACTTTAAACTATAAATAAACGCTGCATAGTTCTCTGTTCGGCGTGTGGTTTGTGAGTTATTGCAGGCCGGCCGCGCTCAGTAGGGCGCGAAGAGCACCGGCGCGTGCGCGCTGCGCATGGGCCCCGGCGCCGGCCGCAGCAGCGCGGGGGGCAGCGCCGGCAGCAGCGCGGGCGGCGCGGCCCGCAGCCCGAACGGCGAGCCCACGGCCACCGCGGCCGCGGCGGCGGCCAGCGGCCCGGGCAGCAGGCGCGGCGCCAGCGGCTTGGACGGCTCCTTGGAGAAGACCAGCTTCACCTGCAGGGCGGGGAGAAAGAAGAGCAGGTGAGCGCAAGTCTCGGGGTTCAGCCGGAGCGTCCAGAGGAGGGGCTGGCTCGCACCCCCCCACCCGGGTAAAATCGCACCCTGGGAATGGCAGTAGAACCCTGCTCAGTGGCCTGGGACCAGCCTAACGGAAGAGAACGTGAAAAGGAAAAGATACATACGGAGCATCGATGGAAAGCCTGAACAAGCTTCTTAGCCAGCTCAATATATGTATCTATTATATATACAATATATATACAACATATATACTATATATATACACATACAGAACATCTTATGGAAAGCCTGAACAAGCTTCTTAGCCAACCCAATATATGTATTTTATATATATATACACAGAGCATCTCATGGAAAGCCTGAACAAGCTTTTTCACCAACCCTATCTATCTATCTATATAATATATACACAGAGAGCATCTCATGGAAAGCCTGAACAAACTTTATAGCCAAGCCAATATATATATATAATATATATACAACATATATACTATATATACATGTATATATATATACACACAGAGCATCTCATGGAAAGCCCAAACAAGCGCCTTAGCCAACCCAAAATATGTATTATTATATATATATATACACAGAGAGCATCTCATGGAAAGCCTGAACAAACTTTATAGCCAACCCGATATATATATATATTATATATATATACATATACAACATATACCATATATATACATATATATACATATATATACACACACACATACAGAACATCTCATGGAAATCCTGAACAAACTTTATAGCCAACCCTATATATATATATATATATAGTATAAATATATACAATATATATACTATATATATACACACACACACACACATACAGAACATCTTATGGAAAATCTGAATAAACTTTTTAGCTAACCCCACATACATATATATATATATATATATATATATATATACACATATATACACACACAGAACACCTTATGGAAAACTTAATCAAATTTTTTAGCCAACCCAATATATATTATATATATGTGTGTGTATATATATATATATATATATAGAGAACATCTATGGAAAGCCTGAACATTTTAGCCAACCCAATATATATATAATATATATGTACAATGCAATGTTATTATATATAATATATATATGTATAACTGAATATATACGTATTAATTTTATATATGTATAACATCACTTTTCTGTACAGCAGAAATTAACACAGCATTGTACATCAAGTATACGGCAATAAAACAAATTTTAAAAGAATAATGGAAACGGTAGAACATCTTTCCTTTTGGAGGAACTGGAAGATCCCAGAAAATGGCCTGATCTAGGAGTTGAATGGATGTGCAGAAAAGGACTCTGCTATCTTATTTTTCATGATAAATATACCTCCTGAGGAAACTATTCATCTTGAGAAAAAATAGGGAATTTTTTTATTCCACTCTTTACACACATTTTAACTAGGAGACAATGGACATTTTAAAATGTTTATTTTATTTTATTTATTTTTGGGTGGGCTGCCGGCATCTGGGATCTTAGTTCCCCACCAGGAGTCAAACCCGCCCCCTGTAGTCTAAGTGTGGAATGTCAGCCACTGGATGGGCTAGGCAAGTGCCAGGGAATAGCCATTTTTAAAGAGAAATTGATTAATGCTGTCAGCTACTCTGACTGTGCAGGTGTGACAAGAGCGTAGCACAGGAAGGTGTGAGTGCCAGTCAAGAGATGCAGCAGTAATAAAATTCCGCGTTCACTAAAGAAGGGAAGAAAAATGACCTCCCCCGAAAACTCTGCCATGCTTTGCTTTCATTGGTACCAACGCTCTGACACTGCGCTGCAATGCCAGTTTACTCTCTGATGAGTAGTGTTAGTGAGATGGCTGTTCTCATGAAGGGAATGTTCCCATTTATGGAAACAGGGCTAGTTAAGCAGGAGGCTTTGGAAGCTAACATTAACACAATTTGACTTCTCTGTTTATTTAAGAACTATTCACTTGATTGTTGAAAGCGGCATCTCCACCGGTCAGAAATAGCACTCAGGTTATGGCTGGTGCTGCTGAAACATCCACTCTGAGCAGAATTCAAAGTCTCTTACAGCAGCTAAAATACATTCTATGCAAAGGAGCAAAGGGAGTTCATTTGCATAAAAATGGGTAATGCTACTAAATTAATTGGGTCAACTCATTCTGAGGTCTCACAATAGATGATTGCAGTTTTCCTTTAACTGTGTTTTCACGTGTCGGCAGCACACAATAGCACTGATTATTAATAAGATCTATTTTGAAGAAAACAGATTTCAAAATGCATAATTCAGCACATACTGTAGAGCAATTGTTCTCCATCTTAATTTTTTATACACACAGTTATAGTTTACTATAGCTAAACAGTGCAGAACCCTGCGTCTCTCAGATGGTCACTTCAACCAGAAAAAAAGCCTATGCTTATAAAGCATTAGCTTAAGATGTCAGGAGGTTTACAGATTTCCCATAAAATCCTATAAAAAGTGGGTAGATGGCCTAAAAGTGGGTAGATCCCTAAAATCCCATAAAGAGTGGGTAGCCTTTCCCTTCTCCAGGGTCTTTGCCCAACCCAGGATCAAAATCAGGTCTCCCACATTGCAAGTGGATTCTTTACCAGCTGAGCCACAAGGGAAGCCCAAGACTACTGGAGTGGGTAGCCTATCCCTTCTCCAGGGGATTTCCCGGCCCAGGAATCGAACTGGGGTCTCCTGCATTGCTCTCGGATTCTTTACCAACTGAGCTATCAGGGAAGCCTATGCTTATAAATAAATAGCTTAAAATGTCAGGAGGTTTACAGTTTTCCCCTAAAATCCTGTAAAAATTCTAGGTTGGGACATCAGTACTAATGTGCGTACTAGTGTAAAAAACAAGAGGGCATGTCTCAGGAACTATTTCCCAGGCCTTAAATAGTGTCCTAAGGTGAATTCTCTTTTTAAGCGAGCCACGCCTTTCAGACTGCTGTTTAAAAGCCAGAATTGCTGAGGGAAACAACAGCAGTGCTTTGTCTCTTGGAGATCTTATAAAGAAGCTGGAAGAATTTGTTCCTCACCAACCTTTCTTAACAGTACCTGCTAACTTCAGGTTCAGATTTCCTGTGATTACTTACCTGACGCAAAAGAGTCTGGGTTTCCTTCCATCCCCATGCTCTATAAACCTGAGCCCAGCTGAAAAGATGTCTGACTTTAGCTAACCGGGACAGGAGCCCACCCAGCTCAGGAAACCAGTGATTCTGTTGGCGGCATAGGGGTTGGACTTAATCAGTCGTTTTCACCTGGGCATCTTCCGTTTATCTCCCTTAGGAACTGACAAAATGAAATCCTCCAAGAAAGGCTCCGCTCTGCCTGGCAGCAGAAGTGACACTCACCCCCAGTGGATGCGCGGCCTTCTGCAGTTTGTTGTAAGGGCTGTATTTAGGTTTCGGGGGCTTGCCGGCAGCTCTGTCTTTGTGCCTTCTACTGCTAATGTGCTATTAAAAGCAACGAAAGGGGAGAGCTTTAAAGAAGTCATCCTCCAAACCCCTCATAAGTATTGTTTCAACCTGGGGAAGGATATGAATTATTTCATGCAAGTTGCAGAAAGACAGAAATAAAAGAGCATGCACGTTTGTCCTTGGCTGTGGATGCCTCCAGCAGAGAGATTTCTATGCTGCCATTTTAGTCTATTTTTAACACATAGCAGGGTCTTCTTTTTCCCAGCTTCTCTCCTTATCAGAGCACAGATCTCAGTTTATGGACATTTACAAAGGAAAGAAATGTCTGAAGGAATTTTATGTGCAAATAAACCAAGGTGGCCAGGCAGGCACGGATTTATTTCCATACTAATATTTACGCTCACATTTGCACAGCCAAATGTCAACCCCTTAAATTCTAAAGATAAATAACTGGGGTGCATTAAAATCAGTGCAAGAAGGTTCGTATGCATATAAAACACAATACAACATGAGGGCTGGGACTTCAGCGAGCACGGTAGGCCCGATCCCTCCGGAAGGCTTTAGAGTGAAAGTGACTCCATCCCCTTAGCGGGTGGCCGCAGGATTCAGGACTACAGTGCAGCACCCGGTAATAAAGCAGCAACGTGAAGCAGCGCAGCATACATATCTAAACAAGGAAACGCGGAACGCTGCACTCTGACCTCTAACGAAAAGCAACCCTTTCGAGTGGGAAACCTGGTAAAGAAGAGAGCTGCTGAAGGCCCCTCGCCTCCCACGCTTCATCTGTAACAACAGCACAGACTCACTTCAGACAGACTCACTTTAGACGCCCCTACATTTCAGTATTCCTTTAAGCAACCGACCTATGCACAAGTAAGGAAGGGGAGTGAGTAAGAAGCTAGGTGGATGGATGGGCGGGAGGGAGCGGAAGAGCAGAAAGGGCGCAGGGCAGGCAGGCGGCCCCTGGGGGCCCGCGCGCCCCCACTTCCGGGGCGGTTCGGCTACCTGTTTCAGCTGTGTCTCCGAGTTGACGTGCACGTCACAGATTTCACAGTGAAACGTTTTGTTCTGCAGGCCTGTGTTTCCCTTGTTCACTGGGCCTTTGCCTTTCACACCTGCCCTGGGGAAGGCTTTGATAGCCCCACTTCCGTTCCGAGCTTCTAGCATCGTTTTGTGCTTGGTACCTGCCAGAAATGTTAAAAAAAAAAAAAAAAAAGAAGAAAAAGAAAAAAAAAGAGGAGAGAACTCTTAGCTAGTAATCGCCTCCAAGACACGATGCGGCAACACCACGTGATGTGTTGCTGTCTGAGTGCAGCGCTTCCGGGGGTTCTGCTTGAAACACACTCATGACTCAGAAAACTGCAACCCTGCGCTCTGACCGCCGCGTGTAACAGGACTTAGAGCGCAGGCTTCTATGTCCCCGTAACAAACAAGCACCATCGGTACAGGAGTAAACGCAAAAGTCCTGAGATGACCTTAAGTGGACGTGGCTTCCTCTTGATGCTGATGAGACATGAAGGATACCTGATGAGGAAGGGTCATTTAGTTGCTACAGGTATAGTTGGAGGTGAGGTGTAACAAATGCAATCAGCTTAAACAGGGTGTGCTTACCGAGGTAGCACTAATTAAATACCCACTTTCTGAACAGAATACAAACAAGCTTTCCTGGCTATGTAGTTTAGGCTCAAAGAAGGAACGTAACAGTATAGAGATCTTAATGACGCTGAAAAAAAAAAGGTCCTGTTAGGATAGCAAAGTTCACAATGATTGGCTATTAAATTTCAATTGTTAAAAAGAAAAAAAATACTATAAAAGGAGGATTCACTGGCTAGGTGGGTACACTCTAAGAAACGCTTCTTTTTTATTACACCAGCCACATTTGCCCATCTCACGTAACTAATGTTACTCTACTCATCAACACTTCCTTTTTATTTTTTTAAACACTAAAATTCAGGATGGCAGTGTTCTCTCAAAATTTCTCTTCACAATTTCCTTCTTGGAGTTGATAAATATTCTTTACTTTTCTTGTTTAGCCATGTGTTTTTGCTCTGAAATTTTCCTTTGTCATCATTTATATTCTTCCTGCCATTCTGGGTTTAAAAAATTGTTTTAGAGGTTTTATCATTTTAATTGTGTTTATGAGATGGGTTCGATCCCTGGGTTGAGAAGATCCCCTGGAGAAGGGAAAGGCTACCCACTCCAGTATTCTAGCCTGGAGAATTCCGTGGACTGTATAGTCTATGGGGTTACAAAGAGTCGGACATGACTGAGAGACTTTCCCTTTCATTTATCACTTCTGGAAGCACAGGAAAAAAGAGATTCTTAACTTCTTGCTCTTGAACCAGCTTCTCATAACCATTCAACGTCAATAAAGAAAGATGTGGAGGGCTTTCAGGTGGGAGCCAGTCACCAATGTCTTCGATAAGAGGCAATGAATACAGGGAGCAGGTTTATAGCCATATGTTTCTCTTGCAAAATGATAACTTTACTGAGTCCAATATTAAAAAATGCATATTTTTACAACTTAGATCCCTCACTTTGAACCTCTATCCTTAGGCACAGCAGTATTCATATATCAACATATTAAGGAAAGAGAAAATAGTCAACATGTTGGGAAAAAACCAGAACAGCTGAAATATGGAGCTAGGGCATCTGTCCATGGTTGTGGGGGTGGTGAGGCTGTCCTGGGTTTGTTCTCACCCCTCCCCCTGTGGTCTAATGACCCAAGGCTTCCTACTTTGTGAGAAGAACCATAAATGAGAGTAAGGCAAAGAACATTCTGGGGAGCAGTGCGTACGTGTATACACACATAATGAACGAACGGACGTGTCCACATTACACACACATGCGTCATTTTGCCAAGCTTTCACGTATGTGATCTTCATACAGATGAGAAGCTTTCGTGTCACTATGTGAGCAGATGATTATCCAACATTCTAGATCCAAACTGATGATTTTATTAAAAAAATTTTTTCCATGCAGCTTATTCAGTCAAACTGATGGAGAATTCTCAGGGGCTTGGAGAATTCTCAAACTGATGGAGAATTCCTGTGTGGCTTAGGAATGTCTAAGTAGCAGTGAGTAGGAGAAAATTCTCACCCTGGGCATTTCTCTGGTTCAGTTCAGTTCAGTTCAGTCACTCAGTCATGTCTGACTCTTTGCGACCCCATGGACTGCAGCACAACAGGCCTCCCTGTCCATCACCAACTCCCAGACTTTGCTCAAACTCACGTCCAACATGTCAGTGATGCCATCCAACCTTCTTTCCTCTGTCGTCCCCTTCTCCTCCCACCTTCAATCTTTCCCAGCATCAGGGTCTTTTCCAATGAGTCAGTGCTTCACATCAGGTGGCCAAAGTACTGGAGTTTCAGCTTCAGCATTAGTCCTTCCAATGAACACCCAAGACTTATTTCCGTTAGGATGGGCTGGTTGGATCTCCTTGCTATCCAAGGGACTCTCAAGAGTCTTCTCCAACACCACAGTTCAAAAGCATCTAGTGGTCCAGTGATTAAGAATCCACTTTCCATTGCAGGGGATGGGGGCTCGATCCCCGGTTGGGGAACTGCACAGAACAACTAGGCCTGCATGCCACAGCTGGAGGGTCCAAGGCCACAAGGAAAGGTCCCTCATGATGCAGTGAGGCTCCTGTGTGCTGCAACCAAGACTCAGCACAGCCAAATAAGTAAATACTAAAAGAATTATCATCCTGACTTGCCTGAAGGCCCCTCCACTCACTCTGGTTAATATCTCCTGTGGTTTGAGCTGGTGTTTGATAGTGGCAACCAAACTGAGTCAGAAAGCCGTTCCTACCTGTGTGCAGATAGAAGTCCTTTATCTTGCTTGGGAGGATGATAGGAAAGCCTGGCTTGGGCAATCTGACTCAAGATTGAGTGTCAAGTGGATTAGGAAGAGGAGAAGGAATCAAAGATTTGGCCCCAGTAGTAGGGGGTGAGCAAAGGTGGGTAAAGATCTTAGCAACAGTAGGTAAAGATTCAGAAAACAAAATGTTCTCCTTAATGTCTTCGGACTCGCCTATGTCTGACCCTAGAAGAAGAGATGTGAACAGAAGGTATGTGAACGCTGGAGAGATTCCAACCTTGCAGAAAAATCACTGCGTCGTGAGCCTTGTTGTTTCAGTGCAGTCCCTCCCCCAAAGCTACTAAAGACAAGAAAATTAAGTATATCCACTCATGCATGCCCTACGCGGATGCAAGCAAACACACACACACACACACACACACACACCAAACACATGTTTACAATCATGCCAAGACTGGGTGAAAAACTCCAGCTAATAGCTTTGACTCTGGGGTTAGCATTCCTCGTCTACCAGAGTGGAACTTTCGTACAGTGTGACCTCCTGCACTAGTAGCAGATTTTCAGTCATAATTAAATTGCTATTAGATAGTTTCAAAAGAGCTGAAGGCTTCAGTAGCCTGTCAGGGTAGCTATATTTGCTCCAAGTACAGCTACAATTAAGAAAACACGTACTCTTAATTCTCCAGCATTTACCTTTTTTGAGAGCTCAGATGTGCATGAATAATCTAAAAATAGTGATTACTGGGAGGATTTGTGCTCATTTTATTTTTCCAGCATTGCCCCTATTGTGCTAAATTACCCGCCCCTAGCTGTGATATGAGATCGGTGACAAGATTATGCCCATTTTAGAGATAAACTGGGACTAAGAAAGATTAAGTTACTTGCCTGGTTCACAAAGCAAACACTACTTGAAGTTACCAATGGGTAGAAGGTGGATTTCTAACTAAGTTCCTAGAACTGTGGGGATTTAGCTAGAAATCCACTAAGGATGTCTGAGTTAGCTGCATTCCAGTTCCACAGGAATCTCTCACACCACTTTTAATTTCTCTGTTATTAATGCTGTCTTTTCTCAACTCGGATTTTAATTTGAGTCTTTCAGATTCTTCCGTTCTTCCCCTGTAATATGCCTTTCTGCTCAGCAGAGGATCCAGAACCAGGATGCTCTATGAACAGCAGTGGTTTTGTGATGGCCGGTTTGATCACCTCCGATTTCATCCATGTGTAAATATCCCGCCAGGCTGGTGCCTTTCCTTGTGACTGCACAGCAGGGCCCTCGGAAAGCTGCTTCTGTACTTTCAATGGGCTGTTTTCTTCCCACCACTTTTAAAAGGCTGGCGCTGACAATGACCTTCATTTGAAGCTTCCATGTTTCTTGAAATGCAAAATCGTTCTCCAACCAGAGTTTAGATCCAGCAAGTCATAATGCTCCTAGAAATACTAATTTTGTCTGTTTTTTATTTGTTTGCTTTCGATTGCCTTGGATCAAGACATTTTATCTGCAAAAATCAAAGTAATACGTGGTATGACGTGAACGGAGGCTAGCTTTCCCTTTACTCCCCCATCATCTTTACAGATTCCATTTTTCAGATGGCTCTTTCTTAATTTGAATTTAATGCACTCATTTGTGGCTGCACTGGGTCATAGCTGCTGTGCGTGGGGTTTTCTCTAGTTGCAGCGACTAGGGGCTCCTCTCTAGCCGTGTGGTCTGCAGGCTTCTCATCATGTGGCCTCTCTTCCCCAGGAGCTCAGGCTCTAGAACCTGGGCCGGTAGTTGTGGAGCATGGGCTTAGCTGCACCTCAGCATGTGGGATCTTAGTTCAGGGACCAGGGATGAACCCATGTCCCTTGCACTGGCAGGCAGATTCTCAATCAGTGGACCACCATGGAAGCCCCTAGATGGCACCTGAGTGAGGAACTGGTGTAAAGAAAAGGGAGGTGAGCAAGAAACTGGGACGGCTCTCTAAAAATAAACCAGTCATCCATTAGGTCATCAGGGAAACTTCTTTAAAATGAAAAAAAAAATTACAATTCCTCCAAGGAGAGCTATTCACAGTTCAGTTCAATTGCTCAGTCATGTCCAACTTTTTGCAACCCCATGGAGGCATACCAGGCCTCCCTGTCCATCACCAACTCCCGGAGTTCACTCAGACTCATGTCCATCACGTCAGTGATGCCATCCAACCATCTCATTCACTGTCATCCCCTTCTATTCCTGCCCTCAATCTTTCCCAGCATCAGGGTCTTTTCAATTGAGTTAGTTCTTCACATCAGGTGGCCAAAATATTGGAGGTTAAGCTTCAGTATCAGTCCTTACAGTGAATGTTCAGGACTGATTTCCTTTAGGATGGACTGGTTGGATCTCCTTGCAGTCCAAGGGAATCTCAAGAGTCTTCTCCAGCACCACAGTTCAAAAGCATCAATTCTTCAGTGCTCAGCTTTCTTCACAGTCCAAATCTCACATCCATACATGACTACTGGAAAAACCATAGCCTTGACTAGACGGACCTTTGTTGGTAAAGTAATGTCTCTGCTTTTTTAACATGCTGTCTAGGTTGGTCATAGCTTTTCTTCCAAGGAGCAAGCGTCTTTTAATTTCATGGCTGCAGTCACCATCTGCAATGATTTTGGAGCCCCCCAAAATAAAGTCTCTCACTGTTTCCACTGTTTCCCCATCTATTTGCCATGAAGTGATGGGACCAGATGCCATGATCTTAGATTTCTGAATGTTGAGCTTTAAGCCAACTTTTTCACTCTCCTCTTTCACTTTCATTAAGAGGCTTAGTTCTTCTTCACTTTCTGCCATAAGGGTGGTGTCATCTGCATATCTGAGGTTATTGATATTTCTTCTGGCAATCTTGATTCCAGCTTGTGCTTCATCCAGCCCAGCGTTTCTTATGATGTACTCTGCATAGAAGTTAAATAAGCAGCGTGACAATATACAGCCTTGATGTACTCCTTTGCCTATTTGGAACCAGTCTGTTGTTCCATGTCCAGTTCTAACTGTTGCTTCTTGAGTTGCATACAGGTTTCTCAGGAGGCAGGTCATGTGGTCTGGTATCCCCATCTCTTTAAGAATTTTTCCACAGAGGCATATGAAAATCCTAATGGTGATCATCATGTGCTAGTCTTTTATTTTCTACTTGTACATGTGCATTTAAAACATTTGGATAACAAAGTAATTCTGTATAGAACTTTCCTTGGAATTATACATACTTTTAAAAATGTACATGATTTTTAATGACAGCATAGGCTTACAACACATGAATGCTATATATTTAACCACTTGCCTAAAATTAGACATTTGTATTATTTTCCTCTTTTCCTATATAATTATCCTACTCATTAATCTTTTAAAATACATCCTAAGGTTGTTTCCTGATGAAAGATTTTCATAAGGGGTGTTCTAGGGACAAAATATGACTATTTTTAAGTCTCGATTCAAGCTGACAAATTAACTGTCTAAACAGTGCAAAGGAAGTTTCAGAGGGATTCATTTGAAGGGAAATGTATCTTGCAAAATTTGCCCTTCTATAAAATAAATTTCAATACCTTAAAGTTCAATTCTCCAGAATGCTCATGAGATGAGGTTTAATAGCCTCAGACTAGACGGTGGGAAAGATGCCCTTGATAAGGGCATGGAAAGCCATTCCAGGATTTTTGTTTGGAGAATTCCATGGACAGAGAAGCCTGGTGGGCTACCATTCATGCAGTCAAAAAGAGTCAGACATGACTGAAGTGACTTAGCACAGCACAGACGTCAGCAAACCCAGGTGATAGCCAGGGGTCATTTAGTTACCTTCTCACTGACCAGTTCAGATGATCCATATTATAGATATGTGGGCAGGAAAGTGGTCAGTATCCATACAAATAACAAAGTGCTTTTTGAGGTGTTTATTTATAACTTTCAATATAATGGCACGATAGTCCAACTTTTGTGTGTCCGAAGGGAAAAAAGTTATCTTGAGTCTCTACCCCTGAACTGTGAAACTGGCACCAAAAGCCTCCATGCCTCTCTCTGTGTTTATTCCTCCAAATGGCAAGTTGGAAGGGCTGATGCTGAAGCTGACATGCCAATACTTTGGCCACCCAACGTGAAGAGCCAACTCATTGGAAAAGACCCTGATGCTGGGAAAGATTGAGGGCGGGAAGAGGGAGGAATGACAGAAGATCAGATGTTGGGCGGCATCACCAACTCAATGCACATGAGCTTGAGCAAAAGCTCCGGGAGTGGGTGATGGACAGGGAGGCCTGGCGTGCTGCAGTCCACGGGGCCGCAGAGAGTCGGACTCACCTGAGTCCGACTGACCTGAACTGAAGACTCTGTTTGGCTTGAGCATGAAACCACTCTTAAAAAAATGGCACATAAAAGTACATGGTAAGAAAATGCATCTTGACACAACATTGAAATCCCTCGTTCTGGTTGTTCATCCATGAGAAGTCACTAAACATGAAATAACTAAGCTCTGAATGTTGACAGCTACATACAATTCTTTGGTTAGATAATATATTCCAAATCACCCACATTGCAATTTCCAAAGTGCATTATTTAAGAATTATAAGAATCTAAAAAATTCCAGCAGAACTATTCAAATCCCTAAAGATGAGGCCATCAGGGCTCTGCATTCATCATGTCGGCAAATCTGGAAGAGCCAGCAGCGGCCACAGGACTGGAAAGGGTCACTCCTCATCCCGGTTCCCAAGAAGGGTGGTACCAAAGAAAGTGCTAAGCATCGGACAACTGCACTCATCGCCTGTGCTAGGAAGGTCATGCTTAAAATCTTGCATGCTAGGCCTCAGCACTATGCAAACCAAGAACTCCCAGATGTCCAAGCTGGAAAGGAAGAGGAACCAGAGATCAAATTGTCAACATCTGCTGGATGATAGAGAAAGCAAGGGGACTTCAGAAAAACATGTATCTCTCTTTAATTGACTATGCTAAAGCCTTTGACTGTGTGGATCATGACAAACTGTGGAAAGCTCTTAGAGAGATGGGAATACCAGACCATCTTTCCTGTCTCCTGAGAAACCTGTATGCGGGTCAAGAAGCAACAGTTAGAACCCTGCAGAGAACAACTGATTGGTTCAGGATTGAGAAAGGAGTACAACAGGGCTGTCTGCTGTCACCCTGTTTGTTTAATCTACCTGCTGAGCACATCATGAGAAATGCTGTGCTGGATGAGTGACGAGCTGGAATCAAGATAGGCAGGAGAAGCATCAACAACCTCAGATACGCAGATGATACCACTCTAATGACAGAAAGCGAAGAGGAACTAAAGAGCCTCTTGACGAGGGTGAAGGAAGGGAGTGAAAGAGCTGGTTTAAGACTAAATAAAAGATCTAAGACCATGGCATCAGCCCCATCACTTCATGGGGGAAAATAGAAGGGGAAAAGGTGGAAGCAGTGACAAAGCTCCTCTCCTTGGGCTCAGAATCGCTGCAGATGGTGACAGCAGCCATGAAATCAGATGATGGCTTCTCAGCAGGAAAACAATGATAAACCTAGACAGTGTGTTGAAAAGCAGAGACATTACTCTGCTGACAAAGGTCTGAATAGTCAAGGCTGTGGTCTTCCCAGCGGTCATGTGAAGTTGTGAGAGCTAGACAGGAAAGAAGGCAGAGCATCAAAGAATTGATGCCTTTGACTGTGGTGCTGGAGGAGACTCCTGAGAGTCCCTAGGAGAGCAAGGAGATCAAACCAGTCAATCTTAAGGGAGACCAACCCTGAATATTCACTGGAAGGGCTGATGCTGAAGCTGAAGTTCCAGTATTTTGGTCATCTTATGTGAACAGATGACTCTTTGGAAAAGACTCTGATGCTGGGAAAGATTGAGGGCAGGAGAAGAGGGAGTCAGAGGATGAGATGGTTGGACAGCATCACCATTGCAATGAACAGGAACTTGGGCAAACTCCGGGAGATTGTGAGGGACAGGGAGGCCTGGCGTGCTGCAGTCCATGGGTCTCAAAGAGTCGGACACGAGTGGGTGACTGAACAGCAGCAACAACAGAAAGAGCAGATGCACGTTCACGTGTAATGGATTCACTTTGCTGTGCACTTGGAACTAACACAGCATTGTAAATCTACTATAGGTCAAGAAAAGATCTTGAAAAAGAGAACTGTGGCTCCAGTCCACTCTCTGATAGAAACTTCTGGGGTGATGGAAATGATCATGATCTGTAGGCACCAATATGGTGGCCTTTAGTCACAGACACCCTTCAGCACTTGATATGAGGCTACTGCAACTGAATTGGTGATTGATTTCAATTTAAATCGCCACCTAAGGCTAGTGGTTACCACATTAGATAGCGCAGCTCTTGTACTCAAGCATGTCCTGCATGAACATGTGTAACACAGAGGCTATGTGGCTGAGCTATCTTTTTTTAATCATTTGTAGAAAGTTTAAAGAAGGCACATTGGCAGACTTGTGATAGAAGAGTCTCCATCTGTTTTTTCCATCCAACTGAAGTCTTATCATCATCCCAGAAGATGTTGAAGAGCTGAGATAGATATCTCTGGGCCTTAATAATAACAAGGTCTTGAACTTGGACTATCGCTGACTGGCTTAAATGAGTTTTTCACTTGAAACATGAAATGACAAATCTCTAGAGGAAACAAGTTTTTATACAGTCTCTTCCTGAACAGAGGCACAAACTGGACCTGGGCTTCTTGAAGGCAGCTCATGGGTTTTGCTCAAATGTTCATTCTCAGGGCCCAATGCGTGGTAGTCAATCAGTGGAGACTAGCAAAGTATTGGATATTAGTAAAGATCAACAAAAACATATTCATAAAGAGAGTTATGAGCTCAGGTTCTGAGATGGTATAAGCCAGAGCTGTCTCCATTAGCTGTGAGGTTTCAATTTACTGAAGTGTTGCAGGAGATGCACGTTTTACTGTAAGGTATTATTTCTGGCAGGCCCACATGCTCAAGAAACTTTAGTCAATCTTCTCTTTCTTCTTCTTAACATTGTTTTCATGTATAAGGAAAAATTTACAAATCTCTAAGCATTTTAAAATTTAGTCAAGTCTGTCTTTTCATGATGTGACTTTTCTCTATATTAAAACTTAGTGAGGGAAAATAAGCTCTGTGTAGGTACAAAAAACCTGGAATGTGCTTAGTGAAAATGATCAAATGTTACCACTTTTAGTCATCACCAGAAAAATCTGCCAAATTAGCAATGAGGCTGCTTATAAAGTTTCAAAGGATTTTTTTTTCAATTATATATAGAAACTCATTAAATTGGCTAAGCAAAGCATTACCTAGCAGGATATTTGGGGGGGAATTTCTGTAAAGAAAGAGATAAAACATATCTTTTTATAATATCTGTGTCCATAACATAAAAATAAGAGGAGACTTCAAGGTCTCATATATACAGTATGTCCTCTTAAGGTGTTGCAAGCATTCTTAGAAAGTTTTGTGAATCATGCTAGCAAGTTCAGGAAAATCGCTTTTCCTTCCAAAGTCAGAAAAAAAAAAAAGAAATCCTATATTCCAGTACTATTCCAAAAAATTGACTGACTTTGATGGTTAAACTGTAGTGAAAAATAAAGGGGAAGAACATGGAACAACACAGTAGCCCACCTGGGGCTTCCCAGGCGACTCCGTTGTGAAGAACTTGCCTGCCATGCCTGAGACGCGAGAGACGCGGGCTCCATCCTGGGTTGGGAGGATCTCCTGGAATAGGCAATGACATCCCACTCCCTATTCTTGCCTGGAAACATCCATGGAAAGAGGAGTCTGGAGGGCTACAGTCCATGGGGCCACAAAGAGTCAGACACGACTGAGCGACTGAGCAGACAGCAGCTGCTGTGATTCTGCTAATAATCATGTCACAATATTTCATCCTCACAAGGTGCATATGGCCTCTTAACTCCATGAGAGAGAGACAGACAGACAGACAGAGAGACGAACAGAGAGAGAACGAGAGAGAAAGGGGCCTAAAGACAGTTGCCTTGCCAAGGTTCACATAGAAAAGCTCTCTGCAGATTTGAGGCAAAAATTAAATCTGATCACTTCTAGTTCACTCTAGTCTATTCCATTAAGCCGTAACAAAGGCAGTGTTTGATGGAAATTGTTTTCCCAATATTTGCGATTAAGAATGCATTTTCAAGCCAAAATGTGGAAACAGCCTAAATGCCCGTCAACAGATGAGTGGATGAAGACAAGCGGTGCCCACACACAATGGAGAACTGCGCAGCCACGAAAAAGGCTGGATAATGCCATTTGCAGCAGCTAGATGGCCCTAGAAATCACTCTTAATACCAAGTGATGGAAGTCAGATAGAGAAATATATGATATCACTTATAAGTGGAATCTTAAAAAATAATACAGATGAACTCATTTACAAAACAGAAACAGACTCACAGACTTCAAAAAGAAATTCACAGCTACCAAAGTGGGAGCAAGGAGGGGGAGGGGCAAATTAGGAGGTCATGATTAAAGCAGGTCAACAGCAGAGACCTACGTTACAGCGTAAGGAACTCTACTCAATATTCTGGGTGTGCATGTTAGTCACTCAGTCATGTCTGACTCTTTGTGGCCCCATGGACTGTAATTTGCCAGGCTCCTCTGTCTATGGACTTCTCCAGGCCAGAATACTGGAGTGGGTAGCCATTCCCTTCTCCAGGGGATCTTCCCAACCCAGGGATCGAACCCAGGTCTCCTTATTGCAGGTAAATTCTTTTGTCTGAGCCACCAAGAAAGCCCACTCAATATCTATAATAACCTATATGGAAAAAGAATCTGAAGAAGAATGAATAGACATATAACTGAATCACTTTGCTGTACATATGAAACTAACACAACACTGCAAATCATGTATTCTCCAATAAACTTTTAAAAAGAGTTTTATGGCAAAAACAATACAATATTGTAAAGTAATTAACCTCCAATTAAAATAAATAAATTTATGTTTAAAATAAAATGCTTCCCCATTAAAAAAAAAAGAAGAATGCATTTTCCAAGATTAAGAGTAAAACATGTCTTGAAGGTGGTTGACTTCCCGTGAACAGCCCATAGTGCGTAACTCTCCACTCAGTGTCACAGTCCTTCAGCTCAGTCGCTCAGTCATGTCCGACTCTTTGCAACCCCTTGAATCTCAGCACTCCAGGCCTGTCCATCATCATCTCCCGGAGTTCACTCAAATTCGCGGGCATCGAGTCAGTGATGCCATCTCATCCTGGGTCATCCCCTTCTCCTCCTGCCCCCAATCTCTCCTAGCATCAGAGTCTTTTCCAATGGGTCAACTCTTCGCATGAGGTGTCCAAAGTGCTGGAGCTTCATCTGTAGCATCATTCCTTCCAAAGAACACCTGGGGCTTATCTCCTTTAGAATGGACTGGTTGGATCTCCTTGCAGTCCAAGGGACTCTCATGAGTCTTCTCCAACACCACAGTTCAAAAGTATCCATTCTTCAGCACTCAGCTTTCTTCACAGTCCAACTCTCACATCCATACATGACCACTGGAAAAACCATAGCCTTGACTAGATGGACCTTTGTTGGCAAAGTAATGTCTCTGCTTTTTTAATATGCTGTCTAGGTTGGTCCACAGGAAAAACCATAGCCTTGATTAGACGGACCTTAGTCAGCAAAGTAATGTCTCTGCTTTGGAATACACTCTCTAGGTTGGTCATAACTTTTCTTCCAAGGAGTAAGTGTCTTTTAATTTCATGGCTGCAATCACCATCTGCAGTGATTTTGGAGCCCCCAAAAATAAAATCTGACACTGTTTCCACTGTTTCCCCATCTATTTGCCATGAAGTGATGGGACCGGATGCCATGATCTTCGTTTTCTGAATGTTGAGCTTTAAGCCAACTTTTTCACTCTCCTCTTTCACTTTCATCAAGAGGCTTTTTAGTTCCTCTTCACTTTCTGCCATAAGGGTGGTGTCATCTGCATATCTGAGGTTATTGATATTTCTCCCGGCAATCTTGATTCCAGCTTGTGCTTCTTCCAGCCCAGCATTTCTCATGATGTACTCTGCATATAAGTTAAATAAGCAGGGTGACAATATACAGCCTTGACATACTCCTTTTCCTATTTGGAACCAGTCTGTTGTTCCATGTCCAGTTCTAACTGTTGCTTTCTGACCTGCGCATAGGTTTCTCAAGAGGCCTTAGCTCATGTCTATGATATGTTTCCAAAGGGATAAAGAAGGAAACTCCTAGAATCACAATCAAATGCAGAAGACACATGTCCCCTTCTGCAGCCGGGCTGCTTCCGATGACAACTGACATTCAGACCTGATTCCCTGAAAACACAGCCAAATCTTCATCAGTGTTTTCCTATTAATAACATCTGGATCTAAGAAGAAACTGGAGAAGTCCTTTAAAGATCTATTGATGGGGTAGAGGTGAGAGGAGGAAGCAGTGGTGGGCATAACTGTGGTCTGCTCTGAGTGCAGCTGGCAAGGTGGTCCTTAAAGAGAACTAGAAAACAGGGATTCAGTGGACTGCTTGCTATCAGAGGGGTCTTGCTTCATGGACTGACAACTCCAAACAGTGCCAGTGTGCGGACTCCTATCTGACAACTATTTTACTGGTCTATATTCTAAACAATGGATGTAGTTCTGATGAGATCTAGTATTTATTAAATTAGCAAACCATCGGCTCCATCTGTCGAACTCCCTATTATGCGGCCATCCCCAGAAACACACAAATTCGGCTACAAGCTTTAGTTTCACTAGTCATTCCAGAGTATTTCACGATCGTCTGAGCTCACAAAGGCTGCAATTCATGCGCCTGTAGTGCGACCTTTTTTAATGTAAACAACAGATTGTGAATGGACACGGAGAGCAATGTGATCATAAAGATGGATGGACCGAGAATATGTCACACAGAGTGAATAAGTCAGAAAGAGGAAAAACAGAGTATATTAACGCATCTACGTGGAGTCTGGAAGGGTGATACTGATGAGCCAATCGGCAGGGCAGGAGTAGGGATGCAGACGCAGAGTGGACGTGCGCATGGGAAGCGGGGAGGAGGGCGAATGGGAGCCTGGGCCTGACACACGCACACTATCGTGTCACACAGCTCGTGGGAGGCCGTTACACAGCGCCGGAGCCCATCTCAGAGCTCCGTGATGACCTGCAGGGGTGGGGCTTGGAGGCCGTGGGGCGGGGCTCCAGGGGGCGGGGACACGTGTATAGAGGTGGCCGATTCCCTTTGCTGTACAGCAGAAACGGACACAGCATTGTGAACAACTACGTCCCAGACTTGAGGAGACTCAGTTCTGCCGTTCTGTGCGGCCCCTTGCCGGTCTGGCCTGCGAGGGAGGCCAGGCGCTCTGTGCAGGTCAGCTCCGCTGGCCCTCGTCAGCGGCCGGGTGCGGCCTGTCCTGGGCGCTTTTGCGTCCCCGCCTCCTTCTCCCACCCGGATAAGCCCCCAAAGCCCACGGACCCTCACACCGCTGTCTCCGCGCCTGCTTCCGGTGGCCCCAAATGAGAACCCAGCTCAGCGATCTTATGGCGAGTCTGCCGAGGACCACTCCCACCCCGGGCAGGACAGGAGCATGCGTGGGGCCTCACCATCTACAGGCCCCCTGCGCGTTTCCGCTCAGCGTAACCCGCGGGGAGATGTCTGATGCAGAGAGAAAAGCACCTTAGAGGGAAGAGACGTGGGGGTCACAGTGTCCCCCTGGGCTGAAACCTCAGAGAGGACACATCTAGAAAGGGGCTCGAGTTAGGGTGACAACCCATCACCTCCTAAGCCTCCAGGTGAGAAGGTTACGCTAGTTCTCTGCTCTGCCTACAAAACACTTGGCAACAGTTTTGCATTTTTTTTTTCTTTTTCAAAACACTATAGCTTCCCAGGCCCTGGCTATATAACAAATCAAAATCCCTGGATGTAGGGAATATATATATATATATATATATGAAATATATTTAGGATATATAATAGGATATATTTGCAGGATATATGGACCTTCCAGGTGGTTAAGTGGTAAAGAATCGCATGTCCAGTCCCTGAATCAGGAAGATCCCCTGGAGGACGGCATGGTAACCCATTCCAGTATTCTTGCTTAGAGAACTGCATGGACAGAGAAACCTGGTGAGCTACAGTCTACAGGGCTGCAAAGGGTCAAGACATGACTGGGTGACTAAACAGCAGCAGCAGCAGCAGCAGCAGGATATACAATAAATCAGAATCCCTGGATGTATATATATTAATACATATAGAAATATATTTAAATAAGCATAAATGCACATATTTAAATATATTTAAATAAATAAATATATATATAAATATATGGATATACTTTTCTATTTATATAAAATATATGAATACATATTCATACATATAAAATATACACATATTTAAGGCTCCAAATGCAATTCTAACACACAAACCATAAATGACCACAGAAATGGAATATGGAAAATGACCTGATGTGATAAAAACAAGTCAATCATCCCTTCTTTGCTCTTAATCAGCTGTCTCTGATCAGAATTCAGGAAGGACATCCAAATCCTTAATAAATTAATTGCAGCCTCCAAGGGTAGGGTTGTTTATCTGTCAAAATGGGCCTCCCCTCAAAATGAATGTTTCTCTGTCATGATGGGGAATGACCAAGAATTCTCGAGCGCTGAATGGACATCCAATGATGTCCACTCTCTCCCATGACTATGCACCCAGGAAACACATCTTTCCAGGAGGAAAGAGGGGGAAATGTGAAGGTTTAGATTCCCCCTGGGGCCACATGCTATTCTGTGTGTCCCAGTCCCTGCCCTCCAGAACTCTCCCTGACTACAACTCATGTTGCCTGCAAGAGGGGCATGCATGTACAAAAGGAATTGTCCCCCACCTGCAATTACACCCTTAAAGGGTTGAAGTCAATACTGCAGTGTTACTTGGGCAGCAGTGATTGGTCAAAGACTCCATCGGTACACAGCTGCACGATTAACTCAGGGCATGATTCACAAATGATTCTTTTCCTATTGTAACGGCTGACAGAGACCTGGAGATGAACCCAGTCTTTCAGAGAAAAGCTGATCTTAGGCCAAAGGGCTGGCTAAAATCTCAGGCAGGACATAAATAAATAAATGAACAAAAATAAATAAAACCTTTATATAAGTTGATATAAATAAATTCTCTCTCCATATATATATTATATATATATATATATATATATATATATGCATACCTAGTTAGGCTTATATAGAGCTATATAACATCTTTAAATATATATCTAGATATAGCTATACAGAAAGAGCAAGTGGATCGAATCAAAATATATCCAGAGAGGATTCCATACTGGCTTATCAATATTTTCAGTTCTTCTATATTAAAGTTTAGTGTTTAAGTTACAGAGACCTGGGTTTGAATAATGGCTCATCACCTAACTGATCATCTGTCTTCTCTGAGCCTCAATCAAAGCAGGGGAATAGTATCTTTAGGTTGTCAGAAAGAATAAGTAAAATCTTTCACGTAGATGTCTTACCTCAAGATAAGGTAAAACCTCTCATCTTGCTTCTGTCTATAGGAAGCATTTTCTTAAGTTTAATCATCCAGTTCAAATAAATTTAGCCCAAACAACATTATTTATCATAAAAACCATAATAAGGAGGCTTTAACCAAAATCGCGTGGAATTATGCAACCCAATTTTGCAGCTCTATTATTGGTGCAACTTTAGAAAATTTCATTTAGAGGCAAATGCGTGGAAATAACATAGCAATCTAGAAATCATATAAACACAAAGCTGATGCTTTAGAATTATATTTCACTGACCCTCCTTGTGTTTATACACACACACACACACACACACACATCCACAGCGCGGCCCGGGAGCCCTGGAAACCCTTCCCTGCCCTCATGCCAATGACTCTTTGCTTGCCATTCTTACTGTTTAATGGTTACTGAGCTCCATGTAATAATCGCCAGTTTTCCGCCCCCCACCCCGACTGCCCCCTGCTGCAAAGATCTCATCTATTCAGAGGAGCATAATTGCAGAACTGTTGAGACAGAGAAGCAATCGCTGCATCTCACCACTGTTGTGGGCCTCCAGCTGGGAGGCGGAGTTGACGGCCACCTTGCAGAGAGAACAGTACAGCAGCCTCTTCGCCTTCTCTTCCTCTGTCTCCGTGGAAGGACAGGAGCTGTTGCCGCTGGCTGTGGTGGGGCTCTTCTCCACTTTAGAGGTGATCTCCGTTGTCATAACACTGCTTTTGCAAATTTCCACAGTTGTCGTCGTTGATATTGCTGGTGTCCCTGTGGTACTATCTGCAATCAAAATAGCACAGGAGAAAAGGCAAAGACAGTGGCATTATCTTTCCCTATTTGAAAACGCATCCCCGATATTGCACGCTGGTAATAATGAGAAGAGCGACTAGCCCCGACCCCCTGTCGACCACGCGGCAATCATCTCCTGAGGAAACGACACAGACGCACACTTACAATTGTGTCTATCGATAGAACACACTTGGACAATTCTTGAAAATACATACAAATAGGCTTCACCATGCTTCCTCGAGGTAAATACCCATGCTCGAGGTTCTCCTGTCAGTGTGCGGCCTTTCACTAAAGTGTTCTTTACAGGGCGCTGCGCTTTGCATGTGTCTCCCAGGATGGCTTTAAAAAATGCAATGGAGAGTAAATGCGTCTAAGGGATGTTCATTTCTCTTTACTACTTGTCTTTCTATTTTCCTCTACGTCTCTTTCTTTAAAACAAAATAGGTAAAATAGGGCTTCCCTGTTGGTCCCGTGGTTAAGAAACCGCCTCGCAACGCAGGCGACACTGGTCCGATCCCTGGTCTGGGAAGATCCCACGTGCCGCGGGGCACCCAAGCCTGTGTGCCATGACTGCTGAGCCTTCATCCTTCAACGACTGAAGGCTGTACGCCCTAAGGCCATGCTCCAGGACAAGAGATGCCACCGCAATGAGAAGCGCACAGACTGCACCTAGAGAGTAGCCCCCACTCCGCATGGCTGGAGAAAGCCCGTGTGCAGCGACAAAGACCCATAACAGTCAAAAACAAATAAAATGAAATAAAATCACAGCCAAGACCCTTTTAAAAAGTTGGTTGTGATCCTTTGCATGCTTGTGCAAAATATATGGGAAGTAAAGAACCCTGATGTCACACTGCTTTGTCAAGATCAAAGGTTTATAAAATTCTTGCCTTATTTACAAAGAGCTGTATGCTCAACAAATACGAAAATCATCCATATACAAACAAGACGAATTCTAATCTGGCATATTTATTAAGCGTGTGCCCGGCACCGGGGTGAGTTCAGGGACTGTGACGCAACAGTATTCAAGCACCAACGGCGACTCTTCATATGGGATCCACGGACTGGCCACACCATGTTAATGTCCCAGCTTTCAAGAGCATGATAACCAGGAAGGCTTTGATGCACTGTAACCCTACAACCCTTCTGGCTCTGAAGTCTGACTCTAAATCTGGAGAGGTCAACCTTCAAAGTGAGCCTTGTCTTAGCTTCACTTGGGTAGACACAGCTCCCAACCCAAATAGTCTGGTTAACACAGTGTGAGCAGCGTCTGCCAAGTCCAGTATGAATTGCAAATGTGCTCCAGGCCCTGTGCTTTCTATTTTTATATTCCCTTTTCACTGCCTCCTGGCTGGCTAACTCTTAACCTCCTACTTAAAATACTCCCAGGCAGCCTCTCCAGCCACAGCCACTCTTGGAGTTGTCTCTCCTCCCACAGGTTGCCGTGCTCACTATCCAATGCCGCCCTAAACCCCCATGGTAAATGGAGTGGGCAGTGGCTATAAGGGACAGTGGTACCTGTAGTGAGGGGCTGTCCTCATAAAATGTAGTTCTTGTTCATTTCTGTTACCAACAAGCCTTTGAACTTGGATTTTCACTTTGATCTGGAGAGAGAGGTGGGAATATCGGTAAGGCTGGTTACAGCTTCTTTCCCAAATATGGCACGGAAACACTAGTCAGTCAGAAGAAAGATGGGTTCTTGCTGTTTTTCATTAATTAATTTTTATTAAAAATTTGGAACTATAATTGATTTACAGTTTCAGGTATACACAAAGTGATTCTGCAATATACATATATATATTTAGCTATTATATATCTACATATGTGTGAGCGTATATGCATATATATATATATATATATATACACACACACACACTATATATGTATGTATGTGAATATATTCTTTTCCGGATTCTTTTCCGGATTCTTTTCCGTTATAGAGGATGCTGAGGGATATTGAATAGAACAATTTATCTGGACCATCCCTTTGCCCTGACCCTTCATATACTTTTAACCACTTATTCAGCCATAATGCCGTTAAGGTCCCCTGCAGTCTCATGGAGAACATCTTATAACCATGTTAGAAAAAATAATCATAGTGCCATCACCAGTTTTTCTCATGGCAAGAGAAAAATAAATAAAATTAACTAACACCAATTTTGGCCACAAGAATGCATTACCTTGAACACTGAAAGGCCCACTTCCTGACTAGTCTTTACTTGTCTTCTAAGGTACCAACATTAAAATATCAGAAATTAGAAAATTTAGAAAATTTCATATCCTAAAAGATGACCCTGTTAAAGTTGTGCATTCAATATGCCAGCAAATTTAGAAAATTCAGTAGTGGCCACAGGAAAAGGTCAGTTTTCATTCCAATTACAAAGAAAGGCAATGCCAAAGAATGTTCAAACTACTGCACAATTGCACTCATCTCACACACTAGCAAAGTAATGTTCAAAATTCTCCAAGCTAGGCTTCAACAGTACATAAACCAAACTTTCAGATGTTCAAGCTGGATTTAGAAAAGGCAGAGGATCCAGAGATCAAGCTGCCGACATCCATTGTATCATAGAAAAAATAAGAGATTTCCAGAAAAAAATCTACTTCTGCTTCATTGACTATGCTAAAGCTCTTGACTGTGTGGATCAACTGTGGAAAACTCTTAAAGAGATGGGAACACCAGACCACCATACCTGCCTCCTGAGAAACCTGTATACAGGTCAAGAAGCAACAGTTAGAACTGGACATGGAACAACAGACTGGTTCCAAATTGGGAAAGGAGTACATCAAGACTATATTGTCACCCTACTTATTTAACTTATATGCAGAGTACATCATGAGAAATGCCGCACTGGATGAAACACAAGCTGGAATCAAGATTGCTGGGAGAAGTGTCAATAACCCCAAATATGCAGATGACACCAGCCTTATGGCAGAAAGTGAAGAGGAACTAAAGAGCCTCTTGATGAAAGTGAACAAGGAGAGTGAAAAAGCTGACTTAAAGCTCAACATTCAGAAAACGAAGATCATGGCATCCAGTCCCATCACTTTCTGGCAAATAGATGGGGAAGCAATGGAAACAGTGACAGACTTTATTTTCTTGGGCCCCCAAATCACCTCAGATGGTGACTGCAGCCATGAAATTAAAAGACACTTGCTCCTTGGAAGAAAGCTATGACCAATCTAGACAGCATATTAAAAAGCAGAGACATTACTCTGCCAACATCTCTCTATGCAAAACTATGGTGTTTCCAGTAGTCATGTATGGATGTTAGAGTTGGACTATAAAGAAAGGAAAGCATCAAAGCATTGATGCTTTTGAACTGTGGTGTTAGAGAAGACTCTTGAGAGTCCCTTTAACTGCAAGGAGATCCAACCAGTCCATCCTAAATGAAATCAGTCCTGAATATTCCTTGGAAGGACTGATGCTGAAGCTGAAGCTCCAATACTTTGGCACCTGATGTGAAGAGTCTACTCATTAGAAAAGACCCTGATGCTGGGAAAGATTGAAGGCAGGAGGAGAAGGGGACGACAGAGGATAAGATGTTTGGATGGTATCACCGACTCGATGGAGATGAGTTTGAGCAAACTTTGGGAGATGGTGAAGGACAGGGGAAACTGGAATGCTGCAGTCCACGGGGTTGCAAAGAGCAGACACCACTGAGCAACTAAACAACATCAACTGTTCATGGGGTTTTCAAGGCAGGAATGCGGATGTGTTTTGCCATTCCCTTCTCCAGTGGACCATGTTTTTTCAGAACTCTCCACTGTGCTCCGTCCATCTTGGGTGGCCCTACATGGCATGGCATTATCCCCAGAGGATAAAGTACATTTATACCAATAATGTCAAAGGTTAGAGACTCCAGACCATCTATGGCTTGGGCTTAGTAAAATGTTAATGTTTCTTAAGGGAAGTCCCTTGCACGAGACAGGCTCAGGGAAATCAGGATCTAAATACTTAATTTCTGGCACTTAACTCCCTTGTGGCTCAAATGGTAAAAATCTGCCTCCAATGCAAAAGACCCAAACTTGATGCCTGGGTTGGGAAGATCCCCTGGAGGAGGAAATGCAACTACTCCAGTATCTTTGTCCGGAGAATTCCATGGACAGAGGAGCCCTGCCGTCCACTGGGTTGCAGAGTCGGCCTCAACTGAATGACTAACACTTTCCCTTAACCTTGTTACATTTTGTAGGCCACTTAGCTGAACAAAGATCTGTTATTAATATTAATATTTTCTCAAGATTAAGGTTAGTTTGAGTGAAATATAGTCATGTTTTTCACTTTAAATTTAATATATAGATCTTGAGTCCACAAAGGTAAGAGTATTATTAATTTATAACAAGATATGAATTTTTCAGTTACTGTTAATTTCCCAGTAGTAAAGAGGACTTTTTTTTAACAAGTAAGGTAAATATATTTTAAGATCAAACCATAAAGGAACCAGCTATTCTATTTAGATGGCCCTTGGTTTCTGCATCCATTTAAAATATTAAAAAAAAATAATTCCAGAAACTTCCAGAAAACACAATTTTTCCGTGGGAAGGTGATTATTTACATACCATTTACATTGTATTTGCAACAATTTGCATAATGTTACACAGTTTTAGGTATTAGAAGTAATCCGGAGATGGTTTAAAGTAAATGGGAGGATGTGTACAGGTCATGTGCAACTGCTGCTGCTGCTGCTGAGCCGCGTCAGTCGTGTCCGACTCTGTGCGACTCCATAGACAAGCCCACCAGGCTCCCCCGTCCCTGGGATTCTCCAGGCAAGAACACTGGAGCGGGTTGTGCAACTGCTACCTCATCTTATAGAAGCGCTTGAGCATCCATAGATTCTGGTATCTACAGGGGTTCTGGAACCATTTCCCCATGAATATCAACAGATGACTGTACAGTGCACAGACAATGACGTATAGCAAAGCTCTTTTCTTGAGTATGGAAGATTAAATTACCAGTTATGCATAATACCTATCCACTCATTAAAATAAAATTTTATATCATTGACCATGTTAATAACATACACTCTTGCTAGGATGTGATGAGACTTATCCCTGTGATATTCTTCCCCAAACTCGTAACCCTCGTCTAACCATGGGAAAAGCATAAACAAACCTAAGTTCAATGACATTCTACACAATTCCTGATCAAGAGTCCTCAAAAATGTCTAGGTCACCAAAACAAGAAACCTGAAAAACTGTCATGGTCCAGACAAGGCTCAGGACTCAGGATGTCTAAATATAGTCTGGTGTCCTGGTTGGAATCCTGGGGCAAAAAGAAAAAAGGAACATTAGGTAAAAAAATTTAGGAAATTCAAAGGAAGTCTGGAATCTAGTAAAAGCAATGTATTGGTTATGGTTCTCTAGCTTTAACAAATGCACCACAATAACGTGAGATGCTAATAACAAGGAAAACTTGACAGCATATACTGGAACCCTCTGTAGTATTCTTGTACGTCTTTGTAAATGTAAAGCTAGTCTTAGAATGAAAGTTTATTGATAAAAAAGAACTAGAACCTGTCACCACACAGTGCGTTATCCAGTTACTTTGGAGAATCACAGCAGTGATCTCAGTGGTTACATGCTACACTTTCTTCGTTTTTAGACGAGGAAATTTCCATAAAACTGGGACTTGACATTGCCTCTCCCACTTCCAAATCCTTATTTCAGGTCCAAATTGTCATTCTGTGTTGCGGTGATTCATGTGTTTGAACTTCACTCCATCAGCATTTCCTGAGCTGCTGTTTTGCGCTTGGTTCTACCTAAGCCACCGGAGACGGGAAGGATAATGAATGTCCCTTCCGTGGTTCATGAGACATCCCATAGTGATCTGGAATAACAGTAATAAATATCCCAGCCCTTCTTCCACCCATTTTGTCCACTCATACACCCTTGCATTTATACTTCACATAAAAAAATGCATTCAATAAATATTTATTCAAAGAAAACAATGAATGAATAAATGAGCAAATGAATGAGCAAGACACAATTATAGCTGAAGACGGCAGAGCAATGTTAGAGCAGTTATACATACTAGTACACTCATCATCGTAAAAACTGAGAGGGTGAATTAGGAGTTCAGGATTAACATTTATACATTGCTGTGTATAAAATAAACAACCAGCAAGGACCTACTCTATAACACAGGGGATTATACGCGATATTGTCTAATAACCTGATCAAAGAACAGAACCTGAAAAAGAACACACACACACACACACACACACACACACACACACACACGAATCATTTTGACGTATGTCTGAAACTAAAACACCATTATAAATCAACTATATTTCAATTTGAAAAAAAAAACAAACATAGGTATACCTTCTTTCTCCCCACCTTAGAGAAGAAATTGGGGTATGGAGAGTTTTGGGAACTTGCCCAATGCCAAAGCTGCCAGCTGTAGGGCAATGATTTGAACTCAGCCTAGCTCAGAAGCACATGTTCTTTTTGCTAAAATTTTGAATTTTTTTCATAAAAAAAAGAACTGATCACATCCCTTCAGTTTATTCCAATTGATCATAATTTATTATGATTGTTGGAAGATAGCATCTTAAAAATTTGACTTCAAAAGAAACACAACAAGGCCCGAGCTAGAGTCAATCACGTATGTCCAATCTTCCATTCATGCTAACGTATCAAGTTGTTGGAGCCCATTAGGGGGAGGGGAGAGAAGGAAAACCTACAGTTTTCAAACAATCTCTTCTGCAAAGTGATAAGAGTAACCCACAGGCCCTCCTTATTGTAAACTTTTCCTTTTTTTCCCCAAACGATGTGAAACTAGAACCATGATTCACTTTTCTTAACATTTCCCAGGGGCTGATTCAGATCTCTTAGCACTGTTCTACCAGTGATCCTCTAGGAACGACATATGTGACAGGGAGTCGAAAGTAATGGGTGTGCTTTACAGGGAAGGCAAGGTTTGAGATTGTACGGGTTTGCATTTCTGTGCTGTTTTTCTGCCAACGCCCTGAAGCAAATATTCATTATTATAACTGTCACTGTTTGGCTTTGGCATCAAAACAGATTGCTAATACTTTGTGGAATGGTGCTCTCGTGGAGGATGAAAGGAAACGTGTCAGTATTCAGAGTGGCCCATCTTGGCCCTCATTCTTGCATAAAACACTGGAAACACCTTTTAAAACATTTCATAAAGCATAAGAAAAGATTCCAGAAAATAATAACTTGAATTCTAGATAATAAAATAGAGCAGCCAACTTACACGGTCTCGGTAAGGAAAGTAGTTTCCTAGTTACAGATCTCATGATCCAACTCAGAGAACCAGAGGTAAGTTATGGAAATTTCCTTCCAGGTAACAGAAATGAATGCATGCATGCTCAGTTGCTCAGTCACGTCCGACTATTGGCGACCCCATGGACCGTAGCCTGCCAGGCTCCTGCATCCATGGGACTCTCCAGGCAAGAATACTGGAGTGGGTTGCCATTTCCTCCTCCAGGGATAATTCTCGACCCAGGGATCAAAGGCATATCTCCCGCGTTGGCAAGCAGATTCTTTACCACTGAGCCACCTGGGAAGCCCTGACAAATTAATACTATGACCCAAAGATTCTCATCATGTTTTCTGGTTCACTGAAGACTCAGAATGATATTCAATTTATTTCCTTCTTGTCTGTGAGAATTTAAGTCTCAACCAGGCTTGCAAGCAAGTGAGGAGAACAGCTGCTTCCTCTTAAATATGCTGACATTCTGAAGTATAAAAAGGTGTTTCGTGACCAAAAAAACAAAACCACACACACACACATGCAAGCTTTTAGAAATTATTACTGGCAGTTGTTTCTTTCCTCTGGATTTTACCTCATTTAACCACCATCATCTGGGCAGCACCGCCCTCTTAGACACGGGCAGGAACAGGCCCTGCACTGGGCTCTGTACTTTTGGGGGTTCCACATATCACAAGCCTCTGAAACAAAAGTCTATTTTTGTATTTTTTGATCTTATGAAAAACACTTTTTTCAAGTTTGATAACCAACTAAGCAAATGGGAATATTAATTAGGAAGGGAAGTGAGAACTGGACTGGGTGCCCCGAAGGCCAGAGTACAGAGTCAGAGAATTCTCAAGTGTGTGTGAACGCATGCGTGTAGAGGTTTATGATCGTGTGTCTCTATGTGTGTATTGTGTCTATGTGTGTGAACATGTCTATGTGTGTGCATGTATGTTTTGTGTGTGCGTATATGTCTGTGTATGTGTTTTGTGTGTGCACGTATGTGTATATGTCTATGTATGTATGTTTTGTGTGTACATGTGTGTCTCTGTGTGTTTTGTGTGTGCGTATGTCTATGTATGTGTTTTGTGTGTGCACGTGTCTATGTGTGTGCATGTATGTTTTGTGTGTGTATATGTCTATGTATGTATGTTTTGTGTGTGCACGTGTGTCTATGTGTGTGTTTTGTGTGTGCGTATATGTCTATGTATGTATGTTTTGTGTGTGCACGTGTGTCTATGTGTGTGTTTTGTGTGTGCATATATGTCTATGTATGTATGTTTTGTGTGTGCACGTGTGTCTATGTGTGTATGTTTTTTTTGTGTGTATATGTCTATGTATGTATGTTTTGTGTGTGCACGTGTGTCTATGTGTGTGCATGTATGTTTTTTGTGTGTATATGCAGTTTTATGTGTCTATGTGTAGGTGTGGTTCTGTGTGTTGAGGTAAAAGATCACAGCCTCTCCCTGGAAACCAGAGAAAGAGGCTTGTTTTCAAAACACCAAATGATGTCAAGTCACCAAATGTGAGTCTACACAGAAAAGTCCCCCCAGATATTGCCTCCCTCTCTGAAGAGAAAATGTTTCAGATTGGCTGAAAATCCTGAGCCCACAAAATGAGGTTGGGGAGAAAGGTTGCCTCCCCACTGGGCTCCCAGATTTGAGTGGGTCCAGTTACCACCCGAGGGCTTCCCTGGTGGCTCAGCAGGTAGAGAATCCACCTGCATTGAGGGAGACCTGGGTTTGATTCCTGGGTTGGGAAGATCCCCTGGAGAAGCGAAAGGCTACCCACTCCAGTATTCTGGCCTGGAGAATTCCACGGACTGTATAGTCCACGGGGTCACAAAGAGTTGGACACAACAAAGCGACTTTCATCTTCAGTTGCCACCTGAAGGGCTGACTCAGGGGACAGCGTCTGCCCTGTTCCTGCACATCTGTGCTACTTGGCAGGGCTGAGCTGACTCAGGTGGGGAGAGCCCTTGACCTTCAGGTCACAAGGGCAATCCTTGGATACAGCCTATGGGACTGCCAGTGATGCTTGAGGTACCTTGTAAGCATTGAACTGTATGGTGTATGGTCTCCATTTGAGCTCTTGACTTGGTCCTGAAACTTTTCAGGTGGGCTTGATTTACTCCTCCTGTGTTAGACCCTGTGTTAATCATTGGATGTTAAAAGGTAAAAAACGACATTACTTATGGACCAGAGCAACCAGGCTGCATACCATGAGAGGGAAGGGAACAATGGATTTGCTGTCTTTGAAGAGGTCGAGGAGACATCTCCAGAAAATGATAGAGAAATACTTGCACTTCAAATTCTAACTTTACCACACCTCCAGAGGTCTGCTACTTGGAAGTATCATGCATAACAACGATCCACTGTCCTTTTTAGATGAAGTCCTATAGAGACCTGATTAAAGCACTTAATGTCTCAAGGGATCAGGTGAGTAATTATTTCTATCTTTACATCGTTTGAACTAGAGTTTCCAAGTCTTGTGCGCATTAGAAATTCTAGATAGGCAATTGATTTCAAAAACTTAAGAAACCCCAGAAATATCTCACTGCAACTTCTGAGATGTTTCCCGAAGCTGCTTAATCTATGACTGCTTGAGGCAATTACATCAACAGTAGATTCAGACTCAGTGATCCTGGTTACTGACCTGCTGAACTCACCTTGGGCTGGGCACACCGGATGCAGATTAGAACATCAACTGTTCTGCTGAAAAGTATTTGAGAGAGAGCCTGTTAAAATAAATAGCTTATCCAACTTCTGAATTTCCCTCTTGAAACCAGGACCATTTCATGGGGACTGGACATCATGTGAATCATGTGATTTGAGAAGATACTGTTAGATTGCTTTAATTTCAAAGAAAAATTTTTCAGGAATTCAGGATATTATTATTGCTGACAGCAATTTGGGAGGAAGAAGGCTAGAGAGTCAGGTTGCCAGGTTAGTGAATGATTGCAGAAGCTCTCAAAAGGAGGAGGTGATCAAAACTGGATCAAAGGATGCTTGAGCTGGAGAGGCAGCAGAGAGATGGAGAGTGGCAGGAGGAACAGGCCAAGAAGAAGGGAGACCAGAGGCTCCAGAAGCAGAAGGAAGGCAGCAGGAGCCCCCCAGTCCCTAGGCAGTGACGCAGGGCCCAACAGCTGGCCAACCGGAGCGGAGACCTACTCTGTATCCTCAGCCTCAAATGTCCTTGATCTCAAAATGGATATCTCTAGTTTACTTCTTTGTTTAAATTTTATATTGGAGTACAGTAGATTGTATATTGGAATATAGTTGATTGTACAGTAGAGTATACTTGATTGTATATTAGAGTATAGTTGACTGTATATTGGAGTACAGTTGGCTTCCTTGGTGGCTCAGATGTTAAAGAATCTGCCTGCAATGTGGTAGACCCAGGTCCCATTCCTGGTGGGGAATGGCCACCCGCTCCAGTATTCTTTCCTGGAGGGTCCCATGGACACAGGAGCCTGGAGCCTACAGTCCATGGAGTCACAAAGAGTTGACACGACTGAGCACCTAACCTTCACACTTTCCTAGATGACTAACAATGTGTTAGTTTCAGGTGCACAGTCAAGTAATCCAGTCACACATACACATGCTGACATATGCGTCTATTCTTTTCAAACTCTGTTCTCCTTTAGGTTGCAAAATTCAAACTTAAATTGAAGAAAGTAGGGGAAACCACTAGACCATTCAGGTATGACCTAAATCACATCCCTTATGATTATACAGTGGAAGTGAGAAATAGATGTAAAGGGCTAGATCTGATAGACAGAGTGCCTGATGAACTATGGACTGAGGTTCGTGACATTGTACAGGAGACAGGGCTCAAGACCATCCTCATGGAAAAGAAATGCAAAAAATCAAAGTGGCTGTCTGGCGAGGCCTTACAAATAGCTGTGAAAAGAAGAGAAGAGAAAAGGAAAGATATAAGCGTCTGAATGCAGAGTTCCAAAGAATAGCAAGGACAGATAAGAAAGCCTTCCTCTGTGATCAATGCAAAGAAATAGAGAAAAACAACAGAATGGGAAAGACTAGAGATCTCTTCAAGAAAATTAGAGATACCAAGGGAACAGTTCATGCAAAGATGGGCTTGATAAAGGACAGAAATGGTATGGACCTAACAGAAGCAGAAGATATTAACAAGAGGTGGCAAGAATACGCAGAAATGTACAAAACAGATCTTCACGACCAAGATAATCATGATGGTGTGATCACTGACCTAGAGCCAGACATCCTGGAATGTGAATTCAAGTAGGCCTTAGAAAGCATCACTACAAACAAAGCTAGTGGAGGTGATGGAATTCCAGTTGAGCGATTTCAAATCCTGAAAGATGATGCTGTGAAAGTGCTGCACTCAATATGCCAGCAAGTTTGGAGAAGTCAGCAGTGGCTACAGCACTGGAAAAGGTCAGTTTTCATTCCAATTCCAAAGAACGGCAATGCCAAAGAATGCTCAAAACCGCACAATTACACTCATCTCACACACTAGCAAAATAATGCTCAAAGTTCTCCAAGCCACGCTTCAGCAATATGTGAACCATGAACTTCCAGATGTTCAAGCTGGTTTTAGAAAAGGCAGAGGAACCAGAGATCACTTTGCCAACATCAGCTGGATCATTGAAAAAGCAAGGGAGTTCCAAAAAAAACATCTATTTCTGCTTTATTGACTATGCCAAAGCCTTTGACTATGTGGATCACAATGAACTGTGGAAAATTCTGAAAGACATGGGAATACCTCTCGAGAAACCTATATGCAGGTCAGGAAGCAACAGTTAGAACTGGACATGGAACAACAGACTAGTTCCAAATAGGAAAAGGAGTACGTCAAGGCTGTATATTGTCACCCTGCTTATTTAACTTCTATGCAGAGTACATCATGAGAAACGCTGGGCTGGAAGAAGCACAAGCGGGAATCAAGAGTGCTGGGAGAAATATCAATAACCTGAGATATGCATATGACACCACCCTTATGGCAGAAAGTGAAGAGGAACTAAAAAGCCTCTTGATGAAAGAGGAGAGTGAAGAAGTTGGCTTAAAGCTCAACATTCAGAAAACGAAGATCATGGCATCTGGTCTCATCACTTCATGGGAAATAGATGGGGAAACAGTGTCAGACTGTTTTTTGGGCTCCAAAATCACTGCAGATGGTGACTGCAGCCATGAAATTAAAAGATGGTTACTCCTTGGAAGAAAAGTTATGACCAACCTACACAGCATATTAAAAAAGCAGTGACATTACTTTGCCACAAAGGTCCATCTAGTCAAGGCTATGATTTTTCCTGTGGTCATGTATGGATGTGAGAGTTGGACTGTGAAGAAAGCTGAGCGCCGAAGAATTGATGCTTTTGAACTGTGGTGTTGGAGAAGACTCTTGAGAGTCCCTTGGACTGCAAGGAGATCCAACCAGTCCATTGTAAAGGACATCAGCCCTGGGTGTTCATTGGAAGGACTGATGCTGAAGCTGAAAGTCTAATACTTTGGCCACCTGATGCGAATAGTTGACTCATTGGAAAAGACTCTGATGCTGGGAGCGATTGGGGGCAGGAGGAGAAGGGGACGGCAGAGGATGAGATGGCTGGATGGCATCACGGACTCGATGGACGTGAGTCTGAGTGAACTCCGGGAGTTGGTGATGGACAGGGAGGCCTGGCGTGCTGCGACTCATGGGGTCGCAAAGAGTCAGACACGACTGAGAGACTGAACTGAACTGAACTGACAGTATTAGCTTAAACCTGTAGTTTCCCACATACAAGCAGGCCTCATCTAAGTAGCAGTCATACCACCCGCCACCTCAGCCCCTGCACACACACACACACCCAACAGGCAGAGGCAGAAAGTGTAAAGGAGTGTAACGGTGACACCAATAGTGTTGCTCACTGGAGAGCACACAACCCCACACAGAAGGTGGAGTCCATCGTGCCATCTCGTCACCATCTGAGAAACGCATGCCCAGTTTTACCAGTCGTTGTGGTTCTTATTTTGGTGAAGGCCAGAAAGCTTCACATGAGATTTCCGGGTGTTCGGGGTTAGGAGCCGTGTGCGTGAGTGTGCGTGAGTGTGCGTGAGTGTGCGTGGTGTGCGTGGTGTGCGTGGTGTGCGTGAGTATATGTGGTGTGTGTGGTGTGCGTGGTGTGTGTGGTGTGCGTGTTGTGCGTGAGTGCACGTGGTGTGCGTGCGTGCACGTGGAGTGCATGGTGTGCGTGGTGTGCGTGAAAGGCCTGTGTGGACGCCGGCCTCCGCGGGGCTGCCGGCCGCCACTCTGAACTGCCCATGGGCCCTGAGCGCTGGCCCCCTCACAGCGCTCCCGGGAACCAGCCGGCTCCCAGCCGGCCTGCCGCTCTCCGGCCAAAGGCGAGTCCTCTCTCCAAGGAGAGAAGCTGCTGAGGGTTCCTCTCAGCTTCTTCTTCACCAGAGGACCTGCCCTCCCTCCTTTCTCTCAAGGCAGAGGCTCCCTCCAGGACAGCGCCGAGGCGGCCGCGGGCCTCAGGGATTAGGGCCAAATACCTCGGTGTCACCTCAGCCTGATGTCTCTATCACCGCCTCATCGTGTTGCAGCCTTGGTTTCTCTAAGTCAGTGGGGACTGTGTTCCCTACTCTTGCAGCTTAGCTCATAGTTAATATATTCCACACGCAGCTACAACAAAGCCTGCTAGATATGTGGTAACTGATAAATACCCAGGTGCTGTCGGCAAACTTGTCCTGTGAGGTGTTTGCCTTTCTTTCAAAAGCTGAGGTCCTACCCCCAGAAGGCACTAGACCGCACCCTGGGACAGCAGGATAAAGAGCAAATCTTTGACCTTATAATCTAAGTTTTCATCCTGAACCATTTTCACCTTCTAATTTTCTCCCCCTCTCTCTGTGCTCCTTTGCCTCTCACAACATCCAGCAAGAACACAGCCAAGAAGTTGGAAACATCTGTGAACCAAGTCATCCTGTTTCTGTAAACGAGAGGTCCCAGAACTTCAGTATACACTGAGCCACCTGGAGGCTTAATCAGACCCAGACTGTAGATTCTGCCCTTAGAGTTTATGGTTCCTAGGTCTGGGTTGGGGCCTGAATATCTGCATTTCTGACAAATAGCCCAGTGCCGCTGCTGTGGGGTTGAGGACAACTCTTCAGGACCCACCACTGACAAGCCTGTCAACTAGTTTCTGGTTTAGTAACAGGTCTCGGCTTTAGAGCTATAATAACATATAAATAGAAAGTCATGAGTGTAAAACAGGGGAAGAGGAACTGAGTGACCACAGTCCTGTTTTGTCTGTGACTAAGGGAGTTTCTGAGACATGAGACTTTTAGTACTTTGGGGGACACCCCAGCAAGTCAGGACAAGTTGACCACCCTAAGAAGGAATTCGGAATAAGTTAAGGAAAACTCTTAGAAATACTTTAGGTACCTAAGCAAGCAATGAGTATCTCTTTTGAAAGATACATTTTTGGAGACTGATGTAATTTATAAATGAAGTAGAATGTAGATACATTAAGATACTTAAAACAGAGGAAAATAACTATGGGGTTTAATTAATCTGCCACTGGCCTTTAAACCAGGGGTTCTTTTTGTAAGACGGTCTCCTCTCCCTAACCTAGAATCTACGTTCTCAAGGAAATCTGCTTCCTACAGCACTCAGAATGTAAGCTTCCTCCCTTTCCTTCCAAACATAAATTATCCAAAGTAAATTAGTTCAAAACTAAATTACTAGAGCAAATATCATAAGATATCACTTATATTAATATATGGAATCTAAATAAGACTGGTACAAATAACTTATTTACAAAACAGAAACACTCACAGACTTGGAAAACAAACTTATGGTTTCCGAAGGGGAAAGATGGCAGGTGAGGGGTAAATTAGGAGTTTAGGATTAACAGGTGCAAAGTAGTATATGCAAACCACAACCATCACGGACCTACTATAGAACACAAGGAACTGTATGGAGTGTTTGTTAATAGCCTGTAATGGAAAAGACTCTGGAAAAGAATAGACACATGTATCTGAGCAACAGCCACGTTGCTGAGCACCAGAAACTAACACAACAGTGTCACTCACTTACCCCCACAGAGATGAAAATAAAATCCACATACACACAATACCAAGTTACTTGGAAGGCAGGACCGTGAGTGCTCGGGAAAGCTGATTCAGGGGTCCCACCACTGTTCGTACAATCGATAAGCACCAAGAAGTGGGGAGTTTTGTCAGAATCTGTGAGCTTTCTGATGAACATAACAATAGAGAAAGAGGACAAAAAATCAGTTTATTCCAAAGTTATTTAAGTGACCTGGATGATACTAAAAGGCATAGGAAACAGGTGTTTTGGGGGGAGTTGGGGGTGGCATTTGTAATAGAGACTTTTCTTTTCCCCAGTAAAAGGAGAAGGAACTAAAACCTTTCCAAATTTATGAATGGTGGTTCCCCCTTTCAGGAATTTGCTGCAGAGAATAAAAAGCACTGCATGTCACAGTGATACTTCCCATTTCATTAACAAGGAGACATGTATACTGAAAATTTTCCATTTTGGCAAAAAGTCAAGGCATGGCTCTTCAGCAATTGCCTTTGGTAATCTGTTGTATTTATACAGCACTAATCTTCCTTCTGACCGTGTGCTTTAGGCAAAAGTGAGGGTTTGCCTTGTGTGCTTAAATCTGTAGTAACTATTTAGAATTAGGACTTGATAAATCATGAATTTTGAAAGCTTTTACTAATTAAAATTGAACACAGAATGAGGGAGAACCTGCTTTCTGACTAGTGAATTTAGAGCCTGTGGTGAATTGAGAAGGTGGTGACAGTCATGTCAAGCCATCGAGGACACAAATCCTTGCTGTAGAATCCTGTTAGGCAGCCCATATAATTAAAGGGAAGAAATAACTGCCAGCTCTTCAAATTTTGTAGACTGTCTCGAAGATAAGAAAATGAGCTCTCATAAGGGATGGCAGAATGATAAAATATTTAGTGTGGAAATGATTTAGAACATTAACCCATTTGGTCTGAGGCAATTTACTGTGTGCTAAGAGTCACATATAACTTTATGAACAGTAGCCTGCTGGCTCCTCTGTCCTTGGGATTCTCCAGCAAGAATACTGGAGTGGGTTGCTATGCCCTCCTCCAGAGGATCTTCCCCACCCAGGGATTGAACCCCCTTCTCTTACTTCAACCTGCATTAGCAGGCGGTTCTTTACTACTAGCACCGCTAGGAAGCTTTCCAGATGTCACTGGTAAAGAACCTAACTGCCGACACAAGAGATCTCAGATGCTGGTTCCATCCCTGCATCAGGAAGATCCCCTGGAGGAGGAAATGGCAACCCACTCCAGTATTCTTGCCTGGAGAATCCCATGGACAGAGGAAGCTGGTGGGCTACCATCCATGGGGTTGCAAAGAGTCAGACATGACTGAAGCGACTTAGCAAGTAAGAGTTACCTGGCTTCCCAGGTGGCTCTTGCAGTAAAGACTGCCTGCCAATGCAGGAGACACGAGTCGTGGGTTCAGTGGATGCCCAGGTCAGGATGATCAGCTGGAGGAGAAAATGGAAACCCACTCCAGTATTCTCGCCTGGAAAATCCCATGGACAGAGGAGCCTGGCTGACTACAGTCCTTAGGGTCACAAAGAGTTCTAGTTTTCAATACAATAATGTTTCATAAATTGACTATGAAGACAACAGTTTAATCAGACAGATACCATGATAAACTGATATACATTCTTCTTTCAAATTTCAGAACCAGGAAAGAAGTTTTCAGAGAGTAAGTTCTACTGGACAAATTATGGGGAATGACTAGCAAAGATGAGAGAAATATAGGAAAAAAGAAGACCTTAAAAAAATCAAGAAATCATATTAATATATACATATGTTTAATAACAAATTTTCAACTACTAGGCATTCCATTTAAACTATACACTGAATTGTTTCAAGATTCATACTACCCAAATTATTTCATCCAAAACAGCAATTTATTATTATTTTGCCCACTGCAGGAAAGGGGAAAAAGGGGGAAGTTGTTACATAATACAATCACTTTTTGATAGAATTTCTCTCCTTGGAAAAGTTGTTTCCATGTAATGTTAATATACCTCAGCCAAGAAGAGTTTTAAGAGTTGGAGGACACAGAAAAATTGGGAGAATGTGCACATCAAAATAAATAGGAGAAATCAGAATTTTACTCGTTATTTACTGAAAGGTTGCCTGCTGAAAAATTAATAGAACTGCTTGGAAATAATAAAATTCTGGAGCAAATGCCTCTCTTCAAGGCAAAGCCAACAGACCTATTTCCAATATTCCCCTTTTCAGCTACAGAAACCATATAAACCAGATTTTCACAAAATTCCAGATAAAATTGTCTCTCTTATTATGATGTCATAAACTATCACACAGTTTCAGAAATTCCAAGCTAGAGCAGACTACTTCTTGCACTAAAACTCACCATACCATAAAATTTTCTTTATGTTTTTGAGAATATATTTGATTGTAATCATATCATAATTTCACCAAAACACTAATTGAAGCACTAAAAACAAAAAGTGTTAACCTTTCTTTTGTCTGAATAAAGCAGAATAACCAATTAGATATTCCTTAGACCTTACTGAAGAGACTAGTTATTTTGACATTATTTCAACAGCTTCAAATCTAATTATTTATTCAATATTTTGAGTATATAATTAAGAAAAAAAAACACTTGTTCTCAGGTCTATCAACTAAGATTTAATTCAATATGCTAGGATAAATATATTTTAAGATAGAGCTGTGGTTAATAAAGAATACAGTTAGATAATTAATTTAAAAATAAAATTTTATTATCTTTGACGGTTAGTCTGTATGGTAATTTTGATCCTGCAGAATGCTAACTGTTTTTATAGCTACAAAGGGGTAGAAATCTGGTCTCAGATGACCTGACCTCTCAAAGGATGATGGCATTTCTATTTCATCTCAGCCTTTGGGATCTCATTTCATGAGTCAAACCAGAACACTATATTAGAGACAATTTGATATGAATAGAAGTTCTGAAGTTCACCGTTAATTTGGATAAAGTAATTTAAAAATATAATTCTTAATCCCTTTGCTTCCTAGATCACTTTCTTAATTTTCTTAAGAGAGAACTTCTTTTTTATGTGTCCTGTTCTCAGTAAACCTGTTTTAAATCAGCACTGGGTTCCTTTGAAGTTTCTCTAGACGTGGAAAAGCCCGTGGCCACATGTGACTGGCTTCGCTCCCGTCCTCCCTGGCAGCTCGGCTGGCTCCGGAGGAAGCCCGGCCAGGAACGCGAGTCCAGGGCTGGGCGTGGGGAGTCGGACGGCTGGGGGCACGGAGCGTGTGCAGCCTGGCGCTGGCAGGCCGGTGCCAAGAGGTCAAGATCCCAGCCAGGCCCTGCAGCCAGTTCACAGGGCCGGGGAGAGAGAGGCTGGAGACGAGGCAAGATGCTGGGAAGAAACGGCCCTGGGGCATCTGAGGACGCGGCCCTGGTCTACGACAGGCGGGCGCGGCGGCGGTGGTGACCTTGCGGGGTTATTTTAGCATAATGGCCTCATGTCCTGGACGGCCCGTTGTGGATGTACTGGGGAAAGAGTGCCGGGCCACCACCCGCCAGGGCAGAAGAGGCAGAGGAGAGCGGAGGGCGGGTCTGTCTGCTCCGCAGGTCTGGGTCGAGGCCCCACTGGGAGGAACAGGCCCAAAGCACATGACTTGACTTCCTCCTCTTCTGCTCAAGGAGCCCACTCCCAGCCTCATCAAAAGGAACAGTACAAGGCCCTCCCTCGCAGTCCAGCGGTTAAGACTTGCCTTCCAGTGCAGGGGTGTGCAGGTTCAATCCCTGGTTAGGGAACTAAGACCCCACAGGCTTCCAGCCAACAACCAAAACATAAACCGTGGCAGCAATACTGGAATAAAGTCAATAAGGACTTAAATGATTTTTTAAAAAATAACAGTACAAAAACTTAACACATGGAGGCATATATATATATATATATATATATATCTCCCTCTGAGATTTTAATTTGTCCCTATAAGCCACCACTCATTGAAGGCATTTCTAGAGAAAACAAAACTTTAAAAATCTTTCCAGGTCAGCTGGGGGGAAAAGAGTGGCCAAGAATTAGGCAGGCTGACTCACAGAATTAAGTTATATGCCGGCTCATCTTTTCTCAGAAGCTCATTCAGAGGACATCACAGCTCAGGCTTGCCTTTGTAAAAATGCAAGGCTTTTTTTTTTATCAAAATTGAAGCCTCAAATAAATATGACTAGGTATTTTAAGTAGACAGGTAATTCTAAGTGTTGGGGCGATTCTTGAAGAATGTGCTTAGATTTTGAAGACAATATATTTTCATTTCATACAAACTTATTTTTACTCAGCACATGATTTATGGACTTTTAGCATTGCCATGCCATGATATCAGGAGTCGTACTTTTTACTTAACACTTCAGAAAAATACCTCTGTGACCTAATCTTCAAAATGCAATTCCAAAGCCGAGAGGAGTTTCACTGCTCGAATCGTCAACCTGAGTTGATACATGTTTCCTCAGACTGATTAATTTAAGGTGAATATATCTGAATGAGATAGAAATTATTTATATTTTCATATTAACTCTTTTTTGTGGGGGGGGGGGACAAGAGAGAACTAGAAACAAAGGAAATGAGAAAAAAGCAAGGGAACCACGTCTTATTTGCCCTTTGAAACTGCAGATTTTATAAGGAAGGAAGTTTGGTGAGCTACTCCTCTTAAAAGATATTTTAATCAGTCAGTCCAGATGGATCAATATGGTGAACCAATTCATAGGATTTGCATGGAATTCTCTTTCGATCTTTGAAAGTCCCATCATCACAGATGTTCCGTTTCTATTAAAGGAATATATCCTGTTAAGATTTCTGATATGCTAACAGAAAAGGTGCCACCAAGTGTGATGACTTATGGATTGATGTGAATATCACTGAAACGTGCAGATGAATGGTGAATGCCAAAGAAGTCTGTACATGGCTTTACAAGATATATCACGCACTCAAAATGATAGATAAGGCATCACTCAAAATGAGACAAAGACTGTTTCTTCACCTCCTTTTACATCTCATTACTTTTTGCTGATTTGAAGTTTGCAAGATACAGAATAGCTCTCCCTAGTTAGACCACAATTGAGCTATCTAGTTTTATAGGTCCTGACTCTAAATGTCATCACTGTTACAGGAATCAGCTATCTAGCATAACAGTGCACTTTCTTGAATATAAACCTAAATAATTACAAAATTAAACAAATGTATGGCAAAGAAACCTTCAAAGATACAAGATAATAGTAATATCCTACTATAGTTTGGTCCTTATTAGTTTTCAAATATACTTTATAGATTCTTCTTTGTTATCCTCAGGAAAATACTGTGAGATAGACATTGGAATTCTTATCTTATAAAAAAGAAAACTGGCTTATTGATATAACATCACATGCTAGAATCACATAATGATTAATTAAGAAAGCCATCATCAATGGCAAGATTTTTTTAGATTTTTTTATTGCCACTTGACTTGATGGACATGAGTCTGAGTGAACTCTGGGAGTTGGTGATGGACAGGGAGGCCTGGCGTGCTGAGATTCATAGGGTCGCAAAGAGTCGGACACGACTGAGCGACTGAACTGAACTGAACTGATAAAAGAGATTTCTTTATCATCAAGAACTAAGTGCAAAAAATTACATAATTTCAATAGGACATTGAAGAATCATGTGGTAGCAATTCTTATTTCTATGAAATGTTATAGCTAAGACAATGTGTATGACTAGGACACACTATATATTTAATTTAGAAATTTTATAGTATTTAGAATAGAGGAATATATTAACATTTTTTGTGTGGTAACATTACTGTATTGTTTAATGAAACAAATTAGATTTTAATACAAGCTTTACATGGTTACTAAGGTTTTTAGCATTACTTTTATAAATTATAATCATTTAAAACATAAAGAGACAAAGATATCCTTTCAAAATTAGAGTTATAAACCATCACTCTTCTCAAAGGACCACAACAGCTCCTTATTTCACCCCAAGTAAAAGTGAACGTCCAGCTGAAAGTTTTTTCCTTTATATCAGGGACAAAACAATGATATCTCTCTTGCTACTGCTATTCAGGACTACTAAAAATTCTATCCAGGACTATTACACAAGAAAAAGAAATAAAAGTCATATTTTAAAGAAAGAAATAAAACTACCTCTCTTTTCAGGTGGCATCATCTTACATGTAGAAAACTCCAAAGAATCTACCTTTCAAAAATTGATCTAATAAACTAGTTCAGCAAATTTGCAGAATACAAGATCAATGTACAAAAATCAGTTTTGTTTTTTATATTATAGCAATGAAAAATCTGAAAGCAAAATGAAAAGGCATAAAAATAATAAAATACTGAGGAATAAATGTAATCACTGAAGTGTGAGACTTGTACACTGACAGCTATAAAGCATTGCTGAAGAAAATCTTAAAATACCTAAATACAGAAAGACATTTTTAAAATTAATGGATTGGAGGACTTAATATTGCTAAGATTATTCCTGGAAGTGATTTATAGCTTAAATGCAAAATCTATCAAAATTCCAGTAGCTTTTTTTTTTCTGCAGAATTGATAAGCTGAGCAAAATTTCATATAGAAATAAAGGGATCCCAATAATGCTTTTCAATACTGTAAAAGAAGAATGTTATGGAGTATTCATACCTCCTGATCTGAAAACTTACTAAAAAGCCACAGTAATCAAAATGGTGTGGCATAAAGATAGATATACAGATTCATGAAATAAAACTGAGAAATAAACTCACATGTCTATGGATAAGTAATTTTGACAAGGATGAAAAGATTATTCAAAGCATGAATAATAGTCTCTTCAACAAATGGTCCTGGGAAGAATAGATAGCCACATGCCAAAGAATAAAGTTGGACCCCTGCTTCATGCCACATGCCAGTCAAAATGGATCAACAGCGTAAATGTAGGCTCTCCTATGAGGAATGCATGCACTCTAAGTTGCTTCAGTTGTCTCTGAATCTTTGCAACCCCATGGACAGTAGCCAACTAGGCTTCTCTGTCCATGGCATTCTCCAGGCAAGAATACTGGAGTGGGTTGCCATGCCATTAAGAAATATAGTTGCAAAGACTAATGACCTTTCATTAGGCAATGATTTCTTTAAAATGATATCAAAACCATAAGGATCAAAAATAAATAAGTTGGACTTCATAAAAAAAATTTTATATGTCAAAGACACTATCCAAAAAACGATGAAAACAACCCACAAAATGGGAGAAAGTATTGTCAAATCAATTATCTAATAAGAGTCTAGAGCAGAGAACATACAAAAAACTCCTAGAACTCAACAATAAACAGACAGGACAAGTGATTTGAATAGAATGTCTTCAACTAAGATGCAAGTGGCCAATCAATGCTTGAAAAGATGGCCCACTTTACAAGTCATTAGAGCAATGCAGATAAAACCACATGAGATATCATTTCACATTGTGGCCACAATAATGATGAAAAGTTAAAATAAAAAAAAAGAAAATAACAATTTTTAGCAAGGCTTTGGAGAGATTGGGATCCTCACACATTGCTGGTAGAATATAAAATGGTGCAGTGCTGTGAAAAAGACTGGTAGCTTCTCAAATAGTTAAACAGAGTTAACATATGACTCAGCAATCCCACTTCTAAGTACATACCCACCCAAGGTAAATGAGAACAGACATGTACATGAATGTTCATAGCAGCACTTCATCATGACCAAAAGGTGGAAACAACCCAAATATCCATCAGCTGATGAATGGACACAAGTTTGTCCCTACAAGGCGATATTATTCAGCGATATAAAGAAAGGAAGTAATGACACATGTTAGTGTTACAATGTGGGTAAACCCTGAAAGTATTATGCTAAGTGAAAGAAGTTAGCCACAAAAGACCGCATGTTGTATGACTCCATTTAGCACGTCAGCCAACTCCACAGAGGCAGAAAGTTGATTGATTAGAGGTGGTCAGGGAACAGAGGAAAAGTGGAACTCAGACGTATAGGACTTCTTTCGGTGGCGATGGGAATATTAAGAAATTTGCAAGCTGTAATGGTTGCACAGCACTTGCACAGACTCCACATTGTACACTTTAAAACAGTGCATTAAATCGTGTGGATTTTATTTCTATATAAAAAGTTTTAACCTGATGGATGATGGATGTCTTTGCAATGGCCAGAAGACTCTCCGGTGTGGTTCCCCATCATCTATTTGACTTTTTCTTTTACTGTCTTCCCTTCTGTTCTCTCTGCAGCAACCATGCTGCTCTGGCCTTCTTGTTCTTCTTCGAGAACCCAGAGCATGATCACAGGTCAGGAACTTTGAGTTTGCTGTTTCATCTATTCGGAATACTCTTCCCCCAGATGACCACAGAAAGCCTCCTCTCTCCGTCTGTAGTCTGTATTACCTTCTCTGTGAAGTGCTGTCTTCCTATCCTGGATGAAACTGTATTCCACCTCCCATGCCTACAATGCCTCTTTCTCTTCCCTGCTTTCTTTTTCTCCATAGAATTTATCACATTCAAATGCTATGAAATATAAACAACCTAACTGTTGTTTATTATCATCCTCCTCACCCCAGTGGAATGTAAACTCTACAAGGCAAGGGTTTTTGGTAGTTCTGCTCTCTGCTGATTCTCAGCATCTAGGAATTTACTTGAAACATGACAGATTCCCAATAAATATTGAATATTTCTTGAATGAATGGATGAACAAATGAGACCACCAAGGAAATAAAATGATGCTCAGGAAGGAAGAATGAATCATAAAAGCAGGCAGATCCAACATCAGTGTGTGATCTCAGTTATGTAAAAACCTGATTTTTTAACCTCTAACATTTTTTAAAAAATAATTTTACTGCAAGTATGAACTAAGTGATTAATTTTAAAAAGTGATTATGATTTTTTAATAAGGTATCTCATTCCATGATTCCTGAAATCCATTTCAGCTCTAAAATACAATGATGTTTTGAGAAACATTTTTATAAAAACTTAGCTGTAAGTCCCACAGTTTCTAAGGAAGTGATTAATAATTTGAGAATTACCCACAGATAATTCCTCACTAGCCCTTCCATTACCAAAACCTGGCATCTAAATTAGATATGATATATAAGGAAAATAATTTTCTGTATTTGGAAAGTTATACCAGGACGGCATTGCCACACCCTCCTCTCCCCTCCTCCCCTCCCGCTAGGCCAGGAAGAAAGGAATGATGTGGTCCGGAAAAGAACATTTCTGAGACTCTTGGGAGGAAAAAAAAAATACAACTAAACTTTAAACAGCTGAAAAAGAGATTAAGATAAAAGCTAGTAATGTAGGAAAAAAGACTGTGGGAAATTTTGAACTCTCAATCATCAAGTAGTTGTGTAAAGTCTAAGAAATGTGACTCAACATTTAGAAACAGATTGAGGCTTTCTCTTTAAAACCACAAGTAAAAATAGGAAGAAAAAAGTTTAATCTTACTAAATATTAATGTTCTTTACACCTTGTTCTAAAACTAAATGAATTTCATATGTTATTAGGACAAGTTAATAGTCATACTTTATGCTTGTCTATTTCATGTTTTCCACACAAGCACCATTATTGAGTAAAAACATATACTCAGTTACTTTATTCTATCAGAAGATTATCTGCTAAGAGTATCAACCTAAGGATCCTTTATGAGTAATTTTTGACCTGGTAGGTGAGAGTAAATAATCTTAAGCCTAATAGCCAATAAGTTGGTGCAGCCACTTTGGAAAATATTTTGATGCAGTTTTTCAAAAAGTTAAACTCAGAGTTAACCTGTGACTCAGCCTCCCCATCCTGTCCGATTCCACACACACCACAGAGAAAAGAAAACAGGTGTCCAGACCAAAACCATGACACAAATGTTCATAGCAGTGATACTGATAACACCCCCAAAGTAGAAAAAGCCAAACACATCAACCGTCAAAAGGAAGAGCAGCAACATGGACGGGCCCAGTGACTGTCATGCTGAGTGGAGTTAAGACAGAGAAGAAACAGTGTACAACCTCCCCTATATGACAGCGTCCCTCGTAGCTCAGTCAGTGAAGAATCTGCCTTCAGTGCAGGAGACCCGGGTTCGATGCCCCCGTCAGGAAGATCCCCTGGAGGACGAAATGGCAACAAGGCCAGTATTCTTGCCTGGAGAATCCTATGGACAGAGGGGCCTGGTAGGCTACAGTCCATGGAGTCACAGAGTCGGATATGACAGAGCAACTAACACTTTGTTTCACAATGAAAGGTAACCTCCCCCTCCCCCCCTTATATGTGGAATCTAAAAATAAATGATACAAATTAACTTACTTATAAACAGAATAGGCTCAGGAAGTTAGAGAATGAATTCATGCTTATGAGGGGGTAAGGGACAGTTAGGGAGTCTTGGATGGACGTGCACACACTGCTGTACCTAAAACGGGTCACCAGCAAGGACCTCCTGTACGACACTCTGCTCAGCATCACGCGGCAGCCTGGATGGGAGGGAGCTTTGGGGGAGAATGGATACACGAATATGCATGGCTGAGTCCCTTCGCTGTTCACCTGGAGCTATCACGACGTTGTTAATCAGCTATACCCCAATACAAAATAAAAGGTTTTAAAAATTAATTTGCAAGAAAATTGAAATTAATTACAGAAAAGGAATTCTACTAATTCACCATACCAATGAAAGAAAAGGATTCAATTTAATAATGAACACGCTCCCCACTAAAAAAAAAAAAAAAAAGGGAAAATAAAGTGTGATCTATGCATGTGATGGATAATTACTCTGGTTAAAGAGGAATAAAATCATGGTACATGTCACACCATGAATGAACCCTGAAGACATTAAGTTAGGTAAGAGAAATCAGTCAGAAAACAGCAGGGATTATGTGACCCCATTTGCATCAACCACCCAGCAAAGGCAAATCAATGAGACAGGAAGTCTCTCAGTGGCTGCCATGGGAGAGGGGTTTCCTGGTAAGAGAGACTGCCCACTAGTGGGGGTGGGGCTTCTTAGGGGAGGGGCTCTGAAATTATTGGATGATGTGTGCACAGCTCTGAGAACATGCCAAACACCATCCAACTGTACACTTTCAATGGTTCAAACGTGGGCGAATCGTGTGGTGTATGGATTCAGTTCAGTTCAGTTCAGTCGCTCAGTTGTGTCCGACTCTTTGTGACCCCATGAATCGCAGCAAGCCAGGCCTCCCTGTCCATCACCAACTCCCGGAGTTCACTCAAACGCACGTCCATCGAGTCAGTGATGCCATCCAGCCATCTCATCCTCGGTCGTCCCCTTCTCCTCCTGCCCCCAATCCCTCCCAGCATCAGAGTCTTCTCCAATGAGTCAACTCTTCGCATGAGGTGGCCAAAGTACTGGAGTTTTAGCTTTAGCATCATTCCTTCCAAAGAAATCCCAGGGCTGATCTCCTTCAGAATGGACTGGTTGGATCTCCTTGCAGTCCAAGGGACTCTCAAGAGTTTTCTCCAACACCACAGTTCAAAAGCATCAATTCTTCAGCGCTCAGCCTTCTTCACAGTCCAACTCTCACATCCATACATGACCACAGGAAAAACCATAGCCTTGACTAGACAGACCTTAGTTGGCAAAGTAATGTCTCTGCTTTTGAATATGCTATCTAGGTTGGTCTTAACTTTTCTTCCAAGGAGTAAGCATCTTTTAATTTCATGGCTGCAGTCACCATCTGCAGTGATTTTGGAGCCCCCCCAAAGATAAAGTCTGACACTGTTTCCACTGTTCCCCATCTATTTCCCATGAAGTGATGGGACCAGATGCCATGATCTTCGTTTTCTGAATGTTGAGCTTTAAGCCAACTTTTTCACTCTCCTCTTTCACTTTCATCAAGAGGCTTTTTAGTTCCTCTTCACTTTCTGCCATAAGGGTGGTGTCATATGCATATCTGAGGTTATTGAGATTTCTCCTGGCAATCTTGATTCCAGCTTGTGTTTCTTCCAGCCCAGCGTTTCTCATGATGTACTCTGCATATAAGTTAAATAAGCAGGGTGACAATATACAGCCTTGACACACTCTTTTTCCCATTTGGAACCAGTCTGTTGTTCCACGCCCAGTTCTAATTGTTGCTTCCTGACATGCATACAGATGTCTCAAGAGGCAGGTCAGGTGGTCCAGTATTCCCATCTCTTTCAGGCCTCAGTAAAGCAGTTAAGTTTTAAAATGCTGTGTTGTGCGGTTTTAATCACTCAGTTGTGTCCAACTCTTTGCGACCCCATGGACTGCAGCCCGCCAGGCTTCTCACTCCATGGAATTCTCCAGGAAAGAATGCTGGAGTGGCTTGCCATGCCCAAGGATCGAACTGAGGTCTCCTGCATTGCAGGCGGATTCTTTACCAGGGAAGCCCAATTTTTAAAATAGATAATTAATAAGGACCTAGTGTATAGCACAGGGAACTCTGCTCAGTACTCTCTAATGCCCTATATGGGGAAAGAATCTAAAACGGACTGGATGCATGGACATGTATAAATGATTCACTTTGCTGCACAGCAGAAACTAACTAGTCTTAAATCAACTATACTCCAGTAGTTGTTTTCAAAAATATAAAAAGTAACACACTGTGAAAATTCTGGCTCTGTTTCTGAGTTACCCTGAAGAAGCAAGGTCAAATGCTGACTCCTGTCAGCTGAGATGACCAGAGAGGGGCGTTGTGTACACCAGCTCTTCCATAGGCACAGGGTGGATTTCAGATACACTGAGAGAGGCAGGACTCCATGCTGCATCTGCCTTTGGGCTACATTTTGCTGATGCTGACCCTTATAAATTAAAGCATGCAAATAGGATGCAAATCATCATATATCTTAAGCCAGAAAGACCCTCCTAACTCAATGTTAAGAAAATCACTCCTCTGCTAAGAGCTTTGTAGAACAAAGTCTAAATTCTGGAGAAAAAGCAGGCTGACCCTTGAAAGCTTCTGAGCTGCAACTCCAGCCAATCTTCACCCACGCACAGATGATCCTGTCAAGCTATCCAAAGGCCCCAGGTGCTACGATCTTTCTGAGATTTGTGGGCACCCTTTGTCTAAGGCTTAGGACAAATGCCACCTTAGAAATTACTCCTTCCCCATATACTTTTAATATCTTGTCCATAATCCTATTTTGGTACTAATTATGTTATTATGATTATTTTCTTAAATACTGGTAACCAGGGAGGAAATGTGGGGAAGGGATAAACTGGGATTCCGATTGACATATACACACCACTGACTGATGCTGATGCAAAGAATGCTCAAACTACTGCACAGTTGCACTCATAGCACACGCTAGCAAAGCAATGCTCAAATTCTCCAAGCCAGGCATCAACAGTATGTGAGCCATAAACTTCCAGATGTTCAGGCTGGATTTAGAAAAGGCAGAGGAACCAGAGGTCAAACTGTCAACATCCACTGGGATTATCAAAAAAGCAAGAGAGTTCCAAAAAAACATCTACTTCTGCTTTATTGACTATGACAAAGCCTTTGACTGTGTGGATCACCACAAACTGTGGGAAATCCTTCAAGAGATGGGAATACCCAACCACCTGACCTGCCTCCTGAGAAATCTGTATACAGGTCAAGACGCAACAGTTGGAACTGGACATGGAACAACAGACTGTCTCCAAATTGGGAAAGGAGTACATCAAGGCTATATATTGTCACCCTGCTTATTTAACTTATATGCAGAGTACAACATGAGAAATGTTGGGCTGGATGAAGCACAAGCCAGAATCAAGATTGCTGGGAAAAATATCAATAACCTCAGATATGCAGATGACACCACCCTTATGGCAGAAAGCGAAGAACTAAAGAGCCTCTAGATGAAAGTGAAAGAGGATAGTGGAAAAGGTAGCTTAAAGCTCAACATTCAGAAAACGAAGATCATGGCATCTGGTCCCATCACTTCATGGGAAATAGATGGGGAAACAATGGAAACAGTGTCAGACTTTATTTTGAGGGGCTCCAAAATCGCTGCAGATGCTGACTCCAGCCATCAAATTAAAAGATGCTTGTGACTTGGAAGACAAGTTATGACCAACCTGTGGCTGCTAAGTCGCTTCAGTCATGTCCAACTCTGTGCAACCCCGTAGATGGCAGCTCACCAGGCTCTGCCATTCCTGGGGTTCTCCAGGCAAGAACACTGGAGTGGGTTGCCATTTCCTTCTCCAATGCATGAAAGTGGAAAGTGAAGTCACTCAGTCATGTCCAACTCTCTGTGACCCCATGGACAGCAGCCTACCAGGCTCCTCCATCCATGGGATTTTCCAGGCAACAGTACTGGAGTGGGGTGCCATAGCCTTCTCCAACCTAGACAGCATTTTAAAAAGCAGAGACATTACTTTGCCAACAAAGGTCCGTCCAGTCAAAGCTATGGTTTTCCCAGTAGTCATGTATGGATGTAAGAGTTGGACTCTAAAGAAAGCTGAGCTGAAGAATAGATGCTTTTGAACTGTGGTGTTGGAGAAGACTTTTGAGAGTCTCTTGGACTGCAAGGAGATCGAACCAGTCCATCCTAAAGGAAATCAGTCCAGAATATTCATTGGAAGGCCTGATGCTAAAGCTGAAACATCAATACTTTGGCCACCTGATGTGAAGAACTGACTCATTTGAAAAGATCTTGATGCTGGGAAAGGTTGAAGGTGGGAGGAGAAGGGAATGACAGAGGATGAGATGGTTGGATGGCATCACCGACTCGATGGACATGAGTTTGAGTAAGCTCCGGGAGTTGGTGATGGACAGGGAGGCTTGACTTGCTTTGGTCCATGGGGTCACAAAGAGTTGGACATGACTGAGTGACTAAACTAAACTGAATTGACTGATGCTGAAGCTCCAATACTTTGGCCACCTGATGTGAAGAGCTGACTCATTGGAAAAGACCCTGATGCTCAGTAAGATTGAGGGCAGGAGGAGAAGGTGATGACAGAGTATGAGATGGTTGATGGCATCACTGACTTGATGGACATACATTTGAGCAAGCTTTAAGAGATAGTGAAGGGCAGAGAAGCCTGGCATGGTGCAGTCCATGGGGTCACAGAGAATTGTATGCAAGTTAGCAACTGAAAAACAACAATATGTATTTGTATAACTGACCCACTTTACTGAACAGCAGAAACTAACACAGCATTGTAAAGCAACTATAATCCAATTTTTTTTTAAATTTTTAATCTTTTCCCCAAACTGTATCTCTCAAGACCACAAGAGTGCTTACATTAAATCCTTTTTATCTGGGTGGCTGGATGAAAGATGGAATCTAGTTTCACATTTAACTACCTACTTGACATCTCTGCTCTGCAGAGATGGACAGAGAGGCAGAGTGACAGAATCCTTTAGAAATGAAATGGGAGTCTGAACTTACTGAGCTTGCACGGGCCATCACAAAGTCAGTGAGTGGACAGTGGTGTAGAAAAAGCACAAATTTCTGGATTAGGATATGTTCTCCTCTCAATGAGTTCTCAACCCTATCCAGAGAGCATTCAAACACGGTATAATGAACATATTTTACATTTAGACAATACTTGGACTTCCCTGGTGGGTCAGATGGTAAAGCATCTGCCTAAAATGTTTGAGACTGGGGTTCAAACCCTGGGTCAGGAAGATCTCCTGGAAAAGGAAATGGCAACCCACTCCAGTACTCTTGCTTGGAGGAGGAGCCTGGTAGGCTATAGTCCATGGGGTTGCAAAGAGTAGGACACGACTGAGTGACTTCACTTCACTTTAGACAATACAGCACGTAAGCACAAACTCTCTGTCTACTGCACTGCTTGATGAAAATGGAACTGGCTGGGCATTCAAGAGAGATGGCCACCTTTTCAAGGGATGTCTGTGGACAGCTCTGATGAAACCTGCTTTTCACCTTGGATGAAGGATTTAGAATCCAGATGGAGCCCCACTCTATAAGGCTGCAAACTGAAGATTCTGCTCCGGGTCTGTCTGACACTTGCAGTGTCCTCCAGTGTGGCTTCATAAGCTAGGCTGCAGCAAGAGACCACATCCCTAAGCCTATTGGCTGCGGCTGAATCCCCTGTCAGGTCTTCTGAGTTTCCAGTCCCTTCACTCCATGTCAAGCTTGCTCTCTGGGCCCATGTCTCTGTGATGCTGGCTCACAGAGATCCCCGAGAGCCCGGGCCTGGCCTCAGGCTCATGCTCAGATGCTCTTTTGGTAACATTGTCTTTTCTCCTTTCCAGCGCTGGATGAAACAAAGTTCAAGTGTAGCTTATTGTCGCACCTCCTAGCTTGCATGAGTGACTGAGGTAGATCTGGAGGGTTTGGCTTCCATCAGTCTGAAATTCGCATGCCCCCACCTACTGCTCTGTGTAACTGTTCTGTAGACATCAGATCACGTGAGAGAGTTTGGAGAAGCTGGTGGATATGGGCTGTCTGTAATATGAGTTGGCGTATACCAGATTATATTCAGTATAAAGCTTTAACAGCAAGCCTTTAAACTGGGTACTTCAGTGGGGAAAAAAGAGTAAAGGAGCTGATCTTGAAAACGCGACATTGCATGCCGCTTTGAAATTACATCTTCGTATATCATCTTGTAGGGAAGCTGCAACAAATTGGTCCTTTAATAAACACACAAGGGTTCACACGTGCAATCTTTGTGTTACGTGTGTAAGAACATCATTTTCTATCAAGTACAAAAGTCTTCAGGAAAGAAGATGCAACAGTCACCTATCAGAGCAGCTGTCATCTCTACAATTGACGGTTTTCTTATTTGATACAGAGTCAGGATATAGAATGTTCTAGAGAAAAGAGCAGTTAATAAGAGCAACTGGACTTGTGAGCTGACTCCTGAAAGAGTTGAGCCTCATCCTTCTGCCATGAAAAATGTATTAAATTAATGGCCTTAGTAATATTTAAGGTGTGTTTATCACCATATAATTTGCTAAATGCTGCATACCTATTCATTCTCACAAAATTATTTTAAATCAGAGCAGCACTGTTTTTGCTTCTTTTAAAACGTGGAGACAAAAGTTCACAGATTTGTCCTAGCACACCTAAAGACACAAGCTTTGAACTGCAGCTCCAAGACCAACGCCGACTTCTCCCATCACGTATGGTGTCTTAGGGAACTGAGGTGAAAGAAGGATGTGAAATAGAAGGAGTCTCTCTGCTTTTCATCTTTTAAAATCATTTTCAAGTTTTAATTTTTTCTCTGGTTTTCACATTTTAAATAATATATGAATTCTTAAAATTTAAGCCTCTTTTTGAAGTTTTAATTTTGTTAAGTTTTGAAGAAGAAAATTTAAGATAGCAACTCTGGTAAAAAAAAAAAAGTTATAAATTTAAAATATTCATTTTGGGCCAAATGTTAAATAGTAACTTAACTGCCTGCCAGTTTGCACAGCAACTAATTAGGCCTCTAGCTAGTTGAAGCACACAGTATCAACTTGTACATGCAAATGTCCATGGAAAGAAATGGGACGATCTTCTGAGAGCATGCTACCTTGGTGGTTGCAAATGTCCAGTAAGTTCCGTGCTGGTGCACACGGGGACAAAAATTCATCCGCAGCCCTATTAAAGTATTTTTAACCTCAGAACACTTTCCACTGGGTTTAGAGACTCCCTGTGACTTTCTGGGCTCCCTGGTGGCTCAAGTACAATAGACACAAGTTGGTACCTAAAGTATAGTCCTTGCTTAATAAATATTTTATGAGTGAGTTAATTTTTGGTCCTTTACAATATTTCTATTCATAACCCTCACCCTAATCCAAACCCAACAATGACAACAAGCAAAAACATACCCCGTGGACTAGAAATTCTAGAATGTCCTGTATTGGTTTGGTGGTGGGAATTGTTGTATTCAAATCTAAATACAACTTTATACTTTGAATTTAATCTCTTTTTTCCCCCTAGGCTATCATTTTGTGAACAGGATTCAATATGCAGAGGTAAAGATTTACAGAGTTTCTAGAGAAGCTGTCACGAAATTAACTGGAAGAGATTCACTTCACAGCTGGTCCTGACCTCCTCTGATGCTGCTTTCACTTAAGTACGTCAAAAGAGGGAACCTAACAGGAGATAGGTGGACACAGAGGCAGACAGGAAATAGGTAAACAGGGAGATAGTGTTTCAAGAGTAAAAAGCAGACATTAAAACGTGTGTAACCGCCTGGTGGCTCAGACAGTGAAGAATCCGCCTGCAACACAGGAGACCCAGGTTCCATCCCTGGGTCGGGAAGATCCCTGTGAAAAGGGCACGGCAGCCCACTCCAGTATGCTCGCCTGGAGAATCCCATGGACAGAGGAGCCTGGCGGGTTACAGTCCATGGGGGCGCAAAGAATTGGACATCACTGAGCAGCTAACACTTTCAGTTTTAACTTTAACTGTGTGGTTTAGTCACTAAATCGTATCCAACTCGTGCAACCCCATGGACTGCAGCCTGCCAGGCTCCTCTGTCCATGGGATTCTCCAGACAAGAACCCTGGAGTGGACTGCCATCACTTTCACTATGCTAACAGTAAAAAGCAATTTTTAGGAGGCTAAGGATAAAAACATAATGGAGGCAAGAGACAAAATAAGTTAAAATGAATTTTAAATGCTATAAAGTTTGCATTATATAACACTACCATATAATCATATGTTATGATTATAATTATTACATATTATACTGGATGTTTACAGATAATATATTAAATAATATAAATAAACATTGTAATGCATTATGTAATATTAAGTATATTATAATGTATCATATTATCTGTTATATATAAATATATATTAAAACAATATATAATGTATTATTATATATAATTATATAATCACATATATTTATATATAGTAAAGAAATACTATAGCGCTTTATGTGATCGGCTAAAAAGACAGGCAGGCAACACCAAGTAAAACAATTTTTGAAATAAGTGTTTGATGAAAAACAAACACGCAAACTTGAAGACAAATATGCCAGACAAAGCTAAAGTGACATTAATAGTAATACGTACAGTTTTATTAGTCTAGGTAGTTAAAATAGTAAATGTACAAAAAATAAAATAAATTAAGAGGAAAAGCATTAGTGTAGTCACTCAGTCGTGTCCAATTCTTTGCGACCCCACGGACTGCAGCCCCCAGGCTCCTCTGTCCATGGGTTCTCCAGGCAAGAGTACTGGAGTGGGCTGCCACGCCCTCGTCCTGGGGAGCTTCCCTGCCGGGGGATCAAACTTGGGTCTCCTGCATGGCAAGCAGATTCTTTACTGTCTGAGTCACTAGGGAAGCCCCATCCAATAGCCTACCACGACTGAAAAACACTGCATATCCTGGGATCTCACTTTTATAAAAATGCGTCCTGTTTATTTTTAAAGGGAGGCCAGAGGGTAATAATGGCTTCCTTGGCGGCCCAGCAGTGAACAATCCCCTGACAACGGAGGTGATGCAGAGTCGATCCCTCGGTTGGGAAGATCCCTTGGAGAAGGAAACGGCAGCGCATTTCAGTATCCTTGCCTAGAAGATTCCACGGAGAGAAGAGCCTGGCGGGCTATAGTCCATGAGTCGCAGAAGAGTCAGACATGCCTGAGCAACAGCAAATCTTAGGTAAAGGAGGCCTGTGTACCCGTGTAAACGGACGGACAGAAACTAAGCAACGAGCTGAGACGGGTTCCGCCAAAGTAAGCGCTCTACACAACTCCTGGTTTAACCCAAAGTCAGCCTTCAACACGTTTACATCTCTTCCTAAAGCCAAAGGTCAGGTTACAGTATTCTCAGAGTATTTGATTAAAGTACGCTTCAAATCATAAAGCAGACTTTTGAGAAAGTAATTGCAGAGATTTCAAAATACCTTTATAATCAGTGACTGGAATGTTGAGGCAGGCTAATGCACTGCACACGTATACTGCTTTTGTTGACCCTGTAATCCTATATTCTCAAGTGGAACACCAAAAGCCTGCTTGTAAGTGGGTCTGCTAACCTGAAGCAAATAAGTGTTAAAGCTAAGAAGCACATTACACACACATTTAAAAACGCAAACACAGTCCCATGCTATTTCCCTCTGTATTTGTCTGTTTCCTCCCTTGAAGGCGGAAGCACACATTGCATGCATGTGCGCGCAGGAAGCTGCAAACACTCAAATGCGTGTGGCCGCTGTCTCTCTGGAACATTGTATTGGCTTCAGAAACAACAGCAGTTAAGTCGCCTCCAAATAGAAGAGGCTCTAGAATTGCAGTGTTAAAACCACAGCTGTTAGAGACAGCAGTGAAAAGTTAATATGTTTATGCCATGAGTGCAACCCATAGTCTCCAAAAACCCTTGTTTGTGAAAAGCATAGACACATATACTCAATTGTTGACAGCCACCCGAGAGTAAACACACACGTACACTCACGTTACCATTTCTGCATGAACAGTGCCTCTGCAATAATTTCTAGATTAACAGAAAGAATTCCAGCAGATGTGGAGCACATTACAATGTCTGCAGAAATGTAACCCAGGAGAAAATGAGACAGCACTCCCGCTTACCCCCCATCACTCAGCCAGGCGGCCGCTGCAGTGGTGCTGGCGCGGGGACCCAGGCTGATTTATGCGGCTGTCACGTGACCCCACTGCCGGCCAAAGGCTGCTACAAAGTAAGAAGCTATAAATTTCCTTCTCATTAAATACTTAGTCATCTTCACAGAAAGACTTTCGACCCGGTACACCATGTCCTGTGTTTAACAGATTTCCAGCCATGTCTCTTTATAGGGGGCATTTTCCATTTAATATTTTAGGCACACGTGTCTTCATGGTCGCCTTGCCTACCTGGAAAACCTAAGTTGTATTTACATGTAGGTGACTACGTTTACATCCAGAGTCGTCCCCATTTCTTTTGCTTTTAGGTTATATTTTTATATAACCCATCAAATGTTGAATGAAAAGCACAAATTTTCAAAGATTTTCTCTTCACTGAATGTTTTTTAGAAGCATGGTGATGTTCAGTTCAGTTCAGTCACTCAGTCGTGTCTGACTCTTTGCGACCCCATGAATCGCAGCATGCCAGGCCTCCCTGTCCGTCACCAACTCCTGGAGTTCACTCAGACTTGCGTCTATCAAGTCAGTGATGCCATCCAGCCATCTCATCCTCGGTCGGTGATGTAGGCACTATGAAATGGTCTACCAACATCATATGTAATCTGTTAGTTGGAAATGCTTTCTCTTTTCTCAATGGGAAGAATCATGCATTGAAATATTTCATGCAGAGCACGGATCTAAACACCTCTCCCTTCCTGTCTGCTTTTGCAAGCCCCTCCGTTCTCAAGAGGACCACAGCCTCCCATCACCCAGCATGGGTAGCTATCACAAGACAAAACTTCTCAAAATCCAGGAAAAGTCAGAAAAGAATGAATGAATCAGAAGCCAAGCTTGCCAGCATCACCAGGGTTTAAGCCTAAGTTCTCAGTTCCTGCAAGAATGTGCTGGAGTTACGTACTTTTCTTGGCACTCTGGTTTCACATCTGTGTGAGTCTCAAGGCTTCTTGTTTTCTGTCCTGACTCTACTTCTCCCTTTCTATGAAAACAAAGCCAGGCAAAGTCCACCTGCATGGACTTCTATAGGCTTTCTACAGTGTTTCTTGTCACCCGCTGTACGTTTGTAAATGGCAGCCCACTCTGGGATTCTTGCCTGGAGAATCCCATGGACAGAGGAGCCTGGTAGGCTACAGTCCATGTGGTCGCAAAGAGTCAGTGACTTCACTTTTCACTTTTCAAGCCTGAAGCCGGGAGTCGGATCTGGCACAAAACCAGACTCACCACCTGCAGGCTGACCCTTCTCTGAGCTGCAGCAGCTCAGGCTCCAGAGACGGACAGGAGGGTGAGGGGACAGACTCACCACCTGCAGGCTGACCCTTCTCTGAGCTGCAGCAGCTCGGGCTCCAGAGATGGACAGGAGCGTGAGGGGATCGGCTCCCTGCATTGGCTCCAGGCGGACACCTCTCCTCGGGTTTGCAAGGATCTTGAAAAGGCGTTATCTCCATCTACTTTGTGAACATTATTCCCTTTTTATTATGAAATTTGTCAACTAAAAGCTGGCACTTGCCACGGGCATTTGCTGGCTGCCTCTAAGGACCGATCCACCTGCAGCGGCAGCTGTGGACTTCTAGCAGCCCCTGGAAGGAGCTCAGGGCAGAGCAGGAAGGAGGCTCAGAGACAGGGAGGGAGTGGGGGCCAGCAGGACAGGTCTGCAGAGAGTTAGGGATTTTCAGGAGCTGATGTGATGGGCCCAATTTGTGTATTTCCTCATATCTAGAAAAGCACTGATATCTTTCACAGCGATGACTAGTTCCTGTGAGTAGCAAAGGTTCACAAGACTAGTAGAAACCCTCTGGAAAAACAGGTGCTGGATTTTTTAAAAAATGCATTTCATTTTTTAATTGAGGGATGATTGCTCTGTTGCTTTCTGCCTTGCATGTGCTCTCCTTTTTTCAAACTCACACACGTGCTGAACTTGCCCTGCCTCCCTGGGATACCTTCTGAGTTCTCAGAGATGGTGTCTCCTGGGCTGTGGTCCTTGTTCTGTCCCAGATAAAACTTAACCTGCAGCTCTCACACTGTGCATTTTTAAGTCGAGAAACTATTTATAACTTTTAATGTGCACTGATGTGTGAAACATGCTTGATTTTATTATCTCCATCTGTTTTGATAACAAGTTCAGAGCACCATTATTTCCCACCTACACCACATAGCCCCATAAGTGATGCCTGAATATCTTCCACGACACCAACTCAATCCATTCTAACATGCAAATCTATTCTCAGTTTATGAGTGAAGTCACTCAGTGGTGTCTGACTCTTTGTGACCCCATGGACTGTGGCCTACCAGGCTCCTCCGTCCAGGGGCTCCTCCAGGCAAGAATACTGGAGTGGGTTTATAGCTTCTGATAAATTCATTTGCTGACTACTTTGGGGACCACAGCCAATGCCCTAGACATGACTTGTGGGGTCCTGAAAGGTGTGGGCTCTGCCGACTTTCCTGGACTCAGCTCGCCCTTTGCCCTCCCCTCCACACACTCGCTTGGCTCTACTTATAGTGAACTCGGGTTTCCTTGGAAATCATTCTCATCTCAAGGCCCCAAACATGATGCCACCTTTGCCTTTAACATCAGTCCTCCACATCCAGGTGCTATTCCTCTCTCAGCTAAGAGAATTATTTTTCCAGGAAGCCTGCGGGGATCCCCCCAGGTGGACTATCAACCCCTCCTGTGTGTGACCAACAGTCATGGATTTCAACACATGCACCCAATTTCTTGCCCACCAGTTAGCTGCATCCCCCGGAGTCTGAAAGCTCCCTAAGAAATAACATATTCATCTTCTTCTCCAGTATGTCTTGTGATTCCTGCCCGAGGCATTTATTAGGCTCAGAAATGAGTTAAATTAATGAAAGCAAGATCCATCTCCTCTAACTCCACTCCCCTCCCTCCTCCTGCCTCAGGTCTGTGAGTCATTGGCCTTGATGAGCAAGTACAGAAACTTGCAGGAGACTGGAAACTCAGGGTATCTATTACTGTCGCCCCGTTTGATAAATGAGAGTACACTCGTCCAGAGAGGAGACAGCCTGCCCAGGACACCGGGGGCAGGGGACGGGCAGGCTCTAGACCTGAGCACAGACCTTCTCAGTCCCGGTTGAGCACTCTCGATGGCACCAAGCTGCCAGCAAATGACCAGGAATTCCTCACCAACCAGGCTCTCCCTCCAACTAGGTTCTTGTGTCAACACTCACCCCCGGATCAATGGCAGATATTGCTGGGGGGAGGGAGCTTATTTCATCCTTGTCGCTTCATTAATGTGTTCATTAAGAATACACCAGAGCAAAGCTAAGAAGGAAACTAGTCAGTAAAATTCTGTGTCAAAACTTGAATCTGCACTTCCTTTCTTGACACATGAATCTGACAGCTTTTTCAAATTGTGAAAATCAGATCTACTTTTTTTTCATGGGTGCTGTAGTTGTCGTGGTTAAGGTTCACCTAGTTTCATGCGTATTAAGTATGTTATATATATATATATATATACTTTGCAAAGGCATGTTCTAAGTGCACATACATTGACAAACTCAATAAGTTTCTTTGAGACATTATTACTAATATATACAGATTTTATTGTATCAGGGTAGCAAAATAGTTTCAAAAGTAGCATAAGGCATTTTTCTTTTCTGATATTAAGCATCTCCCAGTGACTCTAACGTGCAAACAGGAGAAAGGGTAGTGCTAACAGACCTGCTGATTTCACTTCATTTCTCCCGAGAGGCCTTGGTCTTGGCCTTAGTGACATCTTTTGTGGGATCCATCGCACCCTGGCTCTGCCCCAGCAAATCCAGGCTTCCTGTCCATGATTATCTGAGGCTTATTTGGGTGCTACGTTCTACAGGATCCAGAAATTCCACTTGTGAGCTTCCATTTGCATAGTAGTGGAAAGCACATTGGAAAAGCCGGTCCTGCCCCTGCTCTGTGGTGTGAACTTGAATAAGTAAAGCTTCTGCTTCTATAACACGGGTGTATTAACCAGAGTGGGAAATCCCATAACATCCTTTTGAAAGGAATAAAATTTAAATAAAAGAATATCACTTCCATTTGTTGGCAAGAATATGGGGGCAAATGTCTAATGTCTTTGGGCTCTAAAATGATACAATCTCATTGGAAAGTTTGACACTTTCTTATAAACTGGAATACACTTTTATCTTAGACTATAACAATTCTATTTTAAATATTTACCAAGGAAAATAAGAATAAGAATATATCCACACAAGAAGGTATACACAAATATTTAGAGTAGCTTTGTACATTAAAAACACCGCTGGGAAGCAACGGAAGCAGCCATCAACGGGTCAATGAATGCTTGGCAGTAAATTCATAACTGATTAGCTGATATAAAAGCCACATGGATGAAACTCAAATCCCTGCATTGCAGAAAAGCACTAGGTGTAGGAGTGCATGATTCCACGTCTATCACACTCTAGAAAAGGCAAAGCTAGCCTACGGCAACAGAGTATCAGTGGGCGGGAAGGGGACTGGCTGGATGTGCATGAGTGGACTTTCTGGTGATGGAAACGCCTATTTATTTCTTTACATTCATTTTGTATTTTATATTGGACTACAGTTAACAATGTGGTGTTAACTTCAGGTGTGCAGCCAAGAGACTTAGTTATACCCATATCCAGGCTTCTCCAGTGGCTCAGCAGGTAAAGAATCTGCCTGTAATGCAGAAGACACAGAGGATGCAGGTTCGATCCCTGGGGCAGGAAGATGCCCTGGAGGAGGAAGCCCACCCTGGTGTTCTTGCCTGGACGGAGGAGCCTGCTGGGCTACAGTCCGTGGGGTTGTAAAGAGTCGGACACGACTGAGCGACTAAGCACACAGACGTACCTGCGCTTTCTCAGACCCTTTTCTAACACAGGTCCTCACAGAACGTTGAGCAGAGTTCCCTGTGCTCTACGAGGTCCTGTATCTCGACCAGGACGATGGTTACACTGGTGAACAGATTGATCTCGTTCAAAATCTGTGCACTCGATTATCCATGAAGCATGGCTCAACAAAGTAGTGAAGCAATTGGAATGTCTTCCCTCAGACCGATTCTGATATCGTACAAGGACATGGGAGGAGGGCATTAACGTCCGTCCCTTGAACGAGGGAAAGAGTCACAGTCACACTGGTCACGCGCTCACGCCATCCTGCCCAACGGCCTCACCAGAGTCACTGCCGCCCTCACCCAGGCTGTGTCCTCCCCCAACCAGCCTGGTTTGAGTTCACGCCCAGCTGATCTCATGTCTCACCAAACACGACTGAGTTCACGCTTCTTTCTTCTGGGAGCCCAGATATAAGCCATTGTGCAAGCTGTCTTAAACAGCTGTTTTCAAAGGGAATTTAAGAACTATAGGGAGTCTCAAATTAAGTGGAGTAATTTTTTCAACTGTAATAATTGATATTAGTTGGACATCTATCAGATAAAAGTTGATTTAGGTCACATGATGGGAAAAGTTTTCTAATATGCTTTTGTTATGTTATTCTGCTGATGTTCAAGTTCCATTCTCTTTTTTAAAATAACTATACAGGCTGATGGAAAGTCAGTTACTCAAGGAAGGTTTTAAAGTTTTCCTTCCCATATTTCAGTGTGCCCAATCATTTGATACAGGCATGGCCACTTAAAGCTCAAGAAAGAGCTATTAAAATGGAACTCAAGGTATTAAACCACCATACAAAGAAAACTTAAAGAGGGGGGGAAAGGTCTATAATTGTTTCATGGTCTTGAAGTTTAAGAGTGATCTGTGATCCAGAGTGATCTCACATTTCTTTCAAAGCACGCCGCAAAACAGGTACGTTAAGAAATAACTGATGGGTAAGAGGACTAAGGATGTAGGTTCTAATGGAATGCGCTGATTTTAAAGTTGGATAAAATGGAAGTCATATCAGCGTAGCAGAACGGCTCTTCTCCCAGCCCTTTGCTCGCTGAGTGTCATGCTAGGCACTTACAGCGCATCCTCTCACCTTGAAAACGCGAATTCATTGCATGATCACGGGAGGGATAGAGCACACACTGTTTCCTGTTTTCTTGCTTTGCCTAGCACAGTGCTGCAAACTTTCCAAACACAAGTGCCGATAGAACCAAAGAACTAAGAGCACGTTTGTAAAAATCCTTACATTAAAACATGCCTGATACTAAGTAATTATTTAGGTAGCTTGGACAAAGTAGGCAGTTACCCAGATTCAGAATTCTCAGCCCAAAGTCACTAGCATTGCTTTAAAATGTGATGGGAATGGGTGTTTCTTGCCTACACTATCCTCAGATTTCTGTAAAACTGTCAGAGTATAAAATGACTAAGAAAACACAATATACATTTCCAACTAAATCTTTTAAAAATGTTAAAATATTGTTTTATACGATTAATATCGAAAGGTATCATTCAAAATAAATTAGTGGCATGAACATATATTTTTAAAGGATAAATTATGTATCATATGTATTTAATAGGATTTCTAGCTTTTTTTTTTTTTCCTGAGAGAACAAAAACAAATGATTTGCTACCATTTTATCAGGGAATGTTCTTTATTTTCATAACACAGATCTAAACTGAACCAGATCTACCATCTGGGAACTGTTCCTACAGATAGAATAAGTGTCCTCTGGGATTGACTATGGAGGTGAAACAATACAGGAAGAGCCTGGAGTCAACTATCCTTTAGATGCAATTGTTTTCCTGCATGGCCATGCCCAGCCTACAGCCATCATTGGGCTCAAGTATACCTCTATATACAGGTATATAAAAGTATACGCCTTTGAAAGCCTTCCCCGGAGGCTCAGACGGTAAAAAATCTGCCTGCAATGCAAGAAAGCTGGGTTTGACCCTGGGTCAGAAGATCCCCTGGAGAAGAGAATGGCTACCCAGTCCAGTATTCTTGCCTAGAGAATTCCATGGAAACGTCATAAAGAGTCAGACATAACTGAGCAGCTTTCACTTTCACTTTCACATACCTTTCAAAAGGTGTAAAAAAAGGTATACTTTTTAAAAGGTAAAAGTATACCCTGGTGGTGCAAACAGTAAAGAATCTGCCTGCAATGTCGGAGACCCGGGTTTGATCCCTGGGTGGGGAAGATCCCCTGGGGAGGGAAAAGGCAACCATTCCAGGATTCTTGCCTGGAGAATCCTGGCGGGCTACAGTCCACAGGGACATGACTGAACCACTAACCTTCACTTTCATATCTTAATAGAAAGGCAAAGAGCAAATGCACTGGAAAAGGCCCTGATGTTGGGAATGACTGAAGGCAAAAGGAGAAGAGGGCGGCAGAGAATGAGATGGTCAGATGGCATCGCCGACTCGGTGGACATGAAGCTGAGCAACCTTCAGGAGACTGTGGAGGACAGGGTGAGCTGCAGTCCACGGGGTCACAAAGAGGAGGACGCAACTTAGGGACTGAACAACACACCTGTACATACGTGAGACACTGTGGGAAGGTTTTCAATTATATTCCAACACGATATGGCCTTTAAAGACTGACAGTGGGCTCACGCGTGTGGAGAAACTCCAAATCCATATTCCAAATCCAGTTCTTGGTGAAAGACAAGAGAGGCTAGTGATCTATAAAGTCACTGAAGTTGGGACTCGCATGGCGGGTCTCAGAAACATCCGGCTTTCATGCTCTGGTGCCGTTACACCCTGACTTGTTCTCTTACCATTAGTTGGCAGGATCTACTCACACAAGGATATTATGTTTATGAACAAAGTTCAAAGCCATGGTCTTCTGATGCTGCAGAGGTTCTGCCAATACACAACTCCTAAAGCATCTGATAGGTTCACTGAAGAGCCCAGAGGAAAAAAGCAAACTCATTTCTCAGCAATGCAATGTCAGCCTCTCACATTTATGGTAGGAATACTTCTCTGTTAATTAATCTACTACAGGAAATCTAATGATCAAAAATCCCCATTAGATGAAGTACAGAGAATACGTCCCACCCTGAAGTTAAAACATCAAGCTATTTTATTCTAATCAATTTTGTCTTATTTGAAATAACCTGAAATATGTAACATTCCCCTTAAGACTCTTTAGTTATAATACAGTTGGGAAAATGATTTCTTTCCAAGTATATTTACAGGGTCTTTCTGAATATCTTTCTGTATAAATATCTCAGAGACGAAATCAATTGTTATTGGCTGGTTATACTTTTCCCTCCCTGTTGCAGGGAAACATAATTATTTCTTCCCACTTCATTACATGACACACGTAAGTTCAGAAAACAAAATGCTCAAGTTTGCTAAATTACATCCCTTAATTTAGGGAGAAATTTTGGTTTTATATGAAGTCGGGTTGGCACTATTTTCATCTTGAAATATGTTCAAAACAGTGTGACCTAGGATTTTAAATTGTATCACTCTTTGATGAGTTCTCAAGCTGAAGTTTCCAGAAGCTTCTAAAGCAATAATTCCCTATGTTTATAATACCACCATGTTCCCAAAGGTCAGAACATTTAATCCTGTTTTAACCTTTGCTGAAGCAGGAACTCTGCTAGGCACTTTAGGGAGATGGACAGTAGACTTTTAAAAAAGTATGATGAGAGATCTCTCTTCTTGAAGAGTTCACAACTAAGAAAAAGAAGCAGACAAGAATTTCGCTCCCTTCAGTGCAAGGGGCCAAAAGAGGGAGGTCATAGCACAGGAGCAATATGGAAACCCGAGAGCAAGTGACGCCTCCCTGTAGGAAGTCTGATTCTCAGAGACAGGCACCTCCGCCGCTCACCTCTTACCACCAGTCCACCACCAAATCCTCTTTTCCAGCCACCCTGGTGCCTCAGACAGTAAAGAATCTGCCTGCAATGCAGGAGACCCGGGTTCGATCCCTGCGTGGGGAAGATCCCCTGGCGGAGGGCACGGCAACCCACTCCAGGATTCTTGCCTGGAGAATCCCATGAACAGAGGAGCCTGGTGGGCTAGTCCATGGGTCACAGAGAGTTGGATGTGACACACGCCTGAGACCCTGATCACACGTGCCATATCTGTCCCCACACTCGTCCAAGTCACCATCACTCTTTGCCCAGACTGATGCAGTCACCTTCAATAGTGTGGTCTCGCAGATTTCACTCCTGACTTTCTAACCCAGTCCCTGCACTACGGTAAAAGCACGAAGGAGATGAATCCCGCTTAAAACCCTCCAGTGGCTTCCCACTGGTCATCGAAGTCCAGCGTCTGGTTGCAGCTTTCAAGACCCCAGCCTGATACAGCTGGTTCTCAAGGTTGTCTCTCTTTCGCTCTCTTAACGGGCCTGTAATCCACTTTATCCCTTCTACTAAAGCAAGCTAAGGTGAATTCCAAATCCTGCTCTTCAACCCTGAGTGATGTATTTATCGTCAGTTCCTCTAATGTGCCAAAGTTTCTCTTGTTTTAAGGTCTCTGTACATACTTTCTTACTTGATTGGGTTGCCTTCTTTGGGTTCTGTGTGTCTTGTCTCTTGAAACAAATTTTAGCTCCTCAGAGACACTGTCTCTGGCTGGTTAACTGGACTTAGGTACGCCTCGATGTTTTCCTCTCAAACACTCTGTGTTTAAATTTAATCATACTGAACATAAGCCATAAAATATAGACATATCATAAAGTATCAGATACTTTCTATCTCATATGTAAGACAGACCCATATCTACACAACTTGTTTAATCATAACTTCAGCCACTAACTTGTATGTCCTGCCACTCACTCCTCAGTGCGTATGCACCTATGTACCTTGGAGATTGCACGGCACAAATATTTAAAACGTGAATTTTGTTGCTTCTAGGAACCGTCCAACATTTCAACCAGCCTGTTTTTCTTTCATGGCTGTTCATTTGACTGTGACTTAGTGTGGAAACCAAGAGGGCAGCGTCTGTCCAGAGGGGCTGTGGGAGCCCCTAACCATTGAGGGAACCTGGGGTGCTGTCAGGGGTCTAAGGGGCCCGGGACAGGCTGGCCAGGCCTGGGGGCGGTCCTGTCCATCCTCCAAGCCCGAGCAGGTCTCTGCACATGGAGCAGGCATCGAGAAGGGAAGTGTGGTGAATGAACGGATCTCACTCTAGCCTTCCACCTGTAACCTGTGGTCCTGGCAGGTTAGCACGCCCCAAGGTCAATTATGTTGTTTGGAGGTGATTCTAAGTCCAGTATAATCAAATTCACAGAAATTATCCTTTTCCTTACACCATTCTCTTACAGTTGAAACCTCCATAGTTCTGAAATTTCTCTCATTTACTTTTTGAGGTCAGAAATATATTTCATTTTTTATAAATCCTGAGAGGGCAAATGGAATAACCTTTTGGGTACTTAAAATTTAAAATGTACAGAATATTTTCTAATCAAAATTCTCTCACAAGCTGTGCTATCCCCAAAATCCAAAATGATTTTAAACAGCTTGAAACCCAGATCGAGGTCTTTACTATAAACCTTATATAGAAATGACAAATTTCTCATATTAATGACTACATTCCTTCTGGCACATTTCTTAAATGCTTCAATGTTTTAATTTTGACTAAGACAGATTTGATGTAAATGATAAGGACCTTTCCCTCTAGCTGCTTATATGGAAAACACAGGATGAATTAAGAAAATATTTTGTTTTACAGCTAAATCCATGACATTTTATTCATTTTTCAGAGCATACACAGTGATACAGTGATACCGAGACAGTAAAAAATTCAAAAGAAAAAATATCAAAAAAATTTTTGTTTGAGGGAGGCAATCATTGTTTTGTGTTATTCCATTTATTACTACTTAGTATTTAAATTGGGAGAAGGCAATGGCACCCCACTCCAGTACTCTCACCTGGAAAATCCCATGGACAGAGGAGCCTGGTGGGCTGCAGTCCATGGGGTCACTAAGAGTCGACACAACTGAGCGACTTCACTTTCACTTTCCACTTTCATGCATTCAAGAAGGAAGTGGCAACCCACTCTATTGTTCTTGCCTGGAGAATCCCAGGGACGGGGGAGCCTGGTGGGCTGCCATCTATGCGGTTGCACAGAGTCGAACATGACTGAAGCAACTTAGCAGCAGCAGCAGCAGCAGCAGCAGCAGCAGCAGCATTTAAATTGATGTTTATATTGGACAATTATATCTGAATTGATATTGGTATTAGATTAGATGTTTATATTAGAGATTTATATTAAACTTTTTATTATATTATATAGGTGTTCTATAGCAACACGTCTGAAGGCATATAATGAAGGAGTCAACTCTTGTATTTGATGTTTAGGTAAATAATATCATGTATAAAATAAGTTTGCTTCAAAATACCTTATAGCCCCTTTGATCAACTTTTTCTTTGAAGGAATTAGAGATTTGATGTATGTTTTTAACTCTCTCAGCTACTAAAACCAAAGGCTTCTCCTTTTTAAAACAATTTGTTGCCCTTACTTATCCTGACTGCTCAAATATTGAAAAGAACCAAGAGGAAACCCTCTCCCAATCCAGCATTCTACATTTGGGCAAATATTCCAGCATCTTTAGCTTTCTCATGAGCCAAGGAGCACCATTCTGCTGTTGAAGGTTCACACACTGAACATGTTAGACCCTCATTGACTTTTTCAGTTTCCTAAGGAACAGCCAATGCAAACTTCTATTATGTAAATCAAATTTAAGACAGGAAAAAAGATCATATTTTATAAACACTTATATTGAGTGTTTAGAGTAGCTTCCATTGGCACACTTGGGAAAATCCATTTCTTTTCTCTTGGACTTTATGGCTTAATGTAAGATCATTTCCAGAGTATTATGCATGAAAAAGGTCTCATCATTTAGACACAGCTTCTGTGCACATGCTTTTTGCATGCCCAGTAAATCATCAACAGACATCTAAACACTGATGCTTTCTCAGCTATTGCTGGTCATATGGATTAAGAAAGCTCTGTTAAATATCCCTGATTATTTGAACACAGCTCTGTAAACATTCCTCAACTCTGAACTGCAGTTAGACGTTTAAACAACTGAAATTTGTTTGGGCAGAGAAGCTGTGAGCAATGATAGCGTGCATAGCTGCTTTACTTTTTTAAGCACAGATTTTAAACACAAAATTAAATCTACTTTAGTTGTGGTCTCAGGCACAATTTAAATGTTGTCTCCATGAAGGAAGACCATTGCTCATTTCAGCGTTCACTCAGTCCCTCAAAGAGAAGTGACAGCGTAGCAAAAAGTGGAGAATAAAGAATGAAAGGGGACGGCTTTCCACGGACTAACTGTTAAAGCTACTGTTAAACTTCTCATCTAGGAGCTTAAAACTTAGAGCCTCCACTCCTTTCACATACAGATTGAAAAAAATTTTATTAGTTACATTGAACTCAATGTTTCCCTTCTTAACAGAAGACACTGTGTGTTTGTTTGACTCAGGGTTTTAGAAAGCATGCTTGGGTGGGGTGGTGCGTGTGTATGTGCGAGTATGTGTTGGAAGGAAGCCTGCACGTTTTCTTTCTTTGAACGTGAAAGACAATAAATTGCTTTTTAACAAACTGAAATATAGTTGATCTAAAATGTGCTAATTTCAGGTGTCTGAGCAAAGTGATTCCATTATACATATACGTACACATGCATTTTATATCCTCCCTTTTATTTTGCATTTGTTCATATATAATGTAACTATTTTATGGGAGAGTGGCTACCATTATCAGATTATAGAACCTGAATTTAGGTCATAGTTAAACTAGAGCATGTCTCCTCAATGAAAGAAAGAATGTTCTTTTCCAAACTCTATTTCTTATCTCCTTTCATCTTTCCACTCTGGGTAAAAGCTAGCTCTCCCTCAAACAGGAATCACGTGACGCTTTCGTTCTTTGTCTTCCAGGGAAGAGGTTTTGGGGGTGACGGTTCCTGTAGGTAGAGACTCAGCCTGGCCCCCACCCCTCCGCTGGTCCATCACAGAGTTGGAGTGGCGTCCAGGTCCCTGTCACCCATCCCACAGAGTCGGGGTGGCGTCCAGGTCCCTGTCACCCATCACACCGCACACCCTCGTTGGTCTGTAAGTCCTCCAAGGCGGTCTTTCGGGCCCTGCGACCCCTCTTTTACTGTGTCTGTGGGACCAAGTCACGAGACTGCAGCGCCACTTCAGCTCAGTCCCCCCGTTCTGTCTATCTCCTCTCCTTTCTGGGTAGCGGCTGCATCATAACTTACAGCTCAGCTAAGTTCTCCCTAGTGGTCCTTTGTCAAGCCACAGCTGGCTCCCAAACATCCTACCAGCTGTCTGATTGGTTTCTCTGTGAGGCCCTGAGCCGTTAATCGACTGTGTTGGCCTTTTCCTGTTGGCATTCTGCCTTCCGAGTCCAATCCTGGCTTCCTAACTCCCTATTGACCAGCAGAACGTCTATTCCTGCATCCCTGTTTTTGTCCATGGTTACTTTCACCAGGCTGGCTTTTTCTCTGACATCTCAAAAAATTCTGTGTCCAGGCAAATTTCATGGAGCCTCATGCTCAGAGATGAAAACCAGTCAATAGAAACGCATGGCCACCCATTTTCCGCCCTATACGCAAAGACCCTGCCTTTTAAAGGGACACCCGTTTATGATCAGTGACTTTCTCTGCTAGTACAGTGGAGTTGGAGGAGGCGGCCTGCAGAATCAATGAGAGTCTCCAGGGATGTGTATCAAAGTGTGCTGGGCTCATTACCTCCTCCCTCTCCCTGATGAGAATTTCTTTCAGAAAGAAGCATTTGTAGTCTCTAGGAAAGTAACATAAAATATCAAGCAATGTAATATCAATAAAAGAACGAAAGTATGGCTATGCTATTTGTTATTCAAGCCTAAACCATAACACAGATCTTAGCACATATTAGATGTCCCAAAATATGTATCTCATAGACAAATATTTACTGCATGGATATCAGCATCGTTGTGGAAAATATCCAAATGTCTTCTTCAAATATCCAAATGTCCTTCCCTACCAGAGGACTGGACATGCCTGTGGTCCACTGACATTAGGACTCACATGGGACTGACTTTCGCCCTTCCCCAAAACATGCCCCAAACTGACCCATGCCACTGCAGAGCAAGCCATTTAGAAGATTATGGATGCCTGCCGTTTCTTTCATTTTTCCCATACATGACAAGCAATGCCCAGACCCACATGCCACGTCAAACTATGTCCAAAATGAAGGCATCTTCAGCAGAATCAGAGCAAAGAACAGATCTTTGTTTTGTAAGCCTTTCAGATTTTGAGGCTATCTATAGCCTCGTGCATGCTAAGTCACTTCAGTCATGTCTGACCCTGCAACCCCAAGGACTGTAGCCCACCAGGGTCCTCTGTCCATGGGATTCTCCAGGCAACAATACTGGAGTAGGCTGCCATTTCCTTCTCCAGAGGGATCTTCCCAACTTAGCCTCAGCTGTCTGATACTGAGAGAATCAAATATTTTCAGTAGAATTATTCTCTCTTGGTAGTGGCTATTGTTTCTGAAAGAAAGAAAGGGGCATTCCCTTTTATTCAGGTTTGTGGATATCTTCAGTATAAAAACACAGTCCCGGTAAAACAGAAACGAGACCAAGTGGACAGAAAAAGACAAACCTTTCTTGTTCTTTTCACCTTTATTAAAATTTGATAAGAGGGCAAATATGAGAAAGAGTGGATTCTAGAAAGGTTAATTTGTAACTTTTAGGTCATATAAATTTCATAAAATGTGTACAATGAGATTGTACTATGTATAATTAAAATAGTAGTAATGATAAAAAGTATACGACAGAATAAAACAACGACCAGAAATGTCTTCCAAACATTGGGTGATGATATTAACTATTTCAGATCAAAACACAAATTATCAAGTTAATATTTTTGTACTTACACTGGTAGCCTAGAAATATTGTATTATTCCCTCTTAGGAAAACTTTGGAAGATTCTAGAGTTATAAATTGACTTAGTTCAATATTCAGGCAGAAAATGCATCTCTCTCTGTATAATTTCACCTAGGATACCACTTGAGAAATTTATCATGGCTTTATGTAACTTTTTTGAAAATTTTCCTCCTCAGATCTGATCCATAATTTAGCATGTGTAATTAACACATGTAATGATGTGTTAATGATCTCTTACTTATACAGCATGTAGCTTCAGTGAACACAGAGTACTCTATTTACTTAATTTATTCCCTAAATACATGCATCTGGAACTAGCTTTGGACTAAAAATAAAATAACTCCATGAAAGAGTAGATTTCTATAAAAGATTATATTTTAAAGGGCAAGAATTAAAAATTAAGACATGGACATATTCTTTTACATTATGAACTGATTTAAGGTTTTTGATTTATAATTCAGAGGACTAGAATAGTATTTCCAAAGCCCTATCAGTGTTCAGCAGGCTCCTGATAAAGACTCTCTAGGTAGAACCTTCCATTTTTATTAAATATCAGAAGAACTTAATTTGTAATGAAAGGCTACTCTGCAGTTGCAGCTACTACTACATTTGCCTGCCTCTACAATTTGCTTCACTTTCGGCTGTCTCTCACATTAATATTCATTACAAAAGTCCCCATCTAATATTACTTGATTTGACAGAAATGCATTAGCTATGAGAAATGCTTCATAATGTACTCAGACAGTATTAATGCAAGCAGAACCTATGGTAATTATTGCTATTTAAACACATAGATGATTTCTTTTGGTATTTTATTTTAAAATGGAAATAAAATCTTCTGTCACAAGAGATTAGAAATAGCTGCCTTTTAAGCACACTTTGTATTAATATCATTTCCCCATATTAAAAGAGCCACATACAGAAGTGGTACCCATGGTAAACACGGTGCGCTCACATTTATTCAGAGAAAATAAGAAAATTTAAAGAAAGAATAAACTCCTCATCTGTATGAGAAGAAGGGTGATCTCAGGCAGAGAAGTTATTTATCATAATAACGTTAATAATGAAAGTGAAAGTCTCTCAGGCACGTCCGACTCTTTGCAACCCCATGGACTGTGGCCTCCAGGCTCCTAAGTCCATGGAATTCTCCAGGCAGGAACTGGAGTGTAACCATCCCCTCCTCCAGGGAACCTGCCAGACCCAGGGGCTCAAACCAGTCTCCCCCACTGCAGGCGGCTCCTGGAATCTGGAACGCAGCCCCGCGCCTACTGTCGGTTCAGCCACCGGAAGTCCCTTCTGCGGCCCCGCCCCGCCCTCACTGCCTGCAGCCAGAGGCCCGCTCCTACCAACAGGGAAAGGCCCGGAAGAGGAGAGGGATTTCTGGTCTCACTCCAAGGATCGCTAAGAAGCACGACACACATGGCCTGATTCACTAGTAAGTTGTTTGACTGGCAGTGTTTGACGTGTTCCATTCTGTAAGCTCAGCCCACGAACATAGTCGTCTCCCCGAAATCCATTTCAGTAAATGGCGTCAGAGCTCACTTTCTATCCAAGATTCAAGCAGTGTAAACTATCCAGGATCCAGGTGCATTCGGATGGGTATCTGGATCTGATATTCTCAGTGATTCTAACCCCCCGGCTGTGTCGCTGACTGTCACTTCACGGCGGTCGCCCAAGTCACTAGATGCCATGTACTGTTGGGCTGTTATTAGTCACGTTTACATCTTTACTGATGTTGGGTGGTAACTGGCTCACAAGGCCACGTTAGTTTCAGGTGCACAGCTCGTGACTCAGTCACACATGTGCGTAAATCTATTCTTTTTCAAGTTCTTTTCCGTTTAGATGATGACAGAATCACAAAAGCACATTTTTAGTTTAATTATCACATGTGATAATCTTTAAACATTGATTTTACCTCTGAAAGTCCCTAAGTTTATGAGTTGATTTATTGAGGCCTGTTTCAGGCTGGGCAACTCCAAGCTATCAAGACCTCGGCTGCCCCACCACTGAGAAGGGATAGAATTCAGATTCCCACTGTCATAAAAACAGGGACCGAGTCAGAAGCTGGTAGAATTGTAGAAATACACATAATATACATCAGAATGCACAGACTGTAAAAGATTGCACAAAAGGGATGCAGTCAATGAGAAAAAATATAAACTGCTGACATAGAACTAGAAGGCAAGGGCCAGGGAAAAGCAAATTTAGACACTATTGAAACTCCAAAAGTAGATACTATTCCTTACAGAGAACGTAACCTTTCAGATTCCTATAAACTGTCTCTTCACATCTGCAGATTGCTGACCATGTATTCTAATTTTGAATGGTTCCACTTGCTACGGCCTACTTTGATAAACTAATAGTTTGAAGGGACCTATCTCACAGGACACTTATGGCAATTATTATCTCAATGGTTTTAAAATCTATTTTTTGCCAAGGGTTTCTTTCTTCTGAAAAAGATGGTGCAGAAGTCCAGCTGTCAATAGATGGGCACAGCAACTCAGACTAGAACAAGGAACCCAGAGTTCTAGACTCTTCCCCTGATGCTTCATGGAGTCCAGTGAGAGTCCTGGGTTCCCTGGGGAGACTGCAAACCCTGGTCCACATAAACTCCTCACTGAAAAGCCCTGGACTAGCTTATTCTCTGTGCTAGGTTGCTTTTGTTTAACTGTAAAGACCAAGAAATCACCTCCCAGAGTAACTGGGTCCACTTGCAGATCGCTACGTTTTTAGGGACATCGGTCTCACGGAACTGAAATTCACCTTCCTGCAGCTTCCTTTCCCTGCCTGCTTGGTTCCCCGAGAGCCAGGGCTTTGCTGTCTGCACTTTCAGCTACCTACAGTCAACCAGGGTCTGGAAATATGGAATGGAAAATTCTAGAAATAAACACAATCAATTTTAAACTGCACCTCACCCAAATGGACCATCCCCCTCTGCCCCTGCCAGAGTGGGAACGAGTTTCAGTTGTCCGGTGTTAATCAATTAGCAGCTTCTCAGTTATCAGATGGACTGTCACGTATTACACTGCTTGTGTTCAGTCAGGTCACCCTTATTTTCCTTAGTAACAGCCCCAAAGCTCAGGAGTAATGATGCTAGAATTTGGATATGACACCAAGAAGCGATACAATGGTTCCTTTAAGTGAAGAGGTGAAAGTTCTTGATTTAATAAGAAAAGAAAGAAATTCTATCCTGAGAATCCTAAGGTCTAAGATAAGAAAAATTCTTCTATATGAAACTGGGAAGAAAGAAAAAGAAACTCCTGCTAGTTTTCGCTATTGTGCTTCAAACAGCAAAAGTCAGGGCACAGTGTGCGAGGACTGCTTAGTGAGGGAGGGAAAGGCATGAGTGTCACAATAAGATGTTTTCAGAGAGAATATTCACACAACTGTTATTATTACTATTTATCACTATTATTACAATTGTTCTGCTTTATTATTAGTCGTGAATCACTTGATGTGCCTAATTTTTAAAATTTTTATTGGAGTATGCTTGCATTACAACATTACATTAGTTTCTACTGCACAGCAACCTGAGTCAGCCATCCATACACACGTACCCCCTCCTTTCGGACTTTCTTACCCTTCAGGTCAGCACAGTGCTTTACGCAGAGCTCCCTGAGCTACACAGTGCCTTCTCAGCAGTTACCGATTTTATACGCAGTATCTCACTTTTTCATCAATAGCGTATATGAGTCAACCCCAGTCTCCCAATTCATCCCACCCCCCTTAGTATCCATACAATTGTTCTCTAACTGTGTCTCTATTTCTACTTTGTAAATAAGATCACTTATATACCAGTTTGTTTCAGATTCCACATACAAGTGCTAATATACAAGAATTGTTTTTTCTTTTCTGACTTCACTCTGAATGACAGCCTCTAGGTCCGTCCACATCTTTGCAAATAACCTGATCTCATTCTGGTTTTTGGCTGAGTAATATTCCACTACATATATATGTACCACAACTTCTTTATCTGTTCCTCTGTTTATGGACTTTTAGGTTGCTTCTATGTCTTGGCTATGGTCAACAGTGCTGTTATGAACATTGGGGTGCCTGTATCTTTTTGAATTATGGTGTTCTCTGGGTATATGCCCAGGAGTGGGATTGCTGAAAACAGAATTATCACATGACCCTGCTTAATTTATAGACTAAACGTTATCATAGATATGAATGTATAAGGCAGAACATCGTGTTTACAGGATTTGATACCATCTGTAGTTTCAGGAATCCAGTGAGAGTCTGGTATCCTATGGATAAGGAGTAAGTATTATCTATCTCTTGGGCCTCTGCACATGAATCTAATAAGTGTTACTATATATAGTTGTTGGATAAATTAATAAACAACCGTAAATGTTGTCATAAACTCATAATCTCTCTTCCAAACAGCAGAGTGGAGTGTTCGGACATTGTTCTCGCTCTCAACACTTTCCCCTGTCCCGCTTGTTCTGAGTCCTCCCACGGTGTGCTTCCCAGGCCCTTCACCATCCTGTGTGATTTCTTCTGGCTTTGAAAAGCTTCATACACTTGCTTTAAAGCCAGGAGACCAAAACCAAGTGCAACACTTTAAGTATGGTTTGACAGGAGCCATTGGCTCTTTAAGTCTGGACTGATTTATTTCTGAGCAGGATTGTAAACACTCATGGGCTGGGACCATCCCATGGTTGACATCTACTAACTGTATCACTCACTCAGTCCTTTCCTCCAGTGTCTACCTCTGCTCTACTGTCTGCTTTTGTAAATAAAGCTTTATTGGAACACAGCCACAACCATTCGTTTATGTATTGGGTTAACGAACTCTTCGGCCAACCCGATATCACCTATGACTGCTTTCATGACAATGGCAGAATTGGGTAGCCATGACAGGGGCCACATGGCTTGCAAATTCTAAAACGTTTCCGTTTGACCCCTTATATAAAAGGTGGTGGATCCTTGCCTAGGACCAGTTAAAGTTCACTGAATGAGATCATTTGTATGTGAAATCGAAATAAACAGAACAGGAATGAACACATCAGAAGCAGACTCACCGACACAGAGAGCATCTAGTGGCTACCAGTGGGGAGAGGGAAGAGAAGATACGCGGGTGTAAATGACCGGGTATAAAATAGGCGGCCTGCCAAGTTGCTTCAGTCGTGTCTGATTCTTTAAAATGCTATGGACTGTAGCCTGCCACGTTCCTCTGCCCATAGGATTCTCCAGGCAAGAATACTGGAGTGGGTTGCCACGCCTTCCTCCAGGGGATCTTTCTGATCCAGAGTTCCAACCCGTGTGTCTTGCGGCTCCTGCCTTGCAGGCAGGTTCTTTACTGTCCACTCAGTGGGAAAGTCCAAAATAAAACTATAAGGATACACTAGACAACATAGGGAATATAGCCAATATTTTATATTAACTGCAAATGGAGTATAACCTTTAAAATTTTGTGACCCACTATATTGTACACCTATAACATACAATATTCTATAGCAACTATACTTCAATTTCTAAAAAAGCTAAAAAAAAAGTTCAGTCCAACATAAGCAGTGCCACCAAATGCCACAAACCCAGGGACCCAGGGAAGCCACTCCCTTCGGGCAAAGCCAGCTTTTGTGTAGAATGCCTTGAAGGCAGCACTGCTGGCTTCATTTTTACATTCACACGCTTTCAGACCAGCAGAGAAGCTGCAGAATTAGTATAGAGAGAGTTCCCTCACCGTCCATCCGTATTCCAGGGATAATATAGTCTAGAGAGAGTTCCCTCATCGTCCATCCGTATTCCCCCCAAGGGATAATATAGTGGAGAGAGTTCCCTCACCGTCCATCCGTATTCCCCCCAGGGGATAATATGCTAATATTTTAGACAACCATAAGAAATGCGATAGAGGACAAGATGGCTGGAAGGCATCACCGACTCAGTGGACACGAGTCTGAGCAAACTCTGAGAGATAGCGCGGGGCGGGGAAGCCGGTGCTGCAATCCATGGGGTCGCAGAGTTGGGCGCAGCTGAGCGAGTGAACAACAACAACAGATGCATCAGAGTCAGAAAGCTGGCTTTGAATTGTTCCGTTAACTAAGCTCCTGGAGGAGGCATGGCAACCCCCGCCAGTAGTCACGCCTGGAGAACCCATGGGCAGTGGAGCCTGGCGGGCTAGAGTCCCCAGGGTGACAAAGAGTTGGCCATGACCGAGTGACTAAGCATGTTAACTAAACTGGAGACCTTATTCAGAGTTTAGATTTTATCAGATGACCTTTTCTCCGTGTACATTTCTTTAAAATTTTATCATATATATTATATATATACACATATATATATATATATGTAGCTGCAATGGGGGAACCACCAATCACCATCAGGAAACAGTGTTACATCACTCCAAAGAGACTTTCTCATGTTCCCCATTGCAGCTACAGACTCTCTCCGGCTCTAAATCCTAAAAACTACTACAGAGTCTAATTTGGAGAATGCTACATTCACAGAACAGTAATGTACTGAGTCTTCTGAGGTTGGTTTTGTTCATTGATGATAGTGTCCTTGAGAGCCACCCGAGCCGCAGAGGCATTCATAGTGTATTCCTTCTCATCGTGGAGTTGCGCTCCATTGTCTCACGTGCCATAGCCAGCTAATCTATTTGCCCACTGAAGGACATTGGGTTGTTGTTAATAGATCTTCTATAGAGATCTATATCCAGTTTTGCTTGTGAGCAGAAGTTCTCAGTTCTGAGAGCTGAATACACAGGAACACGGCTGCTGGGTCAACTGGTCAGTGAGCATGCCCCTGTGTAGGAAGCCACCCAGCCCTCTCCCCGCTGGCGGAGCCAGTCTGCATTCCACCCAGCAATGAATTCCTGTTGCTTGGCATCTTCAGTAAGTACATTGGATTATTTAACAAATTTAACAAATAAATTTTGTTATTTATTTCACTGTAGCCATTCTAGTAAGTGTGTGGTGATGTCTTCCTATGGTTTTAATTTGTGTTTCCCTAATAGCTAAGGAAAATGCTGGCTTAAAACTCAAAAGATCATGGCACCCATTCCCATCACTTCATGGCAAATAGATGGGGAAAAGATAGAAACAGTGACAGGCTTTATTTTCTTGGGCTCCAATATCACTGCAGACAATGACTGCAGCCATGAAATTCAAAGATGCTTGCTCTTTGGAAGAAAAACTGTGACAAACCTAGACATTGCATTAAATAGGACAGATATCACTTTGCTGACAAAGGTCCTTATAGTAAAAGCTATGGTTTTTCCAGTAGTCATGCAGAGATGTGAGAGTTGGACCACAAAGAAAGCTGAGTGCCAAAGAACTGATGCTCTCAAACTGTGGTGCCAAAGACTCTTGAGAGTCACTTGGACAAGGAGATCAAACAGTCAATCCTAAAGGAAATAAGCCCTGAATACTCACTGGAAACACTGATGCTGAAGCTGAAGCTCCAATACTTAGGCCACCTGATGCGCAGAGCTGTCTCACTGGAAACAGCATCAGACTATGATGCAGGGAAAGACTGAAGGCAGGAGAAGAGGTGACAGAGGATGAGACGGTTGATGGCACCACTGACTCGATGGGCATGAGTCTGAGCAAACTCCAAGAGACAGTGAAAGACCCAGAAGCCTGGTGTGCTGCAGTCCATGGGGTTGCGAAGGGTTGGACACAACTGAGCCGCTGAACATCAAATAGCTAAGTGTATTCAATATTTTCTCATGCGCTTATTTACCATCTCTGCAGTCTTCGTTGAAGTATCTGCTCAAGACTTCTGCAATTGTCCAATTGGGATTTTTGTCTTCTTACTGTTGAGTTTAGCATGTTCTTTGTATATTCTGGATATAAGATCTTTGTCAGTTGTATGAATTGAAATTATTTTCTCCCAGATGGAGGACCGTCTGCCACAGAACTAAAGTTTTAATTTTGATGAAAGCCATCATATCCATTTTTTGTGTTAATGGATCATGCATTTGGTGCCAGTCTTTATCACTCGGAGTCCAATCACAAGAGCACTTTGAACATGAAACATTTACTATTAATTTTCTCTTAAGCTCTTGCTTAATGACGATTGCCTAGTAAGAAGTAACGAGATCTCTAAAGGACACAGGACCAGCAGATCTAAGGAGCAGCCCCGCCCCTAGAGCTGAGTCCCTGGTCTAAGGAAGAGTCTCCCCCGGGCCCCCCAAGCCCAAGCTCCAGACCTTGCTGGAGGAGAGGGTGTGATCATGGTTCAGTGAAAGGCCGCAAAGACGATTCAGGGCCTCCCTGGTGGTGCTCACTGGAAATCCGCCCTCCAGGCATCAGAGCAAGCTCTTCATGGAGAAAACCTAACTGGAGACGCAAAGCTACACAAGTGCCATTTTTTTGTGCTGGGAGACACTGCAGCCTGCATGGACTGCAGGTACTGGTTCTGTTCACCCCTTAGGAGACTGGCCAGGAAGGCCAGGCCAGATCCCTCCCCCGCCATGTCTCTCTTGCGCCCTCTACTGATGAAGTGGAACATCCCGCAGCTGGTGGAGAGAGTTTCAGGATCCGTCTTCACAGGGTGAGACCTGCAGGGCCTGATGGAAAGAGCTCTGCATCCGCTTGCCTCAGTGATGGGCAGAGACCGTCAGCGGGACTCTTCCCCCCAGGTTCTGAAGGGTCCAGTGAGGGGGCGTGGGGCGCTTGGAGGCCCGGCTCCTTGCCCTATGTGCCTGGAGTAGAATGTGTGTTGTCAAAAGGGCTCCATCCCACAAGGTCACCACCTTCCAGGTTTGCAAGAGGGCTCCAGAGAGCGGCTGCCCTTCAGGCGCTAGGTCTGCACCACTGCAGTTCCAGGTTGCCAGCTGTTGCAGCATGTAGGTTGGCATATATAGAAGGAAAACAAACAAACAAAGGAAAACACAAACATGCACAAAAGCAAACAGACCCAAACAAAAGAAACAGTGATCAGAAGACCAGGGAATGTCCTACCGGGTCATCCCGCAACTCCTTGGCCACCTCTCCTCTTCTCCATTGCCACAGCCTTCTGATGGCTGTCCTCTGTACTTTGTCCAGGGTTTCTGGTTGTACTTAGCAGGAAGGTGGGGTGCAACATGCCTGCTCCTCCTTCTTTGGAACTGGAAACTGTGTAAACCAATTATCTCCCCAGACTTGTTCCGTGTGCAGGTGTTCCTGAGCTGGGGTCTTTCCATGAGCAGCTGGCTCTGGGAGATTCCTTCTGAAAACAGGGATCCTGATCTGCAAGACCCCCTTATTTGCTAAAGCTGGACCCGGGCCATAATATGGGATTAAAGAGGTATCCGTGTTACGATGAAGGGCAAACTGAACTAAATGGTGGAGCCGACTCGAGGAAAGAACGTGAGCTGTCCTGAATGCCAGCTGGCAGTGCACTCGCCTTCCTGACACAGGAAAGGCTTGGGCACTTCGGCAATGCACTGGCTAAACCATCATTTTGGATCCGGCCAGTTATCAGCTTCCTCCAGGAGATTTCCTTTTAATAGCCCTTCCCACTTTTGTTGTTCCATTTGTGAGACTCACAGAGGAGTGGGTACAAGATAATAATGATAATAATTACAACAGTAAATAGTAACCGTAGTAAACTTTCTACCATTTCAAAGTAGCTATGAAATGCCTGATAGCTCACTTGGTAAAGAATCCACCTGCAATGCAGGAGACCCCGGTTCAATTCCCAGGTCGGGAGGATCCCGTGGAGAAGGGATAGGCTACCCACTCCAGTATTCTTGGGCTTCCCTGGTGGCTCAGCTGGTAAAGAATCCACTTGCAATGTGGGAGACCTGCGTTCAGTCCCTGGGTTGGGAAGATTCCCTGGAGAAGGGGAAGGCTACCCACTCCAGTATTCTGGCCTGGAGAATTCCATGGGCTGTAAAGTCCATGGGGTCGCAAAGAGTCAGACACGAGTGAGACCCTTCCACTTTCGTGATGCGCCTGGAATTATGAGAGGCATCTTAATTGCATCACTGATCATCTTCACTGCAACTTCCTATTTGGCAGATGAAGAAAGCTAAATGGTACAGGAGAGCTCTACCTAGAGTCTGCTTCCCAATGCCGCCCACTTTCCCCATCCACCCCTTGCCTTCACTCCTGCTAGCACATGTCTGTACCACCTCTTTTTGTCTGGAGTGTTAGGCACACATCATAGCATTTCCGCTTTGGTTTATTCACTAACCAAGACTGAAGTCTCCTTGATGGCAGTGAATTTCTTAGGTCCCAAAACACCAACCCAACACAGTATCCTGTGTTAGGCTCTGAGTGACTGCCGACTCTCATAGCTGCCAATACAGAAGCTGTCCTCTCTGGAAACTGACTTAGCAGAGAGATTAAAAGACTTTATCTAGAGATTCACAAATCCAGTCAGTGACCGCTGAGTAGAAGGGATACTCACTGAATAATGAGGCTAATCTGACTGGTGATCAGAGTTTGGCTATGCATGTATATGAGCACCCAACCCGAGATGAGGTTGCATTAATTTACAGGCACAGATGCTTTACTTTACAGCTGCATGAGGAGAAATGGACCCAACTGTCATTAATGTGAGCACTGCCTTTCAAACACACACTTTTCAGAGACACCGGTTGACAACGATGCCTGATAAAGGCTCCCATCAGTCACACCCCAGCCTCCCGTCCCGATTATAAAGTACAGGCTTCCCGTTTCTCTGAAGATGATGACATGTTATCAAAAGATGATAAATATCCTCACACACAGGTAGGGCTAAAAAAATGCATGCAATATTCCTCTGTGGTTTTGCAACAACAAATATCTTGACTGGATTTCCTATCAGCTGAGGAGTAAAAAGCAAAAGGCTTTGAACTCTCATGAAGGCTTGAAACTAAAGAGATAAAGGCAGAGAGTCTGGGCACTGAAATACTGTTCATGTCTAGTAGAACCACAACACAAAGCTTGATCCGGAACATTCCTAACAGCTAGTCATATGACCTGTAGCAGAATTCCTCCACAGTCAGCAAAACATCAGGAATGCTCTTTGATAGAAAGTCCTTTGTCTGTCCATTCAGTCCTCCATTCACTCATTGGACGGCTATTCATTTACACTATGTTTTCTCAATGAGCCAAGACTATACAAGGAAAGTAGCTTTGAACAAGACGAGACTTATTCCCGCCGTTAAGGAATATTCCTTCCATGGGAGGTGGCAGACAATAGACAAAACGACACAAGAAACAAGTTATTGACAAATGTGATGGAGAGTCCCTAAGATTGAACCCACTGACCTCTTCTGTGTTTCTTTACCAAGTAGCCCGGTCATGCACCTTCATGCCTCACAGAGCAAGGCTGTTTTCATTCTACGATTTTATGATTTTAAGTCTTTAAGATTTTATATCTCTCTCTCTTCTCATGGTTAATTGATCACTTCCTCATCCCCTTCAGGAAGATTACCACTTCAGGAAGATTGCAGTTGTTCCTCAGATTTGTTCTAACCTTCCTAGCAGTCAAGGCAAAAAGGGAAACACAGCTCATTATGACAAAGGTGGAGCCCCACCAGCACAGGAAGCTAAAGCTGACTGCGCTTCTCCCCCGCCCGCACATGCCCGCCTGTTTAGAGCAGAATCTCCCGCCCTGTCCCATCGAGGCAAAGCTCCCAGCCTGGTTCTAGTGCATCTCACTGTTCAGTCACTAAGTCGTGTCTGATTCTTTGTGACCCCATGGACCACAGCACGCCGAGCTCCTCTGTCCTTCAAAATCTCCTGGAGTTTGCTCAAACTCAACGTCCGTTGAGTCCATGGTGCCGTCCAGCCATCTCATCCGGTGCCACCCCCTTCCTTCTCTTCTTGCCTTCAATTTTCCCCAGCATCAGGGTCTTTTTTTCCCCAGCATCAGGGTCTTTTCCAGTGAATCAGCTCTTCACATCAGGTGGCAAAGTATTGACGCTTTAGCATCTGTGTTTCCAATGAATATTCAGGGTAGATTGCCTTTAGGACTGATTGGTTTGATTTCTTTATTGTCAAGGGAGTCCCAAGAGTCTTCTCCAGCACCATAGTTTGAACACATCAATTCTTGGGCGCTCAGCCTTTCCTATGGTCCAAGTCTCACATCTCTACATGATCACTGGAAAAACCATAGCTTTGACTAGATGGACCTTTGTCAGCAAAGTGATGTCTCTGCTTTTTAATACGCTGTCTAGGTTGATCATAGCTTTCCTTCCCAGGTGCAAGCGTCTTTTCATTTCGTGGCAACAGTTCAGATGTATCCTTTCCATTTTTCCAATTCTCACTCTTCTGTCTGTCCAGCATCACAGTCTTTTAGAAACAGGAGTGGCAATGAGGAGCCTGCCATGGAGGAGCCGTGTGCCTGCCGGGCCTTCTGTTCCTTCGGTTCTGGCTGTTTTCTGAGGCCGGGGTTTTTAGAGCATAAATAAATCCAGTCCGCTTCGACTCTCTGGAAGGAAAGCAGTGCCATTTATTTGTTTAATCTCTCCAAAGCAGCCCGAAAGCATTACCTGGAGGTAGAACTTGGAATTGGATTTGTGGTCCCAGAGGACTGTCACCGCTAGAGTGGGCCCAGCCCTACGGTGAACAGACACACTTGCAGTTAGAGACGATTAATAAACTGATGAAAGCTCCCTGGTTAAAAGCTGAAGAATGCAATTTAATGCTTTCTTTTGCTTTTAATGGACTGAAACCTGTTAAAACCTGCTAAATAGTAAGGCAATTTTTTTTTTCTTGTAGCTCATAGAGGGACAGTAGCTCACACACACACACACACACACACACTTGAGAAATGTATTTCAACGGGCTCTTCACTTAAAGTGGCTAGAATGGAGCAGAACCTAGAGTCCACAGGGCCCAAGGAGCCCTAGAGGAAGGATGGAGATGAAACTGGACACTTGCCACTCAGAACTTCTGTGCTTGCATTATCAGCTTTTTCTGGGTCTATTAAATCAACAGAGCAAAAGCTAGGTAGATGTGGTCTGCCAACAGAGGCAGCCTGGGGTGGGGAGGAGCCATAAAATGGCCCGACAACTGTCCCAGGGCTTGATACCAAGGCGAGGCTCGCAGGGCTCCTCTAGGGACCCTGAGGCAGAGAGTGGCTGACTGAGCACAGAAAGGAGAGAACCCGGGACGGAGTCTGAATCCTCGCCTCTTTCTTGAACTTCCCAGATGGGCCATTGCGTGTATTTTTGGAATCGTGATGTCAAAGCAACCAGCTGATGCAGTCATTTGGGTGAGATTTTTGCTTTGGGGACACCTGCCAGGATTCAGCTTCACCATCTAAACTTGGTTCTCCCTTCCCACCGAGGTAAACATGTCCGTCTGTCTGTCCCACTCTATGCCACGGGCTGTCCTGGGCTTGCAACAGCTTCCAGACGGCCATGCGGCTACGGAGCTCCTGGTCAGGATGGGCTCTGACCTCCAAGTCAAGGGCATCTCCCTCTTCTCTTCGTGGAAGCCTCTTCCTGAAGCCCTGCCCTGGAGGTCTGGGCTGGAGCCACAGCTTCATCTGAAATCAGGAGGCTATGTGTTCATCTTTTAGGTACACCCCTAAAATTCTTTAATGCTGACACATGGCTCTGGTGCTTTGAGTGTCTAAAACTTGGGTTTCACTCCTTCTGCTGTTGTCCCCATGATCCAAGTGCTCTTTGTACTACGGTCCCAACCTCTCTCTTGATCTCCACACCCTGTCCTGCCTCTTCTAAGGCTGCTGTTCAAATAGCAGAGAGTAGGACGGGCTAGATTAAAACACCACTGTGGTTGTGTCCTTTTAAAAGATGGCCTGAGCAAGAACTCCCATCCCAGACGAGCCGCTGACGCTGAGCCTCTGCCCTCACTGGGTCTCCCCTCTGCAATGGAGTAAGTTCAGTGAAGGGTCTCGGGAACTCAGATGCTGGGTCATAAAAGCAACCAGAACTTCAGCCTGGCTCTTTCTGAAATGGAGGTGCTGTGTACGAGGCGCTCAGGACATGCAAAGGCCCCCGGTAGGACCTCTGGCAGACAGCCCCCCCAGCCCCCCCGAGGTTCCAACCAAAGGCGGCGTCACTGACAGCCTGGCCTGGGGGTGCAGCAGGTCTGAACAGCTCACCACAAGCCGTGGTTCGACGGTAAGAACGCAGGACACCTCCCCTCACACCTCCACCCAAGCGAGAACTGGCTGCTTAACCTCGGGATCGTGAGAAGTCTTACAATGTAGTGCTGATACTATTACAGGCAATATAGCCAAGACCATGGGAGATACAGCGAGTCCCCTACATACGAACAGGTTCCGCTCTGAGAGCCCACACATAAGTCGGATTTGGTTGTAAGTCCAACAAAGTTGGCTCAGCTGGTAAAGAATCTGCCCTCAATTTGGGAGACCTGGGTTCCATCCTTGGGTTGGGAAGATCCCCTGGAGAAGGGAAAGGCTCTCCACTCCAGCATTCTGGCCTGGAGAATCCCATGGGCTGTGTAGTCCATGGGGTCACAAAGAGTCGGACATTACCGAGCGACTCTCACTCCAACTTTTCCAATAAAGCACGCCTGTGCTGTGTGCCATGCTTAGTCTCAGTTGTGCCTGACTCTGCGACCCCATGGACTGTAGCCTGCCAGGCTCCTCTGTCCATGGGATTCTCCAGGCAACAATGACTGGAGTGGGTTGCTGTTTCCTCCTCCAGGGGATCTCCCGAACCCAGGGATGGAACTCAGGTCTCCTGCACTGCAGACTGACTCTTCACAGTGTGAGCCACCGGGGAAGCCCAGAGTCAGCCTAGATACCCAGCTAACACAGCCGGCTACGCAGTACTGTGACAGGGTCACCAGCACAGCTGGCTATGCAGTACTGTGACAGGGTCACAAGCACAGCCGGCTATGCAGTGATAGGGCCACAAACACAGCCGGCTATGCAGTACTGTGACAGGGTCACAAACACAGCCGGCTATGCAGTGATAGGGCCACAAACACAGCCGGCTATGCAGTACTGTGACAGGGTCACAAACACAGCCGGCTATGCAGTGATAGGGCCACAAACACAGCCGGCTATGCAGTACTGTGACAGGGTCACAAGCACAGCCGGCTATGCAGTACTGTGACAGGGCCACAATACATGCTCATCTTTGAAAGTTCACAACTGTACTGATGATAAACGATATCAAGTTTTAAGTGTATTGTTGTTGTTTCTTTTAAACTTCAACAATATTGTTATCACCAAAGTCAGGAAGGGTTAACCCTTTAACCCAGCTAACAGAAAAACTGCATTTCTAACAGGAGCTGGGATGGAGGTGAGCACCTAATAAAGATCGTTTCTTTAAAAAAAAGATTATATATATATATACATATACACACATTCATCTGTGTAAGTATCTTTTTAAAAAAGCAAAATTCGCCAGTGTTGGCGAAAAAAACAACCCAGGGTATAGGGCACATTATAACACTTGCTTTATTTTTCTTTCTGAAATAAGAAGACAGCTGATAAAACTGCAGCTCCTGAATGTGCAGAAGTTTACATTGGGTGGAATTTTGATGAAGACAAAACAAAGACTTTCTCAGGTTTTTAAGTAAAAGAAAATATTCTGAAAAAACCAACATCTAAATTAAATCAATCTGATGACAAAGTTCCCACATACTGAACAAGCTTTCTTTATAACTCTAAATGTGTTCTACCTGAAAAAGAAAAATTACTTTGTCTATGAAGTCTCATTTGGTTTCTTTCCTTCATTCCTTTTGGCATTACAAAAAACAGACAACCAAACAAACTAATTTCCACAAGATGCAACTCAAAAAAACTGTCCTACCCTCCCCTGTTAATTGCAAGTTTGCTAGAAGATGTCACCTTTACCCTTCTGAATGCAGAGACTGTTACTGGACAAAAATATTCGATGAATTTGCAGCCATGGCAAGCAAATTATTCTATACCTACTCCAACCACAGTTACTAGACTGGTGGTTTTTTAGCACAAAGACATACTCTGGTTAGAATCTTGGATTACTGTGAAGTAAGAAATTGGTTTTCATCTACTGTTTCAAAACCCTTTCTAATATCAATTCATCTTTCAGGGTGATGATTATTTGATGATCCTTCCTAGGCCACAAAAGTTAACACATACTAGAACCTGGAAATAACTAAAAGACAAGTACAACATCACTAACATGGTTTCCCAAATATCTGGCAAATGAGAGATTTATGAAACGTTCTTACTAATGGGTAGGTAAACGTGATTTCTGTCTCATTTCTGATGTGGTCTTCTGTAAATTCCTTATTATGGGGATGTCAAAAACTTACAGATTTATATGATGACATATTAAAATTTTAAAACCTATATAAATAAAAGCAACACTGTCTCTCCTCTTTAGGAAATTGCCAACTTTGTAGAGTAAGCTACTTATGACTGTGAACTTTAGACTACATTACTTTATTTTTAAATATCATTATATACTGATGTAAAATGTCTTAGTAACACAGGAAAAACCTTCCATTTATGGACCCTGAATCAATTCTTTCTTAAGTGACTGGATGTTCAATTGCCAAAATTACTGCACTAAATATCACCTTCAGTTCAGTTCAGTTCAGTCTCTCAGTCGTGTCCGGCTCTTTGCGACCCTGAGAATCGCAGCACGCCAGGCCTCCCTGTTAATAATCAACTCCCGGAGTTCACTCAGACTCACGTCCATCGAGTCGGTGATGCCATCCAGCCATCTCATCCTCTGTCGTCCCCTTCTCCTCCTGCCCCCAATCCCTCCCAGCATCAGAGTCTTTTCCAATGAGTCAACTTTTCGCATGAGGTGGCCAAAGTACTGGAGTTTCAGCTTCAGCATCATTCCTTCCAAAGAAATTCCAGGGTTGATCTCCTTCACAATGGACTGGTTGGATCTCCTTGCAGTCCAAGGGACTCTCAAGAGTCTTCTCCAACACCACAGTTCAAAAGCATCAATTCTTCAGCGCTCAGCCATCTTCACAGTCCAACTCTCACATCCATACGTGACCACAGGAAAAACCATAGCCTTGACTAGATGGACCTTAGTCAGCAAAGTAATGTCTCTGCTTTTGAATATGCTATCTAGGTTGGTCTTAACTTTTCTTCCAAGGAGTAAGCATCTTTTAATTTCATGGCTGCAATCACCATCTGCAGTGATTTTGGAGCCCCAAAATATAAAGTCTGACACTGTTTCCACTGTTTCCCATCTATTTCCCATGAAGTGATGGGACCAGATGACATGATCTTAGTTTCTGAATGTTGAGCTTTGAGCCAACTTTTTCACTCTCCTCTTTCACTTTCATCAAGAGGCTTTTTAGTTCCTCTTCACTTTCTGCCATACAGGCGGTGTCATCTGCATATCTGAGGTTATTGATATTTCTCCCGGCAATCTTGATTCCAGCTTGTGTTTCTTCCAGCCCAGCGTTTCTCATGATGTACTCTGCATATAAGTTACATAAGCAGGGTGACAATAGACAGCCTTGACGCACTCCTTTTCCTATTTGGAACCAGTCTGTTGTTCCACGCTGAGTTCTAACTGTTGCTTCCTGACCTGCATACAGATTTCTCAAGAGTCAGGTCAGATGGTCTGGTATTCCCATCTCTCTCAGAATTTTCCACAGTTTATTGTGATCCACACAGTCAAAGGCTTTGGCATAGTCAATAAAGCAGAAATAGATGTTTTTCTGGAACTCTCTTGCTTTTTTGATGATACAGCAGATGTTGGCAATTTGATCTCTGGTTCCTCTGCCTTTTCTAAAACCAGCTTGAACATCAGGAAGTTCATGGTTCACATATTGTTTAAGCCTGGCTTGGAGAATTTTGAGCATTACTTTACTAGCATGTGAGATGAGTGCAATTGTGTGGTAGTTTTAGTATTCTTTGGCATTGCCTTTCTTTGGGATTGGAATGAAAACTGGCCTTTTCCAGTCCTGTGGCCACTGCTGAGTTTTCCAAACTTGATGACATATTGAGTGCAGCATTTTCACAGCATCATCTTTCAGGATTTGAAATAGCTCAACTGGAATTCCATCACCTCCACTAGTTTTGTTCGTAGTGATGCTTTCTAAGGCCCACTTGACTTCACATTCCAGGATGTCTGGCTCTAGATGAGTGATCACACCATCATGATTATCCGGGTCAGGAAGATCTTTTTTGTACAGTTCTTCTGTGTATTCTTGCCACCTCTTCTTAATATCTTCTGCTTCTGTTAGGTCCATACCATTTCTGTCCTTTATGGAGCCCATCTTTGCATGAAATGTTCCCTTGGTATCTCTAATTTTCTTGAAGAGATCTCTAGTCTTTCCCATTCTGTTGTTTTCCTCTATTTCTGTGCATTGATTGCTGAAGAAGGCTTTCTTATCTCTTCTTGCTATTCTTTGGAACTCTGCATTCAGATGCTTATATCTTTCCTTTTGTCCTTTGCTTTTTGCCTCTCTTCTTTTCACAGCTATTTGTAAGGCCTCCCCAGACAGCCATTTTGCTTTTTTGCATTTCTTTTCCATGGGGATGGTCTTGATCCCTGTCTCCTGTACAATGTCACGAACCTGACTCCATAGTTCATCAGGCACTCTATCTATCAGATCTAGACCCTTAAATCTATTTCTCACTTCAACTGTATAATCATAAGGGATTTTGTTTAGGTCATACCATACCTGAACGGTCTAGCGGTTTTCCCTACTTTCTTCAATTTAAGTCTGAATTTGGCAATAAGGAGTTCATGATCTGAGCCACAGTCAGTTCCTGGTCTTATTTTTGCTGACTGTATAGAGCTTCTCCATCTTTGACTGCAAAGAATATAATCAATCTGATTTTGGTGTTGACCATCTGGTGATGTCCATGTGTAGAGTCTTCTCTTATGTTGTTGGAAGAGGGAGTTTGCTATGACCAGTGCATTTTCTTGGCAAAACTCTATTAGTCTTTGCCCTGCTTCATTCCACATTCCAAGGCCAAATTTGCCTGTTACTCCAGGTGTTTCCTGACTTCCTACTTTTGCATTCCAGTCCCCTATAATGAAAAGGACATCTCTTTTGCGTGTTAATTCTACAAGGTCTTGTAGGTCTTCATAGAACCGTTCAACTTCAGCTTCTTCAGCATTACTGGTTGGGGCATAGACTTGGATTATGATGATATTGAGTGGTTTGCCTAGTTGACTGAAATAATTAAAGCACTTTTCCAAAGTGAAAATTTCTAGGAGATAATACATATCCTTGGACTGCAAAGAGTCCCTTGCATTGCAGGAGATCCAACCAGACAATCCTAAAGGAAATCAGTCCTGAATATTCATCGGAAGGACTGATGCTGAAGCTGAAACTCCAATACTTTGCCCACCTGATGCGAAGAACTGGCTTATTTGAAAAGACCCTGATGTGGGAAAGATTGAAGGCAGGAGGAGAAGGTGACGACAGAGGATGAGATGGTTGGATGGCATCGCCAACTCGATGGACGTGAGTATGAGCAAGCTCCAGGAGTTGGTGATGGGCAGGGAAGCCTGGCGTGCTGCAGTCCATGGCGTCACACAGAGTCGGACACAACTGAGCAACTGAACTGAACTGAACTGAATATATATCCTACCAGACTCCAATCCCTTCCACTAAAGGCAGACTTCTGGTATCTTTGGTAGTTTTGTGTATTCATTTAGAAAAATTCACATTTGACTCCCCCAAAACCCTAGACCTTTTCTTTTCGTTTTGTATTAAAGGTCTGAGTTTTGATCTTGCAGAAAATCCTATATTGTCTAACTAGCATTACAAAATCAATGAACACAGAACATCCAAGATTGAAATGGTTTCACATGCAGCTTCTAAATGAACTAATATAAAGTTTACGTAGAGGAATCAAAGATGCTTCTTTTCAATATACATGAAGCTTTTTCTATCTGAGAAAATAATCAAAGTTACAGCATGGTTTCATTTAAAAATAGAGAAAAACCAAAAGCTTTGGCCCTTATCTTCATCATGTCTTAGAACCCTCCTCTCAGGTAGAAATCACAATAATGATGGGATGAGCTTAAATGTGGGCAGACACACGTGTCAGAATCTTTTAACAGGTCTAATATCTGATATGCAAAGGCAAATAATTTTAGCAGCACTCTTAAGGGGTGTTAGAGGGTTTTGCAAAATAAGAGGAACTCTCCTGGGTGACTTAGTAGTCCAGTAGCCTCCCAAATCGGAGTAGCACTATCCAGGACGATGAAAGGACTAAGGAATTTGCTGCCCAGTTGCAGACCACAGATTGACGGAATCAGAAGGAGGTTCAAACCTCAGCTCTGCCTCTTATAGACATGTTGACCTCAGTCAAGTTATTTCACTCAGAACCTGGTTTCTTTATCTGCCAAGTAAGAGTCAGATTCTTCCATAACCTTCCTGCCAAAGATCCTGGAGAGCCTCTCTATACACACAAGGTGATATCTTTCTTGGGATGCATAGGCCAGCTTCATCGCTTCTCCTTTCTGGGCAGCACAGAAGCCACGTTGTTGGCCCCAAGAGCCGCTGACCACCTCGCGGCTGTCTGACAGAACTTCTAAAGCGCTGTGCTGCAGCTCAATCCTTCTTTGAAGCGAATCCACAAGAGGAGAGGAGCAAATATTGAGCATGCCCTAAAAGGCTTAAGTGAGATAGTTCAGGAGTTCTTTCAGGGACTGCATACGCTTGGTGTGCACTTAGTAGCATTTCTGAGCCCTCTACCCCCTTCCTATGAAAGGGTCACTCCAGTTGCTCTGAGCTCTTGTGGTCCTTTATTTGCTATTGTCTCCTGATGAGTCATTTCCTACCCTGGATTATATCTGGGGTTTATTTCTTGTTTTCCCAAGCCAGACAGCTTGCAAGGAGCACTCCTGTTCTGCACCTCACTTTCCACCCCTGCAGTTATCTTTAATATCGCAAAAGTATTTGAATAAGAATGAGTAGGCGTGAATGAATAGGTGAATCAAAGAACAAATAAGTACTCTAGAGTTCAAGAGTCAAATGCTCAAATCTCTGACCAGTTCAGCGAAGGATGGGAAAGACTTTCTTTTCCATATGTCCCACTTCCTGGGCAGCATGAAAGAAAGGCATAGTTTTTCTTAATCTGGATTTCTTGAATTGTACCAGAGAGTTGGTAAGGAAGCAGAAAGCTGGGCAAAAAGTAAGATAAGGTCCAAATGGGTCAGTATTCTGATGGCTACACATACTGCATCTTGACCTTCACGTTGGAGTTTGACCAGGCACCAAATGTTATAATCTGAGGGTGACTGACTCGAGCAATCACGTACGCGTAAACTACTGGCAAGGCTGTCTACAGACTGAGTCACAGCCGACACAAAGCAAATGATGGGTGCTGGCTGCATGGCCCAGACTCCACCCTATGCAGTTAAACATGCCCCTGCCCTCAAATTTAACCTGACACCAGGGACACAACTTAGTTAGTGCAGAGTCAATCTAACTCAATAGAGCTTTTAAAAATGTTCTTAATTTCCATGAGAAACTGAAGTAGCACGGAAATTTAGGGATGACTCTGAATGCAATTATGATAATTAAAATAGCAGCTTAATTTCAAGCTGTCTCTGGGAAATGTTCAACTCAACGGTTGTACATTCAAATTCTGAGCTACACTGGCTGATATCTTTGATTTGCATTATAAAGTACAAGTAATAGAGTTCAATTAGTAAAATGTACTGACTCTAGGCATGGAAATGGTTACTAGACATTTTGGGAGTGTGTCAGTTTTGACTGTTGAAAGAATTCCTAGGATGATACTGCTGAAATTAAAAGGAGCGCATCGCTGTTTATCGATGGTTTTATTTTTAATTACATATGTACAGGTATGTTTGGCTGCACAGTGTCTTAGTTGCAGCATGTGGGATCCAGTTTCCTGACCAGGGGTCAAACCCAGGCCTCCGGCATTGGGGGCATAGAGTCTTAAGTCACAGGACCACCAGGGAAGGCCCTGTTTATTGACAGTTTTAATGTAAAACTCTCAGTGGCTGAATAAAGACATATGGGATAAAGGTGTATGGTCCACCAAGCAGGTACAATTTTGGTGGGATTGACAAGTTTGAAGGTCCCCAATTTCCGCAGGTGCTGGGACAGGGCTCACACAGAAGCCCGATCTTCTGCCCAGGTTTGTGTCTGTCCATACATGTATCATCGGCATGTAACACGGGCATCCTCTGTGCATGGTGACGCACGGGCTGGAATGAAGTACAAGGGAGCTTTCCAAGCACTTGAATGTGTAGGCCTTGCCTGGGATCCTCAAGTGATTTTGTTGGGCTAGAGTTCAGGAGAGGTGAGGAGGACTTCGAGAAATGGTAGGCAAGGGATAGATCATAAAATTTCCTGATGCGTGACTTCCCTGGTTGTCCAGTGGTTAAGAATACACCTTGCAATGTGGAAGACGAAGGTTTGATTCCCGGTCCCAGAACTAAGATTCCACATGCTGGAAAGCAACTAAGCGTGCAACTAGAGAGTGATGCGCCACAGCCAACACACAACACAGTCAGAAAAAAAAGAGAAAGATCTGATGCTGTGTTTAAGAGTTTGGAATTCATAGAACATAAATGCAAATATAATTCTTAATTTAAATATCTGTTTCAGTTTGTGTTTTGCTAAGAATTCCATAGCAGCTTTATGCCACTTACCTGTGATAAATCTGCTGTGAACACGCTTTGCTTCACATTTGTTCCATGTCCCTTACTGGTAGATTTCCAACCCTTCACCTTCCCACTTTGGAGACAAAGTCCTCTAATGGTCCACGTGACTCTTACACACGCTCATTTTGTGTTCTGTCATGTTTGATCACTGTTGAACTTTGGTGTTATAGTTAAGAGTCTACATTAAGAATCATTATTTTGCATTGAAATATTTTATCACTATATAAGCTCGGTGTGACGTGAGGTGTGCTTAGTCGCTTCGTCAAGCCCTGCTCTTTGGTGACCCCATGGAATCTAGCCCGCCAAGCCCTCTGTCCGTGGAATCTTCCAGGCAAGAATGCTGGAGTGGGCAGCCATTTCCTCCTCCAGGGGGTCTTCCTGACCCAGAGACAGAGCCCACTCCTGCATCTCCTGCATTGGCAGGTGGGTTCTTCACCACTGCACCACCTGGAAAGTCCTTATGGAAGCTTATGTCCACTCAATTCCTAAGAAGAACATAAAAATAGGGGGAAAATCCCTCCATTAATTTAAAACACACACACAAGTGCACATGTAGACACAGATGTTTCCGGAAGTCTGGCAGCTGTAGATAAAGCCACTGGGAGTTTTAATTTAGTTTGTAAAATTCATCCAGATGTCTGGTATTTCATAGATACTGTTAAAAGATAGGTGTTCAGCTTTCTATTTATTTTATGGATTTTCTATTTCTCCTAAAGAAAGACAGTCACATGGAGTGTGGAAAGATACACACACTCACACACAAGAAGTCAGGCACCCTGTTTCTTTGAAGCATGACATAAATTATGTCTATCTTGTCAATCTAGTCTTAATCCCCTCCTATCAGGCACTTGTACCCCAGCCCCTGACCACAGACAGATGGCAGGTCCTTCGAGACTCAGGTACACACAGCTCCACTCACTCATTGTGTTTGGGAAGACAACATGTTCCTGTCCAGATGAGAAATTTTTGGTGAAATTCTCTGGTTCCAGGAGTGGTTTTCCGTAATGCATCTGGGTCAACGCTTTTATCAGCAAAATACCCTTCGTCATGATTTCCTCAGGCACAAAAAGGACAGACTAGAATATTATCTGTAATTTCCATGGCACCTTCAATGTAGAATCCGCCATCAGTGATTCACACACAAGAGTCCCAGGACCACAGTATTCAAATAGGCATCAGGAGGGTGTGTGTGTGTGTTTCCTTTCTGAATTCCCCTTCTCTGTTTCAATCTTGCTGGAAATCTGCTCCTAGTACACTCTGCTGGTACTCATCATGCATCTTGATCAGGGAACACTCGATAAAGTCTCTTTCTTTGACCAAGTGAAGCATGTCATGAGCCAGGGCTAAGAAAAGAAAAAAACACTTAAGGCATCAGTGTTCTCATGATGGTACTTCAACTCCTCGCCAAGATGCTTGCAAAGGGTCCTTTACTGTAGCAGTGATGGTCCCAGGGAGTCTTTGTTTGGGAGAATGAGCCAGAAAAGAAAGACCCCAGGAGCTAGCACAATATCCACTCTGCCAAGAGCGGCCTGTGTACACCACTCCACCAGATCTAAGTGCTAATAGAAATGTGTCCGCTTACAAATGACTGTGTATTGCCTCTGAAAGGTCAACAGAGCTATGGCTTCATAAGCCACAGAAGCTTGTGTCTCTCTCCTTAAAGAAAATGCACAGTGCTAACAATGAACACCTGGTGCACTGGGGTATTTCAGGAACATGTATTAAAGGCGGAATCTTGCATACTGGCAAGTACGTGTGTTACACATTTATATCATAAAGCACCATCTAATATATTCCATAGTGTACTGTGGGTACAAAGGTATAACGCAGATTTTCAAATGCATGGCTTTCTGATGTCAAGCCCAGCCTGTATTCTGTTATAACTTTCAACATTTGGGACCTTTGTTTGAAGCCTTTGTCAAGAAAGGCAAACTGTTCCCGTCATCCTTAGGAAAACAGAAACAAAGCTAAGTCCCACCCATCCTCGCTGAAAACTGTCTCTTTTCTAAATGACACCAGCCTGGCTTTTCCTTGCAGACTACTCAGCTACCACTTTTATTTCCAGGTCACCATCCTCATGATTTGAATGAGTGAGTAAAGTCGCTCAGTCATGTCTGACTCTTTGTGACCCCATGGGCTGTAGCCCACCAGGCTCCTCGGTCCATGGGATTCTCCAGGCAAGAGTACTGGAGTGGGTTGCCATGCCCTCCTCCAGGGGGTCTTCCCAACCCAGGGATTGAACTCATGTCTCCTGCATCTCCTGCATTGGCAGGTGGGTTCTTTTATCACTGAGCCACTTGGAAAGCCAAGATGGCTAACATAAATCTAAAATCTCAACCAACTAATTAACTCCTGATTGATAGTCACTGAAGGGACAGTAGAAATTTCAAATCTTCTTTACTTGTGTAACTGAAGAATCTCAAAAGAAAAAAAAAAAAAAACCAGGAAGCAAACTTTAGGGGTGAGATTTTACCATTATGAAATCCTGCAATTCTGAAATTCTCTGAGCAATATCTTATAATTCCTTGGATAACTGAGAATTATCATTTTTTCATGGAATCAGGTACTCACTTATAAGAACGTCCAAAGATTTGCTTTAATTCAAGAACAAAAGAGAAAAACTGATTGTTTCAACTTTTCAAGCTATCTGTTATATAAAAATGCTCTGCAAAGAAAAAAGGATAAGTAAAAGGATTATGCAAGTATGTCTTCTAAATGAGCATGTCATCTGGCAACAGAAATAGGCAAGTCATAGAAATTATATTTGAGCAAGAATAGGATAGGGGAGCCAGGGAGGTGTGGATTCTTATGGGACTTCACAGGCAGGAGGAAGAAGAGAAAAGTGACCCACTTTTCAGGGAGAAATTTAGAAGCACAGTGCAAGAAACAAAGGCATGTGGGGAATGGTCTCTAGGGAAGAATATTGCAGGGAAATAACAGAGAAAAACGTTTGAAAAGGTAGGTTGTGGTCAAATCACGGGGGACCATGAGGTCCACCGAAAAGGCTCCTTGAAGGTTTCTGATGGGTGAGTGCTCGGACTTACACTGGCTCCTGTAAATGGGCGGAGGGTGAAGGCTGCAGTTGTCAGGGCCCCGGATGGAGGCAGCTGGATTTGCATGGAGACTATATGCAGAGTACATCCTGAGAAACGCTGGGTTGAAAGAAGCACAAGTTGGAATCAAGATTGCCAAGAGAAATATCAATAACCTCAGATATGCAGATGACACCACCCTTATGGCAGAAAGTGAAGAGGAAATAAAAAGCCTCTTGATGAAAGTGAAAGTGGAGAGTGAAAAAGTTGGCTTAAAGCTCAACATTCAGAAAACGAAGATCATGTCATCCGGTCCCATCACTTCATGGGAAATAGATGGGGAAACAGGGGAAACAGTGTCAGACTTTATTTTTGAGGGGCTCCAAAATCACTGCAGATGGTGATTGCAGCCATGAAATTAAAAGACGCTTACTCCTTGGAAGAAAAGTTATGACCAACCTAGATAGCATATTGAAAAGCAGACATTACTTTGCCAACAAAGGTCCATCTAGTCAAGGCTATGGTTTTTCCAGTAGTCGTGTATGGTTGTGAGAGTTGGACTGTGAGGAAGGCTGAGTGCTGAAGAACTGATGCTTTTGAACTATGGTGTTGGAGAAGACTCTTGAGAGTCCCTTGGACTGCAAGGAGATCCAACCAGTCCATTCTGAAGGAAATCAGCCCTGGGATTTCTTTGGAAGGAATGATGCTAAAGGTGAAACTCCAGTACTTCGGCCACCCGATGCGAAGAGTTGACTCATTGGAAAAGACTCTGATGCTGGGAGGGACTGGGGGCAGGAGGAGAAGGGGACGACCGAGGATGAGGTGGCAGATAGCATCACGGACTCGATGGACGTGAGTCTGAGTGAACTCCGGGAGTTGGTGATGGACAGGGAGGCCTGGCTTGCTGCGATTCATGGGGTCCAAAGAGTCGGACATGACTGAGTGACTGAACTGAACTGAACTGAAGGCAACTGCAGGGGCTTCCCTGGTGGCTCAGATGGTAAAGATGCTGCTGCCAATGCAGGAGACCCAGGTTCGATCCCTGGGCTTGGAAGATTCCATGGAGAGGGGAATGGTCACCCACTCCAGTATTCTTGCCTGGAGAGAATCCCATGGAGAGAGGAGCCTGGTGGGCTACAGTCGTGGGGAGAGCCGGGCACGACTGAGTGATTAATACTTTGACTTGAAGGCAAGGGTAAGGGTAAAATCAGAGGTCCAAGAGGCCAGGACATGGGGAGAAATCATGCTTGAAAGGGTGAAAGATGCTTCCTCGGAACGTGAGGGGAGTGCGTTCCGGCCACTGAGGAGACGCACAGGCTGAGGCAGGAGGCAGAGGCTATGCCAGCCGGAAGGTTCCAGAGCCACAGGCCGCAGGGCTCGGAACGACAGCACGAGAGAAAGCTGGAGGCGACGGTCAGTTAGGCTTCTTCTTCTTTTTTGAACCTGCAAAACAGAGGTGCTGCCCACCCAGCCAAGTGAGTGACCCATAAGCCACAGAGGTCAGGTCAGGTCTTAGGAGGACAAAGCTGAGATGTGGCCGCTGAGAGTGGAGCACAGGGCAGTGGGAGCCGCGGTGGGAGGTGATGCTTGTTGCTCACCGTTAGCTGCCTCCCTTCCCGGAGGAGAATATCCCTCCCCGCCCTTTCCACCCAGGCTTGACCATGTGACTCACCAGTGAAAGTGAGGGAAGAGTTATGTGTCACTCCCATTAAAAAGCTGTAAAAGTCTACTGATTCACACCCTTCTCTTCCCCTCTTCCAAAGAACTGGTGATGTCCACGTAGTGACCACTTCATCAGCCTGGCCCCAGAGTTAAATTAACATGGGAAAAACAGCAGGGCTGCTACATGGGGTGTGAGAGATCGTTAGTGGCTGTGAAAGCGTGGTTTGTTACTCTAGTATCACCTAGCCTAACTAACAGATAGATCATGGGAATGAATAAAAGTGTCCAGTAAGGGCAAGTAAAGAAAGACCAGAGGGTAACTTCCAACCAACGAGACTTAATCCAGCAATTGTGAACTGTCATTTCACAGAAAGAGCCACCGCAGTTACATTTCCCAAGTTACTTTAAGCATAATTTCTTAATATCATGATTACTTTTTTGTATTAAGAATTTGCAAAAATATACAAGCAACTTATGCAGCTCAACTCCAGAAAAATAAACGACCCAATCAAAAAATGGGCCAAAGAACTAAATAGACATTTCTCCAAAGAAGACATATGGATGGCTAACAAACACATGAAAAGATGCTCAACATCACTCATTATTAGAGAAATGCAAATCAAAACCACAATGAGGTACCACTTCACACCAGTCAGAATGGCTGTGATCCAAAAATCTGCAAGCAATAAATGCTGGAGAGGGTGTGGAGCAAAGGGAACCCTCCTACACTGTTGGTGGGAATGCAAACTAGTACAGCCACTATGGAGAACAGTGTGGAGATTCCTTAGAAAATTGCAAATAGAACTACCTTATGACCCAGCAATCCCACTGCTGGGCATACACACCGAGGAAACCAGAATTGAAAGAGACACATGTACCCCAGTGTTCATCGCAGCACTGTTTATAAAAGCCAGGACATGGAAACAACCTAGATGTCCATCAGCAGACGAATGGATAAGAAAGCTGTGGTACATATACACAATGGAGTATTACTCAGCCGTGAAAAAGAATTCATTTGAATCAGTTCTGATGAGATGGATGAAACTGGAGCCGATTATACAGAGTGAAGTAAGCCAGAAAGAAAAACACCAATACAGTATACTAACACATATATATGGAATTTAGGAAGATGGCAATGACGACCCTGTATGCAAGACAGGGAAAGAGACACAGATGTGTATAACGGACTTTTGGACTCAGAGGGAGAGGGAGAGGGTGGGATGATTTGGGAGAATGACATTCTAACATGTATACTATCATGTGAATTGAATCGCCAGTCTATGTCTGACGCAGGATGCAGCATGCTTGGGGCTGGTGCATGGGGATGACCCAGAAAGATGTTATGGGGAGGGAGGTGCGAGGGGGGTTCATGTTTGGGAATGCATGTAAGAGTAAAAAAAAAAAAATTTGCATGAACATAAGGGAAAGGATAAATTAGGAGTTTGGGATTAACAGATATATCCTACTGTATATAAAACAGATAAATGGCAAGGTCCTACTGTATAGCACAGGGAACTATACTCAATATCTTATAATTTTCTATAAAGGAAAAAATCTGAAAGAATATATATATATGTGTACATGCTAAGTCGCTTCAGTCGTGTCTGACTCTGTGTGACCCCATAGATGGCAGCCCACCAGGCTCCTCCATCCACAGGATTCTCCAGGCAAGAACACTGGAGTGGGTTGCCATTTCCTTCTCCAATGCATGAAAGTGAAAAGTAAATGTGAAGTCGCTCAGTCGTGTCTAACTCTTAGCGACCCCGTGGACTGCAGCCTACCAGGCTCCTCCATCCATGGATTCTCCAGGCAAGAGTCCTGGAGTAGGTTGCCATTGCCTTCTCCGATATATGTACATATATACATATAAATATACACACCTGTACACTTGAAACTAACACATTGTAAAATCAATTATACTTCAATTTCAAAATAAATAAATAATTAAAAATCCTAAAACAGTTACTAGATCAGTTATTCTGGTCACCTTTGGAAATGTTTGCTCCTTGCAATGTTCTGTAATGAACAGTAATCACCCTCCCATACCAACAATTTTGAGTGTTCCAAATGTTTTTTAAAATCTTATTTTTGCCTGTAAATTTTTCTGTGTTAAATCCACCAATCTAGCACTCCTCATTAGATTGAAAGAACTAAAATCAAGCATTGCTGCAAGGAGCGTGCTCTTGCGAAGCAGCAGGGGAAGAAGGCTTCCTGGGAGCAGCTGGAGGCTGATCACTGAGTGGCATCTACTGCTCACTACCGCAGCCTGCAGAGCGAAGGGACGGAAGGTCAGGGAGTCCAGCGACTAGGAGCTCAGCCAGTGGATCATGTCAGATATTTGTTAGCCTAAGACAGCAATTAAAAGCCATAGTACATGATATAGGAATTTCAAAGGAACTATTTGTCAAAAAATTTTTTAATAAGTAGATTTGGAATGAGATTTTTTTTCATGAGTATTCTATTTCTTGTATTTTAGAGAATCCAAAGCAATTTTTAAATTCAAGTCCACACCACTTCTTGCTTTTTTTTTTTAAACTATTGTTGCCCAACCTTCTCTTATCTATCAAATCACTGTATACTCAAGCATTTTTAAAAGGCAATTGGCTTATATATATGTATATATAAATTTGGCAAAGTTGTGTGATTTACACATGCATAAAATGTCTAGAAAGGTTAAATCACTTTCACTAATTTTGCCAAATTTATATATATATATATATATATATATATATATATATATAAACCAATTGCCTTTAAAAATGCAGCGGTGAGCTGTAGGCACCATTCAGTGATCAGCCTCCAGCTCCTCACAACTTTGTATGTTAAGCAAGTTACAATTTGTTATTATTAAAACATACAGGGTCCCTGATTTCAGACTCTTCCCTCTCCTTCTGCTTCCAAGAAGGAGATTAAATAAATAATTAAATACTTATTTAACTATTCTAAGAAACTAGCTCAGAGACCCGCTGTGTTTTTAGAGTTGTATCCCTTTCTAATCAGTATGAGGACACGGACAGTAATAAAAAGGACAGCTAAGAAAACCCCAGTTTGCCAGCATAGGTGCCTTGGATTCATATTGCAATAAAATGGGATGAGAGTCTATAATATTCCAAGAGCTTTCTGGGCTACTTTTCATAGGTAGTTTTGCAGAAATCCCAGGGAAGGATAGAATTTGGCCTAAGACATCCGGTGAGTGTGCTGTGATTATCAGTGCTCCAACCTGTACAGTCTGTCTCTCTGCAAGTAGAGGCCCCCATGTCTCAGAAAGGCAGAGACCTTCCTGATGTCCATCTCCTGCTTCTTCTGGCTTTAAGATATCTGTGCTAACTTTGCAGACTTTATTCTCCCTCTGGCTTCTAACATTTCCTCCAGCTCCAGCTAGAAAGGGCCCTTCACCACTTCAGCACACTCCAACCACTAGGTGAGCCTGGCGTCTCCACTGGGAATCTGCCCATTTTATGTGGGCTCTTTCCCACCACCAACCCCAGCTAGTTTCCACTCGTCCTCTTAGAAGAGAGAGCCCCGACGGCTGTGATCCCTTCCATTCTAGTCCCTAAGGTGAGGGACGGAGGCGTGCATTCACGAGTCACTCAAATAATAGAAATGGACGCACCAGGGAGCCTTTCTTAAGCCAAACGATCAGCTCTCCTCAGCATGTGCATATATTATGTACATACATATATATACATGTGTGTATACATATATGTATGGATATATAGTAAATGGTGCTCATTCTCAGTATAGAGGGATTTTTTTGCATTTTAAAGAGACGTCAAAGTAACCCAAATAGCCATTATTGATAAAAAATGTCTAGGAATAGAAAAGTTTGAAAGCAAGAAAAAATTTACATCAAACTCTGGACATCAAACTCATCTTTTTATATAAAATCTTTTACATCAAATTTACATCTTTAGTATTCCTACCTACCATCATTTTGCAAGTGAAATATAGATCTTTGTGGCAAGCATGGCTTTAGGGAATCCCAGTTTGTGCCCCAATATCTGGGAGAAAAATGACACTCACTTGCTTCATGACTTCTCCTACAGTCCCCAAAATAAGGCAGTGAATTTTCAATTAACAGAGAAAAGGGTAATGTTTTCCATACAAGGTCTTATATCTGAACTAATGTGATGGTATGATTCAGCTCTTACTCAGACCTTCAAAGAAATGAACAGGATATTTTTTTTTTCCTTTTATATGTTGGGACACAAAATTGGATGAATCAGAGAATTAAAAGGGTGAGAGAAAATGTAGCCAACAGTTTACTCAGCACCTACACCCCATCAGACCGGCGCCAGGGTATGAAGGTGGCAAGAGGTCCCAGCCTCAGAGGAGACACAGGGTCCTCAGAGAGGAGGCAGACTGCATCCACAGTGATGCTCGTGTGAAGTGTGTGAAATGCATCCTGGGGACTCGGGGGAATACCCGCACCCCTTACAGGCTCACACAGGAGCAAGCCTCTCTCCAGACCCTCTGAGGATGCTGTGCACATCTCACGGGTGCACCTTGTGTAATCAAGTTGCTTTAATCTGTTGTGTTCATTCACTGTTGGTTTTATATTTTCATCAGCCAAGGCCAGCAGATCTCTTCCAGGTAAGACATTACCACTGATGACAACATCAATGCTTCCTGCTATCTGTGGGGCCTGGGAAGCCACTGATACATAGCAGCCCTTGTGTTCTTAGAAAGTGATTTATTCAAGGCGCATCCAGGGATCACACTGCGTTCCTGTTATGTAAGTTCTGAGGACCAGTGGTCTTATATTTTAAAATGTAAGCTTCCAGAACCCGCCCCCACCCCAGCCCCGGCTTCCCTTGTTATGAATAAACTGTTTGAGGAGCTATGTCAAGGGACCCTTCAGAGGCCGTTATTTCACTGTGAGGACTGTTAAAAAGAATAATTGGCATCAATAACACTTACCTGTATATGCAGAGGGAAGGTTACCCACCCATAACAAGCCCAGATTCACACAGCCACTACTTAAGAGAATGCAATATTCGGGATTTATGAGGATAAGCCCTGTCGGTAGTAATGCCCTCACAGGGGCCTTCGCGGTTCATTTAGCACAGTCTGCTGTGTACTCACAGGGAAATCAAATCTGCCATGCAGTTCTGGGCGCAGATGCTGCAAACAAGATGCAGATGAGGCACTCTGAAAGGGCCCCTTCTCAGAAAGGGCTGTGGCTTCAGACGCCCTTTTGACTCTTGGGTTCCTCAAAAGCAGCCATTGGACTGTTTCCAGTACAAAACCTGCAATGCTACTAGTGATCATCCGTCTCTCAAGGGTATTGGAAAAACGCGGGGGTGGGGTGGGGGGCATTACCATTACACAGAGAGATGGGTCAGATGTGAACCAAGGCGCAGGAGCGTCAGCAGCAGAGCAGGGAAGGAGCCCCCGCACGACAAGGATGAGGAGGACAACAGACAACAAAGAGCGTGGCGTAACCTGTTTCGTCAGAGCTGGAACTGATGGCATGGGTGGTGGTGCAGGTGGAGGCAGTCTTTGCGCTGTCCTTGGCAGCGACAGACTTCTGCTTGGCCTTCATGGTTTCCAGTGCTTTGAGCTTCTTGGCATGCTTCGTGCCTTTGTAGTGGGCCGCAGCCTGGCTCTACAAAGGAGAACAAAATGAACCGTGCAATCAGGCTCATTTCTCAACTGGCGTTCTCTGTATTACTGCAAATACAGACTCCCTTTCAATAATAGGTACCATTCAAGCCAATCCTGGCCGTGGCCAAGCAGCGGGGTTCTGTTGAGAATGATGCTACGAAGCAATGGGAAGCAAGTTCTAAAACCTCTAGATGGAAGGGAGAAATGTTCTATTGCCTCTCTTCAGAGAAATAGAGCTGCACACTAACATAGCAACAACACTTTCTTTGTGGAGTGGGGGAAAGAAATGAGGATTTACAACTGTATTGCATTTCTTCTGTCACCAAAGACGCTGGGCTCCCAAGATTAACAAGGGCCCTGGAAAAGAGCAGCTCTCACCTTCTGAGCTCAGGAAATGTGCTTTCTCCTTCTACAGTGGGTATTACTGACACAGGACCCAACAGGTGTCTACCAGGAAAAATTCACTAATAACAGCACAAGTAGGCGCCCCAGAGGCCGAGACTGACGTGTAAGAGTTCAAAAGCAAACGCCCTGTGAGGTCCAGATGGAGCCACGGAAGCCAGGCCGTTTTACCCTTCTTTCCTTTTCCTTGCTTCTCACAGAGGGTAGTCTGGGAAGTCCAAGGCAGGGGCATTCTCGCAACACGTGGGTCTTTTGCACCCTGGCCCATTGCCAGGAAGATCCCCTGTGTTTCGACTACTTCATGGGGCCACTGCAATTCTTTTGTTTGTGCTTTCTGAGATTCTTATAAATAGAAATCTGCATTTCCCCACATTTATATTTTCCTAACATTATTTTTTGGTATCAGAGAGACATTAGTTGAGTTAGAACATCATCTTTAAAATGTGTTTATTAACTTATTGGTGGAGGGGGCCTGTCATGGCTTCAGGTGAGGTGGGAGCAGGCAGGGGGATTTGGGGTTGGAAGGTTTTCCAGTTCAAACGCTTTAAAATGGCCACCTCACACGGAAGAAATTGCAGTGGAGGACTAAGTATGCAGACATCACTGCCCGTGACTCATTCAATCTCAACGTTCCATTTTGCCGGAAAATAAGAGTCACACTGTCCTCTTTGTCACTGCAACTCTGGTAGGGAGGGTGTTGTGGTAGAATCTCTTTTTATAAGTGGAGAAATATATAATCCGCACCTTCATTTGCATCATTCTGACAAGTATCCTCAAAGGCCTAGGTACCCTTATTGAAAGAACACTGGACAAGGAAACTGTATATTAGAAACAGTTTGAACAGAGAGGACACTCACACATCAGTTTTCCAACAACACAGAACATCAAAGACAGAGTGTGAGTCAAAGTCTGGAGTTAAGACTTATTATCGTTCATTGAGGAACACGGGTTGGACTGGTTTGAGCCTACATGGAGAACGCTATTCTGAAGGATGGAGTGATGTCCCTTTTTCTCCTGCCTGACTTATTTTTAACAAATCAAATCCTTTGGATATATCTTTTGAGGGCATGATGCTGTATTCAACTAAATCCACGACATGTAGTCAGTTGTCTTCTCAGATAGCTCAGGATGCACTTTCCCTTAGAGCAAAGTTCATCTCCTTCTCCTGGTACAGAAGTGAACGCTGCATATACAACGCATATGAAAATACAGGCGAGGTGAGCAGCACTATCCCCACAGGTACTTTCAAAATGTACCTTTAATGTATTTTTAAGGTGCCTGGCAAACCTATACTCTCAGTGGTATTTCCATCCACCGTAGGACTAAGTGATTGTCACTCTTTTGAATATTAAGAAAGTTACTCCAAAGGAACACTGCCAGTTAAGGCTGTACTTACATTAAAAAAACAAATACTCTCTGCACAGATACAGCTGAGTCCATGTTTTCCACAAGTGAAATAGCTCGGGGCATCGTGGGGAAAGGGGAGTGATCAAATTACCGACCGTCGGTGGGCCCCACTCAAGACCCGACATATTAAAAAGCAAAAGAAAACAAGACAAAAAGCATATGCACTCGTTAACTGAATTATAGTCCCAAAGCATTCGGATAATAATTATCTTAATCTTTTAAAATCTGCTATTAAATAAGCCACTGAGCCTTCCACAGATTAAAAAAATAAAGGTTGAGTGGTATGAAAGTCCAAAATGCTATGGAGAGACCATGGCGTGTAGAATTTTGGGAAGTGATGATGTGGGGTGGAGGCTGCATGTGACGCTGCAGGGTAGGTGTGGGGCGTGGGTGTGGGGCTATGAGCTGGAAACGCAGTGTAGACAGATGACCCTCTGGATATTTCAAGTGTCCTTTGTCATTGATCCTGTTTGAAGAATTTATTGGACTGCTCTTGCATTAATTGCATGGGTATTAATTTTTATATCCATGTACACTGCTTCACCGCCCTGCCTTTTTAAATGTTCTTTTACACTGTGGCTTATCATAGGATACTGACTGTAGTCTCCTGTGCTATACAGTAGGACTTTGCTGTTAATCCATCCCATATACAACAGTCTGCATCTGCTCACCTGGCCCTCTGACACCATTCCTCCCCCGTCCCCACCCTCACCCGCCTTCCGACCCCTGGTCTGTTCTCTACGACTGTGATTCTGTTCCTGTTTCACTGCCAGGTTCATTTCAGTCATATTTAGATTCCACACGTAAGGGATGCCACACAGTGTCTGTCTTGCTCTTTCTGACTTACTGCGCTTAGTACGATCATCTGTGTGGTTTAGTCTCTCAGTTGTGTCCAGCTCTTTGCCACCCCATGGACTGTAGCGCCCCAGGCTCCTCTGTCCATGGGGTTCTCCAGGCAAGAGTACGGAGAGGGTTGCCATTTCCTTCTCCAGGGGATCTTCCTGACCCGGGGATTGAACCCACATCTCCTGCCTTATAGGTGGATTCTTTGCCACTGAGCCACAGGGGAAGCCCGTGATAACATCTAGCTCAATCCAGGTTTATGCAAGCCTCTTACCCTTGGCTCATCTTGATACAGGTGTGTTGCATAAAGCTGTGCTCTTGTGTAAAGAAAGAAGGTCCATCCAACTCTCCTTACCCCATTATCTCACTTCACTGAACTGGATAGAGTTTTCAGCCACATCTAACCTTTCTGTGATTGTAGACAAAACTTCAACCTAGGAAGGAATCCTTCTGGGAGAATTGTTTTAAAAAGCAGTAGTAGGCCAGAGACGTCTCTCTGAGTCTCATCTGCTTTTCCTCTGGGCAGAAAGGTGCTGGGCATGTGTAGTATGCCTTTTTCCCTCCAAGATTGTCTCCTGTTATTTATTAGCCAGTCTCTGAGTCAAGTCATCTCCAGAAACCTGGGAACCATCCAACACAAGCAAACAATTATTTTTCATAGGAACGACTTCAAGATTAAGCAAGTCTACGACTTCATCACAGATGTCAGAACTCTGCATGTTGAAACTCAAGGAGAAGCAAGGGATTAGAGTACCCAGAGAAGGGAACAGTAAGAGAAGAATTGGCTTCAACAATTTGGCTTCAAATTTGTCAACAAATTTGGCTTCAAAAAGTTGCTTTTAGATCATAAGTGGAATATTCAGGTATTGTGCAAAAAAATCTCTACTACGACCTTGAACTAGCACATGACACCATGAAATCTGACAAGTGTCATCCCAGAAGCAAGCGCTGACATTAAAGATATGTACACACATCCCTGCAGGAAAGTGTGCCTCCACTTTAAATGTCATTCCCACATCCGTCATCAGCAGCCAGTCAGAATTCTCAATCTTCAAGTTTTGTCTTTAGCATTTCAAGAAGTCTACCAGTTTAAATGCAGCTGATGTTCCAGAGTAGATAAAAATAATCGCTTAATGGCTAACATTTGAAAGAGGTGCTGCAGCCTTTTGAAAGAAATGCACACATACACACACATTTATTTTACAGGTTTTGTTATAAATCAGTTTTTCTGTGAAACCCACTGCAAATTTAACAGATAAGTACTCTTTTGCTCCATTATCCCCAAGTCCTTGTACAGTTTTACTCTACCTGTCTTTTACATAAAGTGTCTTAACATGATTTTTTTTTAAAAGGAAGTTTACTATAAACATATATCTGATTATGTAACCAATTAATTTTCACAAACCCGTGATTTCAAAAAGAACAAGACGGACTTTGCTAGTTTCTGACATCATCTAATTGTGTCACATTAAGTTTTTACTAAGAGAAAATGAACATTATCCTATTAAAATGTAACATCGGAAAAATAAGGAGTGGTTATCAAAGAAGTTACCATCCTCTTTGGGGAAAGAAGAGATTTACTATTGAAGACAGGAATTTTTTTTTAATGTATTTATTTATTCACTCATTTACTTATTTATTTCGGCTGAGCGGGGCCTTCGCTGCTGCAGAGGCCTTTCCTCTGGCTGTCGCAATGGAGGGCTGCCCTTCAGCTGCCCAAGCTTTGCCCTGTGGGAGCCTCTCCTGCTGGAGAGCACGGGCTCCACCAGTTGCGGCCCCAGGACTGAGCCGCTCTGTGGCCCGGTGGGGGATCTCCCAGGATCAAGGGTCAAGCCTGTGTCTCCTGATTGGCAGGCAGATTCTGTACCACCAAGTCACCAGGGAAGCCCTCTTTTTTCTTTTTTAAAGAAAATTATCTGATTTCAAAACTTTAGACTGTTTTGTAGATCAAAAATCATGAAATGATAAAATAATATAGTATCCTGAAAACTAAAACACCTACTTTAAATTTTTATTTTGAAAACTATTGACAAACTATTCCTGGAAAAAAAAAATGTTTGAAGTCTGTTTTCTTTTCCATACAGTTTTTCTTATGTTACATCAGTTCAGTTCTGTTCAGTTCAGTCGCTCAGTTGTGTCCAACTCTTTGCGACCCCATGAAGCGCAGCACGCCAGGCCTCCCTGTCCATCACAACTCCCGGAGTTCACTCAGACTCATGTCGATCGAGTCAGTGATGCCATCCAGCCATCTCATCCTCTGTCGTCCCCTTCTTCTCCTGCCCCCAATCCCTCCCAGGATCACAGTCTTTTCCAATGAATCAACTCTTCTCATGAGGTGGCCAGAGTACTGGAGTTTCAGCTTTAGCATCATTCCTTCCAAAGAACACCCAGGGCTGATCTTCTTTAGAATGGACTGGTTGGATCTCCTGTCAGTCCAAGGGACTCTCAAGAGTCTTCTCCAACACCACAGTTCAAAAGCATCAATTCTTCAGTACTCAGCTTTCTTCACAGTCCAACTCTCACAACCATACATGACTACTGGAAAAACCATAGCCTTGACTAGACGGACCTTATTCGGCAAAGTAATGTCTCTGCTTTTGAATGTGCTATCTAGGTTGGTCATAACTTTCCTTCCAAGGAGTGACCGTCTTTTAATTTCATGGCTGCAATCACCATCTGCAGTGATTTTGGAGCCCCCCCAAAATAAAGTCTGACACTGTTTCCACTGTTTCCCCATCTATTTCCCATGAAGTGATGGTACCAGATGCCATGATCTTCGTTTTCTGAATGTTGAGCTTTAAGCCAACTTTTTCACTCTCCTCTTTCACTTTCATCAAGAGGCTTTTTAGTTCCTCTTGACTTTCTGCCATAAGGGTGGTATCATCTGCATATCTGAGGTTACTGACATTTCTCCCGGCAATCTTGATTCCAGCTTGTGTTTCTTCCAGCCCAGCGTTTCTCATGATGTACTCTGCATATAAATTAAATAACCAGGGTGACAATATACAGCCTTGACATACTCCTTTTCCTATTTGGAACCAGTCTGTTGTTCCATGTCCAGTTCTAACTGTTGCCTCCTGACCTGCATATAAGTTTCTCAAGAGGCAGGTCAGGTGGTCTACTATTTCCATCTCTTGAAGAATTTTCCACAGTTTATTGTGATCTACACAGTCAACATACACTCACTCAAATCTAATATCCAGGGCAAGGGCACAGGATCAGCCATATGGCTTAAGATCAATATGCATTCTCACTGGTCAGTGGCTTGTAAATATTTTAGAGATCACTTTCATATCTACCAATAGAAGGGTTTTAAGGTTTATAATGATTCTCTTTAATTTGTTTATTATCAACTCTCAGTTTCACTTCAGTTCAGTTCAGTCCCTCAGTCGTGTCTGATTCATATAAAGCATTAGTTCTCAAAGTGTGGTCCCAAGACCAGTAGCAGCAGCAGCAGCAGCTGGGAGCTTGATAGAAATGCAGAGAATTGCACCCAAAACTTACATGTACACCCGTGGCTGATTCATGTCAATTTATGGCAAAAACCACTACAATATTATAAAGTCTCCAATTAAAATAAATTAAAAGGAAAGAAAAAGAAAAGAATCTACAATGGAATATAATCTGGAAAAATAAACAACAATGAATCACTGTGCTGTGCACTTTAACCAACACAATATTGTAAATAAACTATATTTCAATTTTTAAAAAAGCAATAAGATGATATTCTGTGAGTTTGAAAAAAAAAAAGAAGTGCAAATTCTCAACTTCTATCTCAAACTCATTGAATCAAAAACTACAGATATGAGGCTCAGCAACCGATATTTTAAAAGCTGTCTGCATTTTCCTGAAGGATACTACAGTTTTGGAACCACTCATGTTAAATATTAGTGCATTTTCTCCAGAGACAGCTCCATCCTGTATAAGTAGCTAACATCTATATTTTTACAGATTAACATATAGTAATTTGGAGATTGAATCTTTACATATGTCTAACTGTGAGTAATGTGTGTTACTCAAGAAAAACGATCAGAAGTTTCTTTCCTTAAAAACAAGCCATAATGGCCACCATTAAAGAATGTACAGACGGTAAATGCTGGAGAAAGAGGGAACCTCCTACATCGTTGGTGGTAACGTGAATTGGTACAACCACTATGGAGAACAGTGTGGACGTCCCTTAAAAAACTAAAAATAAAGCTACAATATGACTCAGCAATCCCACTTCTGGGCATATGCTCCAAGAAAACCATCATTCAAAAAGATACGTGCACCTCAATGCTGACTGCACTACTGTTTGCAATAGCCAGGCTTTGAAAACAACCTAAATGTCCATTGACAGATGAACGCATAAAGGAAGAAGAGGCAGTGTATATGGAATGTTGCTCAGCCGTGAAAAGAACTAAGTAATGAGCTCTGCAGCAGCAGAGATGGGCCTGGAGAGTCTCACGCTGAGCGAGGGGAGTGTGAAGTGAAGTGAGAAAGACAGACATATGCACCACTTATACCTGGAATCTAAAAACAGGGTACAATGAACTTATTTACAAAAAAGTTAGAGTCACAGATACAGAAAGCAAACTTCTGGTTCAGTTCAGTCGCTCAGTCGTGTCTGACTCTTTGCAACCCCAGGAACCGCAGCAGGCCAGGACTCCCTGTCCATCACCAACTCCCAGAGTTGACTCAAACCCATGTCCATTGAGTCGGTGATGCCATCCAGCCATCTCATCCTCTGTTTTCCCCTTCTCCTCCTGCCCCCAATCCCTCCCAGCATCAGGGTCTTTTCAAATGAGTCAGCTCTCTGCATCAGGTGGCCAAAGTATTTGGAGTTTCAGTTTCAACATCAGTCCCTCCAATGAACACCCATGACTGATTTCCCTTAGGATGGACTGGTTAGATCTCCTCGTAGTCCAAGGGACTCTAAAGAGTATTCTCCAACACCACAGTTCAAAAGCATCAATTTTTCTGCGCTCAACTTCTGGTTACTAGGGGGTAAATGGGGGCAGGATAAATTGGGGGGTTGGGGCTGACATATACACACTGCTGCTACTGTTGCTGCTAAGTCGCTTCAGTCGTGTCTGACTCTGTGTGACCCCACAGATGGCAGCCCACCAGGCTTCTCCATCCCTGGGATTCTCCAGGCAAGAACACTGGAGTGGGTTGCCATTTCCTTCTCCAATGCATGAAAGTGAAAAATGAAAGTGAAGTCACCCAGTTGTGTCCGAGTCTTTGCAACCCCACGGACTGCAGCCTACAGGCTCCTCCATCCATGGATTTTCCACACAAGAGCACTGGAGTGGGTGCCACCACCTTCTCCAGTGCACACTACTGTATATAAAATAAATGACCATAACCTGCTCTGTAGCCCAGGGAACTCGAATCAATACCCTATAATGACCTGCAGGGGGAAAAATCTGAGAAAATAGTGGGTGTATGCATACATTTAACTCATTCACCTTGCTGTGCACCTGGAACCAACACAACATTCCAAATCAACTAAACTCCAATAAATTAAAAAAAAAGCCATAAAACAAGTTAAAAATAACTCAGATAACATACATAACTGGGGAACTTCTGTCCAAGAGGGACGAATGCAAAACAGCAGACCAGCCCTGGAAATCATAAAACGCTCAACCTCCACACGAATGCTCTCCAAGTCCTGCGGCTCTCTCTGTATATTTAACCTTTTCTCTCCAAGCTAATTCTTGTTGCAGCATGAACTCTGACCCCAATATTTGTGCCAGTGTTGGATGTTTTGGTGTGATCCACTTTGTGGAGCCTGGAGGAATCACCAGCTTAATAACAATAATAAATGAAAAAACAAAAGCAAAGCCCTGTGTTATAACTCTTAAAACTTCACTATAACAAGTATCTAATTCACTATTATATTTAAGCATTAACTGATTCACTGTTAGCCATGAGTAAAATGTTTTTCTGTATCTATGTAAGGCTCTTTTAACTGAAGGAAACTCCTAGCCAGTAGGCAAATAAAGGCCACTCTAGTAAGCCAAAAGAGCGGCTTACTTACTCACAGTTACTCCACTCAAATACTCAAATATTTAACAAAATATTTGAAGGAGAAATTTGAAGATAGAATAGCTCATTGTTATACATTTTCCTTTCTAATGTGAAGACATGTACTTTTCAAATTCTCTTACTCAATGGGGAAAATGATGTGAGATAGATGTTTTTATTCCTTAATTACATATCCCATAAAGAGTATGTATTTTAATTTGTGATTGTGCAGTTAACAGAGAGGTAGATGACTACAGTGTGAATAAAAATGAAAATTTACTTGCTTGAGTCTCAAAGTGAAAAACATGATTCAGTTAAGAGTGTTCTTTCTGAGCTCAAATGATTGATGCTTTACTTTAAATGCGCTCCTGTCTTCTGTATCCTTCAATACAGAAATGAATAGAAACTCCACAGAAACAGAAAAACGGAAAAAGAAGATAATGCCACTTGGGTAAAGTCATTGTTATACACTACCACTCGTCACTGAAAAAAAAAAATTCTAAATAAACATGGAGAAAGAGAGACATATAAAAATTTCTCAGATACATTAGGTAAATCTCGCTTTTACTTGGATTTCCCAGGTGGCACTAGTGGTAAGGAGCTGCCAGTGCAGGAGATGTAAGAGATTCAGGTTCAGTTCCCGGGAGGGAAGATCCCCTGGAGGAGGAAATGGCAGCCCGCTGCAGTATTCCCGCCTGGAGAATCCCGTGGACAGAGGAGCCTGGCGGGCTACAGTCTCTGGGCTCACAGAGAGTTGCACAAGGCTGAGTGACTGGGCATGCAAAACTTCCATTTTACCTGGTCTCTGTGTGGCTGTGAGAAAATAATCCAGATGGACTAACTTACCTTTTCACAGCTTCTCAACTCATCTAGAGACTTGATGATTTTTAAATAGTAAGTACTTAATGTTTCCAAGTATCTAATGTGGATGATAAGATAGCACTTATTCGAGCGAAAGAGTCTAATTTGAGAGATTTTTCCTGGCTTCTGTCATGAAATCACTGTTTTTATTTATCGGGAATACAGACAGCTGCCTCTCTGACCTCTAATGGCAGGGGTGCGGAGGTGGGGTCTTGATTAAGGGAAACTGGCTGATGGTGGGCTTTGGAAGCTGGTCCTCATGATTTGATAACTGACCAGGGTTCCTGGCCTTCCCCAGTCACAAGAAATTGACAAGAGGCCAGAGAAGAAACTGAGGCAGGGCTTTATTAACGCATGCGTACTCAGTCGTGTCTGACTCTACGACCCCGTGGACTCTAGTCCTCCAGGCTCCTCTGTCCGTGGAATTTTCTAGGCAAGAATACTGGAGTGGGTTGCCATGTCTACTCCAGGGGATCTTCCTGACCCAGGGACCAGACCTGCGTCTTGTGTCTCCTTCATTGGCAGGCAAGAGTTGTGTCCGACTCTCTGTGACCCCATGGACTGCAGCACACCAGCCTCCTCTGTCCTTCACTACTTCCTGGGGTTTGCTCAAACTCATGTCCATTGAGTCGGTGATGCCTTCCAACCATCTCATCCTCTGTCGTCCCCTTCTCCTCCCGCCTTCAATCTTTCCCAGCATCAGGGTCTTTTCCAACGGGTCAGCTCTTCACATCAGGTGGCCAAAGTACAGGAGCTTCAGCTTCAGCACCAGTTCTTCCCATGAGGGCTAAATGTCTGTTTCTTCTGATAGAGAGTAAACTCCTCAATGGAGAAAGACCTCATCATTTTATCCCTTGGACCCAGCAGAGATCTCTAAATAGGTGTCTACTAAACACATGTTGAATTAATTCCACATTTTGATTTTAAAATGGAAATATGCATATGGTGTCTCAATGGATTCTGTATGTGAACAGGGTTCAGCTTAATTCTCTGCCATTCTTTGGCACTCTGCCTTATCTGTTGAACACACTTCAGGGAATTTTTATAGCACTTAATGCTGGAAAAGCATCTGGCACAAACACAAACTATTATTTTTTCTCTGAGAGAAGCTTACCATCAACTGCAAATTGTGCTATTTATGGGATCTCTCTTTGCATGGGATGCAACAAGGAATAATATGGAGATTGTTTCACTTTTAAAAAATGTTGATGAGCAAGTTTTTTTTTTTTTTTAATCTAGGAAGTGCAATGAATATTTCTGGTAGTGATTTTGCATTATAAGGTTTTTCTAAAAGTCCAAATTCTCTTAAATACACATAGAGACATATTTCAGTACTTGGAAAATGCTAATTCTCTATCAACACTATTATTATTGTTTCCAAATGAAATATTTTATGCTTTAAAACAATATAGAGAGATTAACTATGATATCATTAATCCATTTTCCTCCTTACAAATCCACATAATAATCTATACCCTTGTATTTGCTGAAAAGGAGTACCTTCCATTAGGGGAAAATTGTTAAATTCCCTACTTTTCCATAAATCAAGGAAAGCCTTCCCTTTATAGTTTTATTGCATTTCTCATCTCAATTGGTGAATCTGAGAATTGTTCTGATTGTTCCTTTAATGAATTTGTTTCAAAGATCCCTTCTGAAACATACAATTGTTAATGAGATTTGTCCAGTCCACAAGATAATGGTATATAGTTGAGCAGATGTTTTGTCAGTGTTAAGTACCATGGTGTTTTTCTGAAGGACTTGGTGCAGTGGGAAAAGAGATATTCAGGCCATAAATAACCTCGAGAACCTTGACTCTGAGAGGCAGACACACCGGTATTCCAGCCTTTTCACTGCGCACTAATTCACGAAAGACTCACTGAACAGTGGACAAACGCTATTGCAGTTATGGGGGGAGAATGGAGGATGAGGAAGACTGATAAATTCAGCTACATTTATAAATCTCTATAAAAAATACCACGAAAGTGGAAGTGTTAGTCGCTCAGTCATGTCAGACTCTTTGTGGCCCTGTGGACTGTAGCCTGCCAGTCTCCTCTGTCCATGGAATTTCCCAGACAAGAGTACTGGAGTGGGTAGCCGTTTCCTTCTCCAGGGGCTCGAACCCACATCTCTTGTGTCTCCTGCACTGGCAGTGGATTCTTATCACTAACACCCCACAATACCATAGGAAACTCAAGAGATTAGGAAAAAATACAAAACATATTTGCAAGTCCTGTTAAGCTCTATGTTCCATAAAGAGCATCTAGAAAATCACGAGAAAAGAAAAAGTTCAGTTCAGTTCAATTCAGTCGCTCAGTCATGTCCGGCTCTCCGCGACCCCGTGAACCGCAGCACACCAGGCCTACCTGTCCATCACCAACTCCCAGATTCCACCCAACCCCATGTCCATTGAGTCGGTGATGCCATCCAACCATCTCATCCTCTGTTGTCCCCTTCTCCTCCTGCCCGCAATCTTTCCCAGCATCAGGGTCTTTTCCAATGAGTCAGCTCTTCACATCAGGTGGCCTACGTATTGGAGTTTCAGCTTCAATATCAGTCCTTCCAATGAACACCCAGGACTGATCTCCTTTAGGATGGACTGGTTGGATCTCTTTGCAGTCCAAGGGACTCTCAAGAGTCTTCTCCAACACCACCGTTCAAAAGAAAAAGTAACAACCATTAGAAAAATTGGCAAAGTGCTCACCCAATCCAGTGAAATAAATTATAGCAAAGTACCTATGGCTTCCTGGGATAGAAAAGGGACTCAATAATGAGAACAAACACTAATTTTCTTGTCAAAAGAAAGGAAAACTAATGTTCATTTGTACAAGTCAATTTGGTGCCTCAAAGTTAGAACTCTGGAAATGGATGCAAACTGTGAAAAAATTGTATTTTCGTGGAAATTGTTTGGTTCTTGGATGAAAGGAAAAGAACACACTTTTAAATAAACAGAAGCTTGGCCAACCTGACCTGACCTCAGGATGCCCTTTTGATCAAAGATGTCTGCAGGAAGACATTTCACCGGCAAAACCTAGGGAAATGCACCCAGCGTCTCAAATAATACTTTCTTCCTGGACTTAGAAAATATCTGGTAGGCAGAAAAAAGCATTCACTGTTCTTTTCAATTTTCATTCACCAAAGTTAGAGAAAAAAATGGCTTTAGCCTTGGATTAACTTTCAGAGAAGATTGAGTAATGACTCCAGAAGACTGATTTATCTGGACACATATAAATGCCTGATTTCTCTTTCTGCCAAAATTTCTTCTCCTTACATAAACACAATTATGTTTGTTTCCTGATTGCCCATGATATAGATGAGCTGCGATAGCAAGAAAGAGTGCTAATCCCAAGAGTTTCGTGTTTAAAGAAAATGTCCATAACAGGTGCTGCCAGCACAGCGTTAGTGTCCCTCGCGTTTGTTCAGTGATTCACGGCGCATTCCCGCCAGGGGGCTTTTTCCCAGGGCAGTGCTGGGAAGAGGAGCTCACTGTGTCGTAAGGACATAAATTCCCTGGCCCTTTCCCCATGAGAGGTAGAGTAGGTCCTTTACCCCATCAGTAGGAGAGTAGGGCCTTTCCCCATCAGTGGTAGAGTAGGGCCTTTCCCTGTGAGTGGGAGAGTAGGGCCTTTCCCCATGAGTGGGAGAGTAGGGCCTTGACCCATCAGTGGGAGAGTAGGGCCTTTCCCCATGAGTGGTAGAGTAGGCCCTTTCCCCATCAGTGGGAGAGTAGGGCCTTTCCCCATGAGTGGTAGAGTAGGCCCTTTCCCCATCAGTGGGAGAGTAGGGCCTTTCCCCATGAGTGGTAGAGTAGGGCCTTTCCCCATGAGTGGTAGAGTAGGCCCTTTCCTCATCAGTGGTAGAGTAGGCCCTTTCCCCATCAGTGGGAGAGTAGGGCCTTTCCCCATGAGTGGTAGAGTAGGCCCTTTACTCATCAGTGGTAGAGTAGGCCCTTTCCCCATCAGTGGTAGAGTAGGGCCTTTCCCTGTGAGTGGTAGAGTAGGCCCTTTCCCCATCAGTGGTAGAGTAGGGTCTTTCCCCATGAGTGGTAGAGTAGGGCCTTGACCCATGAGAGGTAGAGTAGGGCCTTGACCCATCAGTGGTAGAGTAGGCCCTTTCCCCATCAGTGGGAGAGTAGGGCATGCACAGAGAGTTTCTCTCGGCCATGACGTGTGCTCTACTGGTTATATACAAACATTCTCACTGATATTTTACAAGGACCTACAAGGCAATTACCCTTATCAATGGCATCTTATGGATGAGGAGACTGAGATCCTGGACATTCAGTTCAGTTCAGTTCAGTCGCTCAGTCGTGTCCGACTCTTTGTGACCTCATGAATCGCAGCACTCCAGGCCTCCCTGTCCATCACCAACTCCCGGAGTCCACTCAAACGCACGTCCATCGAGTCAGTGATGCCATCCAGCCATCCCATCCTCTAGAGCAGCTCAACCCTATAGGAAGGGCTCGCGTTCCAGAAACCGCACGTGTGACTCCTCTCAATCCCAGGGAGAGTGGACGATGGAAAGCAATCCTATGATGTGACTTCACCATGGCTCGTCTTGCATAGAATGTGAGACTAAACAGATATTAAGCTCATTAATAAAAGTTGTTGATATCTGCGATCATTAGTTCATAGCATTTCACTCATGGTTCGTTGCAGGTCAATGCTCTAGGTACTTTTATTAGTATCATTTTATGCGAGGGTCCGCTAGTTCAATTCTCTCAATACCAGATCCAATAAATCAGTGCTGATGTGCTAAATGAATAGATGATATCCCCAAATATGAAGCCTTCGGGGCATCAGGGAGTATCTTTAGCCATGCATCAGCTCTGGCACAGAGAGACCTATGGGAGTACATCAGGATTATGTTCTTTACTCTCTGTTCAAATGGAAGGCTGCTCAAAGGTCTTAACAAACAGAGACATAGAAACACGTTTGCATTTTTATGAGCTCACTTGGGCAGGAACAAAGAGACTGCATGGGAGGAGGAGAGCAAGAATGGGGAAGAAGCAGCGGGTTCTCTTCTGAAAGCTCATGAAGAGATGCCCACATCTAATAGCTGGATGACGACAGTGAGAGTAGGGAACAGTGCACATGTGTGATTAATGTGTAAGTTATAACTGTCAAGCGTTCATGGTGGATTTTGACGAGAGGTCACAAAGATGCTTCAGTGGTTTCTGCTTGTAAATGCATGATTAGAGGTTCCATCCTAGAACTGCTGATATTCCAAGAGGCCCAGATGTCTAGGGGAAGAGCGTGAGCTGGGTTGGGAAATGTGGAATTTAAGAAGTCTTTAAAACAACTAAATAAAATGTGCGCTCTGCAGTTAGCTATATGGTGTAGAGATTAGAGATGAAGTCTGGGCTGTAGCTAAATTGGGGAGTTATCAGCAACAGATGGTAACTGAAGCCGTTGGGAAATGCTATTTGAAAGGCAAATAAAGATTTTTTCCTGTTTAACCACTGAAACACAATTCTTAATCAGCTGCAACATTTGAATGAATGAACTAAGACTCCAAATAACAGATTTTCAGATTCTCCATTGAACTAGAGTATACTTCACCACTCAGCTTTTTTTAAAAAAGTGTTTTTCTTAAAGTGCTTGAAATCTTCAAGTTTCAGCCATAGAGTGAATCATTCTCTTTTTATCCTCACATTAAAGTGAGTTAACTAGAAAGAAAGTGAAAGGAAGAGAGTAAAGGAACAAAGTAGGTGATGAAATTCCACTAAAGAATCATGCTGTTGTTCAGTTGCTAAGTCATGTCCAACTCTTTGAGAATCTTAAGAAGAGGAATGATAAGTAAAGAAAAAAGTATACCAGACCCTGTAAGTCAATGATCACTCAAGAATGTAGGTTTGCTTAGCCACAAACCAAGCAGGCTTGCTCAGCAAAAAATCCAAAACATAAACCATGCAACAGAAGACTGAGACACGCCCCCAAACAGTGAAACAGTGGTGGCCTGAGGCCCACCTCCTGCCCGGTGACCTCAGTAACTTAATGGTTCCTAGGACCCGCTCCTCTGCCTGCGCTATAAACGAAAATATAACGAAAGGTGGCTCTACACTGAAACCTGGGATGATTCGCCACCCTTTGGTACACCTGGGCCATCCACCTTTTGACTATTTCTATTGCTCCATGACAACACCAGTCTGACCGCGTGGGCACAAGGAAACTCCCGCACCCGTGTGCAGGAGGAACTGATGGCGCAAGCTTGATGTCTCCTCAAGAATGAGAAAGAAGATGGGCTTCTCCACCCCCCACTTTTCCTCTCATCATAAAACTGTAGCCCACGAAGTTCCCCATGTGGCTCTCCCCGATCGCGTGCTTCTAAGGCTCACAGCGGCCTGTTCTAACAAGTTACTCCTTACCCATCGCTTGCCTCTCACTAAATTCTTTCTGCGAGGAGACACACAGACCCAGAGCTCCTCAGAGGCCCCTGAAGTGCATTTCTGTGGCTTCTCTCTGTTACGCAAGATATCATGTCCTCAGTGTCTGGTCTCTAGAAACCAGATTCATACGGATAAAGGTTGTATCAGCAGAGCAGTAAAATGAGGATTAATAAAGTCTGACTGCTGCCAGTTACCATGAAATAGCCTCCCAACCTGGCAGAGCCTGGTCCTTCTCTGTGAGTGAAAATTACAGTGGATGAAATTAGCCATTTACAGGAACCTTATTAAAGGGCAGGTCAAAGGCAAGAAGGCAGGATGGGAGTCCTAATCAAAGGCTGACTGAACGCAGAAGACTGTGCTTAATGAATATTATTAACATGTCTGAAATGAAACTCTTTTAGTTGAAATAGGCTTCATTCTGGCTTCTAGAACAAGAGAAGGTAAAGACATTTCATACAGATTTCTTTCTCTCCCCCTGATAAGTACAAGGAACAAAAAAACTAATCTTAATTTCAAATATTCTGTCTCTATTATGATCAAAAGAGCCAAGATATGTTCTCTAATCATTTTATATATTAAAATGTATTAAAATTTTCTAAATGTGTTATTTGAAATTCTCAATAATTGTACATTTTTTGCACTCTGGTTTCCACATGTAATGAAACAAACACAATACTGCAACGTGGTGAGATTACTGAAACCAGTTTTTTCAACATTTACTAGTGTTAGTTTGAAATTTTTAAACAGACTTCTGATTTCTATGGTTTGGGGCAGAAGGTCAAAACAAGAACTACATTTGACAGGTGTTTTTCCCATAATACTTGTGATTAGCACTAAAAAAAAGTAGAGAAGGGAGCTTTCTCTAAATAAGGGTAACTGAAATTTTCACTTGGCAAAGCTTGAGAAATTCCTAGACCACTGGATTTTCTGTGATATGATCTGAATCTCTAGGTTGCTTGAATTTCCAAGGTCAAGTAAGTGAACAAATTAATAAACATCTATGTTTTCACGACAAGCTGGGACATTTTGGATCCAATCCTAAATATAGGAGTTGTCTAAGAGGTGCTTGTTAATATCACTGCTTCTACTGCTTAAACCAGCAAGTGATTCCCCCCCTTGGGCATATATTAGCAATTTACTTTTGCAGATAAGTGCACAAATATGATTAGCTTTTGCAAATTGCTCTTTTTTCTGTTACTAGTAAGTAATTTTTATATTATTACAGCGTAAACAGATGCTATTTTCCACTACATATTCAGCTGTAATGAGCTAATTTAATGTGTTAAAACAACAAAAGAACTTCAAGAATGATTCAGTGATTCAAGCTGCATGGAACCCAAGAAAAAAATCAAGCATGGAGTTTACAAATGTTTTCCAAAATTCAGTTTTCAACAAGAAATTGTGGAGTCCCTGTTTGTTGAGGTCATTTATTCAAAGAAGTGTTTTCACCTTTGCAGGGTGAGTCCTGCAAACACACTTCAAAGGGATGAGCTGCTCTGCTGACTGGGATCCCACTTCCTGAAACTTGCATTATGAGTGTCACGCCTTTGGGTTAAAGATGAGATTTAGTGATGTGCTTATTTATCTGCTCATTTAAATATTCATGCACTCAACATGTTTATGCTGTGGGCGTTCCAACACACAGATAAGCGCTGCAGAGATGGAGCAACAAAAGGAGACGAAGAAGATGCGGCAATGGACAGAAACAGGACAGAAACGCAAAGACTCTGGCATCGTGAAAGTCAAGAGAGAGAAGAGCTTCTGGAAGGAACAGTCATCCCCATTGGCTGCCGCTGCCGCCATGTCAGGGAAAAGGCGGGTACAGAAGAGCTCACTGGGGTTTTGCAACATGTATAGCGTTGGTGATCGTGATATAGGACAGGATGATCTGATGCTTAGTTAATTGGAACAAAGGATTTTGGAAAGGCCTGGAATAAATGATGGATTGGAATGCTCGGTCATAGAGTTGCCAATTCAGGGGGCCTCCAGATGCAAACTGCATCCTTCTGACACTATCATTCTGAACTGGGCACTACTGTCTTACTTAATTTGACTACTATATATTTCTGTATATTAATATGTTTCTGCATCTGTATATCTGGAAGCAGACCTGCATTTTAATTCCATCATTTGTAAAAGCACAATGATGACTTACTATTTTAATAACAGTTGTCTGAAAATACTTTCACTTTTAAAAATATTCCATGGAGTAGCAAATCTGAAAAGCTTAAATAAAGAGGAGGAATAATGTAGAATTACCTGTAAACAAATTATCTTGTATTACTGAAACAGGATACGTAGGGACTTTCAGGAATTATTTTCTATCATTAAGTATATCAGAGGTGCGTAATATCTGTTGGCTGAATGATAATTATATATTATGGAAAGGAAATGGCAACCCACTGCAGTTTTTTTTCCGGAAAATCCCATGGAGAGAGAAACCTGGCGGGCCACAGTCTATAGGGTAACAAGAACTGGATATGACTTAGCAACTAAACCACCACCAGCAATTGTATATTATCATTCAAAAAGATGACATTACATTCTTTACTCTTAAGTAACACACTTTATTCACGTATTAATGTGTCTTCAACATTTCTGTATTCGATAAGATTTTGGGGTTCACATCCTCATGAGGCTTGTCACTCTGGAGAGGTGATGTGGTTGGTACAGTAGGCAAAAGCTAGGAAAGTGCAAGTGAGCCTCCTGAATCATCTCCCAACTTTATTCACGCACCCGACATAAATCATTCCACTGCCAGTGTGAAATGTTCCCTGTCCCTAAAATAGAGTGATGGCACAAAAGGTTATTATCAGGTCACCGAGTGGAAAAAATTTCGTTACTGTGAAAGTAAACTGCTAGAGACTAAAAACGTGTCTGATCTTAATTATCTGCAGAAATATTAATCTAGGTTTTCCACCACAGATTAAAGTTTCAGATTGGCTACCTTCTGATACTCAGTATCCTCAGTGTCTGCAATGGCTGTGACTGGCTAAATCACCAAAACCATGTGGAGCAGAGCTGGTGGACCCCAGAAATGCTCACTGCAGAGAGCACGCAAAGGAGAAATGGCCCTCAGAGTTCTCTGATTTTGTCTGGTTTAATGTCCATTGGTCACAACAGCTTAGACTTAACCCAACTAACACAAATACTCTGCATCGATTTTCAGGTGCACAGCAGAGCACATATTAGTGCCCTAAGAATGATAAAAATGTTGCTCTTGTTCAGTGGCTAAGTCGTGTCTGACTCTTTTCAACCTCATGGACTGTAGCATCACAGGCTCATCTGTCTTCCGCTATCTCCCAGCGTTTGCTCAAATTCATGTCCATTGAGTCAGTGATGCTACTTAACCATCTCATCCTCTGCCACCCCTTTTGCCTTCAACCTTTCACAGCATCAGGGTCTTTTCTAATGAGTCAGCTCTTCATATCACGTGGCCAAAGTATTGGAGCTTCGGCATCAGCCCTTCCAATGAGTATTCAGGTTGATTTCCTTTAGAATTGACTGGTTTAATCTCCTCACTGTCCAACAGGCTCTCAAGGAGTCTTCCTTAGCACCACAATTTGAAAGCATCAGTTCTTCAGCACTCAGCCTTCTTTATGGTCCAACTCTCACATCCATACCTGACTACTGGAAAAACGTAGCTTTGACTATATTAACATTTGTTGGCAAAGTGATGTCTCTGTTTTTTAATATGTTGTCTAGGTCTGTCATAGCTTTCCTTCCAAGGAGCAAGCATCTTTTAGTTTCACGACTGCAGTCATCATCTGCAGAGATTTTGGAGGCCAAGAATATAAAAATCTGTCGCTGCTTCCACTTTTCCCCCTTCTTTTAGCCATGAAGTGATGGGGCTAAGTGATGATGTTTGTTTTTTAAGTGTTGAGTTTTAAGCCAGCTTCTTCATTCTCCTCCTCCACCTTCATCAAGAGGCTTTTTAGTTCCTCTTTATTTTCTGCCATTAGAGTGGTATCCTCTGCATATGTGAAGCTATTAATATTTCTCCCAGAGATCTTGATTCCAGCTTGTGATTCATCCAGCCTGGCATTTTGCATGATGTACTCTACACATAAGTTAAATAAGCAGGGTGACAGTATGCAGCCTTGTCGTATTCCTTTCCCGATTTTGAACCAGTCAGTTGTTCTGTGTCCTGTTCTATTACTTCCTGACCCTCATACAAATAGCTATCAAATATTTGTCAAACTAACATATTCTACGTACGGTTGAAGGGACTTGTATAAGGTTTGCAGTTTCCTTCAAAATTGCATTGTATTGTATCCATTTCATGGATGAGGACCCTGAGGTTCATACTTTTAGGTGACTCACCTGAGATCTGTAGGGAGTGAATTCCAAAGGAGAGATGTGAATGTAACCAGGCATTTCTATCTCCAAGGTTCACAATTTCTCCAGATACCAGACAGAATTTTTCAAATACTTCTGCCTTTAATGCAAATACTTGTCAAAAACAAAACAAAACAAAGACAGATCCAGGAGGAAGAGAAAATATTTTAAAAAGAAGCATCTTTCTGATAGAGGTTTTCCAGTTTCTCCTATGATCTTCTATCTTTAACACAGAAACTAGACAGAATCATTTTTGTGATATTCTAGCCAGTTTCTGAGTCACAATGTCTGGAAGATTTCTTCTTCTTTGGCCCACAGCTGAACTCCTCAGACACACAGCCACTGAAGTATAATTAAAGAGCCACTTAAACTTCAGCGGCTGTGTGTCTGAGTGACACACGAGGAGTGGAAGTGGTCTGCTGTATGTCCAGCTGGGCTCCCTAGACTCTGAAAATGGTCTTCCAGCCTCCCTCCACTGCTGCCCCTTTGATGCAGACAAGCATAGCCAGTTTGGAAGTTCCACATTAATGGTGTTAAAACCACAAGGTGGAAAGTTTGGGATTCCTAGCTCACCACTTGGGAGAGATTTGCCAGTGGACAAAGGATACCATTGGATGCTGCATAAGGAACATTTAATTAATCGGAGCCAGTGGACATATTTTGATTGATTTATGCCACAGCCAGAGTTACATTAGTGTAATGAATACATCTACATTCTTCTTATTATGCTTTAAACCTGATAAACAGACAAAGAGAGGCTGCGTGGCCAATGTAAAGATGAAAGGGCGAGTGAGCAGACAGGTGCAACTGACGAAGCCTGCAAAGCTTACTTCCCAGCTGATGTTTGCCAAAATGAAGCAGCACAGTGCTGCGCAACTCTCTAGCTTTGTCATTTCAAGAGACATAAGAATGTAGCGTGCCTTTCTTTTTTAAAAGCATTTCTCTGGATAGCGTGGAGTAAATAAGTGTCTAGAGGAGATGCTGAGTCTCAGCCCTGAACAGACCCACACGCCTTCCATACAGTCCGTTGTCGGTTCTTACTGGATCACTGCTTTCCTGGTATGGCGGGCACACCCACTTTCCCCCAATTCTCTACCTGAAGCTAAGACTCAAGGGTTTTCTCATCAAAGCCAGGTGATGTCTTCTTACCACCGTGCAATAGAATCTAAGTTTCTGAGATCCTATTTGACTTTGACAGAATACATCAAAAGACCCTCTCCTTCCTAAAGGGACCCACAAATGATTGATGAAATTCCCCAAGATTTTAACATCTCGAACTTCAAAACTAAGTACTACTTTTCCCAGGAACCCTTCAAATCTGTAGCCTTTTATGTTCCTTCATTTCCCCTGTGCCCTTTCCCATCACACAGTAAGAAAGCTTAAAAATTAAAATAATTTACTCATGCCTTTGAAAAAAAAAGTTTCCAGGAGGCACAGAAATATAATCTTGTGATTCTTTTTTCAATCTCACCTGAATTTCAACCATCTATTTTAGATGCCTTTTGTAAATCATTCATTTTTCACTGACTTCAAGTGAAGAAGATACGAAACATTGGTTCAAAATTGGTGTGTAGATGCAAAAAAATATAGATATATATAAATCAATTTACAATTAATACAACCCAGAAGATCACGATCCCAGGTTACTTAAGCATTAGGCATTAATCTTATTCTAAGTAAAATGGAAGGAAACTAACTTTCACTTAAAGTCTGGCTTCCCACTCATGAACTGTATGACCTCAAGCAAGTGACTATTCTTCAAACCTCAGGCTTTTTACTTACAGAATTATTATAGGAAAGGCTATTTTTTACTTTGTGGGAATCAAATTTAAACAAGCAAACTTTCAGAGCCTTAAACAAAGCCTAAATTTGAGTGTGATTTCTGGAATCTCCATCTCATCTTTCATTTAATTAACTCTTCATCACATCGCAACCCTTTTGCAGAAGAGTTTGCTCTTCTCCCATCCAGTCCTCAGCCTCATCTCCTAGGGAACCTCTACGAATGGCCCATGACCAGCTTCATGAATAGGAGGAGGATATGTTGCATCAGTAGTCTTAGTAAGGTACAAACATCGATGCTAAGAATGTTTTCATAATAACTGACTAAGGTTATATTGAAACAGAGCTTTGGCATGAGCAAACAAAACCTGTTTCATGGGCATTTCACTCTAAGGAACTTGAGACATCTAAGCGCCCCTCCCAGCCCAGAGGATGCGCGATCTGAAGCTGTCCTCTCCTGCGCAGCTCCAGCTAAGGGGAAGCAGGGTGGAAGGGTAGGCCCAGAGGACCAACAGTCCATCCGGCAGAGAAACAGGGAGACGAGCTTGCCGCAGCTGGGAAAGACCGAGGACACAGCGGCAGAGGGAGTGAAGGAGATGAATGAATGGATGGAGGAAGGAGGGAATGCGGAGGGAGGAGCTCCCGAGCCCCATCCAGAGGGACCAATGCGTGACTTTGTGGATGGGTAGATGCTAGACTGGAGAGGTAAATGAATCTGTGAATATGCTCAGCCAACTGGCGTGTGATTTCCTTACTGGCAGAAGGCTAGATCTCCCCAAGCTGGTATCACGGGCATAGCTGTGCTCTTACAAGCGCTTGCAAAGCAATGCCTCCTCCTTGCAGGTAACAGAGCATTAGGAGGAGCTGCTGGTCTGCAAGCCAGGGGTCGAAGGATGGGGGAAACGATCCTTGGTTGCGTGGCTGTCCTCCTCACAGATGCTGCTTCATGTCTCTACAGATGGAACTTAAGAACTTTCTCTGGGACCTTCAAGGGGAAGGGGTGGAGGTAAGGGATGCTGTCAGAGATATCTTTTCATATAACGCCTTAGCTGTCACCATCATAGTATATTTTAAAGAAACAGGGAGCAAGATATGCAGCGTTTCAGGAGCATTCCTCTGTCTTCTTAATTGAATATTCTAACTCTGGTTAAAGTTACATAAAAAGACAAAATTCTGATTTACTTTTTCTTATAACAGATGGTGGGGAAAAATGGTTATGTTACTGTTTTGTTTTGTTTTGTTTTTAATTAAACATTGACCTGACTAACCTCGTTCTTAGTTTCAATTTCCACTCTCATTTTCTCTATAATTCAGAGGTGGGTCGCGTTTTCCCAGATCTTTCAAGAACACAGGAAACAAAACTGGAGTGCAAACTGCCAAAAGATGCGTGTTCCCTTTTGTGATGGCTGCAAGAATCACTATGTTTAATGAAATGCATGGACTTTATGGTCAGAAGACCTGGTTCCAAGCCTAGCCTCACCCCTTGAAGGCACAGGGAATTTACATAGCCAGAGCTTGAGCTTCTCATTAATTAGTAAAGGTGAAGTAACAACCCTTGGTTATTTGTTCACTCATTCTTGTTCACTCATTCACCAAATGTTATAAGAATCCACACCGTGGACTCAATTCTGGGCTAGATCTAGGGCTAATGCTGAAAAAAAAAAGGACTCAATCCTTGTACTTGGTAAGCTTAGCACTGTTAGGATTAAAGGAGACTAAGTTTAAACACATTAAGTTCTTAATATATAATCATTACATCTCAGATTGCCCAGAACACTGCAATTATTATGACACACAGAACACCCTGGTGCAGGTTATGGTTTTTAGGGGATTTCTAGATCTTCATTTTTTTTTAATGAGTAAAAAAGAGCAATCTGCTTTCAGCTGAAGTGTGTCTCCCACACTGGATTGCTGTAAGAAAAACCAAAGTGAATTTGCATGCACATATGCATGAATCATACTGAATTGCTAGCATTTGGCCATTTTGACCTATAAAACCAGCGATTTCATATGTCCATCAAAATATGTCACCAGTGAGAAGGTGGGCATCAAAAGACATGCGTGGGAAGGGGAACACAGAGTGATGAACAGAACACGCTGTGAAAATTTCAGGCTGTTCAGCATCACACTTGACTAAGTACAGATTTCTGATCATTAGACTTTAAGATATTCTTCAGAATGGAACATTTTGGCTTCCTTCTGGTTTCAGCTCCAATATGAGTTATCCAAGTCTAATGAAAAACACCTTTGAAATGAATCATCTGTACCCTATATCTGAAATAAACGTAGGCAGCACTGTACAAAAGTTTCTGTCAGTGGTCCGTGATGAAATATTCTGAGTAAATAGTTCAAGTAGAAACACATTCAACATCTTCCCAGATCATTTTCTTCTTCACATGTCCTTGTTTATCCTTCACCAATTCATTCTAGCACATACTGAGTTCATTCCATGCTTACTGAATGCCTACGATGGCCAAAAGGCTTTCTAGATACTGTGCATTCAAAAACACACTTATGGGAGGGTGTTTAGAGAGACAAACAGCCTATAGAATTTATTATCTGGCTCTGCAAAATATCCACAATCTCTGACTTCCAAAACCTTCTGCAGTTGGTTCCCACAGGTACAGAAATTCGAGGGGTAAAGATCTTGTGACCTGGAACCTGAGTCTGTATCCCACGAAGATAGATGTGATCTCCGCCATAAATTAGCTGCAGTAACAAACAGGCCACAGGCCACACCAGGTCCCTGAAAGTCCTGACGAATGACCAGACCTGCAGGGAGCGGGGACAAGTGGCCCTCGCCGGGGACAGTGCAGCCCTAACTCTTCCCCGTGGATTCAGAAATAGGCGCTTCACCGTTTCACATGAGCGGAGGACCTCACTTCATCACTGGCCTGTCGTATGAACTGCTGACACAAGAAACTTATCCCCACTTAGAAAATCACGAAGACCAGGAGGTTGCTTGTCAGTCGGAAAACGCCTGGCCTTTTCACCCTTGCTGTCTTATGTATGGAGATAAAGACCGGCTCTTGCAGCGCCGCATTTTGGTGCGCGACGCGTTTACGCTCTAGTTCGCCCCCCTACCTCTGTAGCAGTAGGCTTCTCGTGAGTCTGTCAGTGGCATATGCGTTTACTTATGACTGGGCATCTATTACCCACTTCTCTGACTCAAAATGCCAGCTGTCTGATACCTGAGTAGCAATTCACCGGATAACATTTTGAAAAATGTTAGGTCAAACCTCCATTTATTACACATGATCTTGTGGTTGGGGATTAGAAAGAGAAAAACCCAGAATCAACCTGTCAGTCTCTGAGTCAAGCTACAAACTGCTCCCAGAATTAACTGAAATCATTTATCTGTATTTTAAAAAGCAGCATAGTGACTACACATGCTCACAGCTTTAGAGGAAGACAAGCCAACCGAAAGGATAGATTAGTCACTGGCAGAGCCTAACGGGCATCACTTATCCAACTGAGGAAGAAAGATCCAGGTACTGGGCACTTGGCAAGCCTTGCCTCAGACACAATGTGCAACTTTGGAAAGATACCAAGTACGGATCACACGACTACCTTTATGTCAATAGCATATATAAGAAGGAAAAAACAGTTCACTCTAAATTACTGGGAATTTGACACCTTGCTTATAATACTCTCTTTAATCCTCAGAAGTGAAAGTGAAAGTGAAGTCATTCAGTCATGTCCAACTCTTTGCGACCCCGTGGACTGTAGCCTACCACCCTCCTCTGTCCATGGGATTTTCCAGGCAATAGTACTGGAGTGGATTGCCATTTCCTTCTCCAGGGGATCTTCCCGACCCAGGGATGGAACCCAGGTCTCCCGCATTGTAGACAGATGCTTTACCATCTGAGCCACCAGGGAAGTCCTATTTTAATCCTCAGAGACATCTTATATTGTGATGCTAGTATCTTTACTGTACCGCTGAAAATCTGACATTCATAGACGTTAAAAAGAGCCTTGCACAAAATTATACTACTAAAAAGCACCGAGGCAGGACTAGGTGGGTCCAAGCCCTTGGACTGGACATTCCTGAAGTCTGAGCAGGCAGTAACCTGGAAAGTGACTGTTTTGCCACCTGGACTTCCACAGTGGGCCAGCTGCAAATCTGACACTTGGGTCTTGGTGATTTCTCAAGGGATCATCCAGCGATTTTAAACAGTTTGCTCCATCAACACCTAAAGCTGTTTACTACAGCAGGCTTAACATAATCCCCCTCTATTCCCCCAGCTAAAGGTGGTTCAGCTCTCCATCACAGAGAAGCTGGAATGAGACTCGTCTTTCCTCAGCAGCAATCCCTCAAGCTCTGACTGGAGGGGAGAGCTGGGCAGAGTTTCTGCATGCGACTCACTCCAGGAAGCACAGCTGGGCTGAGGAGACCTCTTTTCCTAAATTCTCCTGCCAAGCTGAATTTTATGATCTTCCCTGGCAGAGGATCAAATGCAAACTCCTAACTTACAGCCAAGTTATCTTACAGCAGCTGTTGGAAGAACTAATTTAGAATGCAAATCTGGTCCTTAATCTACAGAAAAACTGTTGCGATGATGGATGACTTTTGAAGCAATAGTTCATGAAAGACATCTCTAATGCCCTCTAGTATTACAGAGGCAGAAATATTTAGCTTCCATTTGCTTTTATTTGTTTGCTTTGGAGCAACAGAGCCCTTTAGGAGGGGCTTGAAATCCCAGGGAAAAGGGGTCCAGGTGTTTAAAATCTGCCTCAATTGTCTCTTCCATATAAGTAAATCAGAGAACAGAAGACAGATGTGGATGCTAAGCTTCAGAGAACAGCTTCTTCATACGCAGGACTTCACTGCATTAGGGCTAAACCATCTAAAGGGCAAGACAACCGGATATAGCAATTTGTCTAGAATTCCTCGTGATGTCGAGAAAATGGAAAAATTAGCACCTATCACTGCTCCTGCTCACAGGATCCTGATACCCCACTTAGGAATTATCCAAGCTGATGCAGAGTCTCTTCCCTTTATCCACTAATTTGCCAGCCAACAGTGACCTCCTAGAATAGCTGATGTGAGAAGTGTTCATGGAATCTTTCCACAGCTTTGATCCTCAGGCCTTCAATCCACCACAATCTCAGAAAATACTCAGTCCTGGTTATGAGGAAGTGTCTTACTTTTCCATTGAGTGACTAAAAGAACCTGAACCTGGGGAATATCTATGCAGATCTCACCTGACGGCAGCTCTCAGAGAGAATGCAAGAGAAGAACGCATGTCTCCACCTGACCCTGTTTTATTAGGCATGAGGATAATGACTGCAGAGCTTCAGATCAATTCAAACAACTATCAGAATAAGAATAATGGGGTGAAATTGATTTATGTTGATAGTGTCACTTTGAGAGATACAAACTATTGAAGACAATATTTTAAGCAGAAAAAGTGTGTTCCACGAGGCTATAAATTAAATTCTTAAAAATATATAATTCATAAATATATATGAATATATTACAATAAAGGTTATACATGTCACATATTTATATTTATAGATATAAATATAAGCAATGCAGTATATATTTATGTAAAATTTATTATATATACAGTATTATTTTAAATTTTATATTATATATAAAATGCTTAAAGTAAAACATTTATAAATATATTTCATCTGTATAAAGTATATTCATATATAAGCATATATACTTATAAATTATATCATTCGCTTACAAATGATATCATGTTAAGCTATATGACTTGATATTAATAATCAGTTAGAAGAAAACAAAACAAATAATGAGAGACTGCTCTAAGGAGGGAAGAGTCAGGGGAAGATGAATCCACTCTGGGTGTTTTTAATGAGAGTCTCCATTTGGCTTTGAATATAACAGAGAAACATTTGTCCTCTAAGTAACTTCACTTTGACTGTTTTAACTTGTGCTCAGTTGCTCAGTCGTGTCTGGGATCCCATGGGCTGCAGCCCATGAGGCTGCTGTGTCCATAGGATTTTCCAGGCAAGAATACTAGAGTGGTTTCTCCAGGCGAACTTCCTGACCCAGGGGTTGAACCCGAGTCTCTTTCATCTCCTGCCCTGGCAGGCGGGATCTTGACCTCTGCACCACCTGGGCAGCAGACCAGAAACACTCAGGGCCTGTGATATGCTTCTCGCTCGTCCCCCTCTCCCAGGCTTCCTGCTCCACAGGAGGCGACATGCACACAGCAGAAAGGGACACGGGGCAGGACTCAGCCTGTGTGTGCCCTGCTTTTCCCTAACCCATCCCACCACAGTTACCCACACTGACCTAGATACACAGCCATCTGTGTTACTGACCCACCCGTCTGGTAGAGAAGGTGGGACTTCAGCTGGGGTCAGGAAACTCACCTGGATTCCCAACAACAACAGGGGGGTGAGTGGGACCTATCGTAGTTAACAAATACCCTCTTTGTTCTCCAAGGGCAGTGACGAGGCCTCCGATCATCCTGAATTGCATATCTGGGCATTCATCCTAATTGTTTTGGCAGTACAGGATGGAGGACCCCAACAACACATCTGGTGCTAAGAATACCAAACACAGCCTGGATCCACCATGAGACCACCTACTGTCCAAGGAGGTGTCAGAAAAGGAAGGCAGCTCACAGGAGGACGGATCTTCACTCGCGGAGGGTGCCCTGGGCAGAGGGGCTCCCTTCACCTCTTCTGAGAACGCCTCTACTCCTTGCCATGGGGTGTGGGCTTTTACGGTGTGGCAAGGAAAATCAAGAGAGTCAAGCTGGGAGAGGGCGGAGATGCTTCCAAGCTTGGGTGAAACCAAGTTCAGATCTATCTAACTGCATGTATCAGGGCATTTATTGAGTTGTTAACTTATGCATCCAATAAATATGTATTAAGCATGATATATCAAGTACTGCTCTGAGTACCTGGACAAAACAGTGAACCAAGCAGGCAACCCTTTAGAGCTTACAGTCTGACAGCAGACAATCAGCATAACAAATAAGTACATGACGTAGCACAGTATAGGGGGCCTAGTTCCTGAATGAAAACTACCAGGTAAGGAGAGGGAAATGGCAGGTGTTCAGACCCAAAGCACAGAGGTCAGAGTAAACACCACTAGGTGGTGACTCTGGGGCAAAGCTTGAATAAACAGACCACACAGCAATGAGGAGAGAGTGTCCAGGCAGAAGAAAGAATCCATGCAAAGAACTAGAGGTGGGAAGGCCTGGGGATTTAAGACAGAGTCAGGACTGTGGAAAGTTCTTCAAGAGACAGGAATACAAGACCACCTGACCTGCCTCCTGAGAAACCTGTGTGCAGGTCAGGAAGTGTCAGGACAGGACATGGAACAAGGACGGGCTCCAAATTGGGAAAGGAGCCCATCAGGGCTGCATGTGGTCACCCTGCTTATTTAACCTATATGCAGAGCACATCATGAAGAATGCCAGGCTGGATGAACCATAAGCTGGAATCAAGACTGCCAGGAGAAATATCAGTAACCTCAGATATGCAGATGACACCACCCTTATGGCAGAAAGTGAAGAACTAAAAAGCCTCTTGATGAAAGTGAAAGAGGAGAGTGAAAAAGTTGGCTTAAAGCTCAACATTCAGAAAAGTAAGATCATGGCATATGGTCCCATCACTTTATGGCAAATAGATGGATAAACAATGGAAATAGTAGCAGACTTTATTTTTCTTGGGCTCCAAACTCACCTCAGATGGTTACTGAAGCCACAAAATTAAAAGACTCTTACTCCTAGGAAGAAAAGCTACGAAAAACCTAGACAGCATATTAAAAAGCAGAGACATTACTTTGCCAACAAAGGTCCATCTAGTCAAAGCTATGGTTTTTCCAGTGGTCATGTATGGATGTGAGAGTTGAACTATAAAGAAAGCTGAGCACCAAAGAATTGATACTTTTGAACTGTGGTGTTGGTGAAGACTCTTGAGAGTCCCTTGCACTGCAAGGAGATCCAACCAGTCCATCCTGAAGGAAATCAGTCCTGAGTATTCACTGGAAGGACTGATGCTGAAGCTGAAACTCCAATAGTCTGGCCACCTGATGTGAAGAACTCATTCATTGGAAAAGACCCTGATGCTGGGAAAGATTGAAGGTGGGAGGAGAAGGGGATGACAGAGGATGTGATGGTTGGATGGCATCACCGACTCAATGGACATGAGTTTGAGTAAACTCCGGGAGTTGGTGATGGACAGGGAGGCCTGGCGTGCTGCAGTCCGTGGGGTTGGAAAGAGTCAGACACGACTGGGCAAGTGAACAACACCAATCACAGCAGCCCAGGGCTGGGACTAGTCTGGAGGGAGGGAAATACTTGACTCGGGAGGAAATGTTAAGGGGATGCTAAAGGATTCAGTAATAAAGATGAATACTATTTTAATGAAGTATTTTGTAAACATTAAAGTCCATGCCAAACGGGACTTCCCTGGCAGTCCAGGGGTTCAGCCTCTGCGCTTTCATGGCTGGGGTGCCCGTTCCATCCCTGGATGGGGAACTAAGACCCCACGTGCCTGTGTGCACAGTCAGAGAAACACAAAGTCTGTGCAAAATACAGAAATCTGAGGTGTACGAAACAGCAACACTTGATATGGGACAGAATCTGACTCTACGCCATCCAGCCCAGCCTCACTCACACCATTCCCATAAAAACTTTATTTACAAAAACTGGTGGCCAGCCAGTGAGCCTCAGTGGGCCAGGTTTGACTTCTTCCTGCTGCGTCTATCATTTGCCCTGGTGACTGAGCTGTCCCGCCCTGACTTAAATTCAGCGTGTGCCTTGCTCGCCTTGCCCCAGGCCTGGGCTGCGAAGGGGCCATGTGCCCACAGAGGCGGCAGCAGGAGGGGGCGAGGCTAGGAAGGCCACTGGAGACCACGTTCGAGGCCTTGTGCCCGGTCCAAAGACTCTGCCTTTCAATCCAGATGAAATGCATCACCCCAGAGGGCTTTTTCTTTTTCAACAGAAAGGCCACCTAATCTCAATTTGTCTTGTAAAACTGATGAGTAAAAGCAGAATCAGGGAGAATGACTAAGAAGATGTTTATAGTACTCGAGAAGAGAGGAGAGATGACCGTGTCGAGGATCAGAGGGAGGTGGTGAAGAAGTGCTGATTCCGGGGGCATTTTGTTTGTTTCGGTTGAAGCAGAGTTGACCTACAATGTTGTGTGGAAGTGTGTGAAACTTCAGGTATTCAGCAAAATGATTCTGTTATACATGTGTGTGTACACACACACACACGCGCTCAGGTTATTACAAGACCCTGAGCAGAGTTCCCCGTGCTATACAGTAGGGTCCTTGTTAAGCATCCATTTCACGTATTTGTTGTTGTCCAGCTGCTAAGTCGAGTCCAACTCTTTGAGACCTCATGGACTACAGCACACCAGGTCCCGCTGTCCTCCACTATCTCAGAGTTTGCTGGACTTAATGATCATTGAGTTGGTGATGCCCTCCAACCAGCTCATCCTCTGTCATCCCCTTCTCCTCCCTTCAGTCTTTCTCAGCATCAGCATCTTTTCCAGTGAGTTGGCTCTTCCCATCAGGTGGCCAAAATATTGGAGTTTCAGCTTCATCAACAGTCCTTCTGATGAATACTCAGGGTTGATTTCTTTTAGGATTGACTGGTTTGATCTTCTTGCAGTCCAAGGGACTCTCAAGAGTCTTCTCCAGCACCACAGTTTATTTATTTATTTATTTATTTTGGTTGCATTCCTTTATTTTTTTTTTATTTTAGTTTTTTATTTTTAAATTTTAAAATCTTTAATTCTTACATGCATGCCCAAACATGAACCCCCCTCCCACCTCCCTCCCCATAACATCTTTCTGGGTCATCCCCATGCACCAGCCCCAAGCATGCTGCATCCTGCGTCAGACATAGACTGGCGATTCAATTCACATGATAGTATACATGTTAGAATGTCATTCTCCCAAATCATCCCACCCTCTCCCTCTCCCTCTGAGTCCAAAAGTCCGTTATACACATCTGTGTCTCTTTCCCTGTCTTGCATACAGGGTCGTCATTGCCATCTTCCTAAATTCCATATATATGTGTTAGTATACTGTATTGGTGTTTTTCTTTCTGGCTTACTTCACTCTGTATAATCGGCTCCAGTTTCACCCATCTCATCAGAACTGATTCAAATGAATTCTTTTTAACTGCTGAGTAATACTCCATTGTGTATATGTACCACAGCTTTCTTATCCATTCATCTGCTGATAGACATCTAGGTTGTTTCCATGTCCTGGCTATTATAAACAGTGCTGCGATGAACACTGGGGTACATGTGTCTCTTTCAATTCTGGTTTCCTCGGTGTGTATGCCCAGCAGTGGGATTGCTGGGTCATAAGGTAGTTCTATTTGCAATTTTTTAGGAATCTCCACACTGTTCTCCATAGTGGCTGTACTAGTTTGCATTCCCACCAACAGTGTAGGAGGGTTCCTTTCTCCACACCCCTCCAGCATTTATTGCTTGCAGATTTTTGGATCGCAGCCATTCTGACTGGTGTGAAGTGGTACCTCATTGTGGTTTTGATTTGCATTTCTCTAATAATGAGTGATGTTGAGCATCTTTTCATGTGTTTGTTAGCCATCCGTATGTCTTCTTTAGAGAAATGTCTATTTAGTTCTTTGGCCCATTTTTTAATTGGGTCGTTTATTTTTCTGGAATTGAGCTGCATAAGTTGCTTGTATATTTTTGAGATTAGTTGTTTGTCAGTTGCTTCATTTGCTATTATCTTCTCCCATTCAGAAGGCTGTCTTTTCACCTTGCTTATATTTTCCTTTGTTGTGCAGAAGCTTTTAATTTTAATTAGATCCCATTTGTTTATTTTTGCTTTTATTTCCAGAATTCTGGGAGGTGGATCATAGAGGATCCTGCTGTGATTTATGTCTGAGAGTGTTTTGCCTATGTTCTCCTCTAGGAGTTTTATAGTTTCTGATCTTACATTTAGATCTTTAATCCATTTTGAGTTTATTTTTGTGTGCGGTGTTAGAAAGTGATCTAGTTTCATTCTTTTACAAGTGGTTGACCAGTTTTCCCAGCACCACTTGTTAAAGAGGTTGTCTTTACTCCATTGTATATTCTTGCCTCCTTTGTCAAAGATAAGGTGTCCATATGTGTGTGGATTTATCTCTGGGCTTTCTATTTTGTTCCATTGATCTATATGTCTGTCTTTGTGCCAGTACCATACTGTCTTGATGACTGTGGCTTTGTAATAGAGCCTGAAGTCAGGCAAGTTGATTCCTCCAGTTCCATTCTTCTTTCTCAAGATTGCTTTGGCTATTCGAGGTTTTTGTATTTCCATACAAATCTTGAAATTATTTGTTCTAGTTCTATGAAAAATGTGGCTGGTAGCTTGATAGGGATTGCATTGAATTTGTAAATTGCTTTGGGTAGTATACTCATTTTCACTATATTGATTCTTCCAATCCATGAACATGGTATATTTCTCCATCTATTAGTGTCCTCTTTGATTTCTTTCATCAGTGTTTTATAGTTTTCTATATATAGGTCTTTAGTTTCTTTAGGTAGATATATTCCTAAGTATTTTATTCTTTTCGTTGCAATGGTGAATGGAATTGTTTCCTTAATTTCTTTTTCTACTTTCTCATTATTCGTGTATAGGAATGCAAGGGATTTCTGTGTGTTGATTTTATATCCTGCAACTTTACTATATTCATTGATGAGCTCTAGTAATTTTCTGGTGGAGTCTTTAGGGTTTTCCATGTAGAGGATCATGTCATCTGCAAACAGTGAGAGTTTTACTTCTTCTTTTCCAATTTGGATTCCTTTTATTTCTTTTTCTGCTCTGATTGCTGTGGCCAAAACTTCCAGAACTATGTTGAATAGTAGCGGTGAAAGTGGGCACCCTTGTCTTGTTCCTGACTTTAGGGAAATGCTTTCAATTTTTCACCATTGAGGATAATGTTTGCTGTGGGTTTGTCATATACAGCTTTTATTATGTTGAGGTATGTTCCTTCTATTCCTGCTTTCTGGAGGGTTTTTATCATAAATGGATGTTGAATTTTGTCAAAGGCCTTCTCTGCATCTATTGAGATAATCATATGGTTTTTATTTTTCAATTTGTTAATGTGGTGAATTACATTGATTGATTTGCGGATATTGAAGAATCCTTGCATCCCTGGGATAAAGCCCACTTGGTCATGGTGTATGATCTTTTTAATGTGTTGTTGGATTCTGATTGCTAGAATTTTGTTGAGGATTTTTGCATCTATGTTCATCAGAGATATTGGCCTGTAGTTTTCTTTTTTTGTGACATCTTTGTCAGGTTTTGGTATTAGGGTGATGGTGGCCTCATAGAATGAGTTTGGAAGTTTACCTTCCTCTGCAATTTTCTGGAAGAGTTTGAGGAGGATAGGTGTTAGCTCTTCTCGAAATTTTTGGTAGAATTCAGCTGTGAAGCCGTCTGGACCTGGGCTTTTGTTTGCTGGAAGATTTCTGATTACAGTATCAATTTCCATGCTTGTGATGGGTCTGTTAAGATTTTCTATTTCTTCCTGGTTCAGTTTTGGAAAATTGTACTTTGCTAAGAATTTGTCCATTTCTTCCACGTTGTCCATTTTATTGGCATACAACTGCTGATAGTAGTCTCTTATGATCCTTTGTATTTCTGTGTTGTCTGTTGTGATCTCTCCATTTTCATTTCTAATTTTATTGATTTGATTTTTCTCTCTTTGCTTCTTGATGAGTCTGGCTAATGGTTTGTCAATTTTATTTATCCTTTCAAAGAACCAGCTTTTGGCTTTGTTGATTTTTGCTATGGTCTCTTTTGTTTCTTTTGCATTTATTTCTGCCCTAATTTTTAAGATTTCTTTCCTTCTACTAACTCTGGGGTTCTCCAACTCTTCCTTTTCTAGTTGCTTTAGTTGTAGAGTTAGGTTATTTATTTGACTTTTTCTTGTTTCTTGAGGTATGCCTGTATTGCTATGAACTTTCCTCTTAGCACTGCTTTTATAGTGTCCCACAGGTTTTGGGTTGTTGTGTTTTCATTTTCATTAGTTTCTATGCATATTTTGATTTCTTTTTGATTTCTTCTGTGATTTGTTGGTTATTCAGAAGTGTGTTGTTCAACCTCCATATGTTGGAATTTTTAATAGTTTTTCTCCTGTAATTGAGATCTAATCTTAATGCATTATGGTCAGAAAAGATGCTTGGAATGATTTCGATTTTCTTGAATTTATCAAGTTTAGATTTATGGCCCAGGATGTGATCTATCCTGGAGAAGGTTCCATGAGCACTTGAAAAAAGGTGAAATTCGTTGTTTTGGGGTGAAATGTCCTATAGATATCAATTAGGTCTAACTGATCTAATGTATCATTTAAAGTTTGCGTTTCTTTGTTAATTTTCTGTTTAGTTGATCTGTCCATAGGTGTGAGTGGGGTATTAAAGTCTCCCACTATTATTGTGTTATTGTTGATTTCCCCTTTCATACTTGTTAGCATTTGTCTTACATATTGTGGTGCTCCTATATTGGGTGCATATATATTTATAATTGTTATATCTTCTTCTTGGATTGTTCCTTTGATCATTATGTAGTGGCCTTCTTTGTCTCTTTTCACAGCCTTTGTTTTAAAGTCTATTTTATCTGATATGAGTATTGCCACTCCTGCTTTCTTTTGGTCTCTATTCGCGTGGTATATCTTTTTCCAGCCCTTCACTTTCAGTCTGTATGTGTCCCTTGTTTTGAGGTGGGTCTCTTGTAAGCAGCATATAGAGGGGTCTTGTTTTTGTATCCATTCGGCCAGTCTTTGTCTTTTTGGTTGGGGCGTTCAACCCATTTTACGTTTAAGGTAATTATTGATAAGTATGATCCCGTTGCCATTTACTTTATTGTTTTGGGTTCGGGTTTATACACCCTTTCGTGTTTCCTGTCTAGAGGATATCCTTTAGAATTTGTTGGAGAGCTGGTTTGGTGGTGCTGAATTCTCTCAGCTTTTGCTTGTCTGTAAAGCTTTTGATTTCTCCTTCGTATTTGAATGAGATCCTTGCTGGGTACAGTAATCTGGGCTGTACATTATTGTCTTTCATCACTTTAAGTATGTCTTGCCATTCCCTCCTGGCCTGAAGAGTTTCTATTGACAGATCAGCTGTTATCCTTATGGGAATCCCCTTGTGTGTTATTTGTTGTTTTTCCCTTGCTGCTTTTAATATTTGTTCTTTGTGTTTGATCTTTGTTAATTTGATTAATATGTGTCTTGGGGTGTTTCGCCTTGGGTTTATCCTATTTGGGACTCTCTGTGTTTCTTGGACTTGGGTGATTATTTCCTTCCCCATTTTAGGGAAGTTTTCAACTATTATCTCCTCAAGGATTTTCTCATGATCTTTCTTTCTGTCTTCTTCTTCTGGGACTCCTATAATTCGAATGTTGGAGCGTTTCATATTGTCCTGGAGGTCTCTGAGATTGTCCTCATTTCTTTTAATTTGTTTTTCTTGTTTCCTCTCTGATTCATTTATTTCTACCATTCTATCTTCTATTTCACTAATCCTATCTTCTGCCTCCGTTATTCTACTATTTGTTGCCTCCAGAGAGTTTCTGATCTCATTTATTGTTATTCATTATATTTTGACTCTTTTTTATTTCTTCTAGGTCCTTGTTAAACCTTTCTTGCATCTTCTCAATCCTTGTCTCTAGGCTATTTATCTGTGTTTCCATTTTGATTTCAAGATTTTGGATCATTTTCACTATCAATATTCGGAATTCCTTCTCCGGTAGATTCCCTACTTCTTCCTCTTTTGTTTGGTTTGGTGGGCAACTCTCCTGTTCCTTTACCTGCTGAGTATTCCTCTGTCTCTTCATCTTGGTTATATTGCTGCGTTTGGGGTGGCCTTTTTATATTCTGATAATTTGTGGAGTTCTCTTTATTATGGAGCTTCCTCACTTTGGGTGGGGTTCTATCAGTGGCTTGTCAAGGTTTCCTGGTTAGGGAGGCTTGTGTTGGAGTTTTGGTGGGTGGAGCTGGGTTTCTTCTCTCTGGAGTGCAGTGGAGTGACCCGTAATGGGTTATGAGACATCAAAGGTTTTGGGATAATTTTGAGCTGCCTGTATATTGAGGCTCAGGGGAGTGTTCCTGTGTTAGCACCACAGTTTAAAAGCATCAATTTTTCAGTGCTCAGCCCCTTTGGAAATGAACTGAGATCAATCTATCGTTTTTGAGGTTGCACCCAAGTACTGCATTTTGAACTTCTTTATTGACTCCGAGGGCTACTCCATTTCTTCTAAGGGATTCCTGCCGACAGTAGTAGGTACAATGGTCATCTGAATTTAATCTGGCCATTCCCATCCATTGATTCCTAAGATGTCAGTGTTCACTCTTGCCATCTCCTGCTTGACCACATCCAACTTACCTTGATTCATGGACCTCATATTCCAGGTTCCTGTGCTATACTGTTCTTACAGCATCATCGGACTTCATTTTCACCCCCAGCTACATCCACAACTAAGTGTCATTTCTGCTTTGGCCCAGCCACTTCTTTCTTTCTGGAGCAGTTAGTAATTGCCCTCTACTGATCCCCAAAAGTGTATTGGACACCTTCTGATCTGGAGGGCTCATCCTCCGGTGCCATGTCTTTTGCCTTTTCATACTGTCCACGGGGTTCTCCAGGCAGGAATGCTGGAGTGGATTGCCATTTACTCCTCCAATGGACCACATTTTCTCAGAACTCTTCACTACATCAGTTTTGGGTGACCCTGAATGGCATGGCTCATAGCTTCATTGAGTTATACAAGCTCCTTCACCAGAAGGCTATGGTCCATGCAGGGGCTTTTATATATAACAGTGTATATATGCTAATCCAAACCTCTTAACTTATCCCTTCCCCTCTTTCCTCCTTAGTAATCATAAGCTTGTTTTCTATGTCTGTGGGTCTATTTCTGTTTTGTAAATAAGTTCAACTGTATCATCTTTTTAGATTCCATATACAAGCGACATCATATAATACTTGTCTTTCTCTGAATTACTTCACTTGGTATGACAATCTCTAGGTCTATCCATGTTGTGGCAAATGGCATTATTTCATTTTTCTGTGGCTGGATACATTTTGGAGGTAGAACTAACTTGGTGTGTGTAGTACTAGACGGAGAGTGAGAGAGGAGGAGAGGAAGATGGAATATTATCTTCAGATGAACCAGAAGGACGGGTTTGCCATCATCGAAGGACTGCTGTAACAGAGAGCAGGCTTCAGAGAGTGGACCGTGGCCCTTAGTTTTGACTGTTTTAGATTTGAGGTATCTATGTGCCCATCAAATGAGCACACACAGTGATTAGTTGACATGGGAGCAAGAAGTAGAGGAGGAGATTACAGATTTCAGCTGGAAATGAGATACTGACAGCACCTTGAAGTCTCTGTGGGGCTTCCCTGGTGGCGCCAACGGTAAAGAATCCGTCTGTGCTGCAGAAGGCCTGGGTTCAATCCCTGGGGCGGGAAGGTCCCCTGGAGAAAGGAATGGCTACCCACTCCAATGTTTTTGCCCTGAGACATCACTGGATGGATGGCTATCGTCCATGGGGTCACAGTCAGACACATCTGAGTGACTAACACTTTGAAATCTATATAGACAACTTATCCCCCTCTCTCACCTCCAGATACTGAAGCCACTCTTCCATGAACTGGAATTGAAAACACTTTTGTGTAGAGAAGACCTCTCTTCATGAGAGAGCACTTTGTTACCTTTCACTCTTTTGAGGATCTCCAGCGGCCTAGGAGTTTACTACTACTACTACTAAGTCACTTCAGTCGTGTCCGACTCTGTGCGACCCCATAGGCGGCAGCCCACCAGGTTCTGCCGTCCCTGGGATTCTCCAGGCAAGAACATTGGAGTGGGGTGCCATTGCCGTCTCCGAGGAGTTTACTTAAAAGCAAAAGAAACTGGATTCTCAGTGAAATACCTGTGGTCAAGTTTTGTTTCCACTGAGTCTCAACTCGTAGTGTTCATTCAGTTTAAACATTGACAGGGTGTTTCAGGTAAGAGGAAAGGACAAGGTCAAATGTTAGTAATGATGTCACAAATGTGTAACTTCCCAAAATCTGCATCTCATTTTTTAGGTCAACTTGTAAAGTGCTAACAGAATTACAAGGTAACTAAACACCTCCGCAGGGGGAACACAGGAAAAAGAGAGAGGAGAAAGGGAACTCTTCCCTGGCTCATTCGTCTATAATAAAGATCTGTTATTTCATATATGTCTCCAAAAAACAATAAGACATTTTTCAGACAATCTGAGTCTGTTCAGTTCAGTTCAGTTCAGTCATTCAGTCGTGTCTGACTCTTCGAGACCCTGTGGACTGCAGCACGCCAGGCTTCCTGTCCATCACCAACTCCCAGAGCTCACTCAAACTCATGTCCATTGAGTTGGTGATGCTATCCAGCCATCTCATCCTCTGTCATCCCCTTCTCCTCCTGCCTTTAATCTTTCCCAGCATCAGGGTCTTTTCCAATGAAAAGCTCTTCGCATTTTCCCTTGTTTTGTTTCACAGACTAATGTAAGAATTAATAATATCTAATGTAAGAATTAATAATATCTAAATGCATCAAATGAAAACAGCAGTCTCTTTGTAGTCCTATTTCACTCAAAAATAGAAATTCATAATATTTTGTAATAATCTATAAAGGAACGGAGTATAAAAAGGAAATATCTGTGCATCACTGAATCATTTTGCTGCACAGTTGAAAGGAACACAACATTGTAAACCAACTATATTTCAATAAAAATTTAAAACTCATGATTCCCAGCAACAAAAAGGTGAATGATACATTAAAAAATAGGAATGAATCATTATCCTAGGCAGTCCATCCATAGAAGAAACTGTAGGTTTTGTTGATTCAACCTTTTGACAAAAAGGTATGATTGCTAATTCAGTTCAGTTCAGTCGCTCAGTTGTGTCTGACTCTTTGCGACCCCATGAATCGCAGCATGCCAGGCCTCCCTGTCCATCACCAACTCCCAGAGTTCACACAGACTCACATCCATCGAGTCCGTGATGCCATCCAGCCATCTCATCCTGGGTCATCCCCTTCTCCTCCTGCCTCAATCCCTCCCAGCATCAGAGTCTTTTCCAATGAGTCAACTCTTCACATTCAGCTTCAGCATCATTCCTTCCAAAGAAATCCCAGGGCCGATCTCCTTCAGAATGGACTGGTTGGATCTCCTTGCAGTCCAAGGGACTCTCAAGAGTCTTCTCCAACACCACAGGTCAAAAGCATCAATTCTTCAGTGCTCAGCCTTCTTCACAGTCCAACTCTCACATCCATACATGATCACAGGAAAAACTATAGCCCTGACTAGATGGACCTTAGTCGGCAAAGTAATGTTTCTGCTTTTGAATATACTATCTAGGTTGGTCATAACTTTTCTTCCAAGGGGTAAGCATCTTTTAATTTCATGGCTGCAGTCACCATCTGCAGTGATTTTGGAGCCCAGAAAAATAAAGTCTGACACTGTTTCTACTGTTTCCCCATCTATTTCCCATGAAGTGATGGGACCAGATGCCATGATCTTCGTTTTCTGAATGTTGAGCTTTAGGCCAACTTTTTCGCTCTCCTCTTTCACTTTCATCAAGAGGCTTTTTAGCTCCTCTTCACTTTCTGCCATAAGGGTGGTTTCATCTGCATATCTGAGGTTCTTGATATTTCTCCTGGCAATCTTGATTCCAGCTTGTGTTTCTTCCAGTCCAGCGTTTCTCATAATGTACTCTGCATAGAAGTTAAATAAGCAGGGTGACAATATACAGCCTTGACGTACTCCTTTTCCTATTTGATTTCTAATTAAATCCATGTTATTCTATACTTCCATACTCTACGCGTTTTTGTTTTTTTAATAATGCTGTACTCTAAAAGTTAAAATATCTTTCATCCTTCTCTAACTTAGTGTTCTATATTTTATAAAGTAACACAAAGCCAATGAAATTCAAGGAAGAAAAAGAGTCTTTGTGGGGTACACAAATGACAGATCAAATGTTTCTTTAATCAGATATTTATCTTAAATACTTTATGAAATCAATAAATATTTTACCATGAAAACGTCTATCATTACTCCAGTACTACTCTGAAAATGCTGCTGTCTTAAGAAATAAGAGTTGACTCAGAGAAATAAGAGCTCCTCTTCCTGCACAGCACACATATCACAACAGAGAACTGACTTGTGGCTGCAAAGCAGGGTGGAGGAGAGGAGGGCTGGGAGGGTTAGGGGAGCCGACGCAGACTGTTCTATGCGGGATGGACAAACAGGTCCTGCTGTGCGGCACAGGGGACCACACTCCATATGCTGTGACACACCATAACCAGAAAAATATAGAAAAGAAAGTACATACACAGAAAACTGAATCACTCCACTGTACAGCAGAAATTAGCACATCGTAAATCAAAAGTCTTTTAACAAAAATATCGTTATAGTCATAGCTAAGAGGAATGCTGACTCTGAGCAATTGATTTAAAAACATTTACTTCTCAATGTCTTTTTAAACCATGAAGAGAGCTAGTGTTACTTAAAATAAATTCAAATTTTAAGATAAATATTCCCAAGCCCAAGCCAAAACATAAAAGAAAAAAAAATCTAACTTAGGAAACCATTTTCAAATCAACAAAATTAGACTTGCAAACACTCTAGTAAAACGTATGCTAGACTGTTTTTACAGCAGCATTGAATATTCATTGAATATGATTTTAATTTCTACCATAACTGCATTAAGAATGAGAAAATGTTAATACAAAAATAAGGAAAAATAGATTATGAGCTACTCTTTGGAATGAAGAGGGCAAAAGCACAATGATAAGAACAATACAGTAGAAATTACACAGCAGATTCTGAGTGCTATTTTGGGGGCATCTTTTGTGTGAGGGAGCAGGCTGAGGCAAAGATAGCCGGGACACCTCCATGAGACCAGATGTAAATGATCAAACCACGGACAAAAGCCTTGAAGGCGAGTGCTTTTCCCTTCCTGGGATGGTCTGTGCTGGCCTTCCAGGTGTAATATTATGTGCGCTGATGAGCTGATCAGCAGAACAGAACATCTACCCAGCTGTAATCAAGAGTGATTGATGGTTGGGACAAAAAAGTTGATTATCATGACAAGTTCACTGATGCAGAGAAAATAAGCCTCTGCTTGGGAAATGGATAAAACCTGTTCAGAGACTACCTCCTGAAACCTTATTATATAGAATCTAAGAGAAGGCTTAAAGTCGTACAGAGGAGCCTGATGTCCCAATAAACCTGATAAGAATAAATCTGCCACACGTCAATCTTCAGAGAGTGCTAGGTACAGGATTTAAAAGTACATGTAGGCCCAGCAAAATGGAAACCACACGCTCTCAGTGCTATGCGTGTGATTCTTAAAAGTTCTCTCTCCATGTCTCAAATTATCAGAGACTCGCACGTGGACACAGAACATTAAACTTTCACAGCAGAGCACATCTCCACGTGTCCTCCACTGTTCCTCCGCACAAGGAATGCGCTCCCCAAAGGACTGCAACCTTTACTACCATCAGATTCAATTTGTATCAAAACTGAGATATGGATGAGGACAGCAGATCCCAGAGGCAGTGTTTTGCGTTGAAAATGAGATTTGGCAGGCTTGGGAAAGGTGCATCCAGGCCAGAACACAGGGTGCACGTACAGGTTTATGAGACAGCGGCTGGGTTATGCAGAGATCCACAGGTTGTGGAGACGGGCATCCCTCTTTTCAAGTTCTGGTTCTACCACCATATTCTAGCAATGCAACCCAAAATGCGTGCAGTTTATAGCATGCTCGGTACAAAGTCATTCTCCATCAATTCATGATACAACCAAACAGCCGCTCCTCAACTAGTCATCCTAAAATACTCAGTGGGAGGAAGGTAGCTTCATCTCATCTCTAGAGAGATCTTGGGTCATGGGGACATGCAAGAAAGGTATGTTTCATCACAATTACTGTAGTTAATTAGGGCTTCCCAGGTGGTGCTAGTGGTAAAGAACCTACCTCCCAGTGCAGGAAAGGTGAGAGATGTAGGTTCAATCCCTGGTCAGGAAGATCCCCTGGAGAGGGGCACAGGCAAGCCACTCTAGTATTCTTGCCTGGAAAATCCCATGGACAGAGGAACCTGGTGGGCTACAGCCCATGGGGTCCCCAAGGGCCAGACACAACCAAAGTGACTTAGCATTCACACACACTATAGTTAATACAGAGAACAGGACTCAGCAGAACAGACAATAACAAACGCAACTATAAGGAAGGAAAAGTCCATACAACCCCAAATAACTTAAGAACAGTTTTATGAATTACCTCTCTTCCCGGCACCTCTGCCCCATGCGGTTCTAAGTTTCCAGGGCTATGGTGAGACTGATAATATATGAAATGCTGAAATAACTTACAGTGAGTATAATGAAAAAGCACAAGGAGCCTAATAAACTGTGAGTACAATAAACGGAAATGGTTGAACAAATTTGATGTTTCAAATTTTGAGACTTTCTATTATTAGCAACCATTAATGCAGCTGCTACTTTTGGTTTCTACAAGCTCATTAGTGCCTAGTGATATTATGAGAAAAGCATATGGTGGTAGAAAGAGATACAAAGCAACTGAGGATGTTTATAGAAGACATGCACAGTAGCAGGTTCTGGGCCACAGGGCGACACCAAGCATCTCACTCCATGGCTAACAAAGACTTCATGAGTCAGAAAGTGAGGAGGTGGCTGGTCTGCTCTGAAATCTTCAGGGTGTAATCATAAAGTTAAAATTGGGGAATTTGGACTACACTGATTTCTTTGCAAATAACCGAAAATTCAGAGGTTGTTACAAGGCAAGCTTTCCTCATCACAAGAACCAGCTTCAGGGCTGTTCTCAAATCTAATTCCACTTATTCATTTCTTTTTCAGGTCACGTGAATTTCCATTACTCAAGTTTCAGGGAACCAGTTGCTTAGGATACGAATCCTGCTTTATAGGCAGGCAATAGGAAAAGGCAACCTAAAATTCCATTTTTTATCAAAATGCAGCAATTATTCTAAATGTTCTTAGTGAAGCTGCAACAGGCACTGTCTTGGAAAATCCTGTTTCAATGTTCATTTTCTTGAGATGGCAATAAAGAAAAAAGTTTCTGGTCTTGAGTACTTCGGCCATTTATTTATTCAATATTTATTGAGTGATACTTAAGACTCGTCAAGCTCTCCCAACATTAATAGGCTGCCTGCCTCATCTTTAGGGACAAAGAAAGCATTTTAGCATATTTAATCGGAATCATACCTCTTGCTCACCACGTTCAACCCTCCCCATGACATTCTGTCCTTCAATGGTTTACGCATGCCTAACTCTCTTCTCAAACTGCGTTCAATACGTGGCATTCGATGAAACAGACGTGCATAGATTCTCTATTGCCCCCACCCTTCAAAACTCAGTACAGTAGTGTTGCTTGCCCTTGAGGCAATTCTCAGTTTTGAAATATGTTCCTAGGTTCTAGCGATCTGTACTGCTGGCAATCTTACCACTGACATTAACCTTGATTAACTTCTTCGTTATTTGTGGAGCTGAAGTGACTGATTGTCTTAGCTGAAAACTTTCAGCTGACACCAATGCAAGTCTCAAAATAAATTTTCTTTAGTGAAGGTCCCTTGATGAGAGAAGTAAAACACTGTGCTGGGACCTAGGAGCCTGGCTTTCAAGTCCAGCAGGTTTCAGCAGCTTAGAGACCTCGAAAAACTCACCATCTTAGCCTTTGGTTTTCCATCCATACAATCTATAAAACAGACAGAATGCTTTCTTAGACATCTCTTAAGTCTTAACTAGTCTCTGAGAGACTCAGAGTATTCCACAGAAATATGAAAATCTCTGTGATTAGTTGGAGAAGGAAATGGTAACCCACTCCAGTATTCTTGCCTGGAGAATCCCATGGACAGAGAAGGCTGGTAGGCTACAGTCCACGGGGTCGCAAAGAGCTGGACACGACTGAGCGACTTCACCACCTCACCTGTGGTAGGTGGAGGCTATGTACACATCTGCTTGTCACATCTAAAATCAACTTTCTCTTTCTAGACTTTCAAAATCAAATTTTCCGTGTCTAGGACAATTCGATACAAAAGTGAATCTTAGTATTTGTTTTTCCTTGTTTATCAAGAAAAGAAGCCCAGAGAAATACGGACTCTTCTGGGAATTTCTCTTTTTTCTTAGTCCCTTACCCTTCATTCCATCTGCAGGTGAAAGTCTAGAATGTTCAAGTTGACTCAGAGTCCTGAAAGGTCCCAATACTGAAGTTTTATTTTAAAAGCCTGCCAGAGAAACACACCGCCTCTTCAGTAGATTCCCCTACTCTCAGCTGGCTCGCTGGCTCCGGAAGTCTAGAACAGCCAGGCCCAGTATTGCTTGTTCAGTCTTTCTGTTCAAGGTTTGTTTCCTGAGGAGTCCGGGCAGGGCCCTGGGCTCTATGCAAGACGCAGAATGAAGCGAGCACTCTCTGAGGACCCGCTCCGAGGAGCTCCTCCCAAGGGCTGGCCTGGCGACTCCAGCCCACGGGCCCAGATGGAGTCCTCGGGCACAGACCCTGGACGGCCCTGTCCTAGAACCACATCTGAAGAAGCAAAGCGCCCAGTGGGAGAGCCCGACGCACAGGCCAGAGCTCTCAATAGCTCTGCGAGTCCCGGAGACAAAGAGCACACGCCTATGAAATAGATGCTTCAAAGCTGCCTGAAAGTTAAATTTATAACTGGGTTCCTCTGAAGATCCTTTGGGGCACAGCAGCAGCAGCAACAGACTTAAAGAGGTTGAGAGTTGTTTTTTGTTTTTTTTTTTTTTTTTTGTTTTTTTTTTTTATAAAAGTGGCTGTGCCAAGGACGTATGATACCTGCTGGTTTTAAAGGCGAAAGGTAAAGATTGACCTGGAGCAGGCATCTCCAATGTTAACACTAAGATACACAAAGACGCTTTCAACAGGGTCAATCTCTGCAAGCACCTTTTTTTTTAAAGGAAGATATTTTCAAACTTCTATATTCCTTAAGAAGTACTTTAACATTTGAAGAGTGAAATAGCTGTAACTTACTTATTTATCCCATAAAATAAAAATGACCATTCCATTTCATTCACTATAGAGTTAATAATCCCATTGCCTACATGTTGCATTTTATATCCTTACAACATGGCTCTAAGAAATGGCTCATCATTTTAAATGAGATAATTGTGGAACAAAATTAACACAACCTATTAAAAGAAAACACATTTCAACAACGGTTGTCAAATTCCTGATTGAATATTTTTTCTACCAATTCACTCAGCTTCTCTGGATGCTGTGCGTCTTCAGTTTTCAGGTTACACAGGTTCCCCACGCGTAGATGTGTACTAACCTTTCTCCTGAGATATCAATAAAAGGCTGAAGTTTTAATGAAACAACAATAATATCACTCAACTTTCCTGGGCATCTCTGAGACTGAAGATATCGCCAGAAACAGGCATGGGATATTTAGAATATTGCAACTGAGACATGCTTTGGGATAAAACATGTAGCTTGAAAACCATAACAGGATAGTAGAGGCAAAAATTCTTTATAAACTGAAGTTTACTCATAAAGGAAATTTGGAAAATAAAGTAAAAGAATAGTTCTTTCACTCCACAACAAGCATTGGTTTTGGTTTTTCTCTCCATCTCAGCAGCATTTCCTTTAAATATCAGGACAGCACCCACCCCCATATTATTGATTTAAATATTTAAAAGATGTGTTCTAAGATCTTATGTTAAAGACAGTGTAATTACCTAAGTTTGGTCATTTGGTAAGAAAAAATATTCCTATTAGCATCTTCATCATTATGTTGCCACGTTTGATTATGGAAGTTTTCACAGAGATAGGAACTATATTCAAATTTATTGTCTGGTCTCACTACATTTCTGGGTTCTAAAAGGCAGAACAACGATTTCTAGTTTACAATACCATCAGAAAATGTATCAGTTATATAAGTGATGATCCCAAGGAGTCCCTTTGGAGGGGCTTGTGGTCTGTACGGAATGGCTTCTAAGGAGGTTGCTTTCCCTCTGGTTCATCAAGAGCCCCCTAAAGTCACTAGTGCTCGGCTGTCTCAAGTCGTAAAGGATTTGCTCCTGCCGTATTCTCGTTCAGGGGTCACGCTGACACTTGCATTTTCCTGGGGTTTATGACTGACTGTGTGAGTGAAGAGCAGTGGAGGGGCATCGGGAAGGCTCTGCAGACCTTGTGGGGAGCAGAGCCCATGGGGAGGACAGCCCAGCACAGCCACTGCCCCAGGTCATTCCACGGGGCAAGGAGCCCTGGACTCCCCCTCTGGGATGCTGGGCAGGGAACATAGAGGGCACTGGCCATACCATAGCTGTAGGGAGGCTGGCCCTCTGGACGGACCAGCCACACCATAGCTGTAGGGAGGCCGGCCCTCTGGGTGGACCAGCCACACCATCGCTGTAGGGGAGGCTGGCTCTCTGGGTGGACCAGCCACACCATCGCTGTAGGGAGGCTGGCCCTCTGGGTGGACCAGCCACACCATCGCTGTAGGGGAGGCTGGCTCTCTGGGTGGACCAGCCACACCATCGCTGTAGGGGAGGCTGGCCCTCTGGGTGGACCAGCCACACCATCGCTATAGGGGAGGCTGGCCCTCTGGACGGACCAGCCACACCATAGCTGTAGGGAGGCTGGCTCTCTGGGTGGACCAGCCACACCATCGCTGTAGGGAGGCTGGCCCTCTGGGTGGACTCACCGCCCTCTCTGGAGCAGGTGAGGCAGAAAAGGCCTGGACATGCACACCGGCCCGGCGTGGCCCGCCTCTGCCACAGGGCCTTGGATAAGCCTCCTCCGCACTTCACGCCTTGTTTCCACCTTGAAATTAGCAAGCTTCCCTCAGTCTCTAACACACCAGGAAGTGCTATTTGGGGGACATCCACCAGACTGACGCTTAGATACTACAAGTTTGTGATCCTCAGTTTCTGGGCCTCAGATCTTATTTTCCATGCTATAAACAGTCACTGAGTAATTAATCATTCCCTACCTCACTTAATAATCTTACAGCCACGCTGCCCTTGCTGTAAGTTTTCTTTCACAGGCACACTTACCAACTGGTCCAGGCCAACGGTAATTGACGCTTATTTTAAGATGCTGATGAAATAATTGGACAAATTAGAACCTTTCATTCTTTAATTAGAAGCCTTTTTGCATAACTCCATGTGTGTCCCACATAAATGTCAAAAAGAGTTTCATTTTTTCCCCAAAGTGAATGCCTGCACCAGGAGAAGGTAATCTGATTTAAAATGCATACAATATAATGTGCTACTTAGAAAAATATCCATAGAGCAAGAAATGGAAAATGTACTGGGAACATGTATGGCATAACACCAAACTGCAGGCTTTATAATACGAAGGGTTAAAGAAATAAATAAAAGCTTAGAGGGAAAGGAAATTGAATTTTCATGATGTAGAGATGAAAAGAACTACAAGCTATTATTTTCATTGGAAGAGGAAGAAGCTTTGAAATGTAAAAAGGTTCATAAGGCAAAAATACTTTCCTACGTGACAGAGGATTCAACCAAGCATACAAGTGAATTACAGCGTCACTTTTCCAGATTCTAGGTTTAAGAATGGAGACAGGAAGATAAATGCTCGATATACGTGGAAAGAGCAAACAAGTAGTTTTATTGGGATTTAAAGCTTTTGAAGAATAAAATGATCTATATGCACATATATATGTATTTTCTCTTTATTTAGAGACATTTATATATGAATGAATGGATCATAAATCCAATTTATCTTGGCATTCAGTATTAAAAATTTCACAAAATTGGTATTTATAGATATGACCAGTCAATGAATAAACAAATCTTATATTTTCAGCACATTAGTTCCCCTTTATCGACATCACAATGCCATAGAGACATTTTTAAGGTTTCTAAAGGAGTTTCCACTCCTATATTTCAATTTTGCAGTAATTATATTTTGCTTGTAAATCATAGTTAATAGGTTGCTATGTGATTTATAAACTCAATAATATTGGAACTTCCTACTTTAAAAAAAAAACCACACAACTACCATTTAAAAAATCTGCACAGCATAGTATACTTAGTCAAGGTTCAAGAAGGAAAAATGTGAGGGCATGAATGCATGTGTCCAGTTTGCACAGATCAAAGAACTGGCCTGGGTAAATATATGACAAATTCAGGTGGTCATGCCATTCAGCTAGAAGCTAAATCAAACATCCGCATGAGTATCTATTGGAGGTGTGATACCTATATTGAAGTCCTAATCCCTGGAAATGATGGATATGTTACATTATATGACAAAGAGGGTGAAGTCAGCAGATGAAAGCAGGTTGCTAAAGCGCTAAATTTAAACTAGAAAAGTTATCCTGGATTATCCAGGTGGGTCCACTGTGATCACAAAGGTCCTTAAATGTGGAAGAGGGAGGCAGAAGAGGGAGACTGAGTCCATACGAGATGAACTCATTCGGCCTTGCAGTCTCGAGGCTGGGAGCGGGTATCCCGCCAAGGAAAGAGAGCAGCTTCTAGAAAAGAAAGACGAGGAACTGAAACCTCCCCAGAGCCTCCGAAGGGCCATTACCCTGCTGACGCCCTGCCTGCAGCCCTGTGAGACCCACTCTGACTCTCAGCTCCACAACTTCGCGGTCACAGAGCGGAGCCGCCTTCAGACGCGGAACGCGTGGCATTCCGCGGCAGCAGCAAGAAAGATGCGCACAGCCCCCCTAACGAGCGGTCACCCTGCGCGGCTCAGCCATGACTGGCAGCGGTACCCGCCCCGCCTCCAACACCGCGGAGCTTTTCCCTTCAGCGGAATCTGATAGCACCGTTGTGGAGTGAGAACCGATCTCCCTGAAATATACATCCTGGTCCCTACATCACCTTGAAAATTCATTAGCAAATGAACACAAATACAGTTTTTTTTAATCCTCTCTTATGATGGAAATAAAATAAGTTTACGTTTTAGATAAGAAGTACGCAAATCTTTATTTTTATTATGTTCCTTATGTTAATAATCATAATACAGTGTTTCCTAAAGCATATCTGAAAGCATTTCTAGTTTTTTAAAATCTGACTTTGATATCCATCTGGAAGGTTAGTAGAAACACTTGCTGCTGCTGCTGCCGAGTCGCTTCAGTCGTGTCCGACTCTGTGCGACCCCATGGACGGCAGCCCACCAGGCTCCGCCGTCCCTGGGATTCTCCAGGCAAGAACGCTGGAGTGGGTTGCCATTGCCTTCTCCAATGCATGAAAGGGAAAACTGAAAGTGAAGTCACTCAGTCATGTCAGACTCTTCTCGACCCCAAGGACTGCAGCCTACCAGGCTCCTCTGCCCATGGGATGTTCCAGGCAAGAACTCTGGAGTGGGTTGCCATTGCCTTCTCCGAGTAGAAACACTTAAAAAGATATAAAAAGAAAAAAAGGACCAACTATCATGAAGTGGTGAGTCACCCATTACTGAAGATAGCCAACCCAGAGACTTAGCCTTGATCTAGCCAGTGGTTTCTTTTCATTTAGCGGGAGATTGGGTTCAATAAGCTTGAAGTCTTTTGCTAAGACTTCGTTTACAGTAAGTTTCCTTAACATGGACAAAAACATTAACAATGAAACTGTTGGCAGAAAGGTTGATACTTGAAGGAGCCTCGGCAGCTGTAAAGAGTGGAAATGTGGCTCCTGAAAGACTTCCTCAGCATCATCCAACCAGTTCCAAAGTGAAATTTCAGAATAAAGGAGGATACACTTAACAATTATGGAAATATACAACTGTTTGCTGAGTATTTTTAAATGATCAAGACTGCACTACTGAGTTCAGAACTCTTGTTTGTGTGCCAGGGAAGCTTCTTTTATACCACCTGGAAGAGAATATTACATAATACTAATCACTTGAAATATTTGTAAGTCAAGCTATAGTAATTTTCTTAAAGTTCAAATCAAGGTGCTAATTATTAAAAAAATAAACACTGAAACAAACGAAAAGAAGCAAACGGCATCCTTTCAAATAAACCGCTGCATGCTTACTGTGCTCTTAGCATTGACAGTAGCCCATTCGAGCGCTAGGCTGGCAGCCTCCTCTCCGCTTTTGTAAGTCAGCAGAGGACATGTTATAGAACTATCTGGTGATTGTACCAGTTTAAGGATGCGATCATAAGACAGTAGCAAACTTTATACAAAATGAAATGTCCTCACAGCAGGAAAGAGCCCCTCTGGGACACACCTGTTTCCTCCGCCTGATCATCCGTGGGCTGCCTTCCTCATCGCCTAAGGGGCCTACTTGCCGAGGGCGGTTAGATGCGGGGAGGCCTAACGTTCTCTAGAACCCAGATTTGTTTGGTCATCTCCATAGAGCACATCAATTTAGGGCCAGCTCAGGGCACCCTAGAGGGGTCACACTGATAGGCTGGGGTCCTCAGTGTGCCAAGCACACCCACAAATGCTCAATTTTTGTTCCTTCCAAACCAGCGTTCCTTTTCTGTTATCTCAGGACCAACTCCACACCAGGGCAGGTTGAGGAGGAGTGGCAGTATTTTCCATATGGACTGCTATGGCCTTGAACTATCACCTGGGACCTACCTTATTTCAGAGATGGTATTTATTGAAAATCTCGTTAGTCCTAAATTCAGACTGTTCCCCAAAAGCAAGTGTGTTATCTACATTTAGCATTCCTGGGAGACTAAGAATTAGCATTAAACCACAAGTGCAGTTTGCTTCATGATACAGTAAACTCCGAAATCAAAGCACATAAGGAGTTAAAATGTTATCACTGGACTCTGACTTGCTCAGTCACTGGAGAAAAATGATTCAGAAATCTCTTCTGCAAGTTTAGAACAGCAAACTGCATTTTTTCAGTGAATACTAAGCGGTAAACTTACATCAGAATTAAATCTCAACTGGCAAATGGTGCACGAAATGATCTGCTTTCTTCGATGAGGAAGAGGAACCCCGAAAGTATGATTTATCACAGCTTTCTGAATCGGGTCCATCTGTAATGACAAAAAAAATACAACAAACAGAAATAAAGCTTGTCAGTTCCATTGGAATGTTGCCTGTTTCATTAAAGAACCAATCTGGACAGCTTCAATCTACTGCCTGCACTAGAAAGAACATTTTTATTCTAAGAAACGGCATTTCTACTTTCTTAGAAAATAGACAACAAGCCAGAAGCACAGTGTGATAAAGAAATGATAAATGTACCCATTAGAGTTTGCATACTAACCGCTTCTCCCATTTAGGATCCACAATTGTCCCAGTGTGATAACCCTCCTATATAATTAAAGATTTATCAAAACTCAAGTTATCGTGACTGTGTGAAATCTCACACAGCAGTGAGTCTGTACCATTGCCTCAAACGGACTTCAAAATAGACAAGCGGCCGTGAAAATAACTTGAGCCTCTTTACGTATAATTAACCTTCTGCTACGTTTGGTATCTTTTCTGCCTTAGGAATCTAGCACGGGCTTCCCCTGCTCTCTGAAAGGAGAAGCCACTACCTTAGGACCCATCTTGCGGAAGGCTGCCAAAAGCAAACGGAGATAAAAAGCACAGAGGCCCAGAGACACAGTGCAAAGCCTTGGCGGCTGGTGGCTGGGACGCAGAGCATACTTCCCTGGGGAAAGAGCTGGCAACCCCGACCTTGCTGATCACGGTTCCTGCCGCCTCTACAAGGGCTGTTGCAAAAACAAAGGCTGGGCGCCGTTTCCACCATTTGTCCTTTTTTTTTTTTTTGCAAATCCTCTTCGGATTTGCTCTGTTTAGTGAAAGCAGGTACTAATGTAGGTCTTTGGTCAAATCGAAGTAGAAAACAAACTTTGAAAAAGCAAGGGTTGCTTCCACACAAATTCTGCCTTCCAAGAATTCAAACATGTGGAACTGCGGGTTCTTTCCACGATCACTGACTGATCCCCTAACACATGGTGCTCTCCTATGGGCTCACGACTCACAGGTCAGAGAGTTTGGGCCGGATGTCAGTTCTCTCTGCATCCCACTCCCAGGACAGGATATGGGGCATCCAAAGCATGATGCTGGCAAAACAATGCTGGTAAAATGGAATGTCACCAAGGTTCGTTCCAGGGTTCTCATTCACGGTTCCCAAACGATAGTTAGAATCAAATTTTGATTGTCTTCTTAATACACGCACAGCCTCTGTGCTCTTATGCATTATCTCTTAAGCTTGTGATGAAGTTTAGTCATAATAATTCTTGAAATCACTTAGTGCAGTACAGTGCCAGGCACATTAAAAGTCAATAAATCTGGGCTATTACCTTTTCTGTTTTGTGTACACGTATGTGATGATTAGGGGTAACAGGAGCCTCGCATTCCTACAGTCTTGGTTGGCACTTTCTATCTCTCACATGTCCAAAAAATCATTTCAAAATGATTTCAATGTCCTACACCAGCCACTGATTCTGTTCAATACTTGCAGACTTTGGAACTCTTAACTCTCATCCGATACGAAGTTCTTCTGAGAGTCTTCCCCATGGACCGAATCAGTTCAGACAAGATTTGACATACACAAAAGCTAAGCATATGTCTGAAATAACGCTCTGAGCACTTCGGTGATACATTATAGTTCACCAATTAGCCTAAATCAGTCGCTGATAAATCCTACCTCCTTTTGTGTGTTTCAAATCATCAGAACCCATTAACTCATAGACTCTTTCCACCAGTAGGTAGGATAAAGGTTTTCTCTATTCACAACTTCTACAATGTTGTCTAGACACTCATAATGCACTATTCTAAATAATAATAAAATAATAGCATCAACAAAAAATGACAGCACTCAGCATTTGTTAAGTGCCTCTCTGTGCTAAGTACTAGGCTAGATGGTTTCTCTATTAAACAGCTGTGACCAAGAAGAGCTCATGGGTTCTCATTTGTAGCTTTCATCACCACTTTACATTTTTCCTGATGTTCATCCCAGATTTTGGATGAAGCTCAGCTGCCCCACAATTTTTCTGGTCACTTCCAGGAATTAACAGATTCTAGGATCCCCTCCCCCACTAGTGAATTATACCATACTTTTTTTTCAGCCAGTTTTTGATTTTAATTTAAATACAATAAAGCTCACAAGTGTTAAATTTACAGTTTGGTGAGATTTGACAAATAGATACAGTCTTAATAATTACCTCATAGAACACTTCCATTACCCATGAAGTTCCCTCGTGAGGTCACTTCCTGCCTCCCACCCCACCCGGTGAAATCACTGCTCTGCTTTCTGTAACTGTATTTTTCCCTTTCCTCAAGGTTCATACGAATGGAATCATACACTATACCACCTTCCGTGTCTGGCATCTTTCATTCAGCATGATGTTTTTAAGACCCACCCATGTCGTTGCACGCATTGGTAACATTACTTTTTACTGCTGGGTAGTAGCCCTTTGTATGGGTGAACCCGTGCGCTTCCCTGGTGGCTCAGACTTGAAAGAATCTGCCTGCCATGCCGGAGACCCAAGTTCAGTCCCTGGGTCTGGTAGATTCCCCTGGAGAAGGAAATGACAACCCACTCCAGTATTCCTGCCTGGAGAATCCCATGGACAGGGGAGCCTGGCGGCTACAGTCAATAGGGTCACAAAGGGCTGGACACGACTGAGCAACTGACATTTTCACTTTCACCCTAACGTGATTATCCATGTGTTAGCTGATGAATGTTTGAATTGTTTCCAGTTAATTCTATACGTTTTTCAAATCTTAATACATGACCTAAGCTCATTTCTAAATTCAGTTCTGCGTCTGAATCCAAACATTAAAAATGAACATAAAGTTGTCATTTACTTTTCTTAGTTTGAACCTCAAGTGCTCGTGAGAAAGGTCATAGGGCATGGCACAGGATTCTTCGCTACCCACACTGCCCTGTCTCCCACCCCAGTTAAATCAAACTTTCCTCAGCCCCGCCTCACCCCTATGTCCTCAGAACCGAAATGGACCTCGAGCAGAACCCGAGAGCCGGCAGCCACAGGGCTGCGTGCAGGAAGCTGCAGAGCCCGCCTCCCGCCTCCCGGGTCCCCGTGACAGCGCGTCCAGATGCCGCCGCAGGGCTCCATGACATCGCAGAGAGCACGGGGGGTGGGGCTTGCTCTTTGGCCAACAACAAAGGAAAACAAAAACGCTGAAAGAGGCGCTAATTCAGAGGCATCTGTCCCCCCATTTCTACTGCATCTGTCCCATCTGCACAAACAGGATCCATCTCTCTCCGGGATCGGGTGAATTACACCTGTACTCTACTCAGGAATCCTGAGCCCCTTTATAACAACAGCGCGAAGGCAAAAGGGACAGCATGTCCATACTGAAGATGCTCTCTGAAAATACATAGCTTTGAGTTGATCACACTTCGGGAGTCGCTATTTATTTTTGTCTTTCAGTAATGTTGGTCACTTCCACTGACTGCATTCAATCCAAATCGGTGTGGGAGGTATTTTAGAAGCAGACACTTTAGGCAAATGTGGCATATTCTCTAGATTTAATTCTTTTTGTTTTTAACTGAATATTGTTCTGATCACTACAGCTAAAAAATCAAACTTTAAAATGCAAAGTATTGTGTTCTTCAAAGGCAATCTTATTTTCCAGTATACATTTTTTAATTGACTATCCTTTAATGATGAAGTAACAGCTACAGTCACGCCACTACCCGTAATTCTCCATTATTATTTCAGGGACCGAGTGCAACAAAACGACAAAAGGTTAACGCTTTCAATAACGGACGCAAGTCAGTCGCCTCTTTAATAGACACAGCTACAAACGTATGGAAAGCCGTTTACAACAAGGGATTAACAAGGGCTACATCTAAGCAATTTCTGCTGTTAAACAGGTAATTAAGCGATACCACATGGTCTATATTGGAGAAGGAAATGGCAACCCGCTCCAGTCTTCTTGCCTGGAGAACCCCATGGACAGAGGAGCCTGGCAGGCTACCGTCCATGGGGTCACCAAGAGTTGGACGCGACTGAGCGACTAAGCGCAGTACTTGGTGAATAACTAAAAATGGCACCTGCTGTCACTCGGGGGACACGCACAGCCACTTTGTTCATTTCGCCCAAACACGGCATCATTTAGCATTGAGAACCCCATGGACAGCGGGGTCTGGCGGGCTACAGTCCGCGGGGTCGCAGAGTCAGGCGGACAGAGGGCTGCACACGTGCTGTGGGGGCAAACGCGGATGCGCTGGAATCAAACCCTGTGTCCCGAAGAAAGGCACGTGTGTCGGTCTCCTCCCTGCGAACCAACAGGTCCGAGCTGTCAAAATAATCTGCTTTCCTGTGTGTATGAGAATCATCGCTTGACATCTGTCTGCAAAAGCAGTCTCAAGAAACGCCAATGTGTGCAGGGAAGAAAAAAGGAGTTCTTGGGTTAAATAAGTTGTAGGGAACCTAGGTGCCACAGCCTGGGCATTCACAGCGCACATCTAACATTAAATCCTCTGAGATGTCCCACAGTACAAAATATCTGCTTTAAGTAATTAATTTCTAAAGTAATATAACCAAAGCTTTTGTCGTTTGTTTTTAAAGTTAGCATCTTTGTTCAATACATACAGTTTAAAAAATGTGATCAAGAAAATCGTTATATGAATATGAATAAAATGTAAGCTTTTGTGCAAAAATAGTCATTAAACTAAAAATGTAATACCCAGAAATCGCAGTCGGACATTTCACTGAACCCATGCAGCCCTGAGTTAAAAACTAAAAAGAAATGGTAAAAGCTACATGGTATTTTAAGACATAGTTATATAATACCTAAAGTGGGATATTTTGAAAGCTAACATTTTCCAAATACATTATCCAACACTCCCCAAACCAACACACCCAAGTGAAGAATGACACGCTAGCTATTGATATGCTCACCCCAACTCTAGAGTAAAATTCAATTTCAAACTCAGCCTAAGGCCTTATTTACAGCCAAATGAATATGTTTTCCTTCATTTCAGGTTTAAGGATCTTTGCGTTTCTGTCCCAGGCCTTGCTTTTCCCTCGCCTCCCTCGGGGCATTCTGCTAAATTGGTCTGTAGCTGAGCGGCCAGGGCCAGCCTCCGGTGAGCCGCTGAGGCCCCCTTCCCAATGCCCTTCCCTAGGTCGCTGCCGTGTCTTCAGGGAGGATGGATGGGGCTGAGCCTTGCCTTTATCTCTCCTGCTCTAGAGACCTCCTCCCTCTGTTCCTGTCAGTTTGTCTGTTCCTGTTAGCTTGGTTTTCAGATCAAAGAATAAGAATTTAAATGCCAGAGTGTTTAGAAGTCTAGAAATATAAAGGTCACCTCTTCCAGCTGGTATTTCTAGGGACAGTGACCTGTGACAATCAGGCTGAGGTCACACTTACTGGCACTCACGGTGTATCTGTGCTTGTGAGCATTGCTTCTAGCCTAGCAACCTCCCGAGGAGCTCTCATTGCCCGTTGCCTAATATCACAGAAGTAATAAGCAGCGCAACTTCCCACCCTGGCCCCCTCCATCCGGCATCACAGTACAGCTTTGTGATAATGGCGTCCTGGAATGTGTGACCCTGTAATGTAAAGCGGCATCACCGACTTGATGGACATGAGTTTGAGTAAAGCTCCGGGAGTTGGTAATGGACAGGCAGGCCTGGCGTGCTGCAGTCCATGGGGTCACAGAGAGTTGGACACGACTGAGCGATTGAACTGAACTGAATATTAAGTGACACACAGTTTATTCCATTGACTATGAACTAGTAAAATTTGTGTTTATATGACTCATGTGTGTGTGTGTGTTCGTTGCTTAGTAGTGTTTGACTCTCTGTGACCCCATGGACTGTAGCCTACCAGGCTCCTCTGTCCATGAGATTCTCCAGGCGAGAACACTGGCGTGGGTTGCCATTTCCTTCTCCATTATATGACTTACACATTATTAAAAATTAAAATAATTGCGTTTCTTCAACAAATTTTTCCATTTGAGAAAATTTGCAACTTTTGCCCTCTTTTAAAAACACACATAATTTCCATACCCAAAAGCGCATGCATTTTTTTTAATATAAATCTTAAATGTATTATTAGTTGCCTTTTTTCAAACATGTGCCTGCTGCCAGGCACCATTCCCATCAAGAACACCAAGGACTTCAGCATTCCCCCATTCTCTGAGGTTGAGGGACGGAGCGAATTTGACAGGAATGCTAATCACCCAAGGCCAAGACACAGCTCTGAGCAGGGCTGGAGGGAGGCTGCCCATGAAGCCTCCTGCTTTCTCTGCTTTTGCCCAACAGCAAAGGACATGTGTGAGTCCCTTCACAGACGGATTCATTCAACTAGAGGTAAGCGTTCTCCACTGAGCTCACTAATCAGGTCAAGCTCAAGTCTGCTAAATTGATATGTTTATGTAGGAAATACAACATATTCAAGACACAAGGGCACAACCGATTTTTCAATGCACTCAGCTTTCTTTTACCCTCAAGTCTTCTGCACATTCCTCTTCCTCTGCCTTGAAAACCCTTTCCCCACACCTTCTGCTTCATCTTCCTCTGACTAATGCCTACCTACTTCTCGGGACTCCAGACAGAACCCGTCTCTTCTCAGCTGACCTCCTTCAGAGAGGCCAGGTCCCCAGCTCATCCTTCATGCCACTGCACCGCCCCATCTGAAGGCTGCTCTTCTCTCGGGTCTCACCCAAAATGGGGAAAGTCAAGGCGGCCACCCCTCTGTGCTCTCTGCACCTGGGAATTAATGGAGTGGCTCCCACTTGGGCCAGGGCCCACCATATGACTGTTGAGTTGCTAAAACATAAACTGAATATTATTGAAGCCTGATATCAAAACTTAACGTCTGTCTTGGAATGGTGTTACCTGCAGCAGTGAGAAAACCTGGGTTCACAAGGGAACCTTACGCATGAGGGGTGAGGAGAGTTTATGAGAAGTGAAAGCATGTGGCTTAATGACCCCAGGGTACGACAGGGGTAGAGACGCTCAGAGCGGAGTCTGCAGCTGGCAGCCGCCGCACAGGACCTGCATGCATTCATTTATGAACGCATTTCTAGACACAGGGTCACTGAAGCACTAAAGCAGTGGTTCGCTGGTTCTCTTTCTACTTTACAGGCCGACATCAGACCATTTCCCCACCAGGGGTCTTCCCAGGCAAAGGCTAACAGACACACTGTTCTACTCAGCTCAGGAGAAGCCGATTTTGTTCAGAAAACCAGTGCTTGAACTTAAATGTGCCAAACCTTTTGGATGCTCTCCAAGTACTCGGGTCACGTCCAAATGGAAGAGACCTTTCAGTAGCTTTCTGCCACGGCTATTTTCCCGAATGTTCTCCGAGGAGACTAGTAACATGAAACAGAGAGTTCAAAGTAAAGCACGATGAGCTTGAAGGGGTCGTAAGAGATTATTTTTCTTGGCATCACTTATATGCTATGGAAAGTTGCATGCAGCCAATGTATCGTGGCACTGTTGTGGAATTCCCACAGGTAATTGCACTCTGAGATTTTTTTTTCTTTTTTTAATTAAAAAATTATTGACGTATTTGATTCATGATACTATTAGTTTCAGGTATAGAGCAAAGCGAGTCAGTTTTACACACACACATACATGTATTCTTATTAAGATTCTTTCTCATCATAGGTTATTATGAAATATTGAGTCTAATTCCCTGTGGCCGTAGAGTAGGCCTCTGCTGTTCATCTATTCTAGGTCTACCAGTGTGTATCTCTGTTCATCCCAAATTCATCAGTTTGTCCCTCCAGCCTCCTTCCCGTTGGGTAACAGCAAGTTTGTTCAGATTGTCTGTGGGTCTATTTCTGTTTTGCAGATCAGTTCATTATTGTATGTAACCCATATAATTTTACAGATTCTTTTGCTTTATAGATTATTATAAGATATTGAGTATAGTTCCTTGATTTTTAATTGAGTTTGTGGACATATTACTGACACATGTCTCGTCATGGAAGTTTAATCCTGTTCACCTTTAAAAACCATCTGTATGTGGTATTTTCAGGGAGTAGGGTAGGGGCTATGTGCCACCCATGTTCTCATTCCCCGTGGTTCTCATTTGTTTTCCTGGAACCCACTGAAGAGTAATATATATTTAAATTTTATTGACATATTTCCTGTATCAGTGAGAAAAGGTATACCAGGAGAGAAGGAAAAAATAAGAGGAAAAAAAGGAAGAAAAGAAAGTGATTTACTTCTATGGATGGTCATCCTTTTTCTGCAATGGGATATTTTTTTTCAGGCCAAAAGATTATTCATTTCAGTTCAGTCACTCAGTCGTGTCGAACTCTTTGTGACCCCATGAATCGCAGCACGCCAGGCCTCCCTGTCCATCACCAACTCCCGGAGTTCACCCAGACTCACGTCCATTGAGTCAGTGAAGCCATCCAGCCATCTCATCCTCTGTCATCCCCGTCTCCTCCTGCCCCCAATCCCTCCCAGCATCACAGTCTTTTCCAATGAGTCAACTCTTCACATGAGGTGGCCAAAGGACTGGAGTTTCAGCGTTAGCATCATTCCTTCCAAAGAAATTCCAGGACTGATCTCCTTCAGAATGGACTGGTTGGATCCCCTTGCAGTCCAAGGGACTCTCAAGAGTCTTCTCCAATACCACAGGTCAAAAGCATCAATTCTTTGGTGCTCAGCTTTCTTCACAGTCCAAGTCTCACAACCATACATGACCACAGGAAAAACCATAGCCTTGACTAGACGGATCTTTGTTGGCAAAGTAATGTCTCTGCTTTTGAATATACTGTCTAGGTTGGTCATAACTTTTCTTCCAAGGTGTAAGCGTCTCTTAATTTCATGGCTGCAATCACCATCTGCAGTGATTTTGGAGCCCCCAAAATAAAGTCTGACACTGTTTCCACTGTTTCCACATCTATTTCCCATGAAGTGATGGGACCAGATGCCATGATCTTCATTTTCTGAATGTTGAGTTTTAAGTCAACTTCTTCACTCTCTCTTTCACTTTTATCAAGAGGCTTTTTAGTTCGTTTTCACTTTCTGCCATAAGGGTGGTGTCATCTGCATATCTGAGGTTATTGATATTTCTCCCGCAATCTTGATCCCAGCTTCCGCCTCTTCCAGCTCAGCGTTTCTCATGATGTACCCTGTATAGAAGTTAAATAAGCAGGGTGACAATATACAGCCTTGACGTACTCCTTTTCCTATTTGGAACCAGTCTGTTGTTCCATGTTCAGTTCTAACTGTAGCTTCCTGACCTGCATACAGGTTTCTCAAGAGGCAGGTCAGGTAGTCTGGTATGCCCATCTCTTTCAGAATTTTCCACAGTTTATTGTGATCCACACAGTCAAAGGTTTTGGCATAGTCAATAAAGCAGAAATAGATGTTTTTCTGGAACTCTCTTGCTTTTTCCATGATCCAGCAGATGTTGGCAATTTGATCTATGGTTCCTCTGCCTTTTCTAAAACCAGCTGGAACATCTGGAAGTTCATGGTTCACGTATTGCTGAAGCCTGGCTTGGAGAATTTTGAGCATTACTTTACTAGCTTGTGAGATGAGTGCAATTGTGTGGTAGTTTGAGCATTCTTTGGCATTGCCTTTCTTAGGGATTGGAATGAAAACTGACCTTTTCCAGTCCTGTGGCCACTGCTGAGTTTCCAAATTTGCTGGCATATTAAGTGCAGCACTTTCACAGTATCATCTTTTAGGATTTGAAATAGCTCAACTGGAATTCCATCAAGGTGATTCCACTAGCTTTGTTCGTAGTGATGCTTTCTAAGGCCCACTTGACTTCACATTCCAGGATGTCTGGCTCTAGATGAGTGATCACAGCATCATGATTATCTTGGTCTTGAAGATCTTTTTTGTATAGTTCTTCTGTGTATTCTTGCCACCTCTTCTTAATATCTTCTGCTTCTGTTAGGTCCATACCATTTCTGTCCTTTATCGAGCCCATCTTTGCATGAAATGTTCCCTTGGTATCTCTAATTTTCTTGAAGAGATCTCTAGTCTTTCCCATTCTGTTCTTTTCCTCTATTTCTTTGCATTGATCACTGAGGAAGGCTTTCTTATCTCTTCTTGCTATTCTTTGGAACTCTGCATTCAGATGCTTATATCTTTCCTTTTCTCCTTTGCTTTTCACTTCTCTTCTTTTCACACCTATTTGTAAGGCCTCCTCAGACAATCGTTTTTCTTTTTTGCATTTCTTTTCCATGGGGATGTCTTGATCCCTGTCTCCTGTACAATGTCACGAACTTCCGTCCATAGTTCATCAGGCACTCTATCTATCAGATCAAGTCTCTTAAATCTATTTCTCACTTCCACTGTATAATCATAAGGGATTTGATTTAGGTCATACATGAATGGTCTAGCGGTTTTCCCTACTTTCTTCAATTTAACTCTGAATTTGGCAATAAGGAGTTCATTATCTGAGCCACTGTCAGCTCCTGGTCTTGTTTTTGTCGACTGTATAGAGCTTCTCCATCTTTGGCTGCAAAGAATATAATCAATCTGATTTTGGTGTTGACCATCTGGTGATGTCCATGTGTAGAGTCTTCTCTTGTGTTGTTGGAAAAGGGTGTTTGCTATGATAAGTGCATTGTCTTGGCAAAATTCTATTAGTCTTTGCCCTGCTTCATTCCATATTCCAAGGCCAAATTGCCTGACTTCCTACTTTTGCTTCCTACTTTTTTGGGTGTTAGCTCTGAAAGGTCTTGTAGATCTTCATAGAACCGTTCAACTTCAGCTTCTTCAGCATTACTGGTTGGGACATAGACTTGGATAACTGTGATATTGAATGGTTTGCCTTGGAAACAGAGATCATTCTGTCGTTTTTGAGATTGCATCCAAGTACTGAATTTTGGACTCTTGTTGACCATGATGGCTACTCTGTTTCTTCTAAGGGATTCCTGCCAACAGTAGTAGATATAATGGTCATCTGAGTTAAATTCACCCATTCCAGTCCATTTTAGTTTGCTGATTCCTAGAATGTCAACGTTCACTCTTGCCATCTCTTGTTTGACCACTTCCAATTTACCTTGATTCATGGACCTGACATTCCAGGTTCCTATGCAATATTGCTCTTTACAGCATCAGACCTTGCTTCTATCACCAGTCACATCCACAGCTGGGTAGTGTTTTTGCTTTGGCTCCATCCCTTCATTCTTTCTGGAGTTATTTCTCCACTTATCTCCATTAGCGTGTTGGGCACCTACTGACCTGGGGAGTTCCTCTTTCAGTATCCTATCATTTTGCCTTTTCATACTGTTCATGGGGTTCTCAAGGCAAGAATACTGATGTGGTTTGCCATTCCCTTCTCCAGTGGACCACATTCTGTCAGACCTCTCCACCATGACCCACCCGTCTTGGGTGGCCCCACTGGCATGGCTTAGTTTCATTGAGTTAGAAAAGCCTGTGGTCCTAGTGTGATTAGATTGACAAGTTTTCTGTGATTATGGTTTCAATGTGTCTGCCCTCTGATGCCCTCTTGCAATACCTACCGTCTTACTTCGGTTTCTCTTACCTTGGACGTGGGGTATATTAAAAGAATGTACCTTAAAAGGATATTAAGTTTCTTTAAAAGGGAAGACTGCTGACTGATCACACTAATATCACCCTGTGGGGAAGACTCCAGTCCTTAATTTGGACACTTCGGACACCCTGTTATCAGCAATACAGGGACAGAATCTGACTCAAATGCTTTTACTGGAATCTTGTTTCTGATGGACTTACATGGCAAAACCTCTTTGGAAGGCAATGCATGCCTATGGGGCTGGCTGAGCCAGAAGTCACGTCATCCAAGGTTCAATAGGCCTGTCTCTGAATAAGGTCTAAGTAACAAAATCTAACAACTCCAGAGCTGGGACTCCATTTACACAGAGCACCCCGAAGAGCATAGTCTTGTGGATTGGGCTGGAGGATAAATTTCAGAAATTCATTAAATGACCAGCTGCACCAGAAGTTCACAATCACATCTGGCTTCTCTGCAAGTCACTGAAATGTGGGTCGGGTGCTGGAATCTGAAGTGAAAAGACAGGAGAGGACAGGACATTTTTTTATTCAAATCATGGATGGTTGAATGAAAGGGTTTTTTCCCCTTAATCTGAAATCATGTCCTCGCTACTTTTGTTAAATTCCTTTCTTTTTCAAAATCATGATGCTATTAGATGGATGGATGGATGGATGGATGGACGGACAGATGTAGGTATGGATGGAAAGAGAGCTGCGTGGATGGACAGATGGGTGGATGGGAGGATGGATGAATGGAAAGATGTAGCATGGATGGATGAAAACAACGACAACATCAAAGTGTGGTATCGATTGACCTTTCAAATATTCTAACCATACATTAATTTACTAGTGTTGCTATTAAAAAAAGGACCACCAGCTGACATCAACAGAAATGCATTACCTCACAGTCTTGGAGGTTAAAAGTTCAAAGTCAAGATGCTGGAAAACCATACTTAAGTCCTCTGAAGTCTGTAAGGAGAATTCCTCCTGCCTCTCCCTAGCTTCTGGTATCTTGCCAGCAATCCTTGGCAACCCTTAGCCTACAGTCGCATCACTCTAATTCTCCATCTTCACATCCCATTCTTCCTGAGTGTGTCTCTGTGTCCCAATTTCTGCTTATTATGAGTACCAGTCGTATGCGATTAGAGACCACTCTTGTGAACTCATTTTAAATTGATTATCTCTGTAAAGTGACTATTTCCAAATAAGGTCACACTGTAATGTACTGGGAGTTAGGATTATAACAAACTTTTGGTGGGTACAAGATTCAACACAAAACAAACTGAATAGGCAACATGCAAATTCACAAACTGGGCATCCTTGGTGGCCCGGTGGGTAAGAGTCCATCTGCCAATGAAGGGAACGTGGACTGCATCCCTGCTCCGGGCAGATTTCACTCGCCAGGGAGCAGCTGAGCCCAGGCACCGCAGCTACTGAGCCCGCACTCTGGAGCCTGAGAGCCGTGGCGACTGAGCCATAGGCAAGTTACCGAGGCCTGTGCGCCCCAGAGCCCGCGCTCAGGGCAGACAAGCCTCGGCACCTAGACGCCTGCGCACCGCGACTGGAGACCCGCCCCCAGCCACTGCACCAAGAGAGCGCGTGCTCAAAGCAGCCAAGAACCAGTGCGGCCAAAAATAAAGAAACCCAGCTTAAAAAGTGACTTGGTGGAAAACACAATTTTAAAAATCTACAAACCACTGTGAAATTTTACTCAGGCAATAATTCTACGATTTCTTGATTAAAGGAAAAATCAAAATCTATTTTCTTGGGTAGTGTCTAAAAGGGAAAGTTGGAGCAATCGATGGATCACTGAGACCATTTTTTGTCTGCCTTCTACCGTTTATGATCAATTTTAGCCTCAAAGAGTCCTGTGATCCCCAAGAACCTAGAAAGAAGAAATGCATTTTAGAAACTGAAATATACATAGAGACAGAGAGGAGGCTGACAGAACTGAAAGAAGCCTGTCTTTACTAGGGCGCCTACAGAGGATTTAGGGCTTGCCCCCATAGCTCAGCTGGCAAAGAATCTGTCTGCAATACAGGAGACCCTGGTTTGATTCCTGGATCGGGAAGATCCCCTGGAGGAGGGATAGCTACCCACTCCAGTATTCTTGGGCTTCCCTGGTGGCTCAGCTGGTAAAGAATCAGCCTGCAATGCGGGAGACCTGGGTTCAATTCCTGGGTTGGAAAGATCCCCTGGAGAAGGGAAAGGCTACCCCCTCCAGTATTCTGGCCTGGAGAATTGCGTGGACTGTGTATAGTCCACGGGGTTGCAAAGGGTTGGACAAGACTGAGCGACTTTCACTATACTATATATACTACAAATGATTTAGATGAGGTAATTTGAAAATGTCACAAAATGAAAGTTATAAAGGCTATAGAAAAATTAAACAACAAAACATTGATATGAGCTATGTGAGCAACTATCCTGATTTTAAATGCTTGGTTAAAGTAGAAAAGACATAAATTCAGGGGCACATGTTTTACAATGTCCCTTTTCTTCTTGCTTCCCTGCTTGTTTGTTTCCTTTTGTAAATCAGTCTTTCGTGGCTTTAAGAATGCATAATGGTGTGTGCGGTGGTTCTTTTTAAACAAATTCCATCTCCATAAGCAATTTCTATGATCTCTTCTAGCATGAAAATCCCAAGATAACACGTTATATATGGAATTAAGCACATGAGAATATCCTTACTTCTCTTTATGCTTCGCTCAAAAATGCAAATGTCTGTGCAAATGTCTGTGCAAATGTCTGTGCAAATGTCTGTGCGAATGTCTGTGCAAATGTCTGTGCATGTATACACGTGCACGCGTATTGTTTATGTGCCAGGTCATGTACCAGTGGGTACAGTCCCTACAGAAAGTCTCTCACTGTTTTGAACTTGGCAGGACTCAGTTTCTTCTGTTCTGTGTTTGGGCTAGACTTGATACTTCCTTGAATTATTCTACTCTTTGCACTGAAATATTCATTCAGTAATTTACACACACATTTCCCCCATCCCCTATAGGTGGCCCATATGCTTATTTTTATTAGCCAGCGATGTGGAATTCATGCCATCAGAGGCATTTTGTGTTGGCAAGCACTGCCTCCACGAACTAACCCAGGTCGTGTCTTTGGATTCACTCCCGTCCCTTCTGGCCTCTGATATTCTGCTCCAGTAGTACAGATTTACTGGCAAGTTCTTGCCGAATCTGGTGTGGTCTGTTGCCTCCTTATCTTTTGTAGGCCCTTTCTTTCCTCCAGTCTTTATTGCTTACATAGTATATGTGTAGTTCTGGTCTGTTTATCCAAAATGCTCTCTTTCCAAGAATAGCCCCTCCGGTCTCATAGCCGATGGAGCCAAAGAGCCCTCCTCCCCATTCTCACAACACGCTACACATTCCCACATCCTGTCATATAGTATTCATCTCCCAGATATTCTGCTTAAAGTCCTCCCTTCCCAAGACTGCAAAAGATGTAGTCAGTTTTGCTCATCTTTGAAAAACAAGTACCTGAAAACAGAAAATGCTCAGAAAAGGTTTATTGTTGAAAGAAGTAATTAGATAAGTAAAAGCAACCACTTCAGCTGCTGTCAAGCATTTTTAGGAGAAAAAGGCAGCTAAGGATATGATTCTTGGTTGAAGCCACACAGTTCAGTTGTGTGGAAAATTTGCATTGTCATCTGAACTTGACTGCATTTGGGAGTCTTGATGTAGATGTTCAAAATAAACTTGGATGTGGAAAAAATAAAAAACAATAATAGCTCTTAAAATGCATGCCACGTATTTAAGGCAACCATTCTCAACCCTGGCAACACACCAGGAATCATCTGGGGAGCTTGTTAAAAGTATAGATTGAGATCCCAACACAAGGCAAATTAGTTCAAGCCTTAAAAGGCTCCATGGGGGATGTCTAAGAAGTACTGGTCAAAACCTGGGTAACAGAACCAACTTTCCGGCTCCCTGGTGGCTCAGTGAGGGAGAAAATATCAGCCTGTCAATGCAGAAGCAGTGTTATCCCTGATCCAGGAAGATCGCACACGCCGCAGGGCAACTAAGTCCATTTCCCAGAACTATGGAGCCCACACCCTAGAGCCACGCTCTACAACAAGGGAAGGCATCGCAACGAGCAGCCCAGGAATCTCCACTAGGGAGGAGCCCCTGATCACAACCGGGGCGGAGGCCTGACCACAACCAGAGGGGAGCCCCTGATGGCAACTAGAACAAAGCCCCGGTGCAGCAATGGAGACCCAGCACACCAAAGATAAATAGAGAAAATTAGAGAAGCAACCTCCTATGATTAAAATATTTCACCAGTTGTTTCCTGGAAACCACTGTCTTCTTTCCCAGAAATAAATAATTTTTAGCCAAAGAATTCTAAAAAGGGTGTGCTATTATCCTTGTTTTACAGAAGTAAAAACCAAGGAATAGCAAAGATAAATGATTTGCAGCTCCAAGATTTAAACTCAGGTTTATTAAAAACCGATTCTCCTCCTACATATCAAGCTGACTCTCAAACACATGTCAGAGCTCAACAGACTTCCAAAATCAACATGGAAACTGGGTCTGTATTTAGGTTTCTAGGTAATTGGCAAAAGGCAGCAGAAACACACACGTTACTTTTTTTTTTTTTTTTTAAGGAGAACTGATGAACAAAAGTAAGTCAGAACAACCTACAATAAACAAGGGATATTGTAAAGTCTTTCTAACAATTGACTTGCTTGTTAACAAATGACATGGTCAGTTCAGTTCAGTTCAGTCGCTCAGTCATGTCCAACTCTTTGTGACCCCATGAATTGCAGCACGCCAGGCCTCCCTGTCCATCACCAATTCCTGGAGCTCACTCAAACTCGTGTCCATCAAGTCAGTGATGCCATCCAGCCATCCCATCCTTTGTTGTCCCCTTCTTCTCCTGCCCCCAATCCCTCCCAACATCAGGGTCTTTACCAATGAGTCAACTCTTCACATGAGATGGACAAAGTATTGGAGTTTCAGCTTTAGCATCATTCCTTCCAAAGAACACCCAGGACTGATCTCCTTTAGAATGGACTGGTTGGATATCCTTGCAGTCCAAGGGACTCTCAAGAGTCTTCTCCAACACCACAATTCAAAAACATCAATTCTTCAGTGTTCAGCCTTCTTCACAGTCCAACTCTCACATCCATACACTTCCTGGCCTTTATTAACGACTTAAAGGAACCACTGTCAAGTTGAACTGTAGTTAAAAGTTTGAGTCAGGGATAGTAATAGTTAAGTGGTCAGCAAAGAGGTTCTCAATTGTTCAGGTCATGGAATGATGAAGCTGAGCTATCTTGTCTGTCCAGAAGTCCTTTGGATCAAATCCATCTGAACGTGGGTAAAGGTACCCCAGTAAGTACCCCAGTACCGAAAGACCTCTTTAACACTAAAGGTATACTTGCACCTGGTTGTATTTTAAACACTTAATTACATTTACCATATAGAAACGCTTGTATATACTTTTGAAAAAAAAAAATACAATGCCATTGGATGACTGATGGCTTTCTACATAAACTATGAAAAGTAAAATATAAACTTATGCCTCTCTTCACACAGCTTGAAGGGGCTTGCAAATCTCAGCTGGATTCCCAGGAGCAAGCATGTTGAGAACCTCTGATTTACAAAGTTATTTTGTTAGCTGGAACTCTAACTAGTACATTTTGTAATTCCCATGCATTTCAAGTCTTCTTCCAGAGGGACTCTCAGAATACTGTGCTATAATTTCTTTTCTTTTTTCGTTTATTGTTATCAAATAATGCACACATGGTAACAAACCCAGGAGTACAAAGAGCTTCAGCCCAGAGATATTAATAAATGCTTGAAATGAAATGTTTATTATTATTATTTTATGCCAATTGATATCACAGCTCTAAATAACATACTAATGCATTTATAGACACTAGGAAAGATCACATTTTCTTGGCTAGTTTCTTTCTTTTCATACTCCTCTACAAACATTATCAAATTTTATTAAGTTAAATATTCTATTATTATTTTACAACTATGCATAATATGTTTCCGTATTTATGCATGGTTCCATTAACTTGAGTCAGGATTTCAAATTCCCTGCTTGAAGTTACTCTTTTTTGTACATCTTTTCTTCCTTGATTTCAAATTTCCAAATTCTCTCAACTACACATACACTATTAAACATTCAAACTCTTCTAACTGAAAAGGGAATGGCAACCCACTTCAGTATTCTTGCCTTGAGAACCCCATGGACAGTATGAAAAGGCAAAATGATAGGATACTGAAAGAGCTACTCCCCAGGTCAGTAGGTGCCCAATATGCTACTGGAGATCAGTGGAGAAATAACTCCAGAGAGAATGAAGGGATGGAGCCAAAGCAAAAACACTACCCAGCTGTGGATGTGACTGGTGATAGAAGCCAGGTCCAATGCTATAAAAAGCAATATTGCATAGGAACCTGGAATGTCAGGTCCACAAATCAAGGAAAATTGGAAGCAGTCAAACAAGAGATGGCAAGAGTGAACATTGACATTCTAGGAATCAGGGAACTAAAATGGACTGGAATGGGTGAATTTAACTCGGATGACCATTATATCTACTACTGTGGGCAGGAATCCCTTAGAAGAAATGGAGTAGCCATCATGGTCAGCAAAAGAGTCTGAAATGCAGTACTTGGATGCAATCTAAAAAATGACAGAATTATCTCTGTTTGTTTCCAAGGCAAACCATTCAATATCACAGTTATCCAAGTCTATGCCCCAACCAGTAACGCTGAAGAAGCCGAAGTTAAATGGTTTTCTGAAGACCTACAAGACCTTTTAGAACTAACACCCAAAAATATGTCCTTTTCATTATAGGGGACAGGAATGCAAAAGTAGGAAGTCAGGAAACACCTGGAGTAACAGGCAAATTTGGCCTTGGAATGCGGAATGAAGCAGGGCAAAGACTAATAGAGCTTTGCCAAGAAAATGCACTGGTCATAGCAAGCTCCCTCTTCCAACAACACAAGAGAAGATACTACACATGGACATCACCAGATGGTCAACACCAAAATCAGATTGATTATATTCTCTGCAGCAAAAGATGGAGAAGCTCTATACAGTCAACAAAAACAAGACCGGGGGCTGAATGTGGCTCAGATCATGAACTGCTTATTACCAATTTCAGATTCAAATTGAAGAAAGTAGGGAAAACCACTAGACCATTCAGGTATGACCTAAATCACATCCCTTATGATTATACAGTGGAAGTGAGAAATAGATTTAAGAGACTTGATCTGATAGATAGAGTGCCTGATGAACTATGGACGGAAGTTCGTGACATTGTATAGGAGACAGGGATCAAGACCATCCCCATGGAAAAGAAATGCAAAAAAGCAAAATGGCTGTCTGGGGAGGCCTTAAAAATAGCTGTGAAAAGAAGAGAAGTGAAAAGCAAAGGAAAAAAGGAAGGATATAAGCATCTGAATGCAGAGTTCCAAAGAATAGCAAGAAGAGATAAGAAAACCTTCTTCAGCAATCAATGCAAAAAAATAGAGGAAAACAACAGAATGGGAAAGACTAGAGATCTCTTCAAGAAAATTACATACCAAGGAAATATTTCATGCAAAGATGGGCTCAATAAAGGACAGAAATGGTATGGACCTAACAGAAGCAGAAGATATTAAGAAGAGGTGGCAAGAATACATGGAAGAACTGTACAAAAAACATCTTCACGACCCAGTTAATCATGATGGTGTGATCTCTAATGTAGAGCCAGACATCCTGGAATGCGAAGTCAAGTGGGCCTTAGAAAGCATCACTATGAACAAAGCTAGTGGAGGTGATGGCATTCCAGTTGAGCTGTTTCAAACCCTGAAAGATGATGCTGTGAAAGTGCTGCACTCAATATGCCAGCAAATTTGGAAATAGCAGTGGCCACAGTACTGGAAAAGGTCAGTTTTCATTCCAATCCCAAAGAAAGGCAATGCCAAAGAATGCTCAAACTACCGCACAATTGCACTCATCTCACAAGCTAGTAAAGTAATGCTCAAAATTCTCCAAGCCAGGCTTCAGCAATACGTGAACTGTGAACTTCCTGATGTTCAAGCTGGATTTAGAAAAGGCAGAGGAACCAGAGATCAAATTGCCAACATCTGCTGGATCATGGAAAAAGCAAGAGAGTTCCAGAAAAACATCTATTTCTGCTTTATGGACTATGCCAAAGCCTTTGACTGTGTGGATCACAATGAACTGTGGAAAATTCTGAGAGAGATGGGAATACCAGACCACCTAACCTGCCTCTTGAGAAATCTGTATGCAGATCAGGAAGCAACAGTTAGAACTGGACATAGAACAACAGACTGGTTCCAAATAGGAAAGGAGTGCGTCAAGGCTGTATATTGTCACCCTGCTTATTTAACTTATATGAAGAGTACATCATGAGAAACGCTGGGCTGGAAGAAGCACAAGCTGGAATCAAGATTGCCAGGAGAAATATCAATAACCTCAGATATGCAGACGACACCACCCTTATGGCAGAAAGTAAAGAGGAACTAAAAAGCGTCTTGATGAAAGTGAAAGAGGAGAGTGAAAAAGTTGACTTAAAGCTCAACATTCAGAAAACTAAGATCATGTCATCCGGTCCCATCACTTCATGGGAAATAGATGGGGAAACAGTGGAAATAGATGGGGAAACATTGGAAACAGTGTCAGACTTCATTTTTGGGGGCTCCAAAATCACTGCAGATGGTGACTGCAGCCATGAAATTAAAAGACGCTTACTCCTTGGAAGAAAAGTTATGACCAACCTAGATAGTATATTCAAAAGCAGAGACATTACTTTGCCGACTAAGGTCCGTCTAGTCAAGGCTATGGTTTTTCCTGTGGTCATGTATGGATGTGAGAGTCAGACTGTAAAGAAGGCTGAGTGCCAAAGAATTGATGCTTTTGAACTGTGGTGTTGGAGAAGACTCTTGAGAGTCCCTTGGACTGCAAGGATATCCAACCAGTCCATTGTGAAGGAGATCAGTCCTGGGATTTCTTTGGAAGGAATGATGCTAAAGCTGAAACTCCAGTACTTTGGCCACCTCATGTGAAGAGTTGACTCATTGGAAAAGACTCTGATGCTGGGAGGGATTGGGGGCAGGAGGAGAAGGGGACGACCGAGGAAGAGATGGCTGGATGGCATCACTGACTCGATGGACGTGAGTCTGAATGAACTCCGGGAGATGGCGATGGACAGGGAGGCCTGGCGTGCTGCGATTCATGGGATCACAAAGAGTCGGACACGACTGAGTGACTGAACTGAACTGAACTATCCATTTTTCCAGGCTTTATTCAAGGATGAATCTAAAATTTTAAAGCTCAAAAACAGCATTATCATTGTTTTGACATCATCAATATTTTTGTCTACTGATCAGGTAAGATGAGAGGATTAGATTATACATTTTCCAAGTGATAATGTTATAAAACTGGTCCATTCAAAGGAGAATGCTTTAGCTTCAAGCAAAGTAGCTTCTACTTTCTTATTACCAGTCAATTGCTTAAAATTATTATTGTCAACTGCTACATATATAAAATATACTTTTCTATTGTTCTTTGTTGTCTTTCTTTCCCTATAAAAATGTATATTTATCTTAATTTAAAATTTTCCTCCTTTAAATCAATCCTCATGTTTTCAGTCCCACCTGTCTGATACCTTTTGCTTTATTCATTCAACATGGTATCGGCAAACCCTAATTCCAGACTTTCCCCAAGGTTCTGACTTCATGCTTTTCTCTTCTTTCTTTTTCTATACACTGGCTTTCCACCATCTGGCATCCAGAGATGCTTTTTTCATCCACGCTGACCCAAAACACCTCTGTTCTTTTGTGGCTATCTCTCTCTGTCTCTCTTTTTTTAAAATTTCTTTTAGCTTCATTTCAAGGATATCTTCAGAGAAGAGAAGTTGTACTTGTACCATGTTTGCCTCATTTTGAAATAAAAACTAGAAGTTTTACCTAGATGTGTTTTAAATTTTAAAAATCTGAATAAAAGGAAACTCAGTACTTTGGCTATCTCATGCAAAGAGTTGACTCATTGGAAAAGACTCTGATGCTGGGAGGGATTGAGGGCAGGAGGAGAAGGGGATGACTGAGGATGAGATGGCTGGATGGCATCACTGACTCGATGGACGTGAGTCTGAGTGAACTCAGGGAGTTGGTGATGGATATGGAGGCCTGGCATGCTGCAGTTCATGGGGTCGCAAAGAGTTGGACACGACTGAGCAACTGAACTGAACTGGCTCCTAAAAAAAAAAAACAAACAAAAAACAGTAGTCCAAAATACCCGATATTTGATATCAATAAATTATAGTTTGCAGGTAAAGGATTATTCTTGGTCATATTTAATCAAAAAAATCTATTCCATTTAAAATAACCACTTTTCTAAATAATATTTTAACATCAAGAATATTGATTTAGGATCATGTCACTTGCTCTGAAGTCTTCAGAAAATCTTAAAGGAAGATGCTTTCCTTCACTTCTTAGACTATGTAATTCCTTTCGTCATGAAAATAATTAATGACAACAACAAAAAATGACATTTCACTCTTCCTCTGTTGCTAAATTTATTTGTATTTTAAGTGAACTTTCTAAACTAGTTCTTTAGGTATTTCTTGAAAGCAATTTCCATTCAGTAAAGAGTTCTTGGCTAAAAAAAAGGCAAACATAAGAGCAGCAATCACAACGAAGATAATGCACTAATGCTAAAGACTTCTGCCAATTACCTCGGGGGAAAAAGAGGCAAAAAATACAGCTGCCTGAGCGGTTTGGGATGCAAATGTTAACTCTTCAGAAAAACCCAGCACAGATCAAGTGTCAGGCTCCTAAACTGAATTTCAAGCAATTTCAAAACAATGAACAGGAAAAGACCACGTATGGCATGACAGGGCCTGGCCAGCAATTCCATAAGCATTCGCTCTCTCTCATATAAACCCACAGGGGCTACAACAGAAGCAACACAGGGCTCAACAGGCGATGAAGGGGAGAGTGAGCCCTGGGAGATGGAGCCGAGAGTGGCTCTGAAACAAACAAGTATCCTGGAGGACAGGTCTTGTAGTGGACAGACTTGTATTCACATTCTAGAATGGTCAGCTACTCACCTTTTGGCCTTAGGAAGGAGCACTAAGAGGATTAAGTGAGATAATAAATGTGTAGCACTTGATGCAGAGGCAGACATGTTCAGGATCCACAGTGATTTTGTAGTTTCCATATACTCTCATCCTCTAGATATTTATGGAAAAATTAATAATGCCTATGCTCATTTTCCAGGGATGATAAGATAATGGTTGAACACGGAATCTTTTAAAAATATTCTGGATTGATTGTTGAGACATTAGTTAATATGACAACAAACAGAGAGCAATGAATTGAAGATAAATTGGGAAGGTTCATCAGTTTGACAAGACCTTGACCATTTAGGCTTGCAAGGTGTCAAGGACAGGGAAGGACACCCTGCGGAGCGGCCAGAGATGGTTTCTGAATCGGCACTGGATGTTTGTCAGAAGGACAAACACCTTCCTCTAACTCCAGAGGAAGGTACGATGCAAAACAAACAGCTCCAGCCTTCAGAAAGGAACTTAGAATACAGTTAGAAAACCAGACGCACATTTTAGCTCAAATCAGCAAGTGTGAAAGTAGACATCTGAGCCAAGTGTCAGAGGAAAGGAGATCTTTACTGGTGTGGGATGTCCCAGAAGGCTTCACATGAATGACCCCATATGAGCTCAACAAGTCGGAATTATTTAGATGGAAATGACAAGCATAAGAGCAACAACCCATGTTAAGGCACAAGGGAATGTGACGCTGTCTGTAAACATTTAAAATTTAGGTGTGAGAGGAGAACAGTGTGAGTGGAAGACGTGGAAAGAGTGAGGGAAACGGGCTCGTGCACGCCACGTGTGCCGGGCTGATGAGCTTGGACACTCATCCTTGCAGCAATGTTCAGCTGTAAGGAGCCATCTTATTCTAGAGGGTGGAGTGCTAGCTGCTCAGTCGTGTGTCCAACTCTGTGACCCCATGGATGGTCACTGCCAGGCTCCTCTGCCCATGGAATTCTCCAGGCAAGAATACTAGAGTGGCTTGCATTTCCTTCTGCAGGGGTTTTCCTGACCCAGGGATTGAACCCGGGTCTCCTGCATTGCAGGCAGATTCTTTGCCTTACGAGCTACCAGGTTTATGTAACTGCTATTTATAACAGCAGGACATGGGAGCAGCCTAAGTGTCCATCAGCAGCAGAATGGTTAGTTGCTAAACCGTGTCCTACTCTTTGCACCCTCACAGACTACAGCACCAGGGCTCCCTGTCCTTCACCATCTCCCGGAGTTTGCTCAAACTCAAGTCTATTGAGTCAGTGATGCCATCCAACCATCTCACTGTCAGTCGTCCACTTCTCCCATGTTCTCAATTTTTCCCAGCATCAGGCTCTTTTCTAATGAGCTGCCTCTTCGCCTCAGGTGTCCAAAATATAGGAGCTTCAGCTTCAGCATCAGTCCTTCCAATGAATATTCAGCATCAATTTCCTTTAGGATTGACTGGTTTGATTTCCTTGCAGTCCAAGGGACTCTCAAGAGTCTTCTCTAGCACCACAGTTCAAAAGCACCAGTTCTTCAGTGTTTAACCTTCTTTATGGTCCAACTCTCACATCCCTACACGACTATTGGAAAAAACATAGCTTTGACTATAGGGACTTTTGTTGACAAAGTGATATCTCTGCTTGTTAATACAAAGACTAAGTTCAAAAAGTAAAAGTACTAATTGCTTAGTTGTGTCCAACTCTTTGCACCCCCATGGACCATAGCCCATCAGGCTCCTCTGTCCATGGAATTCTCTAGGCAAGAACACTGGAGTTGGTTCCCATTCCCTTCTCCACGGTATTTCCCGACCCAGGGATTGAACCTGGGTCTCCTGCATTGCAGGCAGATTCTTTACCATCTGAGCCACTGGGGAAGCTCTGTCTAGGTTTACTCAGCCATAAAATGAAATGATATAATGTCACTTTCAGCAACATGGATGGACCTAGAGGTTATCGTACGAAGTGAAATCAGAGCAAGAAAAATACCTTGAGAGAACATTTATACATGAGCTTTAAAAATTGGAGCCACTGAACCTACTTACAGAACAGAAACAGTCACAGGTGTATAAAACAAAGTGATGGTAACCAAGGGTGAAGCTGGGGTGGACAAATTGAGAGATTGCCATTTATATGCACACCAAACGATGTGCAGCTGCACCCATCTCACTCTCTAGCAGTACTGCTCAAAATTCTCCAGGCCAGGCTTCTATAGTACGTGAACCATGAACTTCCAGATGTTCAAGCTGGATTTAGAAAAGGCAGAGGAACCAGAGATCAAATTGCCATCATCCACTGGATCATCAAAAAAACAAGAGAGTTTCAGAAAAATGTCTACTTCTGCTCCATTGACTACGCCAAAGCCTTTGACTCTGTGGATCACAATAAAATGTGGAAAATTCTTAAAGAGATGGGAATACCAGACCACCTTACCTGCCTCCTGAGAAATCTGTATGCAGGTCAAGAAGCAACAGTTAGAATTGGACATGGAACAACAGACTACTTCCAAATCAGGAAAGGCTTATGTCAAAGCTGTGTACTGTCAGGCTGCTTATTTAACTTCTATGCAGAGTACATCATGTAAAATGCTGGGCTTAATGAAGTACAAGCTGGAATCAAATTTTCTGGGAGAAATATCAAAAACCTCAGATTTGCAGATAACACCACCCATATGGCAGAAAGCAAAGAAGAAATAAAGAGCCTCTTGATGAAAGTGAAAGAGGAGAGTGAAAAAGTTGGCTTAAAAGTCAGCATTCAGAAAACTATGATCATGGCATCCAGCCCCATCACTTCATGGCAAATAGATGGGGAAACAATGGAAACAGTGACAGACTTTATTTTTGGGGGCTCCAAAATCACTGCAGATGGTGATTGCAGCCATGAAATTAAAAGACGCTTACTCCTTGGAAGAAAAGCTATGACCGACTAAAACAGCATATTGAAGAGCAGAGACATTATTCTGCCAACAAGCTCTGTCTAGTCAAAACTATGGTTTTTCCAGTGGTCATGCATGGATGTGAGTGTTGGACTGTGAAGAAAGCTGAGCGCCGAAGAACTGATGCTTTTGAACTGTGTTGTTGGAGAAGACTCTTGAGAGTCCCTTGGACTGCAAGGAGATCCAACCAGACCATTCTAGAGGAGATCAGTCCTAGTTGTTCTTTGGAAGGACTGATGCTGAAGCTGAAACTCCAGTACTTTGGCCACCTCATGCGAAGAATTGACTCATTGGAAAAGACTCTGATGCTGGGAGGGTTTGGGGGCAAGAGGAGAAGGGGACGACAGAGGATGAGATGGCTGGATGGCGTCACCGACTCGATGAACGTGAGTTTGAGAAAACTCCAGGAGTTGGTGATGGACAGGGAGGCCTGGGTGCTGCGGTTCATGGGGTCACAAAGAGTCGGACACGACTGAGCGACTGAACTGAACTGAACTGAACTATATACAAAACAGATAACTAATAAGAACCTTGGAGAAGGAAATAGCAATCCACTCCAGTATTCTTGCGTGGAGAATCCCATGGACGGAGAAGCCTAGTAGGTTACAGTCCATGGGGTCGCAAAGAGTCGGACACGACTGAGCGACTTCACCTTACCTTGCCTTACCTTAATAAGAACTTCGTGTGTAGCTCAGGGAACTGTGTTCAATACTCTGTAGTGAGCTATATGGGAAAACAGTCTAAAAAAAGAGTGAATATATGTATATATACATAGAACTGACGCACTTTGTTGTAAGCAGAAACTAACACAATATTGTAAACCAACTATACTCCAATAAATATTCATTTTTAAAAAGTATATGTAACAATATTTGCATATTTAGAAAAATAATTTAGAGAAGAACCTAAAGGTCAAAAATCAGTCTAGAGTCAGGAAGACAGACCAGGGCCTGTTTCAGAAATCCATCAGAACAGTATCAGTTGTAATTTAGCCAGGAGCAATTGGGAGATCGGGGGCAGGGCTGGGGAGAGCTTGAGAAGAGAGGCTTTAAAGTCAGCATCATCTGTCTGAAATAAAGCGCGACAAAGACGGGTGCTTTTCATTTGGGGAAATGATAGAGAGGACACCAAGCATTCCGCGTGCACAGGGAGACACGGCGCATTTCAGAAAGGTGTGTGTGGATGCATCCGTGGGTAGGGGGATGTGCGCTACTGGGGAGATATGAGACTGTCAGTGGAATCTGAAATAAGGACACCAGTGAAGTTATTTGCAAAACAGATACAGGCTGGCAGACACGGAAGACAGGCTTACGGTCACTCAAGGCGGAAGGTGGCGGGGGAGGGAGAGATCGGGAGCCTGGGATTAACACACGCACAGCACGTAAGGTAGGGAGCGTCCAGGGTGGCCCAGTCTCCCGCACTGCAGGCAGACTCCACCAGCTAAGCTCTTGGGGTCGGTCACCATGAAATATCTGATTCTTCACCAGCTGAGCTCTCGGGGTCAGTTACAACGATCTAGCCTCTCCCCCGACCTCCGCCCCAGGCCATCACAGCGTGCCAGGCGGAGCTGCCCGTGTTATACAGCGACTTCCCCCAGCTGTCTGTTTCCCGAATGGTTAGAGCTCTTCACATGTTCAGGCTGTTATTCCTACTGGCTTCCCTTGTGGCTCAGCCCGTAGAGAATCCGCCTGCTACGCAGTGTAGGAGACCCTGGCTCCATAACCCCCGGAGAAGGACACGGCAGCCCCTCCAGTGTTCTCGCCCGGAGACCCCGCGGACAGGGGAGCCTGGTGGGCTACAGTCCATGGGGTCCCACAGAGCCGGACACGCTGAGCCACTAACACAGTCTTTTGTCAGACTTGTGACCTGTGTTTTTGATGTCTTTATAGGGACTTTTGATGACAAATGTTCTTAGTTTCAAAGTTTTTTGAACTTATTTGATTTAGTAAAAAAAACATTTCCTACCTTAAGGCCATTAAAATGTTTTCTTAACGTTTTGCCGTTCACAGAGAAGTCTCTAACCTACAGGAGGTCAGACCCTGTGTCTGGTGTGAGGTGGAAAACCAGCTCCGCCTTCCTCACACGGAAGCCGGGCCGGCGGCTCAGTCCCTGCCGGCCGCCGTGTCCCGGCCTGGGCGCGGCTCCCCTGCAAAGTCCCCGCCGGCTGCCCGAGGCGCGCGCCCTCCAGGGGCCCTGCCGGCCGCTTCTCCCCTCCTTCGGTGAGACCACAGCCATCCAGATTCAGAAGCCGGCACTGCCCCAAATCTGCTCAATCCCTCTCCCGCTTCGCTTTGCTCCCTCACCCTTACTCTGACTGTGTGACCCCCGCAGAGAAAGGATCCTCTGCCTTGTTTACTGCGGGAACCCCATCACCCAGAAAACGCCAGGCATGGCTCAGCACCCCGCAATACGTGCTGACTGGGTGGGTAAACGAGCACACTGCATTTTGGAAATGGGGCTGTTCGCGGCGTTCGGACTGTTTCCTTGGTCTGTTTCTTTCTCCCTGGGCGAGGGTCGCGGTCTTGCTGTGCTGAATTTGCGTTTGCTATAAGGCCATTGTCTCGCACAGCACGGTCTCCACGTTCTCCCTTTTTAAGGGGCCTTATTTATTTCTGGTAATTTCCTCTCCTATGGCAATGTTAGATTCACCCCAGTTTTAGAACCACCCTTTTGTGTCCGTGAAAAAAATTTCATAGCTATTCGATTCACAGTATACCATGTAGTTTGATTTAGAAAGAATAGGGAGATTTTTATTATTTCATATCTTTCTGTCCGTAACTGTGATAGAGCTCTTATTTATTTAGTTATTCTGTAATGTCCTTTAATAAATTTTTTAACAATTGTCTCTACAACGTCCTGCCCTCTTTGATAAATTCTTACTATTCTTACAGCCATAAAGTTATTCATATGTTCTTCAGCTACACGAGGACATTCTTATCTTTAACTAAACATTGACACTATACCTCCTAAAAATTAAATCACAAAATACCATGGGTTTTTTGAATAAAAGTAAGATTTTGAAAGAAGCTGGTCATTGTAATTCATCAGAAATTTTCCATTTAGCTAAGAGATGATAATCTGAAAAGAAGAACCTAATTAAAATTACAGAGAAGGCTTTAAGAGAAAAAAAACACTTTGTCCCTAACTTACCGCTTCTCTCCCACTGTGGAGGCTTATGTGACCCATCGCCAACAGAGTGCACTAGTTTCTCCCTTGTGCTCCACAGCAATGATCACAGAGCGCCTTGTGCTGTGGTTCTCTCTACACTCACCTTTCCTCCTTGCTGGAGGTGCACTGATGGAGACCAGGCACTCGCCCCTGTGTTTGTGTCAGCAGGCACAGTGCCTGCCAGGGGCTGACAGGCACCATCAGCTTCTGGGCGTTCACACTGGGCATCCAAAGTGGACCACAGAATATACTCCTAGGAACATCTGCAAACGCCGTGGAGGAGCCCTCCTTCCTAGGTGCTCCCTCCCTCCTAGGTGCTCCCTCCTGTTCAGATGCTACTGTTCCTCTTTCTCCCCGACTCTCATCTCTTCTGGCTCCATTTTGACCTTTTCCCTCTGCCTTCCCCAGAAACATTAGTGCTCCCGAAGAAGTATCGAGTTAAATTTATCAAGAACCTATTCCATATCATCCATTCTCATCTCTTCAATTATACCCAAAATTACTCAAACTGAACCTCAATACTACATTGCATGCACTTTTAAACTGCTGGGACTTATTTGCTAATATCCTATGTATCTGCTACATATCTTATATAAAACCTATTGTTAGCACATACAATTTTAAAAAAATTTTATTTGATATTGGAGTACAGTTGATTTACAATGTATAAGTTCCACATGTACAGCAAAGTGATTCACTTACACATCATGTATTTATTCATTTTCAAATTCTTACCCACACAGGTCATTAGACAGTATTGAGTGCAGTTCCTGTGCTGTACAGTAGGGTCTTGTGGTCTATTTTACATATAAATGTGCGCGCTCAGTCATGTCTGACTCTGCAACCCTGTGGACCACAGCCCACCAGGCCCCTCTGTCCATGGGATTTTCCAGGCAAGAATACTGGAGTTGATTGCCATTTCCTCCTCCAGGGGGTCTTCCCAACCCAGAGATCAAACCCACATCCCTTGCATCCCCTGCATTGGCAGATAGATTCTTTAATCTACCTGGTTCAATTCCTGGGTAGGAAAGATCCCCTCGAGAAGGGACAGGCTGCCCACTCCAGTGTTCTTGGGCGTCCCTTGTGGCTCAGCTGGTTAAGAATCCACCTGCAAAGTGGGAGACCTGGGTTCGATCCCTGGGTTGGGAAGATCCCCTGGAGAAGGGAAAGGCGACCCACTCCAGTGTTCTGGCCTGGAGAATCCCATGGACAGTCCATGGGGTTGCAAAGAATTAGACACGACTGAGTGACTTTCACTTCACTTCACTTCATAACTGACTCACACTGTAGCAGAAACCAATGCAACATTGTAAAGCAATTATCCTCCAATTAATAAATTAAAAATAATAACACATAAAATTAAAAATAAAAATGAAACCCTACATGGAACCATGAATATATTATTGAAAAAAATTTTTAATGGATATTCCACAGAAAAAGAAAAATAAGCAGCCAATAAATATAGAGAAAATTGACCAACTCCGTTAGTATTCAGGGACAGTTTTGAAAATACCAAATTACCTTAGAGTTTATTTTTCAGACAAGAAGTTAACATATTTTTTTTTAATTGTACAATACCATCAACCATTTGAAAAAAATTTAGAACAAAAAGAATCCTTTACCCACAGGTGGGAGGAAAAAGTGGTACAATTCTTGGAGAACTTCTGATGAAGATGAGAACCAAGAACTGCCTGATCCAGCCTCCCATTCCTAGGGATGGACTCTGGAGAGAAGCTTGTTGTCTGTGCACAAACAGCCACAAGCAAGGATGTTAAGAGGAGCGGACTTCACGTCAGCAGAAACACAGACACAGACGTCCATCTGCAAGAGAGCAGACCTACCTCGGCCCTCCGACCCGTTCACAGCTGCACAGCTTTCAGCACGGTAAGAATGGAAATACAGCTAAGTGTGCCAACAAACACGAAGCTCAGACACATGGTTCTAACTAGAAACATAAGTAACAGAGGAGTTACCTGGGCACGCTGATATTTCTATGATGCCAAAAACAGGCAGAAGTAAATCATTCTTTATGCAAAGGTATATCCTTAGGGGCCAAAACAATGAAGTAAAACATGGAAATGGTGGATAAAACATTTTGGATACAGATAACCTCTGACTGGAAGGCAGGGGACAAAAGACAAATTATTTTTAAACTTAAAATGTTCAGTTTCTTAAGCTGGATTGGAAGGACATGATGTTTACATTTGATTATGCTTTACAGTTTCCATACTAAAATAGTATATTGGGTTGGCCAAAAACATTGAATGAATTTTTTGGCCAATCCAATATTCCCTGACATCAAATATTTCATCTAAAAAAAAGAGAGTTTAGGAAAGAATGTTTACAAAGAACCTTCAAAATGTACCATAAAAAATGAATTACACTGTTTCTTTTCTACTGAGTTTTTATGCTAGAGAACCACTGAAAAATGGCTCATACTACTACGAATTTAAGTGAATTAGAAGTCACTAAATGAAGGCAGAGTTTCCTTCTACTTCTCCTTTTTCTTCATTTAGGGACGGAAAAGGGCAGGGACTGGAAGGGATGCAGCTGTGATGGTATGCTGGAGGCCCCCTTGAAACTGTAACAGCTATCAACACCTTCCTCTAATCAAGGAGAAACGACACACAGTATACACAGACGAATCTCAACTAGACCACACTTCTTAGACGGAAACGAACATTTTAAGTATGTATCCACCATCTTCACATCCCATGCTGGTCGGGGCCCCTCAGGAAAATAAGTATGAAAAATGTTTCTTGAGCGTCTTCACATTCTCTTTGAATCACGTTGTAATAAGCTGAAATTCCACATGGTAAATGTCTACACTGAGGAGGCAGAGTCACTGGGGAGACAAGGTTCTCTTTCTCCAAAAAGAAAGGGAGGGTCTATTTCCTCCTAAATGCTTCTTGGGAAAAAGAAGGAATCACTGCATGGTTAAGGAAACAGAATAAAGTAAAAGAAATTTAAAAGATTTCTAAAATCATTATTTACCCAGACGCACTTGCAGTGAATTGAACATATGATTACATGCTATGATAATCAGTCTGACTGTAAAAGTCAATCATATGAAGTTTAATATGAGCATCAATTAGGTTCCTACTTCACGTAAGTGTTGACCACACATTCCTCCTGTGGAGAAAACACACAGGGGTTAGTTTCGTAAGTGTCAGCCTAGTCATAGCTCCCCAGGTGGCATGATGCAGGAGATGCCGGAGACCAGGGTTTGATCCCTCGGCCGGGAAGATCCCCTGGAGCAGGAAATGGCAGCCCACTCCAGTGTTCTTGCCTGGAGAATCCCATGGACAGAGGAGCCTGGTGGGCTGCAGTCCATGGGGTTGCACAGAGTTGGACACGACTGAGTGACTGAGCGCACACACAGAGACGACTTAGTCTTCGAGTTATTCCTTAAACCTTAGTCTTCCAGGAACTTCACTGTCAAATCTTCAATGCATCATTCACTCTCTCCACGAGCTGCTTTGGGTTTACTTCCTTTTTCCCCACATATTCCCTCACAACCCTAGTTCTTACCAAGTGTAACACCTTCTCCAATATCTAGCCTGAAACCTTTCATATCAATGGTTCTCCTGCCTGCCTTTTTGCACTGCACTGCCGTTACATTTTTTTATATAAAATTCCCATCGTAGATCAATCAAACATTTGCATTCTCAGCCCCTCTGATTAGTGAGACATGACACAAGTGAGCTCACCTCTTTAAGCCTGAGTGTTTGCAATTAAGATGACTGGTGCCATGTCAGAATACTGCAGGAGATCACAAAAGGTTATATTTGCAAAGGACTCAGTGTATTTTCTAGACTACAACAAATTATCAAAATAACCACTTATACTTATTTGAAAACTAAGATCGTGGCATCTGGTCCCATCACTTCATGGGAAATAGATGGGAAAACAGTGGAAACAGAGGCAGACTTTATTTTGGGGGGCTCCAAAATCACTGCAGATGGTGACTGCAGCCATGAAATTAAAAGACGCTTACTCCTTGGAAGAAAAGTTATGACCAACCTAGATAGCATATTCAAAAGCAGAGACATTACTTTGCCGACTAAGGTCCGTCTAGTCAAGGCTATGGTTTTTCCTGCGGTCATGTATGGATGTGAGAGTTGGACTGTGAAGAAAGCTGAGCACTGAAGAATTGATGCTTTTGAACTGTGGTGTTGGAGAAGACTCTTGAGAGTCCCTTGGACTGCAAGGAGATCCAACCAGTCCATTCTAAAGGAGATCTGCCCTGGGTGTTCTTTGGAAGGAATGATGCTGAGGCTGAAACTCCAATATTTTGGCCACCTCATGCGAAGAGTTGACTCATTGGAAAAGACTCTGATGCTGGGAGGGGTTGGGGGCAGGAGGAGAAGGGGATGACAGAGGATGAGATGGCTGGATGGCATCACCGACTCGATGGACATGAGTTTGAGTGAATTCCAGGAGTTGGTGATGGACAGGGAGGCCTGGCGTGCTGTAATTCATGGGGTCACAAAGAGTCGGACACGACTGAGTGACTGAACTGAACTGAACAGATGTTTATTTGTAGTTTCCTTAACTTATCTGTGACACACGAAACCATCATGTAGATTTCCTACTTGGTCTTCATACTCTTGTGGCTTCTCCAGAAATTCCATGACAAAATCCTGCTCCTCTGCCCAGCTCTTAAATGATAAGATTCTCCATTATTTCATCTGTGTTCCAATTTGATTACTTATTTATCTATTGAGGCTTCCCTTTTAACTCAGTTGGTAAAGAATCCACCTGCAGTGCAGGAGACCTGGGTTTGATCCCTGGGTGTGGAAGATCCCCAGGAGAAGGGAATGGCTACCCACTCCAGTGTTCTGGCCTGGAAAATTCCATGGACAGAGGAGCCTGGAGGGCTGCAGTCCATAGGGTGGCAAAGAGGCAGACACGACTTAGCCACTAAACCACCTAAACCACCATTTATCTATTACAATCCAGCATCTTTGCTGAAAGGATGCTAATTTTAAAATTAAAAATAAGCATCAAGAGAAGCAAGTTGATGACTGCTGTAAGCGGCCATGTATCAATGTGTCTTGTGTTTCCCTCTTTTCACTGTGTCCCCTATAATAGAATTTATATTTTCCCATAAAGCCTTCTTTTTCACTTTTGTCTTTGGCAAAAACAAAACAATAAAACAATTATTGCAACACGTGTAATTTTCTGCTTTGGGAAGAAAACGATTTTTAAAAAATCTCTGCAGTAAAGCTTTAGTTTGCTCAGATTCCTGTTCTGAAGTCAGATCTTTTAGATGTGAAAGGAATGGCAACTTCTATTTTAAGATTTCAAATCCCAGCAACAGGTACCTTTCAAGAATAAAACCTATTCCATTTTCTTCTAAGCAGAAAGCAGTTAGAATCTGTCAATCAAAGGACAAAACTTCCGCAAGGGCAAAGCCTTCCAGAGCATAAAGCTGTCCACTGATCTAAATCAAACGAAAAGGTGGATCTCTTAGGTAGGCCCTTTTCTGAATGTGTTCTGGGCCCCACAATGGCTGAGGGACAGCGAGAGCTGAGACAGGTGGCACAGCAAGCTGCTGGCCGGCTGCAAAGGGACCCTGCACAGCAGGTCTGCACCTGGCCCAGAGCGTCCCGCACACACCTGAAGCCCCAGGGGAGGCAACCCCAGTCACCGATGCCTCATTCTCCGGCCATGCATGCTGTGTTTCTCATGCCTTTCAGCTCTCCTCTTTGTTCTGGTTACTCCCCACCAGGCCTGCTTCAGATCTCTTGACCCAGGGGCACTCCTCATTTTGAAATGAGGACTCGGGTTACCTCCCTTTAAAACAAGGACCCAGGGACTAGTGTTGGGATGGGGTGACAAGGGCCTGCCTTTTATCCATCCTTCCCCCCACCTCTGGCATCCACAGCAGTGATCTTGGCGATGATTCTAGCTCCCAGTCCCTCTCCTCACTTCCCAGATAAATCTTTTGTTCTGCTCTCTTCACCCTTGGCCTAGACCCAGCTCTGGGTCGAAACATCCAAAACAACTTTTGAAATGTAAATGACTCTCACTCTATCCTTGGTGAACAAAATTCAGTCTTTTTAAAAGAGTTCAACTTAAAACAAGAAAAATGGGGCAGGGGTACCTAGGTAGAGTAGAATACCATCTTGCCATCCCTTGCTTGTAGTATTGGTAGTCAATCTTCCTTCCTAAACATAATCCACAGCCCATGCCAAACATACGTGCACACACACACACGCACAGGGCTCCCCAGGTGGTGCTAGAGGTAAAGAACCTTCCTGCCATGCAGGAGATGTAAAAGATGTGGGTTCAGCCCTTGGGTTGGGAAGATCCCCTTGGAGGAGGAAATGGCAACCCACTCCAGTATTCTTGCCTGGAGAATCCCATGGACAAAGGAGCTTGGCGGGCTACAGCCCATAGGGTCGAAAAGAGTCGGGCATGACTAAAGCAACTTAGCATGAACATGTACAATGTATTTCAAAAGCTTGAACAGAACTTATTTTTGTATCTTGGTCCCGAGGAATATATTATAGGCTTTGTTTAAAATCACAGTGGAAAACAGGAGAGAAAATGTGATCCGACGCTATTGGCAATGAAAAGAGGGAGGCCAGAAGATAAGTGAGTTGGAGACAACGGTAGGGACATAAAGGGGGAAAGGGTGGTTTCAAAAGGAGAAAAAAAAAGAAAAGTCCCAGGGCACTGGCCAGAGCCATGAGCCTTTCTCATGAGCTTTTCCTGCATGAAGACCTACACCCCACTCCCACTCGCCATCTAAACCCTGGCTTCCCCGTGGAGCGCTTAACATGCAGGGGGTGGAGGTGAAATGGTTAAAGCAGTACCATTCCAAGAAGACAGAACACAGAGAACTTTCTGCTAGACTTGCAGTCCCAGAAGGACATTGGTAAAGGAAGATAAGAAGCAGGACAAGCAGACAGCACTTTCACGTGGCACACGGGTTCATTTCAGCAATGCTCAAAAGTTGTTCCTTTATCAATGGAGACCATATGGGCTTCTATGTAATGCTCCCACCAGAACTGTAGAGATCATTCAAGTATTTTGCAGTGTGGATTTTCCCGTGAGTGTTGCCTCCTCATCGAAGTACAGAATAACAAACAGGAACAGAGCTAGCTAACAGATAAAGACTGTGTAACTCTGTTTTCAAAAAGACCTGTCTGAGGTTTGCTTTCCCAGAAGCAGACTCTGAGAGAAAGATTATATGGCACAAGTGAGTTTCAAAGACAGGCTCCTAAAAGAAACCAGTGGACCTGCAGGAGAAGCAGGGCAGACAAAGAGAAGAGGAGAGGAGAGCGCGGTTTCAGCCTGATCCTGCACAGCTGGCTGAAGGGTACAGGCTCGCTGCAGTGCAGCCTCACCCGAGGTGAGGCAGCGGGGCGTGCACAGTCCCGCATCTGCCCATCACTGCTAAGGGCCTCCCAAGGGCATCTTCACCTTCCAGAGGTTTCTGGCCCTCGGTTTGGGCTTTCGTAGCCCAAGAGTGCTTTTATGAAGAAGAGTCAGAAGTTCAGCGTGTAGGAGGCAAAAGTGCAGATACACTCGGATTCGAGAGGATCTGGGTGGCTAACGGACAGTTTCCACTGGAGGCCCCGTCAGCAGCTTGACACACTCACTGGAAACCTTAAGCTCACTGTTCAGTGTGATGTTTGTAAGAACTGGAGAAAACATAAGCCGATCCTAAATCAGGAGATTTCCTCCACTTTGTCTTGGGCCCACAAAACTATCTTAAACTTTTAATTGTTTAATTCTATGTTCATTTATAATGTCATTCAGCTCCTCCAGCCATGACCCATAAAGAAGAGGCAAAATAAACCCACAACCTAGGATATGACTGCCCTTTAAAATCAGCCATTGAGCCATAATGATGATTACGGACACATTTTTTAAAATGCACGGACACACACACATTTATGGATCATAAGTCAATCAGTACATTACACAGTGAAACCACGCATGTGTTACCACAGGCAAAACCAACAGTTAATTCAACGTCTTACTCTTTTATCAGTCCAGTTCACTTCAGTCGCTCAGTCGTGTCCGACTCTTTGTGACCCCGTGAATCGCAGCAGGCCAGGCCTCCCTGTCCATCACCAACTCCCGGAGTTTACCCAGACTCACGTCCATCTAGTCGGTGATGCCATCCAGCCATTTCATCCTCTGTCGTCCCCTTCTTCTCCTGCCCTCAATCCCTCCCATCATCAGAGTCTTTTCCAATGAGTCAGCTCTTCACATGACGTGGCCAAAGGACTGGAGTTTCAGCTTTAGCATCATTCCTTCCAAAGAAATCCCAGGGCTGATCTTCAGAATGGACTGGTTGGATATCCTTGCAGTCCAAGGGACTCTCAAGAGTCTTCTCCAATACCACAGTTCAAAAGCATCAATTCTTCGGCACTCAGCCTTCTTCACAGTCCAACTCTCACATCCGTACTCTTTTATAATCAGCGAGAAATAGTTAGGGAGTCCTGACAACTCTAATCTAGGCCTGCAAAGAGTACATGTGTCTGAACAGAGCTAGGAGAGTGGGACCGGGGAGCAGCCTGAGAGCTCACAGAGCCAGGGGCCTTTGGTGGCACCGTGGGGCAGGACCCCATCGAGCCCTCCCGCCGGTTCTCCCGGGGCAAGAACGCAGCTTGCCTGCAAGCTCAGTCTGTGGTTGTCCCAGGCCCAACAGAGGCCCACAGAGGTCAGTATCTGGCGCTCTCTGAGCAATCTTAGCAATGCGACTTCTCCCCTCTGCTTCACCCACCAAGCCCTACAATCGGAGTGGGAGTCTTCCCATGGGCGCAGCTGGCGCCAGGAGCCCACACATATGCACAACAGGGAAACAGGGCACCCCCTACGTGAGCAGCATCGGCGTCCAGACTGCCTCCCGGAACTTCCAGTTTCTTAGGTTTCCTCTTCCGTCCCAGGACTCCACTCTCCTTGAGATATGCCCCGCTTACTGAGGCAGCGCCTCCTCTCCAGGAGGGGTGCTCACCCTCAGCTGATGCTGCCTTTCCAACTGAGGTGACTAGTGAGAGGCAGAAATCATGATAAAGGCCCCCTGGTGAAGCAAACTAACCTGTCTTCAGACCTAAGTCTACTAGAGCAAGAAAGAAAAAGTAAAGCAGATGAGCGTGCAGTGATGTCCCACTAATATGTGAAGCAACAGCCCCCAATCCTTCATTCTTAAGTGGTTTTCCACTAAAAACACGCATGCAACCGAACTATTCGATTCCCTGGTGGCTCAGCGGGTAAAGAATCCACCTGCAATGCGGGAGACCTGGGTTTGATCTCTGGGTTGGGAAGATCCCCTGGAGAAGGGAAAGGCGATCCACACCACTATTCTTGCCTGGAGAATTCCATGGGCTGTATAGTCTGTGGGGTCGCAAAGAGCCGGACACGAGCGAGCGACTTTCACTAACTTAACTGTGCCTTGAGGGTCTTCTGCGTCACTCTAGAGGAGTCGCATTAATGCACTTTCACAATGTGGAGGGACTTCTATTTTTCCGGTCATAAAAACCAGCCATTTGGCCTCTCTGACTAAAACATAATCAACGTTTAGCTGCAAAAGTTCATAAACACCCTCCATCACCTATTCATTAAAAGCAACAACAAAGAGAGATGGCACAAGGAAGCAAGCTGTTGAAAGTGGTTCTGAGTTCCATTTCAGCAGGTGCAAGAGGGAGAGTAGGGAATTGAGTTGGAGAATAATTTACTGACAGACACTTCAGTCATTTTCTAACAAAATTAAAACTTAATTTTTTAAAATTAAAAGGATAAATAAAATTACAAAGCACAGATAAGATTTAAAACCACAGACCACTCTATTCAGTTTACAGAGCTGGGACGTCTCCTAAGTGGGGACCTTACTTTTTGTGGGGAGACGCTTCGTCTCCTCTTCAAACAGTTCACATGCTGGATGACGCAGGCGGAAGATGGACTTCTCATGTGTCCAAAATTCTTCGATTTTTTTCAGGCGATAGAACAAGGAAAGGGAAGCCAGGAGTAAGATATAATCAGAACTGCTCTCCAGGATGAGGGTTTGAGTCCCTGCCCCTCTTCTCTTTTCTCTTCACAGGTAGAAGGCACAGTCATGGTTAACGATGGAAAAACAGAGTGTAGCCTGGTGACACACATTTTGACTTTTCTCCCCAGTTCCCGATCTGAAAACTACTAATTCAGTCTGAGAATGTACCCCTTCGCTGATACACTCTGGGCATGACAAGTCTTACTTTTATACCAGTTACACTAGTTTTCTCTGTTTTTCTGGGTGTTGGATTATGCAAGTAATTCTTTTTTTCAATATTATAGATGTCAATTTTATTTTCATTTATTTTTGGCCACATGGCATGCAGAGTCTTAGTTCCCTGACCAGGGGTCGAATCTATGCCCCTGTAGTGGGAACAGTCTCAACCACCAGACCAGCAAACTTTATGCTATACAATGTGATAGCCAACAGCTGGTGCACGCAGAGATTTGAAAAAGATTTTGACAACTGACCTAAAACTATTTTAATGAATTAATTAGGGCTTGCTTTAACAATAAGCTATGTTTCAGTAAAATGTTTAGTCAACTAGTTGTAACGTGTAACCTGCTTAAATAGCGGCTGCATTTTCTTCTCTTTGGGAACACGCAGAGATAATTTTTAAATGGTCCACATAATGGACTCCTGCAGCGTGTGCCACACTGATACGTATTAAACGGAAGAAAGACAAATGTCATACCACCTATAGCTGGAATCTAGAAAACGATACAAATGAACTTATTTACAAAACCGAAACAGATACACAGACATAGAAGGCAAATTTATGGTTACCAAAGGCAATAGCGAGGAGGTGAGGATTGGGAGATTGGGATTCACACACACACACACACACACACACACACACACACATATACACACACGTACACACACAATACACACACACACACAAAATAGACAGCCAACAAGGACCTAGTATACAGCACAGGCACCTATACTTAATATTTTGTAATAACCTATAAGAGAAAAGATTCTGAAAAAGAATAGCTGTATCTACATATATATGTCTAACTGAATCACTTTACTCTGGACCTGAATTTAATACATTGTAAACCAACTATACCTCATTACAAAATAAATAAATAAAATTGGAATCAACCACAAAAAAAGAAGCAAAATTCCTGCATCTGTATTCAACCTATGTGAGCTAGAAACCATGTTACTAAAAGTAAGCATTTAAAGAAAAATGAGATATTATATCTAATCCTGTGAAACATAAACAGGTTTCAAACAGAGGAACAAACAACATACAAATAAAATGGCCTAGGGGGCTGGATGGGAGAAACTGAGGGTGCTTCCTGATAGGAGTAAAGGAGGACGATTTCAGTGGAAAATGGCTTTGAAGCTTAGGCTTGAGAGTGGACTAGGGCTTCCCTGCAGCTGTGCTGGTACAGAGTCTGCAAGGCAGGAGACCCCGGTCCTGTTCCTGGGTCAGGAAGATCGCCTGGAGGAGCGATAGGCTACCCACTCGAGTATTCTCGGGCTTCCCTGTAGCTCTGCTGGTAACGAATCTGCCCACATTGTGGGAGACCTGGGTTCAGTCCCTGGGCTGGGAAGATCCCCTGGAGGAGGGCATGGCAACCCACTCCAATATTCTTGCTTGGAGACTCCCGTGGACAGAGGAGCTACTGTTCATGGGGTAGCAGAGTCAGACGCGACTGAGATTCTAAGCCCAAGAACAGGACCGTAACAATGGATTGGTGAGAGACACATCAGACAAGTCAGCGGCATTTAAAAATGGATGAAATGGAAAAGGAGTAGAAGTAGCAAGCCTTTATCAACCAATGGAGCTTTTCATGATTTATCCAGAGTTGGTTATTTTAAGATAAGCTCACCAAATGCCTTAATGCATTTTTGAATGGGTGGGATATGGCACCAGACACAGTCTTCAGAAAGTTGTATCTAACATTCCTGTGGCGAAATGGTTGAATAGGGAAGAATGGAGAAGACACGAAAACTAAGATATGCTTATAGAATGGTCCAGGCATCATTGAATGTGTGACGGAAAACAAGAAGATGATCTGGAAGAATGACTGAGATTAAAGAATGGAAGAAATAAATGGGATTAGCAACATGTCTACTGATTCATAGCCACTTAAAAAAAAAAAAACTGCTACTTTATAGAACACATTTTAGAAAATACATTTATAAGAATTCATAAGGGGCTGAATTATTTATAATAGGATATAATCATGAGAGTCCTAGAGAAATCATGCTTGGAAATAAGTGCTAACCTTTTTTCATCCTTTTCGAACTTAATACCTATGAGGGCATATTTAGCTTAATATTTCATACAGAGACAATTGTACAAACACACAGCTCACTTCTAAATTATTTTTAAATTCTATATTTAAAATAATGTTTCAGAAAGGTAAGGAGAGACAATAGTAGAGAACCACAGACATGCAGCTTTTAGCTAATGGAAGAAAAATCCACAATAATCGTTTTAGAAAATGTAGAAGCATTTTAAGCTTGGTCATTAAGAAGGAAATTTAGAAGAAAGAGCTGGCAGGTACTGTGTAACATATTCCCAATTGGATCAGTTAGATGTGAATAAACAATATAACTGGACCAAATGCTATAATTGAATTTAATGACAGTGGAGCAATGTCATTGCTCAAAACTGGAAAAAGTGGGATTTCTGCCCAATAGACAAAACACTTGAGTCTCAATTTCCATTGACTTGGATTCTGGAAGGAAAAAAAAAACAAATTCTTCAAGCATCTATTTATGCCCTTAGTGAATTTATGACTACATGGATCGGTGTGCCCTAGTTTAAAGCACAGACTAGGTACTGTGGCTTAGGCAACATAAATCAATATTTGGGACTTGAACTATGAATCCAGATTTCTGCTGCAACACAGCCAGTCTCAGCAGCATTCCTTCTGACTTCTCAGGCAAACACATGTCTGTTCAAGTTCAAAACCATGGATTATTTATACAACTTCTTCAATAATTTCAGACAAATCCACCAGGTTGTCTAATATTCAGAAAAATCCTAAATAGGTTTCCTCTACATGACTGACCTGACTGGAACAAGGCGTCTTTGAGCCTACTCACCATGTTCAAAAAGATTTCCAATGTTGTGCTTATAAAAGTGGCTTCAGAGAACTCCCCTGGGCAAGGCAGTGATTTCTGAATGAACACCAGCTATTTTTTAACTTGACTCTGGGGTCACACACTCACTTTTCTACAGGAGGTCACTGCTGAATAAATGCTGGTTCCCGTTACAGACAGACGTCTGTCCTTCTTACAGCAAATGCAAGGAGAGCTATCTTATAGACCTGGCTGAAATGTTAACTGCATGCGAGAGAATGACGGAGGTTGGGATTCGCACACATACACTGCATATGATACTGTGCACAGACTGTGTATGACACTGTGTTGTGTACAAACTAGATAATTAGTGAGAACTGACTTGGGAAGCTCTCCTCAGTGCCCTGTGGTGACCTGAACAGGAAGGAAACCCACAGAAGAGGGGGTACGTGTGCGTGGACGGCTGATGCACTTTGCTGTACAGTAGAAACCAACATCACTGTAAAGCAGCTATGCTCCAACAAAAACTGCTTAGAATCAAGAGAAATTGAGAAAGGACTCTGCGAAGGTTCTGTACGGGATTAAGTATGTGCATGCAAGGTTGCTTCAGTCGTTTCCAACTCTGTGCAACCCCATGGATGGTAGCCCGCCAGGCTCCCCTGTCCATGGGATTCTCCAGGTGAGAACACTGGAGTGGCCTGCCAGGCCCTCCTCCAGGTGGTCTTCAAATCCCAGGGATCAAACCCGCATCTCCTGCGGCTCCTGTGGCTCCTGCATTGCAGGTGGGTTCTTTACCACGGAGTCACTGGGAAGCCCCGAGCGATAAGTACAGGGTTGGCAAATACCTAACACTGAAGATACAGTCATGGGCTGAATGTGTGAAAACACTGAAGATACAGTCATGGGCTGGATGTGTAAATGTACAGAATAGGCGAGTTATGGGTAGCATCAACCAACAGAAACATTAAACATAAAGTTTGCAATTTACATCTTTAAAACCAAAGGTTTCCTCAGTTGCCTAAGCACTCCCTCTAAGATCCAGGTAGGAGGCGACTTCTCCAGGTTAACAGGAACGGCTCCCACTTGTGAGTATCTGCCTGCACCGGCATCTACTGACTAACACTGACCCACCGTACAAATAGAAGCTCGCTGTCACCGTCGCTGTCTCACAGAAGGGGCAAAGGATGTTCAGAGAGGGTATCTACGAAAGTCACAGGGTATGCACAGCAAATATCTAAGGCTGCCCCAAAGGACATAACTTGAAAGAAAATAATAGTCTTCAAATTTTTGGACTTCTAACAGCCAAGCATTTCTGTTTTGATATGTACTCATACTTTTTTCCAGTTTCAAAAATGCCCAGCCTGATTTTGATTTTTTTTTAGATGATATAATCAGTTGTATTGATTAATATCAGTTATGTAAAGTCAACTGATATAAAATCATTCATATACTGATTTTTACAAGGATAAACTATTGGATTCATTAGGCCTTATTTTTATTTTTAATGCAAAGTTTTAAAATAAAATTTCATAATAAATTAAATTATAGTTACTCATAAGATACACTGCTGCTGCTACTGCTAAGTCACTTCAGTCGTGTCCAGCTCTGTGTGACCCCATGGATGGCAGCCCACCAGACTCCCCCATCCCTGGGATTCTCCAGGCAAGAACACTGGAGTGGGTTGCCATTTCCTTCTCCAATGCATGAAAGTGAAAAGTAAAAGTGAAGTTGCTCAGTCATGTCTGACTCTTAGCAATCCCATGGACCGCAGCCCACCAGGCTCCTCCATCCATGGGATTTTCCAGTCAAGAGTACTGATGTGGGGTGCCATCGCCTTCTCCAATAAGATACACTAGATGTATCAATTATTTATTTTATTGCTTTTCTAAAAGAAAAATATGAAATATGACAATTAAATAAGATTTTCTAACCCAATATGGATTATTGTCTTAGATAGGTCTGGACTGATACTATGAATTCCTATGCAACATATGGCTAAATGATCAAATTTTTTAAGAGTAGAGAGATTAAAATTTTAAGAAATTTTAATTTTAAAGTAGTTGGCACAATTTCTAAACTGAATATTTGACAAAAAAATAACAAAGGATTATTTTATGAAATCAAAACAAATTCACATGAAATGAGAAACAATTCTAGCAGGGGGATAAATACATGTTTATGCCTAGCTCCTTTGACTTATCACCTCAAAAAAATCAAGGAACACAAGAACCAGAGTCAGCAGGTAGTATTTATGGCCCTAAACCACAAATATGGAACAAAGCATAAAAGATGAAGTCTAGACTTCAAGAGTGAGAACAAAAAATATTAGTCTAATTTACAGCTCAGAGTCACAGTGAGCATCAGTGTTGGGGAAGCCAGGCCCTGTGAGGGTGACCGGGGGCTCACTCAAAAGCAGAGGGAGCTTTATCGGGGCGGCTAACTGCCCAGCCTGCCCATGCTTCCTGGTTCATGCGGACTCTGTCCACCACCACAGAGATTAAGACGTGCATTTTCTGGAAATGTTCAAGACCAGAAGATGTCAAGCCCCTCAGCCATATGGAGAGGAGCGGATGACTAAGCTGGAGTTTAGGAGAGGCCAGGAAGGTCACTGAAATTTATCGAGTTTCATCCTCCCAACAATGGGAGCTATGTTGTCAAATACGGTAGCTACCAGTCAGATGTGGCTGCGGGAATGAAATAAAGTAAAAACCCAGCTCCTTAATGGCAGTGGCTGTCTTTACCATACCTGCCGTCACAGAACAGACTGCTTTACTGGACGGCATTTCAGAAATGGCCACTGTACAGCCCCCAGAGAGACGATTAAACCTGAAAGCTCCAGAGTAAGAGCTATGTTTGAGTTTCCCGGCAAAAAATAATTCTCAGACTTCTCAACCTACACTGCTGCCTGCCATCACCCTTCACACGGGTCATCAAAGGAGCATTTTCATGATTTGCTCTTGAAAATAAATTCAAAGCTGAGGATCCCCAGACACTTGAGAAAACCTCCCAACATGGAAGATGGAGACCTAAGCAAAAACAAAAACTAAACACACACACGCACACAGAGAGAAAATGCAGAGGAAACAGGAGCAGGGAGGGGAACAGAAGAAGGTTTAATTTCCATTGTAAAGAACAGGCTGTATTCATGCAAGAAAAAGAATATTCCAATGCGAAAAAGCTCTGAGAAGTTATAAATGAGGACATATACGTGCAAAATACAGTAGAAAATTTAAAGGTAAAGTTAAGAAAATATCAAGATGAAAAACAAGGCAAAAGTACGAGCAAGACATCAAAAGGCGAGAAAATGAAAGAGTGATCCTCAAGAGCCCACATCCGAGCAACAGTTCCGGGAAAAAAAGAAAACCCTGAGATCTTCCTGAGTATAGGAAGTTGTAGTAGAAGTCGAAGGAATACTTACTTTTATTGCTGTTGTCATTTTTTAGGAGCATTTTATCATTATTAGTTTTACCATGTATGTGACTAACATTGATAAAAACTAAAAGAATAATAATTATTTGAAAACCCACCAATAATTTTACAAGATGAAGCTGAATCCATATATTACGCTGGCTGAATAACCAATAAGTCACTTGTAAATGACATATTAGAGATCAGTTCCTCAGTGTGAACTGGCAAGATTTTTCATTTTAGAAAAAAGAACCATGGATCAAGACAGATCTAAATTCTTCCTGCTGACTCATTTGCATGAATAAAGTAAAATACTCAAAACCTCAAGAAAGATAAAAACTTCAGCTAATGAGGCCATTTGTGCAAATTCATTAGCCTGAATACTTCCAATTGATTAGCACAAACTGTTACAAGGAAACCTCAAGAGTAAAAAGTAACGCATAAGTTTGGAGGCTGCTCTTCCAGAATGGAGAAAACCCCTGGGGATGAGGGCTGGCGAGTTAAGCGAAGCATCTGGCCTCCTTTGCAAACGAACATCTCTAAAAAAGTAACATTCACCAGTACTGACAAGTCTGGATTAGAGCAAGCGCTTTGCTTTTATAAAGTGGCTCTAAAAGCAAAACCAGTTAAAGAGGGCAATATTTAATGCTAATTATTTACAGAATATTAAATCACATCATTTTTGCTCAGAAGCATCCAAAGATGCCTCTTTCTTGCCAAACCGTGTACTGTAGTCATTAGTGATGTAGAATGCATCTGGTCCTTGAGATGACTGTTCCTGTCCTCTCCTCCAGAGAGCTTAAGCTGATCAGTGCATTCTGGGTAATGAGGTGCTCCAGCCCATGGGCCCAGAGGTCCTATGCATTCCCATTTTGAGAACTTCCTCAAAATTTTCACGATCTTTTCCTTTGGTCCCTGTTTTGCTTGACACTCTATGTTCAGAGAGAATCAGAAGCCAGGCTACCTCATTCATTGCTGTGCGTGGAGCTAACACACTGTCCAGCGCACCCTGGTAGGTGGACAGCTACCAGTGGAGAGAATGGATGGGCACACAGAACTCTTCATTCCAGATACAAGGCAGTGCAGTCGTAGGGACACCACCGCCAGCCCAGGGCCTGTCAGGAGCCAAACCAGGGGCAGAATGTAGGCCCCCTGCGCCCCTGCTTCCTGCTTTGCCCAAAGTGTGAAACCAGAGCTCCCTGGCACACAGTCCCGAGCCACGGAAAAAGGACTGTAACTTCCTTACCCACTGCACACCCTCCACTCCGCTTTCATCTGCCAACAAAAAGATCTGCTCACTGCTGAGAGAAGCCCAGCTTGCCCCTGCAGCTCCTGTTTAAGATCCCTCTGTCCAGACCAGGAAACCCCTGTCCTTATCTTTAACCACCTCAAACTGGCTATTATTCAGGGCCCAGCTTAAATGCTTTCACATTCAATTATAAAAAATAAAGAGAAATAAAACACTGAATACTTTCAATGTACCAAGCAACATGCATGCTCAGTCATATAGGCATGTCAGACTCTTTGTGACCCCATGGACTGTAGCCCACCAGGCTCCTCTCTCCATGGATTCTCCAGGCAAGGATACTGGGGTGGGTTGCCATGCCCTCCTCCAGGTACCAAGCAACAGAGGGGACCAAAAGTGGATAATAAACCTCTCTTCAGGAAGCACACAGTTTAGTCCAGTGATGAAAAGGTCGATGATGTCTAGAGTTGGTAAGAGAGGAAGAGGAAAACATTTTTGTACATAATTGGCAGGGATGCAAACCAGCCCCGCAGTTTTGTTTCCTAGTGAAGGGAGAGGGTACCATCCCTCTACATTAAGAGTACCTGTCCCAGCGGACCAGCAACTTTGCTGCTAGCAATTTCTCATACATTAATGATGACTGTGGCAGTTTTTATAAGAGTCTAAAACTGGTAAAATAAGTGTTCGCTTACAGGAGGACATAACATAAATTATATCTATTCTATTATACCTGTTATATAATAGTATACAGATACTAGCTAGTCCTGAGCTAATGCAGAAGAAAACTCATAACATAAAACTCAAGACATAAAAACTAAATCCAGCAAGGTCCAGAACGTGTCAAATATAACTCTGTTTGTTTAAAAAAAAAACACAGAAATACATTATATACATTAAGATAAAAATATAATGTAAAAGTGCAAGTAGTGATTAATTCTCTCTAGAAAGTGGGATGAGGGTATAAGGAAGGATTGGTCTTTACTTTTCTCTATTTATTCTCTAATATTTGAATTTTACAACTACAAAGAGCTGTCATATTGATAAGTATTTATAACTAAAATGATGTTTTTAAAGTCTGCAGGTGTTTACCTAGTTGAGGAGAAATTAAATGAGATAGTGCTATTTGACAGAGGCCTTGAAGGGTAAACAATGTGCCAACAGGCAAACATGCCAGAAGGATTCTCGCAGAGCGGAGCACACTCCCAGCACGCGGCCGTGAGACACAGCCGCTGGAGCCCCTTCAGCCGATGAAATACACATGGAAGCACATCTCTTCTCCAGGGCGGAGCAGGGAAAGCCTGCATAATCATTCCATCACAGAGTGAAGGACCTAAGCGACTCCATTTTGTTAAAGAAGACTCCGTTTTGTAAAAATTCCCAGAAAAGAGCTTTTTGGAAATCCCTTAACCTCACCCCACCACCCGGGGACCAATCAGAATCCGTGGCAAGCCTGGGAAAAGGGAACCAATCAGAGCACAACACCTAACCATTCCACAGAAGGTAACCAAATAGACGTCTCCCAACCCGGAAACTCCCGTTTTTTCAAATTTTTCATGCGAGAATACCCTATATAAGCAATGAAACCCAGAGCTCGGGGCTCCTCCCTATAGCTGCTGCGTCGCTATGGGTGGGAGCCCCAGCTCCAGCTTGGTAATAAAAACTCTCTTGTTTTTGCATCGAATATTGGCTCCCTGGTGGTCATTGGGAGATTTCACGACTTGGGCATAACATTTGGGGGCTCATCTGGGATCTCCCACCGGCTCCACGGGAAGACCGATCTGGAAAGTCATCTGCAGCCAGTAAGCTTTTTTCTGTCTTTCTTTTCCTTTCTGGCAGGGTCTGGTTTCTGAGACCGGTATACGACTCAGGCGGACACGCCAGAGAGTCACCGGTGGGGGTCGTTGGGAGACGTCCCCGACCCCGGCGGGGGCAGACGGAGTGCCCCTGTTCTCTGTAGAGGATAGCGGGTCGCTCCTGCTGAATGGCCGGAGGCCGACGTCGTTCGGTTTTACCTCCCGACTCCTGGAGGTGTATTTCTCCTGTCTCTCTGTCTATCTGTGTGGCTGTTCGTATTGTCTGTGTTAATTTACCAACATCTGACTGATCCAGGGACGATGGGGCAATGCCATTCTAGCCCCACACCTCTATCCTTGGTTACTGATCATTTTAAGGAGGTCAAGATGCGCGCTCATGACCTCACTGTAGAAAATAAAAGGAATAAATTAATCACTTTTTGCAGCACAGAATGGCTGACCTTCCATGTAGGCTGGCCCTCAGAAGGCACCTCTGACTTGGGAACTGTACACTGAGTCCGAGATATTATCTTCTGACCGCGGATCAGACACCCTGACCAAGTTCCCTTTGTCAGCACATGTGTCTCCTCGGACAATTCATTTTCGAGTGTTAGACAAGAGCCCAGTTTCGGGCCCTGGAAGGGGTCCCTCTTCCTGCAACAAATGGCGACTCTGGCGGGGACTCTTCTTTGCCGAGACTAACATCCTAACCACTCGGGGTACTGAGGGGCCAGCTTGCCTGCCAATGGACCAGACCCAGCGGCCGCAACTGGGACACTTTTGTCCCTGGTCTCCTCCTGATGTGGACAACTGGCCAGAGTGCCCCGACCAGTAAGGAACAAGAGACTTTATTGATCTCTCTCCCCTTCCCTCTCTGTCTCCTTTCCTTAACCCTTCCTATCCTTCCCTGTTTTTCTAGTCCCCCGGTCCTGGACACAGGAATCTGGTTGAAGGGCCCTCAGCCTGAGCTGAGGATTGGAGACTGATCACCTCCTCTTGGCAGATAACTCGAATTCTGGTTCTGATTTCTGGTAGGGCCGAGTTCCAGTCCTCCCTTCTCTGGAGGCCCAGGGAAAAGTCCCGTAATGCCTGGGTATCTGTAGGTGGCAGGAGATGTCTGTAAAGCCACCCCTTTTGCCCCCCTTTCCTGCCTCCTCCCCCTTTTTTTCAACATAGCTTCCTTTCCTCCCTTGAAATCTTTGATGTTAGTACTTGGATCTGAAGTTCTGTGTCTCTATAGGAGGTTTTCTGAGGGACTGTATTCTTGTATTTAAGGGCTTCCCTGGTGGAGCCGAGGTTAAAGTGTCTGCCTGCAATATGGGAGACCTGGGTTCAATCCCTGGGTTGAGAAGATCCCCTGGAGAAGGAAATTTTGCTTTGTCTGGCCACCATGTGGTTTAGACGTGCCGCCTTTTTGTTAGAACTTGACTTTCTTTGCCTGTGCCTTGAGACCAGGGCTCTCAGGAACACTTATCTAGACCATCTCTAACTCCTGACACTGAGGAAAAAGGGAAAAAAAATACTTGAAGCTACATCTTGCACTGTGTCTGTCCAAATATGTCTCAGTGTGTCTCTGTCTCTGGGTAATATTTTTGAGGTTAATTTGTATGTGAGCTCTATTTATTTGGCTTAAAAAAGGGGTAAGCACTTACAAATCAAGTAATTCTAAATTAAACAATAAATTCCAGGTTCATGTGAACTGGGAAATATTCAGTGTTAAATACCTGATATTAATGTTTGTTTGTTGACCTATCTAATATAGACATGTCTTAGAGTAATTAATGTTAAGTAGAATATTTTCATTGTACCTAGGTTTAATATAAGTTAAATATTATATCTGTTACAAGTTTGTCAACAAGGAAATTAGAGTCAACTAAGTCCAAGATGGCAGAGCTGACTTTCACTAGACCTTGAGCCTTGGTTTTAGGCCTCTTGTGACATGTCAACAAGCTAAGTGATACACTCGTCAACACTGACTAAATCTGACCAAATGTTCTAAACCCTTTTAATTGATCTTTTGGATAAAACTTCCTAAATAGAACTCTTTTGAAGTTCTTTTGATCTCTAGCTAACTTTGGGGTGCTTCAGAGGGCCCCTGAAACATCCCAAAGAGAGATATTAAACTATGTTTATTTGGTTGGTTAAGTTACATGGAAAAGATTATCAGATGAGTAATAAATCTGCTCATGTTATAATGTATGGTAAAATTACTAATACAGATATCCTAAAAATTATATGGAGTTTTAAACATTCTCATATGTCCTGGTATTTTAATGGAAATCCTGATGACTTCACAAAAGTTAACAAAAGGACTGAATGAACCAGAGAATATGCTTATAAGTTTTATGGTTTCTATCTGAAAAATTATGGGTTTAAATCTTATGTTTTCAGGAAGTAGGGAAAATCTTCCTCTCAAACTAATTATGAAAATACTTTGGTAAAATTAAATGTTATAAACAAAACTATTATATTTTCTATCTGACTTCTCCAAAAATCGGAAGTTCTTAGGTTTCCAGTAAGTTTATCAAATGAGTTAGGAAGGTTATCTCATGGGTACAAAAATTTCAAGAAATTTTTGAGACCTTAAAAGGGAAGAATTCACCTAGATTTGCTAGGCAAAATCTGTGATAAGCCTTTGGTGTGAGTTTCCCAGCCCTGTTTTATTTTAAAAGTTCAGTCTGAGACTCTATAAATGTTTCAGCAAAATAAAAGCCTGTAATCAATTATGGTTATAAAAATCCCCAGACCAAAATTAGTGAGAACAGACCTATTTTGCAAACAAACTAGCCTTAATTTTGTTATATTTAATAAAAATAAGGGTAACTTTAAGGAAAAAAAGATATTTCAAAATGTTAAATACCAGTTTGTTAATGGGGGTCTGCATCTAGTAAGACTCATCTCTTAGATAGTTCTTAGCTGTCATGTGATACTGATGTAAAATTTAATTGAATTCTTGAAGCACACCCTAAGTTTGTTTCTGAAGCTTATCTCAGTAATCTATCTTTGGATGAAGATCAGACACCTCATGACCTGCAACCAGGAATGGAAAAAGACATAATTTAAGGGACTGTCTCCAACATGGATGGAAGGACTTTTTTTTATCAGGAGGAACTACACTACACCAGGATGAGAAGACGACGACATCAGAGGGAGACAGCTTCCCCGAGATGCGGGTCCTGATTCGTATGATCATTTATGTTTTCTTGACGTCCTAGACCTTTGCATATAAGCCAAATGCTTTTCTATCATAGGCCTGATCCTATGCTAGTTTTTTGTTGTTTTTTTTTTACTTTATTTTACTTTACAATACTATATTGGTTTTGCCATACATTGACATGAATCCACCATGGGTGTATACAAGCACCCAATCCTGAATCCCCCTCCCACCTCCCACCCCATATCATCTCTCTGGATCATCCCCATGCACCAGCCCCAAGCATCCTGTATCCTGTATCGAACATAGACTGGCACTTCGTTTCTTACATGATAGTATACATATTTCAATGCCATTCTCCCAAATCATCCCACCCTCTCCCTCTCCCTCAGAGTCCAAAAGTCTGTTCTATACATCTGTGTCTCTTTTGCTGTCTCACATACAGGGTCATCGTTACCATCTTTCTAAATTCCATATATATGTGTTAGTGTACTGTATTGGTGTTTTTCTTTCTGGCTTACTTCACTCTGTATAATCAGCTCCTATTTCATCCATCTCATTAGAACTGATTCAAATGTATTCTTTTTAATGGCTGAGTAATACTCCATTGTGCATATGTACCACAGCTTTCTTATCCATTCATCTGCTGATGGACATCTAGGTTGCTTCCATGTCCTGGCTATTATAAACAGTGCTGTGATGAACATTGGGGTACATGTGTCTCTTTCAATTCTGGTTTCCTCGGTGTGTATGCCCAGCAGTGGAATTGCTGGGTCATAAGGCAGTACTATTTGCAATTTTTTAAGGAATCTCCACACTGTTTTCCATAGTGGCTGTACTAGTTTGCATTCCCACCAACAGTGTAAGAGGGTTCCCTTTTCTCCACATCCTCTCCAGCATTTATTGCTTGTAGACTTTTGGATCACAGCCATTCTGACTGGTGTGGAATGGTACCTCATTGTGGCCTTGATTTGCATTTCTCTAATAATGAGTGATGTTGAGCATCTTTTCATGTGTTTGTTAGCCATCCGTATATCTTCTTTGGAGAAATGCCTATTTAATTCTTTGGCCCATTTTTTGATTGGGTCGTTTATTTTTCTGGAGTTGAGCTGCATAAGTTGCTTGTATATTTTTGAGAATAGTTGTTTGTCAGTTGCTTCATTTGCTATTGTTTTCTCCCATTCAGAAGGCTGTCTTTTCACCTTACTTATAGTTTCCTTTGTTGTGCAGAAGCTTTTAATTTTAATTAGATCCCATTTGTTTATTTTTGCTTTTATTTCCAGTATTCTGGGAGGTAGGTCATAGAGGATCCTGCTGTGATTTATGTGGGAGAGTGTTTTGCCTATGTTCTCCTCTAGGAGTTTTATAGTTTCTGGCCTTAGATTTAGATCTTTAATCCATTTTGAGTTTATTTTTGTGTGCGGTGTTAGAAAGTGATCTAGTTTCATTCTTTTACAAGTGGTTGACCAGTTTTCCCAGCACCACTTGTTAAAGAGATTGTCTTTACTCCATTGTATATTCTTGCCTCCTTTGTTGAAGATAAGGTGTCCATAGGTGTGTGGATTTATCTCTGGGCTTTCTATTTTGTTCCATTGATCTATATTTCTGTCTTTGTGCCAGTACCATACTGTCTTGATGACTGTGGCTTTGTAGTAGAGCCTGAAGTCAGGCAAGTTGATTCCTCCAGTTCCATTCTTCTTTCTCAAGATTGCTTTGGCTATTCGAGTTTTTTGTATTTCCATACAAATCTTGAAATTATTTGTTCTAGTTCTGTGAAAAATACCGCTGGTAGCTTGATAGGGATTGCATTGAATCTGTAGATTGCTTTGGGTAGTATACTCATTTTCATTATATTGATTCTTCCAATCCATGAACACGGTATATTTCTCCATCTATTAGTGTCCTCTTTGATTTCTTCCATCAGTGTTTTATAGTTTTCTATATATAGGTCTTTAGTTTCTTTAGGTAGGTGTATTCCTAAGTATTTCATTCTTTTCGTTGCAATGGTGAATGGAATTGTTTCCTTAATTTCTTTTTCTACTTTCTCATTATTAGTGTATAGGAATGCAAGGAATTTCTGTGTGTTGATTTTATATCCTCCAACTTTACTATATTCATTGATTAGCTCTAGTAATTTTCTGGTGGAATCTTTAGGATTTTCTATGTAGAGGATCATGTCATCTGCAAACAGTGAGAGTTTTATTTCTTCTTTTCCAATTTGGATTCCACTTATTTCTTTTTCTGCTCTGATTGCTGTGGCCAAAACTTCCAGAAATATGTTGAATAGTAGCGCTGAAAGTGGGCACCCTTGTCTTGTTCCTGACTTTAGGGAAAATGCTTTCAATTTTTCACCGTTGAGGATAATGTTTGCTGTGGGTTTGTCATATATAGCTTTTATTATGTTGAGGTATGTTCCTTCTATTCCTGCTTTCTGAAGAGTTTTTATCATAAATGGATGTTGAATTTTGTCAAAGGCCTTCTCTTCATCTATTGAGATAATCATATGGCTTTTATTTCTCAGTTTGTTAATGTGGTGAATTACATTGTTTGATTTGCCCCTATGCTAGTTTTAAAAATCAATCCAATTGCTGGGTTTGTGCCCAATTACCTGTGTCTAGTTCTGGGTTACCTTGGTAAATTTCTCTACTACCAGACTCTAACTGGTTGGCCCTGAGAAAATTTACTTAAAAAAATTATAGTCATATTCAGGTCACTATGATATTACTAGATAGGATCCCCTCACTGGGCCAATTAATAATGCCTGCTCTGACTCAGGTTATAAATTTGAGCTTTTTTCTATTACCCAAGCTCAATCAGAATAAGAAAAGTTTCTGCAAAGAGGGGGAAATCTCCCATAATTATGGGATGGATTTATATGGATAACACTAGGCTACAGTAATTTAGGTTTAAAGTTTCCTCTGTATTGGGGGAAAAAAATTCATATTACAGATAATCAGTCTAGTAACACTATAAAACTGGGCTATGTGCCTTATAGATGGTGCCAATATATAATTTCCCTGGAAGATAAAGATTCTACAGGGCAGACTAAGTCAGATAACCTGAAGATATACTGGGCTACATCTAATGGAAGTTCTTAATGTAAGTCTTCCTTGTGACTTTACTAATACTGCTGGCTATGTTATTTGTATTTCACCTGTTTTACAAAATTGCTGTTTCTTACACTGTCAAATATGTGTGTGAGGCCTCTAATAGAATAATATATAGTTCCATATGAGATCGATGATGGTAACAGTGTAACTCTAGATACGGCAAGAAGCAACAAGAGGGAATATTTTCCTGGACCAAGAAGCTAGTAAGATAGGTGGTCCAGAGAATTTTGGACACTGTTTCATGGCCTAGTCCAGTAACAGCACATTGAGTGGCCTGTTTACCTGAGAATGGACACTCTCAGCACCATGGGATAAAATGGTCATGAAGTGCCCCCCTCATAATCATGGTCAAGTTTATGAGCAAAAAGGGGCTCTGCCAACTGAAGACTGACACTCGCCATCTGCATCCACAAAGATTAAATCACGGCCGCTGCAACTGCTGACTTTCCATGCCCCTGAAAGGAGTTCAGGGTGAAAATCAGGAATGAGGTACTCTGTGCTCTGAGGAAAAACTGGCAGAACAGGCCTTCAGATAGTTAGATCTTTTCAGGAGAAGATTTTATGAGTCCCAATTCTTGCATCTTCTCGTATCTAGAGAAACACTGAAGTCATTAATGGTGAAATCTGCTTTGGCTATTAAGGAAAAGTTTACAATTAAAAGTCAAAATAGAGTAGCTATGGTTCAGATATCCTGGGAAATAACTAGGTGATGCTATGGGTGTACTTTCAGATTAGAGCTTGTATTGCTCCAAGCTGGGGCAGTCCTATGCCCCATTTTGACAGGAAGTTATCACAGTCATAGTTGCCTAGTTCCCTAAAATTAAAACTGAGCAGGACTCTGTGGGGCTCTGGAGTACAGATCAGTTCTGTGTTCCCCATTTCTTATCTGTAGGATATAGACTTTGTTCAGCCTCCTTGACCTTCCCTGAATTCCAAAGCTTGGATTCAAACAATTGCTAATCAGGGAAGGGAGGGGATACAAAAACAAAAACAATCAAAGGTTGGTACAGCCTCCAGACAGAGTCCTGGTTCCTACTCAAAGAAATAGGCATAACAATGTCTTGAGCTCCCATCCAGGTGGAAGATGGTAACTTCAGACTGAACACAAGATTCCTGGAGCACAGCTCTGTTGCCTCACCACCAACCAATCAGAAGGGGTCACAAACTCTGTAACCCTCACCCCAAATGTTGCCTTCTGTTTCCAGGGACCAGAGATGACCATCCTGTTAGGTCTCCTGTTTGGCCCTTGTCTATTTCATCTCTGAGAGGGGCCAACTAAATTGCTGCAACCACAAGGGTAGAAGCTGGTTTCAGATGTGGAAAACCCCAACTTAGATCAGGTAGAGAGAGACTTCTGCTCTGCTAGGCAGGCCTACGCCCATGCGCAGCAGGAAGAAGTTAGAGAAGAAAGAGACCTCCGCCTCGATTCCCAAAAAGTATCTTGAGTAAGAAGTCTCTCAGGGGGCCTATGTGCTGCGTTAGGGGAAGAACATTGTTTTTATGTGAATCACTCAGGGGTAGTCAAGGAGTCCCTGGCCAAGATAAGATAAGGGCTGAGTCAAAAAAAAAAAAAAAAAAAAAAAGAAATGTCTCAAACCTGGTTTGAATCCTGGTTCAATTCATCCCCCTGGTTCGCAACTTTCATATCCTCTTTGGTGGGGCCCCTGATTATCTTGTTACTACTGCTCACCTTCAGGCCATGCTAACTAAACAAATTGGTGGCCTTCATTAAAAGCCGCATCAACACCCTGCAGCTCATGGTACTCAGATCCCAATATGCGGCCTTGCCAATGGTCCCCTTAGCAGGAGACAATACAGAGCTGACCTCAGACCCATGATTGGGTCTGTCCTGGATCCTAGAGAAGGGGGGAATGAAGGACCTAAGCTACTCCATTTTGTTAAAGAAGACTCCATTTTGTAAAAATTCCCAGAAAAGAGCTTTTTGGAAATCCCTTAACCTCACCCCACCACCCGGGGACCAATCAGAATCCGTGGCAAGCCCGGGAAATGAAAACCAATCAGAACCCAACACCTAACCATTCCACAGAAGGTAACCAATTAGATGTCTCCCAACCTGGAAACTCCCGTTTTTTTCAAATTTTTCATGCGAGAATACCCTATATAAGCAATGAAACCCAGAGTTCGGGGCTCCTCCCTATAGCTGCTGCATCGCTATCGGTGGGAGCCCCAGCTCCAGCTTGGTAATAAAAACTCTCTTGTTTCGCATCGGACATCGGCTCCCTGGTGGTCATTGGGAGATTTCGCGACTTGGGCATAACAAGAGAAGGAGACGGTGGAAAACATCACTGAATAACTTCAAGGAGAACAGCAGCTCTGTTGTGTCACACAGATCCTCAGGAATGAAAGATAAGCTTTCTTTGTGTAAAACCACTGAGATCAGGGGCTGTTTGTTCCTAGAGCTAAGCCTAGCCTGAATGATACAGATGGCATCAGAAGAGGAAATAAATCATATATACAGAAAGGTTTTAAAAATATAAGCCTATGTTTTACAAGGGGCCTTCCAGGTGGCTCAGTGGGAAAGAATCCACCTGCCAAGCAGGAAAAGAGGGTTCAATCTCTGGGTCAGGAAGATCCCCTGGAGAAGGAAATGACAACCCACTCCAATGTTCTTGCCTGGGAAATCCCATGGACAGAGAAGCCTGGGGGCGACAGTCCATGGGGTCTCAAGAGCCGGACATGACTTAGACACCAGACAGCAACAGTGATGTTTTTAAGACTGAGAGTCTCTGCGCATTGAAGGACAGATGGACGGATGCTAAGGAAGTGACCTGGAGTTGAAAAGTAAAGGAAATTGACCACCAAAATGAAGAATTGTCTTCTGTTTCTTTGGGTTAACATATTGCTGAAAGTTTTCTGTTTGCTTGGGGGTTTGCTGTTATTCTTCTTGTTGACTTGTGTTTGCTTTAAGTGTGAAGTGACATGATCACAGTTTAGGGTTTTCAATTACTTGCAAAATTAGCCCATCGGTGCTACATTGCCAGGATATCTAGCTTGGAAAATGGAAGCTCGGTGTTCAGCAAAGAAAGGAGCAATGAGAAAGAGAAAAATAGGAGTGTTCTGCATTCTAGAATCCAAGGACAAAGAAGAAATGGGTGGCTCACGGTGTGAACCGAGGAGGTGAAATAAAGTGAGGCTTGAGAATTAAAGTGATGCCGCTGATTAACAGATGAACTTGGAGAAAGTAATTAGTAGAATAAGGTGGAAAGAAACTAGGTTGTAAGAGTTAGAAAAGTGAGTGGGTGGTAAGGAAATGGGGTCACTTGGTGTAGGAAACCCTTAAGAAATGTGCAGAAGGAAGAAGGGAGAGATGGGAACAGCTTGAAGAAAATTAATTAAAAGTTATAGAAAATTTAGTTAATCTTTAAGATGTTTAGTATATTTTAGGACAGGGAAGATAATGAAATATTTGTGAACATAGAGGAGCTATGTACCATGAAGACAGAAAGGACATTAGAGGGTGGTGATTCGTGGTTCATGGTAGAATATGGAAGGTCTATATTGGGTCTGTTTCTTTTACTTTAACCTTTGTATTTCATTGCTTTTGCTGGAAAAATATTGCCTATAGCCTTCAATGTTCAGACAGCCCATTCTCAGGGCCCCAATCTTTAAGGGGATAACAGTTTTCCATTTATATAGAGATAAAAATTTGCAGGACAGAGAATAATATTGGTGTTGTTACAAGTTTATAGCAACATCATGACTAGACCTATGTGGAAAACTGCAAGAACAAAGAATTCTATCAGAGAAGTTTGCAACAACCAACAATGCCTACTCTCCATTTAGTAAAAAAGAAACCTAAATTCTATCTCAGGTAGGGTGATTTTTAGAGCCAGTAGTCCATCATCTTGGTCTGTGGCTGTTCCCTGCTCCCAGAAACTCATCTGTCGAAATGCTGGCCTGTTGGGTATGACAGCAGTAGGGCCTGAGATTGGTAACAATCGTCCCACGTGTTAGTGATGGGTAAAATCAAATACTCAGGTGGAGAGAGCAGCTAGGACTCAAGCAAGAAGCACGAGGAAATGGGTAAAGTCATGGAAAGATTCTGAATGAAGAGACACACAGAAATTAGGTTTAATTCTAATGCTTCACAGCAGAAACAAAAGGCGAGCCCCTTTCATAGGAATATGGAGGCTGCCAGTCCTTTAGAAGGGAGAGGACTGCTGCACAGGGCCCTGCGGGAGTTGGGGACATTTAATTTCCAGGAACAGACAGGGAGTTAAGAAGGAAGAAACACAAGGATTACTGAACCCCCTTGGGGGTTCAGATACAAACAGCCAGGGTGTGTACTGGACCCAATGCTGATGCTTGCTAATATCTTCAGGTGGGCACTGCTGCCTGCGAGCAGAGTGGGGAAAACAGAACGGGGGTCTCTGTGGGCTTACATTGAGCGAGAAGAGTAAGGTCATCACTGAATTTTCTAAATGCCTGGTCACAAAAGGGAAGGAAGTATGAACGCGCTAATTATAGCTAATTGATGTGTAAATAAACAGGAGGGAAAGACAACCTTTCCATATACAGACCCGATATAGATCCCTCTTCCTTCTGGCTGTTTACGGCAGCTAGAGAAACCTAGGCGATGAAGCTTTAGCTGATCACAGCAAAGAGACCATTTCTTCTGCAGACGTCAAACTCACTCCCATGGGTTCACAACTCTATGCCTCAGTTTCTCCATCTGTAAGATGATCACAGCAGACACCATAGGCTTCACGTGAAGACTATTTTTTGTTTTTATCTCAATCATTACTAGTATCCGGTAAGTTAAGGATTATCAAGAATTGCCAAGTTACAAAGAAATTGAGAATCTTACTGTGATCTTTAATGATTTTGTTAACATAACTGAAAGCGGAGAGTGCAAAAGTTGGCTTAACACTCAACATTCAGAAAACTGAATCATGGCACCCGGTCACATCACTTCGTGGCAGATAGATGGGGAAACAATGGAAACAATGGCTGACTTTATTTTTCTGGGCTCCAAAATCACTGCAGATGGTGATTGCAGCCATGAAATTAAAAATGCATACTCTTTGAGAAGAAAGTTATGACCAACCTAGATAACATATTAAAAAGCAGAGACATTAGTTTGTCAACAAAGGTCTATCTAGTCAAGATTATGGCTTTTCCAATGGTCATGTATGGACATGAGAGTTGGACTAAAGAAAGCTGAATGCCAAAGAACGATTCTTTTGACCTATGGTGTTGGAGAAGACTCTTGAGAGTCCCTTGGACTGCAAGGAGATCCAACCAGTCCATCCTAAAGGAGATCAATTCTGGGTGTTCATTGGAAGGACTGATGTTGAAGCTGAAACTCCAGTACTTTGGCCACCTGATGTAAAGACCTGACTCATTGGAAAAGACCCTGATGCTGGGAAAGATTGAGGGCAGGAGGAGAAGGGGGTGACAGAGGATGAGATGGTTGGATGGCATCACCAACTTGATGGACATGAGTTTGAGCAAGCTCCAGCAGTTGGTGATGGACAGAGAGGCCTGGCGTGCTGCAGTCCAGGGGTCACAAAGAGTCAGACACGACTGCACGACTGAACTGAACTGGACTGAAATGAACATGAACATGCCGTAATAGCAGCACACCCCACACTAACACGGGATGAATCAAATGCAGGACTCATGTATACTACACACAGGAAACCACGAAACACGCACCACAGAATGTGCAGACTACACGGGTCACTGTCTTTCTGCCAGCTCCACCAAGCCCCGGACTGTGTTTCTTGCCTCCTCTCTTCCCTGAAGGGCTCATGCTGTGACTCCCTCACCCATCCACCTGACATCCGGTTATGTTTGGCCCTTGGAGGCACCAACAGAAGAGGGCAGGAGGTGAGAGCAGAGGTCTTCTCCCCGTGCCTCTGATGGCTCCTCCCCCAGGATGGGGACTGCCTCTCTGTCTCCCAGCAGGAGCCCTGCTGGTCCTGCTCGGCCCGGCTCTTCTGGCCCAGGACTATGATTGTCCCATGTTCCCCAGGCCAGCGACATCTCCACGTGGGTTCATCTGGCATTGTCCTCACCTCTGGGCAAAGTCCTCTCATTAATTGTCTCCCATGAAACCCCATGAAATTGGCTCCCATGAAACCCTTTTGAGTAGATGTTTTTCCTGTTGCTACACTGAGTGTATGTGAATTACATCTGATGTGCAAAATGGAACGTTCCTAATATATCTGAGATTCAGAGGTGACCCTGGAATGCCTCGGAATAGAGAAAGAAAGCCGGGGCTGGGGAAGGAAATTGGCTCCCAGGCTGCAAAGCGAGTCCAGCAAACCAGAGGAGGGCCCGAGCTCCCAGTTCGCACAGCAGACCGCTTGTGCCCCAGCATGCAGGCTCCCTCCAGGGGAACCTGAGCTGGAAAACAAAAGATTCTGATTAGAGGAAGCAGCTGCAAGACAGCGACTGTGGCTTCTGCTAGATAAACTCCCCTCTCAGCCCTTTCCACCCCATTGTCAGAACATCCTTACCATCTCTCTCTGTGGAGATAATTAGGATTTAACCTCCATGTCCAAGGCAGAAAGCTGCTAGCTTTCAAAAAGAAATGTTACTTTAGGGTCAAAACTATTTTCTTCTGATCAATTGTGCTGCAAATGGACGAAGTTCTTGTATCCACTTCTTGTGTCTGGGTGGAGGGGTAGTTCTCATCCTCTCTTGTAGACTTAGAGCAAATCAGATATTATTAGGCAAAGTTGAGGAATGCAGTCCACAACACTGATGCATTTGCAGAGAATATAATTCATTTGCATTAATCAAAAGTAGCTTTCTAGCTGTGTTTTCTCCCAAAATTAGTCTTAAAAAGATGCAATAACGAGGAGCATCTTAAATACACAAAACACACACACACACGCTTACAGGCATGTACACAAGTGTACACCAATATACACACACAAATACACTCCTTAAAACTTATACAAAATTGATTAATCTACAATAAAGAATGATTAATATTTATATATTGTTTAGGTGAGGAAACTTTCACATTAATGAGCTTATGGAATTCTCCAATAACTAGAGGTGGCTTTTTATTATTGCTGTTTAACAGGTGACAAAGTTGAAGCATATTGATGTTAATAAAATCAGCCTAAACCAGCATGGTTAGTAAGTAAAGAACAGCAAGTTTGAACCTAAGCCTTCTTATATAAAAAGTATTTCCATTTTTCTGGCACTCTGGTGATCCTGGTACTCCTTATCACACTGATCCATGGACAATAACTGTATCGATGAGGCCAAGGGATGCCCTCTGCCAATCAGGTCTTTCCCGTCCTTATATCCTCTTGGAAAACCCTCCCGTACCCTTAAAGAGACAACACCCTCTGGTCAAATCCCGTTCTGTCTAGGTATCAGTGTTTCAGTCTTGGAGACACTGGGTTGAGTTCTGTTGGTGCTCAAATGGAAACATCATTTGAGACTGTGAGCTGGAGGTCATGTTCACGTAGGACCAGGGAGAGCTGGTTACAGAGATAGTGAGAATGCATATCTCTAGAGAGACCAATGAGAGGCTGCTTAGTTATACAGAGAGGGCTGTCTGGTCTTGGCCCTTTAAGAGGCTTGATGGTCAGTCCTGAATTTGAGTTTTATGAGACATCTCTTTATTCTTCCAGTAAATTTCTCCTTTAATTTAGATAAACAAGTTTGCACTGTATTGTGCTACTTGCAATCCAGTAACTCATATGCAGAACTATAATTTTTTTCTGACAATTGGGTGCTCCTTTCAGGAATGTCATTATGAACATGAATTCTGGGTGTTGCTGGTTATCACATCGCAAGTAATCACTAGTGGAAAGACAGATAACAGAAAATGTAGAATTAACAGATAGTGGTTAAAATTGTGCCCTCTGGATTCAGAATGCCTAGGTTCAAACCTTTGCAGAAGTATAACATAAAACAAGTTATTTTTACATATTCTGCTTCTGTTTCTTTTTCTGTTGAATACAGAAAATAAAATAATTTACCTGAAAAGTTTGTTATGAAAATAAATTAATATGTGGAAATCAGTTACCACTATAACTGACCCAAAGAACTCAAAAAATGTCAGGTGTTTTTCCCTTCTTATTTTCACTCTGATCATACCCACAGTTACTTTTCCCTATTTTATTCTCTAGAAAAAGCTTAATTTTTGGTTTCATGTAGAAGTATCAAAGGGCTTCCCAAGTGGCGATTGTGGTAAAGAACCTGCCGGCCAGTGCAGGAAATATAAGAGGTGCAGGTTCAATGCCCGAGTCAGGAAGATCCCCTGGAGGAGGGTGAGGCACCCCACTCCAGTATTCTTGCCTGGAGAATCACATGGGCAGAAGAACCTGGCAGGATACAGTCCGTATGATCACAAAGAGTCAGACATGACAGAAGTGACTCAGTACACACGCACACACACACAGGAGTGTCACAATTCCATGTACAAATGAAAGGAGTTCCAAATCCAGTTGTGAAATAAACTCATGGCCTGCCATAGTTATCGGATTAACAGTCATAGTTATTTCTCTGTTGGTGTTTAACTTTCCAGTGTTTCATCCATTCTCCTAAGAATGTCTTGGGACAGTAAGACTTCACTGAAACAGGGGGTGGAGGAGGGGCATATTTCTAAACATCTTGTCAGTGATACTTCCAACAGCCTTGGGACATACTCAAGAACCTGATAGGAAAATGACTGTGCCGTCCTTCCTAAATGGAAATGCCTTTCACGAGGAGTGGCTACGGTGTTGTTTTCCCAGCTGTGCTAAATAGAATTGTGCTAAATAATTTCACTTGCTTTGTTCCACATCCCAAAGAAGGTGTTTCCAGAAGGAGCTTAGAATAGAACAGAATTCATCCTCCACAATGAGTGAAAACTTCTGGTCCTCACAGGGATTTGCCCACCACATCGGCCCCATTGTCAAACAGCTCCAGACAATTGAGTTAAATAATTAGGGTCAGCTATAGATAGAATTGCCATTAATTGTTTTCAGATTTCAATCTCTGGGCCTTTCATTCCAGAATTCCTAATTAAAATAAAGGAGAAAAAAGTGCTCAGAAGTGTAGAGTCAATTTATGCTTCATAATCATCTATTAGCAAGCCAAATGGCTCATTTATGGAGGATACCATCCAAATCAGGTTTTCCAGTAGTAAACATTTAAATTCCAGAGACTTGAGGGAAATGCTGCTAAATAAACTCCAGACACCACTGTTTTGTCTAGTTAACATGTCTTCTCACTCTTATTTTGGGAACAGTGCCACCCACTCAGGAACAGAAGTCGCTGCATGAACTATCCCTAACCTCTAAGAGCACCGTGGCCCACGGAGCTCATCCTCGCTGGCATGAAGTGTCCAAACAGAAACTCAGAAGAAGCAGTGATATTCATCCCTGGGATTTGTTTCAAGAGGAAGCCAAGAGAGATGTGTTCTGGAAATTCTGGTTTGGGAATTGTTAACGTATAAGCTAGACTGGCTTGCAGCCACTTTCAAAGCCATACAAAGACACATGAACAGAGAGAAACAGAGACGAGAGGCCAGGGAGCATGGAAAGGGGGCCTGACGGCATCTGAACCCTCCTTTCCATCTGCTCCTCACTCTACCGTTTCCAGTTACAAAGCTTCTAAATTTCCCATTTTTCTTAAACTTTTCTTTTTCTAATCTAACTTGGGTTTCTGTCACTTGCAATCAAAATGTCTTGATTAATAAGTCACCACACCAGGATTACCTTCTTTAATATTGTTAAGGCTTGGTTCATTTAAAAGCCTAAAATTATAGGGGCAATTTAGACATTAGACATATCTATAAAAACAGACACATATGAAAGTATGCATAAACGTAAGAATATGTCTTCATAAAGGAATCATCATAAGCTTCTGGAAGATAGGACTTGAGAACCCTGACTAGAAGGATGGGCGGTTTGTCCAAATTCACCCATATTCTGCTTGTCACAGACCATAATACTTCTATCCTGGCTAGACTTAGAGAGAGGTCTTTCCATACATTAACAATGTATGGAAAAATAAAGGAAATTCACCTCCAGAGAGCATCTCCTATAACTTATCATTGTTCTAGGCAGCTCATGAATGTTACTTCATTCAACCTTCAGAAACTCTGTGAAATAGTCACTAGTTCTAACTTCAGATTAAGAAACAAAGAATCAGAAATGCTGTGTAACTTTCAATATAGTGTTAAAACTCAAGACTTCTTCAAGTTGGATAAATAGAGGATATATCTATCTAAATCTCTGTAGATACAGATACACATGCACATATGTGTGTGTGTGTGTCACGGTGGAATTAATTCATTTATCCAGTTATTAAATCACCACAAGGTAACTGAGCTCTTACAACAGGTCAGTCACGGACATATAAAAGCAATGAGAAGTCAGATTCAATGTCACAAGCTTTGTAAAGAGAAACCGTTGACTTGGGACTCAAAAGACACCATCCTACATCTGGCTGTATTGCTAGACAGTCATGGGTCCAAGTCAACTGACAGGTTCTGTAGCCCAAGGCTTGTAAAAATGGTGTCAATTCTCTCTGCTCTGTTTTCACAAAGCAGCTCTGGGTAACAAATTATTCAATATATCTGTGAAAATAAAGCACTATGAATGTAAGGAATTATCACAGTCATGGACAAAAAAATCCAATCTTGGACCTACTTAACTTAAAGTAATGGTCAAAAGCAAACACCCTCCTGCAGAATCTCCTTTCACCAGAGAAGCTAAGAACACACACTCTGTGCTGCAGTGAACAGCTGCACCAAAACAAAGGAGGAGGCAGCAGCAACAGAAAACAAACCCCGTCCTGAGCGGGCGGCCCTCCCCGGAAGGAGGTCCCTGGTGGGCCGGAAGGTCTGCACAGAGCTCACGCCATGGCTCATCGCTGGCGCAGATTCAGGTTTTCTGAGGCCTCAGGTGGAAACTGACACCATTTTGGTGATGATTTTTAAGAAAAAGAACACATGCTTACAAATGCATAATTAGATTAGAAAAAGAGTATTTTTATAATGAGGGAAGGTACAACAGACCCCAAATTAAAAAAATAATAATAATTTCAGACACTTCAAACATAATAAAATTCAGAAAAAACATCAGCCTCCTTACTAACACTTTTCCCCTCCATCTTTTTGCCACGTACTCTTGGGTTGCCTCTACATACGCCTGTGATTCCATAGTGCTCAGTAAAGAGACTAAAGATAAAGATCAGTTTCTCCTCCGGTACGGTTGACTGATTTTTAAAATAAAAACAAAGTATTTATTTACGAAACAGTACCAGATGATTCTCTATTGATTAGTGTCTGGTCTCACCACTTTATGCCTCTCTGTTCCCCTGTGGCATACACAGCTTCAGTGCCAGGCTGTTGGGAATTGGTTCATATTAGGATCGAAACATTTCTGTTACGTTCCTCTGTGTGTTACTGACGACACAGAAGAGACCCCAGCATCACAGGAAGTTTGGTTAAGTCTGGTTTGATGAGCTTTGCTTTGTTGTAATGACCTAAACTTCTGCTTTTAAATTCATTACTCGGTCCTTTGACCTCTGGAAACAGTCAGCGGGCAGACTTGTACCCTCAGCTGGAGGCAGAGAGAGTCCTGGGCTTGACACTGGAGTCAAGCTGACGCCCAGACGCCTCCCTGGGAAGGGAAGCGGACCCCCGGCCCTCAGCTCCTCCTCCGGCCGTGCCCCTGTTTATTTCAGTCCCTGCCCCTCCATCCTAAGGTTGCCTGTGAAGAAACCACCTCTACAAAGTAGGGGGGTGCCAACTTCTCTAACCAGTAGCCCCCGAGTGTAAGAATGACTCACATACAGGGATGGCACAAATCAGCGCTGGGGGGATGGCAGGGTGGAAGTAAGACTCCCATTCATGCTGCCACCCAGGGACCCTGAAAACAGACGTACCAGCAGATTCAGCACGTGGCTTCCAAGGCCACTCTATGACTCTGCTCGGGCTGCCGAAATTAAAAAAAAAAAAAAAAAAAAAAAACACAACTATAGACTTCAGGCTTCAACAACAGAACTTTGATTTTTAACAGCTCTGGAAGCTGGAGTCCAAGACTAAGGTGTCAGCAGGCTGGGTTTCTCCCAGGGTCCCTCTGTCTTGTTGCCATGTCCTCACACGGCGTTTCCTCCGTGTGTGCAGCCCGTCTGTCTGTCTGTCTGTGCAGCCACTCTGTCTCTTTGTCCACCCTAATCTCCTCTCTGTAGAAGGACACCAGCCAGGCTGGATTAGGGCTCATCCTAATGGCCTCCTTTTAGTTTGATTGCCTTTAAAAAAAATGTTGCATTGATGATAAAGCAGTATTTGTTTTTGTTTCTTTAATTTCTTATTCGTAGCTGTGCTGGGTCTCCATGCCTGGACACGTGGGTTTCTCCAGCTGTGGCAAGTGGGGCTCCTCTCAAGTTGCCCTGTACAGGCTGCTCATCGCGGAGATGCCCCTTACTGCGGAGCACAGCTCTGGGGAGTGCAGGCTCAGCGTGTGGTGCACCGTCTTAGTTGTTCCATGGCGTGTGGGATCTTCCCTGACTAGGGATCGAACCCATGTCCTCTGCACTGACCCATATAGATTCTTAACCACTGAGAATAGGAAAGACCAGAGATCTCTTCGACAAAATTAGAGATACCAACGTGACATTTCATGCAAAGATGGGCACAATAAAGGACAGAAATGGTATGGATCTAACAGAAGCAGACGATATTAAGAAGAGGTGGTCCAACATACACAGAAGAACTATAGAAATAAAACCTGAATGACCCAGATAACCACAATGGTGTGCTCACTCACCTAGAGCCAGACATCTTGGAGTGTGAAGTCAAGTGAGACTTACTTAGGAAGGGTCACACGAACAAAGCTAGTGGAGGTGATGGAATTCCTGTTGAGCTATTTCAAATACTGAAAGATGATGCTGTGAAAGTGCTGCACTCAATATGCCAGCAAATTGGGAAAACTCAGCAGTGGCCACAGGACTGGAAAAGCTCAGTTTTCATTCCAATCCCAAAGAAAGGCAATGCCAAAGAATGCTCAAACTACTGCACAATTGCACTCATCTCACATGCTAGTAAAGTAATGCTTAAAATTCTCCAAGCCAGGCTTCAAGAGTACATGAACTGTGAACTTCCAGATGTTCAAGCTGGATTTAGAAAAGGCAGAGGAACCAGAGATCAAAATGCCAACATCTCTTGGATCATAGAAGAAGCAAGAGAGTTCCAGAAAACATCTATTTCTGCTTTATTGACTACGCTAAAACCTTTGACTGTGTGAATCACAACAAACTATGGAAAATTCTTGAAGAGATGGGACTATCAGACTACCTTACCTGCCTCCTGAGAAATCTGTATGCAGGTAAAGAAGCAAAAGTTAGAACCAGACATGGGACAATGGCCTGGTTCCAAATAGGGAAAGGAGTAAGTCAAGGCTGTATATTGCCAACCTGCGTATTTAACTTATATGCAGAGTAGCTCATGAGAAATGCTGGGCTGGATGAAGCATAAGCTGGAATCAAGATTGCAGGGAGAAATGCCACTACTCAAATATGTAGAAGACACCACCCTTATGGCAGAAGGCAAAGAGAAACTAAAATCCTTTTGATGAAAGTGAAAGAGGAGAGTGAAAAAGTTGGCTTAAAATCAACATTTCATAAAACAAAGATCATGGTGTCCGGTCCCATCATTTCATGGCAAATAGATGGGGAAACAATGGAAACAGTGACAGACTTTATTTTCTTGCACTCCAAAATCACTGCAGATGGTGACTGCAGTCATGAAATTAAAAGACACTTGCTCTTTGGAAGAAAAGCTATGACCAATCTACACAGCATATTAAAAAGTAGAGACATTAATTTGCCAACAAAGGTCCATTTATTCAAAGCTATGTTTTTTCCAGTAGTCATGTATGGATATGAGAGTTGGACCATAAGGAAAGCTGAGCACTGAAGAATTGATGCTTTTGAACTGTGGTGTTGGAGAAGACTCTTAAGAGTCCCTTGGACAGCAAGGAGATCCAATCAGTCCATCCGAAAGGAACTCAGCCCTGAATATTCATTGGAAGGACTGATGCTGAAGATGAAACTCCAATATTTGGCAACCTGATGCAAATAGCTGACTCATTAGAAAAGACTCTGATGCTGGGAAAGATTGAGGGCAGGAGGAGAAGGGGACGACACAGGTTAAGATGATGGGATGGCATCACCGACTCAATGGGAATGAATTTGAGCAAGCTTTGGGAGTTGGTGACGGACAGGGAGGCCTGGCGTGCTGCAGTGCATGAGGATGCAAAGAGTCAGACACGACTGAGCGACTGAAGTGAACCGACTGAACCAGGGAATTCCTGCCTAATCTCCTCTTTAAAGGCTCTCTCTCGAAATATACTGGGTCTGGGGGTTAGGGCTTCAACATGTGAATGGGGGTGTACAATTTAATCCAAAAGAGTTTTCTTGAGGGTTCTCTTGGTCCCAGTCAGACCAAAGTGGAAAGAAGTACAGAGAGAAGTAACACTAGGTGACTTTTTATCAGCCTGACCCGATGCACAGGGCCATCAACTCGAGTCTGAGTGCTTCCGCTGAGCTCACACCCAGAAGGCTGGAGAGCTAGTGCCCCTGTGTAGGCCCTCCCAGCAAAGCTCACACAGTGGGAGGTGGGACAGCTTTCTGGTGAGCAGGGAGGCGGCTCTGTGGCAGCTGTGTGTTCACACCCGTGGGCTCCTTGTCGAAACGGGGCCTGGAACTCACACAGCAAGAGCTCAGCTGACATGACTGTCTTCCATCAGCTTTTGCTTCCGCTCTCACCCCTGGATCTTACTGATATTGCCCTTTAACCCCGCACTCGCGCCTCTGAGTCAAAACATTCAAGTGTCATTGTTTTCCAGTTTCCCTTTTGCTTTCTCTTTCATTTTCCATTTAAAATGCTTTGTATATGTAGGGTTTCAGGTTGCTAAACTATATTTTATTAAAGCCTCCTCCAGCTAATCTCTGGAGAAAATAACTGTCTAGAACGTGCGGCACGTGTGTGTGTGTGTGTGTGTGTGTGTGTGTGTGTGTGTGTGTGTTGGGAGAGCGGTAGGAAAAAAATGATCAATTTCAAAAGATCTCATTATTCAGTGAAAGAGAGTTAAAAGACTAACAAGCTAATCTCAACTCTCAGCTTCAGGAATCTGAGCAGCTTTATTTACCTCATGTTTGGATAAGTTCCCAAAAGGCTAATCAGAATTAATGAATAGAAAGTTCAAGGAATAGAGCTAAAGCATGGAAAATAAGAAATGAAAAATCATCATTGGGGTTCAAGTTTGCTTTATCTAAATAAGCTGAAATCTATTAGAATTTTAAAAATAAAAATCACCCTAAGACTACCTTCTCCTCTCATAATAAAAAATGAGCGAAAGACAGCAAAGAAAGGGAACTAGAACCACAACCACACCGTGTGCAGGACGCGGTGAGAATGAAGGTCAGTGCAGGGGTCAAAGCACACAGAGTCCGCTGGCGGAGAACGTGGGGTGCCACTCACATTATTATCATTATTATTTGCAAAGGAATCCCGGTACTAGAGGCAGAGCAAGGAATGACTCAATTCTTGTTTACTGCTGGGAATATACGGACATCTGACTCACTGGTAGGGCTAAATTAGCTGCTTCTCCACTGATGCTAAAGATACCCTTCAGTACCTTCCGCCAGAAAATCAATTTCCTTGCAGAAGAGTTTCTGAAGAAAGCTGGGGACCCTTCTACTCTTATGCTAAATAACGAGTCCCAGCAAAGCACATTTTTATTCCTAAAATGACCTCTACAAAGCAGGGCACCTTCAGTCTCATAAATCACAAATTCTTTAAGTCTAATTAGTTTTACCATGTAAAAAAATTTTTTTAAAAAAGAACAACTCAGGTATTCCTGATTATTTTTAGTGCTTGTTATGCTTAATCAATGGTTTGTTTAAATATCTTCAAACAACAGTGAAAAGCTCTGGAAAAATAGAAGCGTGTGCATATGTGCCTGTGAGTGTAAGGCTACCTCATATCTGGTGTCTAGAAGTGTTGAAAACATTTTTTTTTCATGGTATTTGTAGGCTTCTGATAAACAAGACAATTTACCAACATAGGTCACATTGAAGCTGGAACTTCAATGTGTTATAAAAAGAACATGTACATTGTCATGACTTATGAATCTGCAACAGAGCTCTTTATTGCAGCAATATCCAAATTATAAATTCCTCTTTGCTGATTATTTTGTGAGAAGCCTCAAAAGAGTCAGAAGGTACCGTGAGTGAATAAAACACTAGAACACACTGACTTTGCCCCTGCTGCAGCTTTTACACACACAAACCTGACATTTTCCTCCCTTCCAAGAGCCTGAATTTCAGCACCATCTTCTCTGTCCTTGGAACCTGTGTCATCAATAACAAATTCTACGTTCACAAGCCTAAATGTGTTGGGTAATGGAGAATTCTGGTTTCTCTAGCCCCTGAGGATACCGAATTTTCATTTCTACTTAATAAAGTTGAGAGTTCAGTTGTCTCAGTGCTCATCTGCTGAAACCAATAAGCTAAGTCCTTTCATGAACGTTTTCCAGCAAGAACGTGAGGTACACACGTGGGAGGTGGGGACACAGAACTGCATTAACTAGGCTCCAGAGAGCTGGGTTTGGAACCAGCTCTGTTACGAAAGAGCTGTGTATCCGTGACCCAACACACGTCAGAGGCCCCCGTGAGCTCATCTACTAGGAACAGTACTTGTGTGATGCTGGCTAAAGGCAGCTAAGGATCCAGAGTGACCACATGACCCGGATACACTCTGTGCTTTCAGAGCACTAGTTCACCTCATCCTCAGAACAACCCCAAGAGACGGGTGCTTTAATAACCTTTGCTCTACAGATGCAGAAACCCCAGGCATGGCAAAGTTAATAATCCTGCCCAAAGTCAAAACAACAAGTGAGCAAGAAGCAGGTTCAGCCCAGGCCTAAGTGCTCCCAGCCATCCTGCTGGGCTGCTAAGGTGTTTTCTAGCACCACTGAGCTCTCATTTATATCTATCTCTCTCATCAAACATCTAGATCCAGCGTCCTGGGTGAGGGTTTTGAGACGAGTCACACGGTGGAAGGAAGGGCAGCTGGGCCAGGGACCAGTGACTGGCCTTCTGCCCCTGCACCCTGAGGACGCTGTGTGTAGCCAGGGAGGATGCCCATCAATCATCTGTGCTATACACATCCTTAAAGTCCCTTCTAGTTCTCCATCTGTAGGAGTTTAATGCTGAATTAACAAGAGACACATCTCTCATTGTGAATGGAACCCCAGACTCAGGGACAATGATTAATTTTCGCCTATGTTGTGAGTTGAATGGTGGCTTCCCAAAAGATACATTAGTAGTTCAGTCGTGTCTGACTCTGTGTGATCCCATGGACTGTATGGAGCCCACTAGGCTCCTCTGTCCATGGGATCCTCCAGGCAAGAATACCGAAGTGGGTTGCCCATTCCCTTCTCCAGGGGAGCTTCCCGACCCAGGGATCAAATCTGAGTGCATTGTAGGCAGATTCTTTACCTTTTGACCCACCGGGGAAGGCCCCCAAAAGATATGGCTAAAGAAGGAGAAACAAATAACTAAGAGATGACCGAGCTAGTCCCCAGCTTCCCCTTAAATCACCTTGTGAACTCACTGAACCAGAAGCATCTAAAGCACAGTGTGGGGTGATGATCACTTCCCTTGTTCCCTTTGAAAACGTTTATGGCTGAGCAGAATCTTCAGACGTGGTTTTGGGGGAACACTGAGCCCACTGTATCCCCAGATCACTGGCATCCTGCTCAGAGCAACTTTCCTCTCTACCAATGCTGGCCTCTCTCTAGGGAATTGCACTCTGAGCAGCAAGCAGCCAGATGTGGGTTTGGGAATTACCTCGCCTTGCTGTTGGGAAGACAGATTTGAGCTTCTATTCTTGTCTTCCTAACTTGGCCTCTCTGCAGTAATTTTTCTCTGCTGAGACCATCGCCTCTCTAACTGGTCTTTCCACTGTGCCAGGGCACATGAACTCTATTCAGTGTGGTAACACTGGTGAGCTTTCCTTTCTAATGTTATTGTGTGAAAGCCGCTCAGTCCTGTCTCTTTGCAACCGCATGGACAATACAGTCCATGGAATTCTCCAGGCCAGAATGCTGGAGTGGGTAGCCTTTCCTTTCTCCAGGGGAACTTCTAAATTCATACTCAATTATGGAACCAAAACAATTCTGATAAAAAAAGAAAAAAAAAAAAACGACTCTGATGATCACATTTTCCTCCCACTTAACATTGTCTGTGTCATATCAGAGGGGTCACTGGAGATGAGCAGTATGAACGAGAGCTCTGTAGCAGCCTTAGTGCTCTCAGCCCTGACCCACCTGGCGGGTAGGGATGGGGCAGGCCCCCTGAAGCTCTGAAGCTAACTGATCAGGTGATTCTGGAAACTGCATTGGATAAAGAGAAGACTGGGACTCCACTGAGTGCAAACCCTAGCGATTTGCCTGTGATGTACCCGAGAAAGAAAGGAAAGGTGATCATTTCCTGTGTGAGGGGTCAGCCCCCTATCCTGGATGCCATTCGACCAGCTGTCTTCAGTGCAAGGTCCATGCAACCTGACCGAAAGCCCCTCGGGATTAGCACTGCAAGTATTTGAGGGCCTGTTAGCAAAACATGTGTACATATCCCAGTGCCAGGGAAAGTTATCTTAGAAGACAACAGAGTACATCAGAAATTCAGCATGAGGATGCTCATGTTTGAAAAGAAAGGACACCGGAGATCTCTGACTTCTCTGGATTTCACAGGGAGGCCAGGAAAGACCAAGGCACCCGGTTTACCGTGTCTTGTGTTTCAAACAGGAGCATGGCTGAAATGGGGCTGCCTGCTCTTTAAGTGAAACTGCAGCTCTCCAGAAGGGTCTTCCTGCCAGTTTCTCAAACCTCCTCCTCTCTGCCCATACCTCCTGGGTCCCTTCCTCATGGCTCTTTTCAGCAAACAGATGTGAGATGGGGATGAGACTATGTCTACGTTCCTTAGCAGGAAACTCTGTGCGAACAGAATGCCATTTTACACTAAAAAGCCAATAATTAGTCTGATTCAAAGCAGTGGCTGGGTGCAAACTCAGACTCATGCTCCCCTTATGCCAGGGCACTTTTCTTCCAGCGCTGGGGTGTCTTTAAGCAGCAGACTGCACAGAATGGCAGGCACAGCATTTCAGTCCCAGGCCACGGGGCTTCCACTGAATGCCCTTCGCCTACTGGATTGCATGTTTTCATTTTGCCCGGTATCCCGAATCTCCACTCATACACCAAGGGGAACGTGGGTGACCGTGACCCCATGCCTGCCAGCGTCCTCACCCGCCAGGTCATGGGAGGTGGTGGTGGTCCACAAATGGCTCAAGAGGCAGAACTGGCCAGGGCCTCTGAGCCCCACCTTGGAAATCCACAGATGCAAACCGCCAATGGGTGTCATTACTACGCAAATCCTTTCATAGAACCCAACTCAACACAGAGGAGGTAAGCAAGTCCGTGTGTCCCTGTGCTGTCCACACGTGTTTTTTTGCACACACACAGAGTCACACACTCATTCCCTATTTTCTGAAGCAGTCAATGCCTAGCTTGGGTTAACCGTTAAGCAATGGAAAGCAATTGTCTCCATGTTAAAACCTGCACTTCTTACCAGGATGTAATAGGGAGGCTGCAAAAGCAGAACCTGGGAAGGGGACTCGTTCTGCTCGCACTGGGTGGCTTCCCCCCACCCCCGATGATTATGCATCGGCTGTCTAAGATTAATCAAGGGAGTTAATGATGCAAAGAATTACATTTATAATCCAGTCTGAATACAGCTGTACTGCAAGCTAAGTTCGAAGTCCTATTAAAGTAAATGGAATTAATGGGCTGTCGCTGGCAATCTTTATATCTATCAGTTACTAATTAACATTCTTCTGTAAAGAATAGTTTGTGGTGGGGAAAAATAAAACATACCTGAATAGGAGCGATGGTAAAAGCTTAAGGAGAGTCATTAAAGGCAGGCCGAGCAGTGGCTACTAAAGATGACCACACAAGGTGTTCATGGGGCAGGCGATGCAGTACGCAAGGGAATGCCAACTTGCCTTGTCATCAGTTAAAGAGGAAGAGCGTGTGTGTGTGTGTGTGTGTGTGTGTGTGAGCTGTTTGTTTTACACAGCAGCAAATGATCATCACTAAGGATGACCTTTAAGTGGGAAATGTCAACTCCAGCTAATAATGCAAGGACAGAGAGCTGAGAGCTGTGGAAGGGAGAATTAGATGAGCTGAGTCTGGAAGATGAATGGAGCACATTGTCACACCTGCTGCCCTCCTCACAGAGGGCTCCCGTTTGATCACTAATACTATTGTCTTCCATCCTGTATTAATGTGAAGGGTCCCTGCCAACCCTTTATAGCACGGCGTGTTTTCATGCATGTGTTTTGTTTGGTCTTTAGCGCACAAAGGGAGATGCATTATTACTCTTATGGATTTTCAATTTTGTTTTTTTTTGCTTTTGTTTCCTTAGCCAGAAGCATGTGTGACGTCACTTTACAGTCCAGAAGAGACTCAATTTGCTAATGAAGGATGCAGTTTCTTTTACAGGAGACACTGAGAGCTTCCGCTCATCTTCTATTACTCACAAATTGAGACTCTGATGCAATACAATCTCCCTTAGGTATTTTCACAGAAAAAAAAAAAAAAAAGGTGAATCCTTTTAACAGGAGAAAAGTGATTGAGGAGGAAGGCGTTTGAAAAGAGTGCTTTCAAAAGCATTCTTTTGCCCTCTAATTTGCCCTCTAATTTTCAACACCCCAAATCTGCCTTGACAGCAAAGAGTTAACATTAGTCTGAGAGATAATTCACTTTAAAACTTCCCAGATTTGCAGGGCTTGCTTTTTTTCAGACAGGTTCATAGTGACTCTCACAAAGCAGAGGAAAGGACATTTTTAAATCTGAAATATAGTTGATTTGCAATATTGTGAATATTGTGTTAGTTTCAGGAGTATAGCAAACTGATTCAGTTATACATATATATACAGACACCCATATTCTTTTTACATTCTTTTCCACTATAGTTTATTATAAGACATTTAATATAGTTTCCTGTGCTTTAGAGTAAATGATCCATCATTCTCACTCCTGAGCATACACACACACACACACACACACACACAGAAAAGATGAAAGCTCCAATGTGAAAGATGCCTGCACCCTAATCTTTACAGAGGCGCCGAGTATAGCAGCCAAGGCTGGAAGCAACCTAATGTCCATCAGCAGAGGAACGGACACAAGAAGATGTGGAAAGGCAGGATTTGAAGAAGTCAAGCGGCTGCTGAAACTGGGTCCTCGATTTTGAGTAAAAGGTGAAGGCTGAAACCCTAGCTCTGTCTGTCACTGAGACAAAAACCCGGAAGTTAGACTTTTCCATCCACCCAACGGATGTCACGTCAGCACACACTTTTTCTTTCTCCTAAGGAGGTACTGAGTGTTCAAGGCTTCGCGGGAGATTACGGACAGGAAAGGGCTCATAAACGTGAGTGACTTCTCTGTGTTGAAGTGCGTCCCTCCGTGAGCTGCCCAGAGACGGACGCGGGATCCGTGCGGGTCCAGCAGAGCACGGCCGCTGGGCTGGGACAGGAGGCACTGCAGCCCTAGGGCCTGGAGGGGGGCGCCTCGGGGTCCCCAGGACCCCTGCGGCCAGTTCAGGAGGGCAGCCCGGTCCCCCCCCACTGCTGCCCCAGGCGTTGCTTCTCCCACCGGAGGTCAGGCCACCGTGATGATCCCATCCCATCCCGGGCGGCCGCTCACAAGGAACGAGGGGCGTGTGCCCTGCCAGGGTCTCCCCTCTGTTCTGACCTTCCCCAGGCCCAGAGCACTGACAGAGGTGGGCAGTGACACCCGCCCCGTGCACCCCCATCGCCCAGGAAGGACCCCTCCCCCACTGCAGCCTCTGCCTCCTTCCTCGGGGCATCCCAGGCTGGGCCAGCAGTCTCCTGCCCTGTCTGACCTGTGGGCACATGAAGGCACCCGCTCCCCTCTCCCCTCAGCTCTGGCCCCAGGACTGGCTGCCCTGGCACAGAGGATGCAGCCCCCATAGGAGAGACCACCTTCTAACAGGCTGTGACCACCCACTGAACCGTTCAGAACACAGGGGAAAACATTCTACAGTTACGCCGGAGAAGCCCAACAGCATATTTAATGTCAGCTCCGAAGAACGACCCTTCATGGTTTCGTGCAAACCTGGGAAGATTTGCATGCTGTATCGTCAAGGGGGAAACACAGGAAGGACCCTGAAGAGGGTTTGGGGGCCAGTCTTCACTGGGAGCAGGATGGATAAGGCAGCTCACCAGGAACAGGGCAATGGCCCTTAAATGAATGATGTTTGTCAACAAATGTTGGAGAAGATGTGGACCAAAGGGAGCCCTCCTACACTGCAGCTAGAATACTAGAATGAGAACTCTCATATGGGCCAGCAAGCCCACTTCTGGGCCTATATCCAGAAAAAAACGTAATTCCATACATGCAGCCCAATGTTCACTGCAGCGCTCTTTGCACTAGCTAAGACATGGAAGGAACCTGAGTATCCATCGACAGACGAATAGCTCAGATGCGGTAAGTGTACACAGCGCAGCATGAGTCAGCCATAAAAAACAGAGTAATGCTTTCTGCAGCAGCATGGACGGACCTAGAGATGATCAGACTCAGGGAAGTGAGTCAGACACAAACACATGTCATACTTAAACATGGAATCTGAGAAATGGGAATAACTGAACTAATCTGCAAAACAGGAGTCACAGAGGTAGAAAGAAAACTTATGGCCTCCAGGGGCAAGGGGGAGAGGGTTAAACCGGGAGACTGGTGTTGACATGTACACACTGCTGTGCGTAAGCAGGTAACTAATAAGCGCCTACTGTGCAGCTGTACTGCTCAGGGAACCCTATTCAATACTCTGCAGTGACCTAAATGGGAAAAGAATCCAAAAAAAGACTGGAAATTTATATACGTGTACATGCACATATGTGGGCACGTACACTGATTCTCTTTGTTGTACACCTGGAGCTCCCAGAACACTGTAAATCAGCTAAACTCTGATATATACACATCAGAGTAAATAAATATATATATATTTAATGACTGTGCCTGCGCTCAGTCGTGCCTGACTCTTTGCGACCCCGTGGACTGTAGCCCACCAGCCTCCTCTGTCCATGGGATTCTCCAGGCCAGAAGCCTGCAGTGGTCTGCCATGCTCTCCCTGATGGAATCTTCCTGACCCAGGAATCAAATGCATGTCTCCTGAACCACAGGCAGATTCTTTACTGCTGAGCCGCCAGGGAAGCCATCCCACCCACACCCCATCCCCTGGCCCCGCCCAGAGAAAGAACAGTGTTTAGGAAAAGCAGAGACAGGGGCTCCTCTGTCTCAGACCAAGCCTGCTCCGGCAGGGCTTGATGCCGTCTGACCGCTACAGAGAACATCGATCCGCACTGAGTGGACTGCAAAGATTATTGACACACAAGGAGCTCTTCTCCACGCATTATTCTAAGCTTTCTTCAGTAGATCTCTATACAGGCCCATGAATTTAGCAGCTTTTTGTTATCAACGTGTTTTACAGACAGGAGCTCCTTCAAATAGAATTTGCCCATGCTCCGCACATGCTATGTGCAATTCTGTGGGGAGGATTCTTGTTTTCTTGTTGCTCTGGTTTTATTATATGTATATATGTTTACAATATATTCAGTCAACAATTCTATGCTCTTGTTTTATTGAATATATGTATATATATATATGTTTAAAATATATTCAGTCAACAATTCTATGCTGAATTAAATCCACCTATAGAGCTCAAGAAGTCTTAGTTTAGATTCCTCTTGGACATAATTATTCTTTTGCTTTTTAATGTAAAATGGATGTTGTAGTTTGCCTAATCCTCATTGGACTTGACGATGGCTATGATACTTCTATGACCAAAGCTCATTTTAACTAAGACTCATATCTTCCAACTAATTCACCAGTTCTTTCAGAATGATTTATGCAGATGCTCCAAGCAAAATGTATAGCAAAGGGAAATTATGATTTGAAAATCTTGCCACCAAATTAAGACATTTATTAGTCTTTCTTTTCCAACTTGTCACTGAAACAAAGTAATGTCCAAACAATGCTCTTAACTAGGACTCCCACTCTTTCTAATCAGGGGCAGTACAGACTGTGTTCGAGAACAGAGACTTGGGTTTACAGTTCCCTCTCATCAGAGCTCTGGTCTCCATGGCTGTGTGATTTGGGCCCCGGTTTCTTCATCTGTACACAAAGGTGACGCAGCACACACGGAACTGTCGTAAAGTAAATGTGGGAGTCTTAGTTGCTCACTCCTGATGAACCTATTTGCAGAGCAGGAATAGAGATGCAAACGGGGAGAACAGGCTTGGGTACACGGTGGGGGAAGGAGAGGGTGGGATGGATTGGGAGGTTGGGGTTGACGTATACACAGTACTATTGTGTCTCTTTGCAACCCCATGGACTGTAGCCCACCAGGCTCCTCTATCCATGGAATTCTCCAGGCAAGAACACTGGAGTGGGTAGCCACGCCCTCCTCCAGGGGCTCTTCCAGACCCAGGGATCAAACCCAGGTTGCAGGGATCAAACCCAAACTGCGGGCAGATTCTTAACCTTCTGAGCTACCAGGTTATATGGATCCAAGCAATGTAGTTCACAAAATTATGCAGTCCCTGGGGCCTAGAACATGTTTATAAATACAAGTTCCTATTATTTTATCTCAGATGATAAAATAGTGTTTTTTCTTCATAACACTTTTATTACACATTAACCACAAATCTCAAGAAGAAAATGACTTTGCACGTGAGCCTTAAAATCACTACAGTAGATGGGAGGACGGCTAGAACCACAGCCGTTCTGCTTTGCCTCTTTAGATGACACACAGCCTGATGGTCCTAATTTTAAGCCATTTTGCTCCATTCAGAGTGTCATGACAATCTGAGCTGCACATTCTCGTTCTTGCAAAAGTAAGGCAGTGCAACTTTGACAAAAATTAGCACTGGGTTTGCAGAGAAAAGTTGAAATACGTAAAAATCATCAGAGTGCATTAAGAAAAGAGAGCAAGGACCCTATGATGCTTTATGGTGATTTGTTATTCAATTTTTTTTTTCAGGGACACAAATGGACTGAACCATGCCTCTTGTCGAGATGGAGCAAGACACGGTAAGGAGATGGTCCAGGACTCAGTTGGGCTTCTTCTTCCCACTTCACGTGCAACCAATGAATGAATTATTTATATTGTGAAAACCAACAGTCCTATCTGAAGAGATGCCTCTGTTGATAAAGTTGCTTTTTATTGCCATCACAACCCAGCTTCAGAAATAGAAGTTTGGCTTGTTTTCGGAATTTTCTAGGTTGGCCAACAAACATTATAAGGGATTTATAATCCTTGTACAAAGGATTACCTTGTCATATATCTGCTTTCTGGGTGACCTGAAAAATTAGCCCAATATGAAAAACTGGCATGAAAGGAAGTAATTCTTTTTTTTTTCTTTTTGAAAAGTGCTGGAATAAAAATGATATGCTACTTTTTAGTCAGATAGATACCTGTAAGAGATGAGAAAGACATGTTACCAGAATTGGAAAAGCTTTAGCTTATTTAAAATAACAGAAATCTGAGAATTAGTCATACTCAAGGCCTCATAATGACTATTGGCAAGAACCAAATTGGTGGAAATCCAAGCCACTAAGGAAACGTTGACTTAGCAACTGCCAGAGGAACCTGGAGTCCCACCCAGAACTCAGGAAGGAAAGCATCTCTCCCCACTCCCGCCCACCAGCCTCGGAGGACCCAGCTCAGGTCTCCTGAAGGCCTGGTTCTCAGGATTCCAGGAAAATCATGAGCCAACTGGGATCCAGATCCTGGAAAGTGAGGAAAGAACATCTTATTTCAACCAGAATCCACCCTGCAGGCTCCAGACTGTTTCCTATTTCTGAGTTCAAGCCGAGTTTGAAGACATTAAAAGACAGAGGTAAAAGCTTCCTTCTCCTTAGAGTGAGCTGTACCCCCAACCTGATCTCTACCACCAAACTTGGGGGCTTTGAAAGGAAGGATTAAGAGTCCTTAAAAATTAGACTTTGTAGGTATTTATCACAAGGGCACCCCACTCCAGTACTCTTGCCTGGAAAATCCCATGGACAGAGGAGCCTGGTAGGCTGCAGTCCATGGGGTTGCTAAGAGTCAGAAACGACTGAGCAACTTCACTTTCACTTTTCACTTTCCTGCACTGGAGAAGGAAATGGCAACCCACTCCAGTGTTCTTGCCTGGAGAATCCCAGGGACGGGGGAGCCTGGTGGGCTGCCGTCTGTGGGGTCGCACAGAGTCGGACACGACTGAAGTGACTTAGAAGCAGCAGCAGCATTCACTCATGAATATTTTTATGATGTACCTTTTGCCTGTCTCTCGAAGACTTTCTTTGATCCAAGTATACGGATGGATAAAGTAAGAGTATAATGTAACAAGGCAGAACAAAGCTGATGTAAAAGATGGTAGATCCCGACAGTCAAAGTTATACAGAAAAGTCGGTCCAAAATATGCTGATGGTCGGCCCCAACAGTGAAATCAAGTTACACAGCTGTAATCTAGTTGACTTTATTAAATAAGAAGTAAAGAAAACATTTGCTAATGATTCCAAATCCGGGATAAAAGATCTTCTCGGTCTTCCCAAATTCAGATTCTCACAGATGCAGGCATATCGCATGTTTCTGCCCCTTCTCTCCACAGTCAGAAGAGGAAAGGAGCAGCAGGCAGGACTTCATGAGAGAGAATTCCACGGGGCACGTTCAGACAGAGAGTTTCTAAAGCAACTATGGTAGAGCTTTCAGGATCTCAGGACAAGGTCAGCCGCTGCACCCGTTTCTGAAGCTGGTCCTCTTAAAGAGGAATTCTCAGCAACATATTCACTCCGTCTGAGCCACGTAGGAGAACAATGCTGCTGACACCATTAGGAGACAGCCTTGCCCTGACCCAGATGCAGCCCCTGGTGAAGAGCAGAGCGGGATGACCTGCCTCCTGTCCCTTCTGACGCCTGAGTGACTGAGACAGAAGCAGTGTCCTACGACTTCTTTTCTTCTGCTGCCGATACCACAGAGACTGGCTAAATGCGCCTGCTTAAATTTAAACCCTTCCAAGCCCCAAATCCAGCTCCCTGACCTCACCAGTCACATCTCCTTTGCTCAGCAGCCGCAGCGGGTGGTGAGCGGCGGCCACACTGGATAAAAATAAGACGCTTTGATCGTTACCTCCAGTTCTAACGGGCAGTTCTAATTGCCAAGGTAGCTGAAGCAATCTGAGGTCACCAAGCCCTCTCTCCTTTCGGATTTCTTCAAGCTTCCATTTTACTTAAATCATACTCCGGACAGGTACCCTCCACGTGTCATCTCTGTTTAATTTTCAGAGCTACCCTATGAGCCCAAGGGCTTCCCTGGTAGCTCAGCTGGTAAAGAATCTGCCTGCAATGCAGGAGACCCCGGTTCAATTCCTCGGTTGGGAAGATCCGCTGGAGAAGGGAAAGGCTACCCACTCCAGTATTCTTGGGCTTTTCCGGTAGCTCAGCTGGTAAAGAATCCACTTGCAACGTGGGAGACGATCCCTGGTTGGGGAAGATCCCCTGAAGGAGGGCATGACAACCCACTCCAGTTTTCTTGCTTGGAGAACCCCTTGGACAGAGGAGCCTGGCTGGCGACAGTCCATGGGGTCACTGAGAGTCAGATAGGACTGAGCGACTAAGCATAAAAAAAAAAAAAAAACCCAAATGACGTACACACTTAACCCAGACAAGGAGTGTTGGTCTGCTTAAGTAGTTAAGTGCCTTCAGTAATTAAGTGGATGAAATGTCATCTCCTGAGGCCACGCTGGTTCTGATCTGTGACTTTCCTTCTCTCCCTAGTCGGAGGGGCCAGTCCCCAGTGGATCTGGAGAGATAAAGCCTGAGGAGCTGCATCGCTACCCCCACCTTGTGGTGACCTTGGTTACTGCAGGACCCCTTCGGCTACTGGGAAGCCTGGGCAGGTAGGAAGCACTCCCCACCTTGGATACCAGGGCCTGAACGTGATGGGAAGTGTCAAGTGGGGCCTGAAAAGTGAGTCCAAGCTGGACGCCAACACGAGAAACCCAGGGCACATGCTCAGAGGCAGAATGGGGAGAGATTGATCCAAATGGATCAACTGATTGATTGATCCAAATGGATCTCAGAGCCAGGGGCCAAGGCTGGGGCCTCAGTGCACACAGATGTGGTCCCGACAGGCCCATTAAGGAGAGCAGGACATTGAGGGGTTTGGGGGGGGGAAGTAAGTGTCTCTAGGGATTTAGCACCAATCAAGGATGAGTTTTTCAGTGTTTTGCAATAAAATAAAATATTAGGAAAGTCTTTTTTTTTTATTTCCCCATAAAACTAAATAACTACAATTATAGGGTTAGTTTTTTCCTCTGTGGTTATGCCTTTGGGCTTTGAAATATATGTTTTAAAATTAAATGACATTGATAGTATTGCTTGCTCCTTGGAAGAAAAGTTATGACCAACCTCAACAGCATATTCCAACAAAAGTCTGTCTAGTCAAAGCTATGGTTTTTCCACTAGTCATGTGTGGATATGAGAGCTGAACTATAAAGAAAGCTGACTGCTGTAGAATTGATGCTTTTGAACAGTGATGTTGCAGAAGACTCTTGAGAGTCCCTTGGACTGCAAGGAGATCCAACCAGTTCATCCTAAAGGAAATCAGTCCTGAATATTCTTTGGAAGGACTGATGCTGAAGCTGAAACTCCATACTTTGGCCACCTGATGTGAAGAACTGACTCATTTGAAAAGACCCTGATGCTGGGGCAAGATTGAAGGACGCCAGAGGATGAGATGGTTGGACGGCATCACCAACTCAGCGGACATGAATTTGAACAAACTCTGGGAGCTGATGATGGACAGGGAGGCTGGCATGCTGCAGTCCATGGGGTCGCAAAGAGTCAGACACGACTAAGCGACTGAACTGAACTGAACTGATAGTACTGCTGGTTTGCTCATTTTCATGTCCGTCCTTAGTGAAATTAAATACTGGCCACTTTCAGTTAGCTCAAAAAGATTCAGGTGTGTGTGCAATTTATTACTAGCTTGTGAAGGTCAAGTCTAGGAACCCCTGTGCTATGGGGCAACTAGTGAGAAAGCTAAGCCCATCTATGTACCCCAAAGTTCCCCAACCTTCCAATTTACGCTGGGTCCTGAACCTGTTGAAAAATGACTTTTAATCAGCATGTCTTATTTTATGAGGGAAGCTGAGGGTTTACAGGACAAAGAAACACTGTGAGAATCAGGTGACAGATCAACTTCTTTTCCTTTTTCACTGTCCCACCCAATTACCGAAATTCTTCACACCGTCTTTGTTCATCAGGGTTTCTTAGCGGTGCAAATCACAAACAACGGAGTAGATACAGAAGAAGTAAAAACTTAAAAAAAAAAAAAAAAAGGTTAAAAACAGCTGCCTCAGGCAACGCACAGCAGTCCGAGGCAGAAACAACACATCAAAACGCATGTCTCTGGAGCAAGCATGGCCCCTGACGTGTCTACAGCTTTGAAGCTGAAAGGAAAGCTCTATTAATGTAACCCTGGGCCAGCCAGCTATGCAAAAAGAGGTCTGCTAGTCATCTAACTGCTTTTGAATCAAGCCCCTGTGCTGGGAGGTTCTGCACAGCATCTGCTTTAAAGAGCTTACTTTACATGTTGTTGTGCAGACAGCAAGCAGAGCGGACCGAACATGCCAAGCGTTTTCTCTGCAAATCTATTCTACAAGGGGGGAGGGGGGAGACTATGAATAATCCTTTTCTCTGTGATTTGCAAGACAAAATTCAGCCACGCACTTTAAGAGCACTCAGGTACCCCGCCCCCTCGGAGCCTCTCTTGCTTCAGCCTGAGGCTGTGGATAAGCCCTGGGCCGCAGGACAGGTTGGTCCTTCTTGACAACTGGACGCGTGCGGGGAGGCGGTGGGTCCCAAGGACCCAGAGCTGAGCGGAGGCTCCCCCACACCCCTTGCTCCGATGCCAGGGCATCCAGTGGCATTTCCTGGGCAGACGGACCCAGTTTAATCGCTCGCCGCCACACCTCTGCTGCTGAGCAATGACATTAGCTAAGGACGGCTGTGGAGTTCACGGAGGGGGCGCGCGTGGACTGGCAGCAAGAAAAAAGGAGGCTGGGTTCCCAGATCTGCCACCGACAGGCAGGTCACCATGTCAAGGTGTTTCTATGCATTTCCTGAAGTCTAGGTTCTCTAGGAAAGAAAGGGTTTGGCGTGGCTTCTAGAAACAGCCTAGATCAAAGAAGGAAGTTGATGAAACAAGACGAAGTTGCTTAGCTTCTCCAAGCCTCTGTCTTTAGAGAAAGGCAGCAGCATTTATCAGCAGCTAGTTCCATCCTGAGCCCCGGGGAGACGCTAGTGGGGTGGGATTCCGTGGGCTCCCCAGGACAGAGATCTCCTGCACGGACTCTCATTTGGTGAGAGCATACTCACTGAGTAATAATGAGGAGGCACCGGGGAGTCTGAACACACAACCACGACAGGGGCCATCATTATCAAACACCCATAAACAGCAACCGCTCACCTTTCCCAACCCTTGGCACGCGCCAGGCTCTGCAGAAGCACACCCCACTCCCACATGACCATCCAACTCCATGGTTTTATGACTGCATGTGGCTGGCCATTCGTATTTTGCCTGAGAAATATTTATTATATTTATTAAGAGCAGGACACTATTTTTTAAAGAAAATCCCCCCGATGAACGTTGTATTCATAGGTAACAGCTGCTGCGTGCCAGGGTAGGAGCTGAGGGTCTCACCAAGATGCGTGTTCAGCTGGTGGTCCCTCCCCACACAGCACCCTATGAAAATCGACTTCTGATTTCCACTTGTTTTTCTCCAGACCTCTTTTGCTGTTGTTACCAGGTAAGAAAGGTCTTTTCTTAAAACAGAAGAAAAACTAAGAAGATATACCTGCTCTAGATTCCCAGGTTGGTGACTATTTTAAGCTCAGCAGGCAATTAGTTTCCAGAATCAACAATGCCATAGAGAACAGAAACTCATCTAGCCTTTGGAAGTCTGTTCATGGGTCACATAGAAAGATGCAAGATGGGAACACACTGTCTTGACTCACTCTAGAATTGCTTTGATGGCCTGGTGTTTTGAAGCATTTCACCGGCCTCCGACAAAGAAGGGCGAGGAAACCCATCCCGACATTTGCTGCCAGGATGTGATCAAATATTCATCATATTTATGGTGTTTTCTCTGGGAGGGCCCTTGGAGAAAGTGTCCCCCATATATTTTTCTTCAATGAACCCTCCTATGTATTCCATAAAGTAGGGCTTTATGTGAAAGCAAAGTCACTCAGTCGTGTCCAACTCTTTGCGACCCCATGGACTGTAGCCTATCAGGATCCTCCGTCCATGGGATTTTCCAGGCAAGAGTGCTGGATGGATTGCCATTTCCTTTTCCAGGGGATCTTCCCGACCCAGGAATCGAACCCAGGTCTCCCGCCTTGCAGGCAGACGCTTTACTATCTGAGCCAAATGGAGCCCTACAAATCATGAGCATTTGGCCATTGAGGACAGTGAATATTATAAGATTTAAGAAAATTTCCTATAATTATCCAGTTAGTAAATGGTACAACCAGCATTCAAAATCAAGATTTTTTCCAAATCCACAACCTTCATTTTCAAAAGTTGAATTAGGTGCTATCATATCAGAGTTTGGTAAGTATCATGCAGAAAACCAGTCCTGGAAAGGAGGCAGGGCACATTGGTGAGGTAATGAAAGCTGGTAAATTTTAATTAAAAGGAACCAATTTGAGACTGGCTTTCTTAATGTATTCGTTTACTGAGTTGATACTATTAGTTTAAACCCTTGGGAAATATATGAAAATTTTACTTACTTCTCATGCTGATTTTTGTCAGTTCAAAACAATTCTGCATGAAATCCAGTGAGTTAATTTGCAAAAGAATGTAGGGAAGGGGGGGGAAGCAATGTAATAGCATTTTGCTCTGGGAGATTGAACAATAATGCACGATATGAACTGGACCACAGAGTGTACTCTTTAATGAAGGAAGCCAGATAAAGGAGATGTAGCACTTTATTTTCAGATGCAGTCGACGCGGACTGCTGCCCCCCCCCCCCCCCCCCGATTTGTAGTGGAGCATACTTCATCCTCTGTTGGACTGGATGTGAGAAAATTGAGGGGAAACAAAACAGAAACCGTCATTTGGTGTGAAAATTCGGATCAAGTTACATAGTCATCAAACAAGTTGAGGTCCTAAGAAATTGTCTTTTTATGTCTTAGTCACAAACATAATCTGAATAACTGGGATATTTGCATTATACCTCCTTAACTTATTTATTCGATGAATTAATATATGGGAGGATTATTCATATATGTTTTCTCCAGTATATTTATTTTGAATGAATCTATGATATTATTAGAGTTTCCTGGTGGCTCAACTGGTAAATAATCCACCTGCAATGCATGAGACCTGGGTTCGATCCCTGGGTTGGGAAGATCCCCTGGAGAAAGGAACAGCTGCTCACTCCAGTACTCTGGCCTAGAGAATTCCATAGACTGTATATTTATTTTGAATAAACCTATGATGTTATTAAAATTTATTTTTAACCATTAGTTGAATTGAAACACACTGAGGAAAGAAATCTAAAATTTGGCGTATTTGTAAGACTTAACATAAAGTTATCAGCTATCTAGCTATCACAAGCTGGATTTTAAAGGCAGGCGGAAAAAAGAAATTCATTTATTTTGGCCCATATCATACGGGAATGAAATTAAAGTGAAATCATTAGAATGGTAGCAGTTTTTATTTTATTCTATTATTTTATCTTTATTTTATCCTATTTCATGATTATTCAGTTACTTTGAATAAGAGCTGGCTATATATATAGCACTGAATTACATAAAGTCGCATGAGCCTGGGTGTCAGAATGACTAACCTCTAAACTGGAGTAGATGTGCAAGTGTAGAAACCAACAAAAAGTGAAGAGGTGGGGCAGAAAAAAGCCTGTAATATATTTACTTGCTTTCAGTTACTAAGCCAGATTACTACATTCAAGCTGTACTGATTATTAGTTCTGGATGCTATGACTTCACTAAGGAAACCTACAATACTTCTTAAGTTATTTATATAATTAACGAATCACCAGGCCAGGCTCAATGCATGACGCAGGATGCTGGAGGCTGGAGCAGTGGGATGACCCAGAGGGATGGTGCGGGGAGGGAGGCGGGAGGAGGGTTCAGGATGGGGAACACGTGTATACCCGTGGCGGATTCATGTTGATGTGTGGCAAAACCAATACAGTATTGTAAAGTAATTAGCCTCCAATTAAAATAAATAGATTTATATTAAAAAAAGAACAAAAAAATAAATTCATTAACATTCTGAAAGCTGGAAGTTTTAAAATTGTGTTCTTATAATGATTCTAGTAAACAGGAAATTTACTACAAAGTATTAACGTTTCGTAAAACTGCACACTTCTCCCATCTCTAACTTCTCATTAACGTATACATTGCATTATTCGTAACATTGAATGGCCTAATGAATCTGATCTTATATACTTTATTAATGTTTAAACCAGGGGTACTGGTGGCTAAATAAAGCAAGTAAAAGGAAAAGATAGTTTTTCTTTATTCATAGCAAAAAACTCCCATAAAATTAGCCCTGAAGGAAATTCCTGATCTTCAAGTTCTAAATAGCACTGTATACACATCTCTGTTATATTTTAAAACATGTAATATATTTTTAGTATTAAATTTGAGAGGTACTTATCAAAATTTAATCATTCTCCAGTCAATAAAAAGGTGAATAAGAAATATATTTACTCATAAGGACACAGAGGCTAAGTAACATTCTTCTAGTATTTCCAATTACATAATATTTTAGTAAATTGCATGTATGTGGTTGTGATGGCTTCTTAAAAGTACACAAGTATCTAGCTAATCAAATTATATGTAAATTAACCAATGTTCTTGAACCTGATTTTCCTTCAGTATGATTTCAGGCTCACCCATTTTTTTTGGATTGCAAAGTTTTTTCTTTTAGATTTTACTTTACAGAAAGAAGAGACTCGTCACTTAGAAGACATGCAGTTTAAAATGAGAGTCAAGAAAATGAATTTAGCCATATGGGCACACACATACACAGAGAACAATGCCACAGTCTTTCTGTGTGTCCCTACAGACGGACACACACGTGCATATAGAACAATGTCACGGCCTGTCTGTGTGTCCCTACAGACGGACACATATGTATGCATAAGACAATGTCACGGCCTTTCTGTATGTCCCTATAGATTGTTTCAGGATTTTAACTTGGAAATTTCTCTTATTCATCCGTTCAATAAATATATGATTAAGCACCTACTTTGTATGAGGCATTGTGGTTGCCTGAAAATATAATGGTGAGCAAGCTGGGCTAAATGGATTCAGTCATTATTATCTAAGGAAAAAAAATGCATAAACAATTACACGACACGAAAAAGTTCAAATATATCAAGTGCCCACCACGTGCCTGACTGTGGTGAAAGTGACTGATACATATTAGCTATTTTAACCATCACAATAATCCTACAGGGCATATTCATATGCCTTTTATGTATTAATAAATGGGGAAGTTGAGGCACACTAGACTGAAGTGACTTGTCCCAGACTCTGAGCACAGCTGGGATGGGATTCTAGCTCAAGCAGTCTTGCTCCAGAGTCCACAGTCTTCAAACGGGGACCTCTCATACCCAGCTGTGAGTACACCCCCACAGTCCATATTTGCCAAAGAATTTTCAGTGTGGAGTTTAGATAATGTGCTGTTTTTAAGAAGTCCAGTTTCCCTTTCCAATCTCCTGCTTTTCCTTCCCAGTATCTCTCCCCACAACACCTAGATTCAAGATTTTGGATGATTTCAGCAGTGGGCCTCAGAGGAAATAGTTTCCTTGTTAAAAGGGGAAATACACTTTTTAGGATGTCCTGATTATGTCCACACATCCGAAATATCTCCTACTGACTATGGATCTAAATGGAAACTGATATTTAGTCCAAATGCCTTTGTTCTATACTTTCCCACCCTTATCTGTTATTAAACACAGCATTCACAAAGGTCCATACCGATCATCAGAAGAAATTAAAAGAAACACAGCAGCGCAAACAAACTAACAGTGATCATTAGTTTATTCTGTATACACACTGGCAGAGAAGTACTCATCTGCATTTTTCTTAAGCTTACTAACAAATATGAATGAACTCGAGCAAGCAGACACAATTTTAAGCAAATACAAAGAACTCACAAAAACTAAATATGCAATACTCATTTAGGAGAAAATTCTCCATGAGTTTTTTGTGTTTCTGCACTTCTGAGCAAAGGGGTTTGACAGCTTTCTGGACTATCTTCTCATGAATGTCTATAAAGCAAGCAGCCTGGGAAATTAGTGTCTTCCTCTGGGCAGAGGATATTTTTTTCCTGGCACTACAACAGATATGGTGCCTGTCTCTGGGGCAAACATTAGGAAGGTTTGCTGGGAGTCTCCTTTATAAGACTGTGATTTTGCTAAGCTCGGGGTTCCTCAGCTGTGACACAGACCCACTGCATGTGGCATCAGGCTGGACCTCTGTGCCCGCATCAGCGGCCTCGGTGGGCAGGGGGAACCACAGGGAAAGTTGGGCTCCTGGCGCACGATGGCCTGTCAGGCATGGCCATGTGCCTCTGGGCTAGGGGTCTCCTGGCGGCATCTGTAAAGCTGGGGCAGGCTTCTTACCTTGCAAGCAACGTAACGTCTCAGATCCTGACCTCTCCTTCAGTTCAGTTCAGTTCAGTCGCTCAGTCATGTCCGACTCTTTGCGACCCCATGAATTGCAGCACTCCAGGCCTCCCTGTCCATCACCATCTCCTGGAGTTCAGGAGATGACTCACGTCCATCGAGTCAGTGATGCCATCCAGCCATCTCATCCTCTGTCGTCCCCTTCTCCTCCTGCCCCCAACCCCTCCCAGCATCAGAGTCTTTTCCAATGAGTCAACTCTTCGCATGAGGCGGCCAAAGTACTGGAGTTTCAGCTTTAGCATCATTCCTTCCAAAGAAATCCCAGGACTGATCTCCTTCACAATGGACTGGTTGGATATCCTTGCAGTCCAAGGGACTCTCAAGAGTCTTCTCCAACACCACAGTTCAAAAGCATCAATTCTTTGGTGCTCAGCTTTCTTCACATTCCAACTCTCACATCCATACATGACCACTGGAAAAACCATAGCCTTGACTAGACGGACCTTTGTTGGCAAAGTAATGTCTCTGCTTTTGAATATGCTATCTAGGTTGGTCATAACTTTTCTTCCAAGGAGTAAGCGTCTTTTAATTTCATGGCTGCAGTCACCATCTGCAGTGATTTTGGACCTGTTCTTAACTCAGTCCAATTCAGTAAGAGGTACTTTGTGTCTAGAAAGATACTTTAATTATCCTGCATTGAAATCTTTATCTACTTCTCATAATCCTCAGCTTTCTGGAAGAATACATAGTGAAACAGGAGCTTATACTTGAACTTGACAAGAAATGACCCAGTGGCAATCACAGAGCAAATTTTAACCTAGAGACATGCCCTCAACAGGTGGAGCGCCCACCTGTACTCACTGGTATGAAACGACAGGGAAATGGCAGTTCTGACAGAATCACAAGAGATAGGTTCCTAAACTTAATAAATAAAGACACACCCACACACACAGATATACCCCAATCCCAACCTCGAGAAGAGTAGACCTCATATTTCCACTTAGTTTGACTACCACTCTGAGATTTATTAAAATTTCAAAACTTAGAATCAATCAAAACTTTTCTAATTATTCAAGAGTAACTCATATAATCATCATATACGTCATTTTCATAGTCAAGTCCTTCAACAACACAGAGCCCACAACTCCTGGAGTCTCTACATTTCTGCTATATTTTTTTCCAGATCACTTAGCACCTTCTTCCATACTTTGTATATTACTTGTTTACTTATTATTTCTCTCTCTTTACTGAAATGCAAGTAGTATGACCTCCAGATCAATAACAAAATATGATACATAGTAGGTACCCAATCAGTGATGAATGAATCAATAAATATATTAAATAAATAAATAGATGTGCTAATTGATTTTTTCAAAAAATTAGGGAAATGCTGAAAAAAGCAATTTTACATTATACTTTACAAATTAAAAATTAGTCTTTCCCTATGTTAACTAAGTATTCTTTAAAGCCATTATTTTTATGGCAATATAAAATTCCATTTTACTGATCTATGATAACTTAAATATTTCCTTAGGGTAGACGCTTGGCTTTTAGCCCAGTGTTTGATACTATAGATGATCCTACCATATATTCTAGTGACTATTAATCTCTGGCTACCATAACACTTCCAAGACAGGATATCGTCATGTCAGTTAACTCCTGATTACATGATTCTATGTGAAGAGCCCATTTTGTGACAGATCTGTTCTATTATTTTAAAAATGATAAAGTATAATTATTTGTATTAGTAACATATTTTTTCTTTTAAAAAATGTTCATCATGTGAGTTTCTTGAAGAGAATTTTTTTTTTCAGCACACCATTATAGTTTAGGAGAAAAATTGAGACCAAACATTTCATAGTTTTATTATAACACTAGCTGTCCAAGTATTCGTGAAAGTATGAAAGCCATACTTAACAGCTTTCAAATGGTCTTTCTGTGTTATGTCTCTTTCCCAACAGTTTAAGTAATTTAACATTTAATTGTTAACGCAAAATTATCTTGGATTTTAAAACTAGCATTCTTTTTCTCCTTGCTTAAAGTTTTAACTTATTTTCTTTTTCCAGCTCTCTGAGAAAAAAATAAGCTTGAAAGCCACTCTGTACCATGGAACTGTTGAAGATCTTATACTGCTCCTTCCAGTGTTTCTAATTCATACATTTGTTGCAACAAACAAGGTGGAAAGTGGCCCTCACAACTGAAACACACACACACACACACACACACACACACACACACACACACTGAGATTATTACAGTAATTCATTATCATAGTTCCATCTCTGGCTTTTCTTCCACTTTCATGTTGAGCCACTGTATTTGCAAAAAAAAATAAATAAAAATGTGAAAGTGGGTTCCACTTCATGTAAACCATGCTCCTAAGGCACCCAGGTCTCTCATATTGCAGGCAGACTCTTTACCATCTGAGCCACAAGGGACGCCCTCCTGATGTCTACCTTCAAATTACGAAGCATCTTAGATTCACCGCTCTCAGAACTCAGATGCTTACTATTTTCCAAACCTATTACATTTTTTTTTCTAGACACTAAGAAGTACAATGGCTCTTAGAGAGGAAAGTTTCTCTTACGATCTGGGGCCCTCAGTGGAAAACCTGTAACAACTTTCCAGGAGTCTCCATGAGGATGTTGTCTGGTATGTGTAACGGCGCATTTGAGGACTCGACAGCTTTGCCTGCCAGGAAATATGGAGGAAGGAGCGAGATAGTGTGATAACTCCAGCAGTTAAAGGTTTCAGTGCTTTCTTACAAGCTCCAAGAAGACCCCTGACAGGAAGTTAGAGCTTCTTTGTGACAAAGATCATGGTAGGTTGGCCCCTTCTGTTTTCTTGACCACAGGGTCAAAGTCACTGCAAGACACTAAACTGAAGACTTTCACGGCAGTGCCAGCTCTCCTCAGTGGTCTGTGAACTCACTGCAGTGAGAGCTGAGAGCTCAGTGGGCAATATCTAATATGCACTATTATAATGCACTAATATACACTATTATAATGCACTAATATACACGGCTGAACCGACTTAGCAGCAGCAGCAATATATGCTATCATAAGGCAGAGAGAACTGAAGTGGGGCTCATATAGATTAGGACTGACTAACTTTCTCTGTAAAGAGCCAGAGAGTAAATATTTTAGACTTTGCTGGCCGAAAGGCCCCTGTCTATCTCTCAGCTACTCATCTCTGCTGTTGCAGCGTGAAAGCTGTCAGAGACAAGTTTTATTGACTGTGTTCCAATAAAACTTTATTTGCAAATCAGTGACCCACTGGATCTGACTCACAGGCTGTAGTCTCAGGGTCTCAGTTCTTTTGGCACAGTGGCTAAGCGCAGGCAAATCACCTAACTACTCAGGACCTTAGATTCACTATCTATATGCCATTTACGGGTATACAGATGGTGGTTCCGACATTAAAGAATCCACCTGCAATGCGAGAGGCCTGGGTTCAATCCCTGGGTGGGGAAGATTCCCTGGAGAAGGGAATGGGTGTCCACTCTAGTATTCTGGCCTGGAGAATCCCAAGGACAGAGGAGCCTGGGGGCTACAGTCCATGGGGTCGCAAAGAGTGGAACACGACCAGTTATAGAATCCTAGAGTCTTAATGTGCTAAAGAATATCGGCATGTATGTCCAAAAACATGGAATAAGAAAATCACCATAGATCTTTGAATATTTTTGTTATAAACACACATACACATGGGGATTTGATAAGATGCCATATTTGATGTCTCTGCTTCAGTTACTTTAAAGGTAACTTTTGGACGTCTGAATAGAAAAAGGTGGCCTGAAGCATGGGCCAGTCAATCTCCAGCTTTATGAACATGGATACATTGGTTACTACCTTTGTGTCTCATGCCCTTTTTAAAAATGGAGACAATTTAACTACACAAAATTATCCGAACTATGTATGTCATAGAGATATTCAGATCTGCATGGCATCAAGTCATTCAGGCTTTCAGTCCACTCTCTCAGAAGCAAGAGTGTCTTGGTGCCCATCTACACGTGGTGACTTAAAATAAAAACAAACAAAGACCAACCATGAAAATGCCCTGAGCAGCAGACAAGCCAGTTCAGCCATGCAAAGGAAGCTTCATTTGGTTTATTTGATGAGGTAACCTGGCCTGGCTCATTTCTTTGCTCACGTCCCTGGAAATCACAAGCAAAACTTAACCCTTTCCCAAAACTGACACCAGGTAACTACTAACCAATTCCCTATCATTTAAGAACATTTAAACACTACAACCAATCACTGTGAAGAATAAATAATCACTGCTTTCTCACTATATAAGCTGCTTTATGATAATAGAAACTTGAGCCTCATTTCAGTTTTGGTTTGAGAGCTCCTGGTTTGCAAACTATCTTTTCAGGGTATACCATAAAATTTTACTAATGACTATTTCAGTGGTTCATTGGTTTTGCTTCTGTTATTTACAAACTTTTGACAGTTCAAGGCCCAAATTTCTCATCAATATCTCTAACAGCTGGGGAAAAAGTTACAGTTTTTGTCTTTGCTGGAAGGATCTCCCCACTAGTTCCTACAGTTAGCATTCTTTCTCACTGGTTGGTTTTGGTATATTTTGGAGTTGACCCCTTATCTTCAGTTTTCCTAGAGCTCTTGTGTTTATGAGAGTGTTATGAACAATTAAGAGAGACCTAAAGGTCAGCATGAGAAAGGGTGCATGAGACTAGTCAAGTTGGAGTGTAAGGCAATTAGGAGAGGGAGAAAGAGAAGGAGGAAGAGAAAAAAGAATCATAGTCATTATTATACTTATAGTGTTAATATCAATCACTATAATTATTATTAGTCATAATTACTTTCTTTTAATATTCACATCATAAACTATGCAAATTCTTGCACAATTCTGTGTTACTCTTGCTATTATTTACGAGTCCCTGTCACTAGGAATTGCACGGGTCCTGTCCCTCTATTGCTCGGCCTCCTGCCAAGCACTCGGTCTCCTCTTGCTTCCCGACCCATCATCACTTCTCTCTGCCCCACGCATCTCCCACCTTCTACAATCAGACAACATAACCTTTTCCTCACTTTATTATGCAGAACAAATCATCCTCCTTATAGGATCTCCTTAAAGTCTCCTTATAAGTCAAGATGAACTTTGAGATATTTTCACTCTAACCCCAATTTAGTCAGCCGCATTCGTCAGCTAAGGGAAAGCAGGAACTTCTGGGTATATACGCAAAAGGTCTGAGAGCAGGGGCTGGAACAGATGTTTGCACACCTGTGGTCACAGCAGCATTAGTGGCAATGTTTCTGTTCAGCTGCAATGTCATGTCCGGCTCTGTGACGCCACGGACTGCGGCATGCCAGGCTCCTCTGTCCACCACTATCTCCTGGAGTTTGCTGGAATTCAGGTCCGCTGAGTCGGTGATGCTGTCTAACCATCTCATCCTCTGTCGCCCCCTTCTCTTTGTGCCTTTGATCGTTCCCAGCATCAGGGTCTTCTCCAATGTGTTAGCTCTTCACATCAGGTGGCCAGAGTATTGGCGCTTCATCATCAGTCCTTCCAATGAACATTCAGGACTGATCTTTAGAATGGACTGTTTGGATCTTCCTGCAGTCCAAGGGATTCTCAAGAGTCTTCTCCAACACCACAGTTTGAAAGCATCAAATCTTTGGTGCTCAGCTTTCTTTATAGTCCAACTCTCACACCCACCCATACATGACCACTGGAAAAATCATAGCTTTGACTAGATGGACCTTTGTCCGAAGAGTGATGTCTCTACATTTTAATACACTGTCTAGGTTGGTAATAGCTTTCCTTCCAAGGAGCAAGCACCTTTTAATTTCATGGCTTGCAGGCACCATCCTTTGGAGCCCAAGAAAATAAAGTCCCTCACTGCATCCGCCTTCTCCTTATCCATTTGCCGTGAAGTGACGGCACTGGGTGCCATGATCTTAGTATTTTTTAATGCTGAGTTTCAAGGCAGCTTTTTCATTCCCCTCTTTCATGCTCATCAAGAGGCTCTTTAGTTCCTCTTCACTTTCTGCCACTAGAAGAGCCAAAGGCAGAAATAACACACATCCATCGATCATGAATGGACAAACAGAAGGTGGCATCAACATACAATGGGACTTCATTCCACCTTTAAGAAGAAGGAAATCTGACACACGCTTACAACACAGATGAGCCCTGAAGACATCCGAAGTGGAGCAAAACAACAGGCGGACACTGTGTGATTCCTTTTACAAGACACGCCAAGTACTTAAAGTCATAGACACAGGTTGCTGTGGACTGCGCGCACGCACGCCGAGAGAGAGAGAGAGAGAGAGAGAGAGAGAGAGAGAGAGAGAGAGAGAGAGAGAGAGAGAGAGAGAGAGAGAGAGAGAGGGAGGGAGGGAGGGAGAGAGACAGAGAGGAGCTGCTATTGAATGGCTTGCGGAGTTTCAGAGTTGGAAGATAAACATTTTGGGGGGTGTTCGGTGGTAGGATTGTACCGTGTGAATATACTTATTGCCCTTAATACACTTAGAATGGTTAACAAGGGAAGTTTTATATTATATATATTTTAACATGGTAAAAAAAAGATTAAGCCACGAAAAGGCAATCGATTTTTTAAAAGCGAATGTTTTTGAATTCTAAGAGCTGGGCCCTTGAGTTAAAAGCACACACTCGAAAGGCCACAGTGTACAGAGGAGCCGCCATCCAAAGACAGATGGAGACACATGCATGCTCAAGTTAGCAGCCTTTTCTCTCGCTTCAAAAAATAAGACTCTTCTCTGGGCTGAGGCAGGCGGCAGAGAGGAGAAGACAAAAACTTAGTGTTGGTCTGTATGTAATAAAACTCAGGCTGAATGGCAAGGTGACCGGACAACCATGGGCTTTTTGGGTAAAGGAGAGAACAGGAGAGGAGCTTCACCCCTCACCCCAACAGCAGGAAAAGCCAGCAACACAGCGGGAGCCCAGAGCCTTATGCCCAGAGCTCGCTGTGGGGCAGGAGCAGAGCCCACATCTACGCGGGGTGAGGGCAGACAAGCGAGTGAGGCAGCCTCACAGAGAACCAGAGTGCTCAGTGAGCACCGTGCGTGCAAGGCGTCTCACACACCGGGGGCCGTGACACCATGACAGGATGCACGGGCCCCTTCAGCACTCTTCCTGAAGGCGAGCTCTTCCAAGGATCTCGTGCATCATGGGAAAAGGATTGAATTTAAGATCCCTCACAGTGTGTAGAAATGGCTGGAATCCAAGCAATCTGCAGAGACCCCATGTTTCAGAACTGTGCTGTCCAATGCGGTAGCCATTAGCCACGTGGGGCTCTTGAAGTACAAGTAAATTAAAACTAAATACAGTGAAATGTTCAGGCCCTCAGTTGCATATGACCACAGTTCAAATCCTCACAAATGGACCCTGGCTACCCACTTGGAGCTAATATGGACGCAAAGTTCAACCAGACATGCTCTCTATACTGCAGCCCGTGAAATGTGCAGTAGTCTTTTACCTACGAGAATGAAGTACATACCTTAGATCAAAAACGCATTATTGCAAAAAATAAATGCTAGACATCACCGGAGTCTTCAGTGAAGTCATAATCTTTTTTACCGGTGGATGATTTGAAAACCTGTGAGAATGACTAACTCTGACACGGACACGCAAAGTGAGCAATAGTTTTGAAAGATGGTGCCCAGAGACCTGCTCGGCATGGGGCTGCCACAGAGCTTCGATTCGTAAAAAGACAAACGCAAGCTCCCACAGCATCTGAGAAGTGTGACGAAACAACAGTGAGTGGTGGTGCAGGATGCCTGCAGATGCGAAGTTCAGGTTTTTGTTTTTCAAAGTAAAGTTGACTGCACACATACCCTTATGCGTTACAAAAGATAAACAGCACTTCCCTGAGACGGAACAGAATTCCCTGTTGTGTGACAGTGAGCACAGCACCTCATTTTTAAGATAAAATCCTGTCTTGATGGCGTCTAGTTTATGGACGACACTCAAAGATAGTTTCTCTGATGACTACTTCTGGCACACAGTTCCTCATAAACACACAAAATAACACGAAATAAAAGTGTGTACCTGTCTGAGCATAACAAAAGCCTCAGGATATAAAAAGGACAAAATGACCTCTGAGACGAGACAACAGTGGACCCCTGGCTCCCTCTAAGTCAGGAAGCTCAGCAGCCCTCGGGCAGCGCTGCCTGAGAACGTTCTGAGCATTCCAAACCGAGTTCCCAGGTTCTTGCCTCCACGGGGCAGTAACAGAATTGGCAACAGCTGTGCCATCAAAGCCACACTCATCAGTTAACAGTTGTCCAAACCCAATTGCAGCCAAGGCTGTCACTGATAAAATAAACAGTTGTTGGGAGGGAGATGGTACAGGCTGGTGAGGTCACACCAGCAGCTGGGGCTTGGGCGTGAATGAAGAGACACAGGAAGGAAGGGGTGGTGGACTCCAGAATAAGCAACCTACCCACCCTCCATCTCTAACCTCCCACTTAGGCAGGATCTCAGCGGCACTTGGAACTGACAGAAAGGAGAGAAGATAAAAGGTCAGTCTCAGGGGGCTTGTTCCTGCTGTACAGCCTCTATTTTGAGGATGACAGCAGAACTCAGAAATGAATGATAAACCTCCAAATCCACTGGCAGCCTGCGTTGAGGGATTTCGAGCTGGAGTGGGAATCTGAGAAATACAGTTCTGGTTAATTAGCCAGTCAGCTAGTCAATTACAGAAGGGGGCACAAGACTCAAGTTCCTGGAAAAGCTGAGGCTGCTTGCAGTCCCCATCTGCTTCCGAGGCAGGGAGCTACCCTCCCCAGCACTAGCAGTCTCTGTGCAGGGGAAGAAAAGACAGAAAGAAGGGGACTCGGTAAAGCTAAAGTGACTTCATTTCAATGGCCTGGGGTTCCCTGCTCGACTTGAAGTCACAGCAGCCGGGCCCCAGGGAATGGTTAGCTTTTTCAGGTCCACGCTCATTATGAGGTACAGACAGAAACCGTACATTAACGAACCTTAAAAATGATACAAATGGATTTATCTGAAATAGACCCTCAGACATAGAAAACAAATTTATGGTTATTACCAAAGGGGAAGAGAGGCGGAGGGATGAATTGGGAGTTTGGGATTAACATACACAGGCTACTGTACATGAAATAGATAATCAGCAAAGACCTACTCTATAATAGCCCAGGGAACTGAACTCAATATCTTGTAATAACTTATAACGGAAAAGTATCTAAAAGAGGATATACATAAAACTGAACCGTTTTGCTGTACACCTGAAACTCAGGCAGAATTATGTGAGCGACACTTTCATAAAATAAAATAAAAAATGCAGCGAGGATCTCTTTCACCAGCAAGGTTTTTTAGTTTTTGCACTTTATTAGCTTATAGTTCAATAAATTTGAATCTCAATTTTGTCTTCTATCTCAAAGGGCAGATGATGGCAAGAATTGGGTTGAGATGAGCCTCTCCGTAAACTCAGAGGGCCCTAGTGTACAGGGGCTGGGAAAAGGCCTGGAAGGGGAGCAGCTGCCCGTGGCCACAGGGCCAAACTACATTTTTTAAGAAGGAAAAGTTCAGGGAAGACTTTTAAATGGCTTTTTCCTTTCAAAAATTGAGGAAGAAAGGCTACATGCTTGTGGGACATGAAAACAAACCGCGGAATGAAAGGCAACCGCGGAATGAAAGGCAACCGTGGGTTTGGTTTTGAGGAATAAAAGGAAGGAAAATGCCGTTCACTGAGCACCTACTTACCTGGGACTGTGCTCAGCACAACAGTATAAACCATTTTAGACTGGGAGTTTTGCTTATTACTGTTTTAGGCACTTTTCTCCTTATTTTATACATAAAGAATCAGCTAAGGGAGCTGAAATAAATGGCCTGAAAGCTATGCCTGCTAAATGGCAATGCTTCAGTTTGAACCAGATCTTCATTTTCAGAGGTAAGCTGCAAATTTTCAAAAGGACTTACCAGCCAGAAGTGCCAAGATTGATCCGTTCAGCCCATACTAAGTGGGTGTCTGCTGTGTGCTCACGAAGGCTGTGGGGAACTCGTCAAACAGGGGATGTGGGTAACATGTCAAATCTAGAGAAAATCTGATCTCTCTGACAAGTCTATAACCTCCACCCACTTCAGAGGCAGTGAAAAAAAAAGAAATTAACTTCTTCACTTTTCAACCATCAGAGGCCTACTTCAGTCAGTTCAGTTCAGTCGCTCAGTCGTGTCCGACTCTTTGCGACCCCATGAATCGCAGCACGCCAGGCTTCCCTGTCCATCACCAACTCCCGGAGTTCACTCAGACTCACGTCCATCGAGTCCATGATGCCATCCAGCCATCTCATCCTCTGTCGTCCCCTTCTCCTCCTGCCCCCAATCCCTCCCAGCATCAGAGTCTTTTCCAACAAGTCAACTCTTTGCATGAGGTGGCCAAAGTACTGGAGTTTTAGCTTTAGCATCATTCCTTCCAAGGAACACCCAGGGCTGATCTCCTTTAGAATGGACTGGCTGGATCTCCTTGCAGTCCAAGGGACTCTCAAGAGTCTTCTCCAACACCACAGGTCAAAAGCATCAATTCTTCGCTGCTCAGCTTTCTTCACATTCCAACTCTTGCATCCATACATGACCACTGGAAAAACCATAACCTTGACTAAATGGACCTTTGTTGGCAAAGTAATGTCTCTGCTTTTGAATATGCTATCTAGGTTGGTCATAACTTTTCTTCCAAGGAGTAAGTGTCTTTTAATTTCATGGCTGCAGTCACCATCTGCAGTGATTTTTCTCTATTTCCATATTTTTTCTGGGAATGTCTTCAGCCAGCATTTGGAGCCAACAGCCTCAGCTCAGGGATCACACATACGAAGCAAGGGAAAGTCCTGGGTTTCTGTGTATAAGGACGGCACTGCCCAGGCCCACTCTGCCTGACTCCTCGGCCTGCTGGAGCCAGCGCTGGGCAGAGTGGCAGCCAGTCCAGAGTGATTCTGTGATCTGACATTCATCCTAGGGTTCTGAGGTCTTTTCAATAGGTAATCAATGCCTCAACGACATATGTAGCTTCTCATTTTTAAGCAAAACAGAATAGTCAAGAAAAACAGCAGGTATAGCCAGATCTAAATATCTCAATATTATACAGACAATCCAAATGTTCAGAAATAATTCTCATTATCAAAATCCTCATATGGCTCTTAAGCAAATTACAGTCATTTTCTAAATACTAATCTTTTAAACAGATTGCCTAAATAGCATGTAATAAAACTACACAAAACTTCAACATGAAAGTCTTCTTATGATCTTACTGGAAATCAGCTCAAGCCATCCACATCTTTGGCAGAAGACGCTAAGTGGTAGCGATGAATCACTCCTGTTTTCCTTCCTTCCCTCCCTTTTTTCTCTTTCTTTCTTGCTTCCTTTCTTACTTATTTCCCTCTTTCTTTCAATTTCCTTACCACCACAGATGCAATGAATGCTTACTTTTCAAGAGCATTTTAGGGGGCTTCCCTGGTGGCTCAGCTACCTGTAATGCAGGAGACCCGGGCTCGATCCCTGGGTCAGGAAGATCCCCTGGAGGAAGGCATCGCAACCCACTCCAGTGTTCTTGCCTGGAGAATCTTGGACAGAGGAGCCCGGCAGGCTGTTAAGGTCTATGCGGTCCCAAAGAATGGCATACAACTGGGCAACTAACAAGATGGGTGCAACAAATGCTTGCTTTTCAAGAGTATTTTAAGCTCCGAAGACTGTCAGGTAATAGAGCCAATTACATAATACCCATTAACACAGCTGAATTCCTAAAACAATGATTTTGTTGCATTTTCATTATCTATGAGTCTGTTTCTTTTACCCACAGAATTAATTGTGGTCATAAAAACTGCTTCTTTTTTTATCCCTGACTGGTTGGACAAAATAATTTCTTAAAGTACATCACTTTTCATTTTAAATGTAGTTTTAAAAAAACAGGTTAACAACTGCCTATAGTTAACTGTAGATTTTATGTGCTATAATATTATATGTCATCCATTATCAATTTTATAGGCTGAGCAGAATAAAATAATCATTGATCTTTCTCATCTGAATGCTATTAAGAAAAATGGTGTAAACTTCAACTGATTAAGTTGTTACTTAAGATGCTTTATTAAAATTTATTTTAAAGCGATTTTTCTCATTAAGACTTGACAAATCTGGAGAGCACTTCATTTAATCTCCTTTATGAGAATGTTTTGCATGCAAAGTACCCGAAGGGTTATGAGACTCCAGAGAAACTTGGGTGGTCTGGAGTTACTTCTTACAGATCTGCTGTGCAAATTGCTTCTCACACAAATCAAGGTGGGGAGAGAAGGCAGGGAATCACGATCTTGCTTACAGTTTTCGTTTGCTATAAACATCGATACAAACAAAGATTGCCAATTATACTCTGTGAGAGTTTTACCATGTTTTAGGATTACTTAATCAAAATGTCCGCAAACAGGAATTCAACAGATTTAAGGATGTGACGAAAGAACTGGAAAAGACCCATCAGGAAATAACAAGGAAGAGACTGCCATTGCTGTGCTCAGAACTGCTCCAAACCAGCACAGTGTTATCTCACTTAACTACGTGGTATCTCTTTTAACCCACAAGGCAATTAGTAGCATCCGTTCCACTTTACAGATGAGGAAACTGAGGCCTAATGGACCAAGTAACTTCCCCATCACTACATACATAGTTGTAGTGTACCTAGAACACGAGCCTCAGACTCTGACCCCACACCGTAGCCTGGGGCTGTAAGCCGTGCTCCTTGACGCGTGGTTCACGGTCAGGCGGCACCAGCCTGGCCTCTGACTCCGTTAGAGCAGGTGCTCTGCTTTGCCTGTGCACTGGTGCTGGAGGGCACTGGCCCCACCCACGTAACAGTAATGTGGCTGAAACAGTGTGTGTTACATTATGTGCCTCCTTATTGCTCAGAACTGCATGCACGCATACTGCTTAACCTCGGGCAAAAGAAGGTTAGAAGGCAAACAGGAAGAATGTTCTGGAAGAAAAGAGGTCTATTTGGATAGCACCAGCGAGTGTTTGGTACTGTAGTTTATAAACACACCGTGAACACTCTGTACTCTTGGAGAATGGCAAAGGGAGTGGTCGTGAATTCTTGTCCACAGAAACTGCTTAGCGGGCTGACATCATGGAATTTTGCTGAACTTGCCTCCGAAGGGTTGTCCAACCACATCAAAAGCTTTCTTACCAAAAGTAACACTTAATGTCCTTTCTGAGGATATAATGAAAGAAATCCATTCCCTAAGACTTTCCATGTATACAAGGAGGAATCCTGGCAAAACAACTCTTCAGAACTAGAAAATATTTAGAGCTTCAGTCCTGTTACTGTATGTTTTATATAGTTCAAAACCCAAGTTTACTTAATTTATATTGGATGTAAAATTGGATATAGCTCTTTTATCATAAATGCAAGCTAGCTAAAAGACAATGAGGTAGGATGGAATATTTTGTTCAATTCTTTGACATTGTCCAAATAAAAGCCAACTGATTCATTAAAAGCAATCAATCTGTCAGATTAATAGTATTGAATTTACTACTAAAATTACATGAAGTGTGTTGGTTTCTTTTGCCTGCCTCCTCATCTAAATTATGAGCTTTATTCTTCATTTATTCTAAACATGCCACAAACATTTATCAATTCTGCTATTTTCATCTCTGAGAGTTATGTTAGTCATTTGATAAATAAATGCCTGTCGTTCATAAATCAAAATAATTTCTTCCAGGTTCCCTAGATCGAGAGTCTAAGATCTTAAAGAGAAAGACAGGCTCTTGGTCACTGTCTATGTCCCATGACTATAACCTTAATGGTAACAATATTATTGACTTAACGAGTGAGCCAAAGCTTGCAAAGAAGTAGGAAGTTGCCCCATTCTGGAAGTGACCATGCGGACTGTTAATGTCAACAAGCAGGTAACACCTACTCTCACAGCAACAGCATGAATGTCTTATACTTCACAATGTGAGTGAGCAATGGAATCTTTACGTCCTAAAAACCCTAAATGAGACAAGCTATTATTGAAGTTTTCCGTTTATAGTTATCTCCTACTAGTTCATATGACGTGTGGTTCTATATTATCTGCCGGCAATCAAGCTCATAAACACATTTTCACATTTCATATATATGCTTCTTCTATTAATACTCACATCTTGATACTCACATTATCAAGAGCCAATATTTATGAGAGCAAAGCTCATAATTATGAAACATAAGCTAATTATTTTGAGGCAGAATTCCTTAGGTCAAGTCCTTGCACATCAGTGTTCCACATTAAAGACATATTTGTCTTAAACAGTTTAAATAAAATACAGGTTGTTATTATATTGGTGCTTTGTAGACCACATCATATCTATAACACTTTTGTTTTTCTTAAAAAGTAAGAAAAAGAAGAAACTGGAGCAGATATGCCCAGGATAGGAGAGAAACTAGAGTGATTTATTCTTCTACATCTTCTACTGAAACACACAAGTTGTCAACATCAGTCAAAAATAATGGCAACCAACCAGCCAATACACCCATAGAAAGACAGAAAACCTCCACTGAGCAAGCCGATGTCCTAAACTTGAAATCAGACAGGGATTACAGAACTAATTACAATATTTACAGTCAAACATTGAAGTTGGCAAGAAGATTCACAGATGCAACAGGCAGGGATGTATTCAGAGTCCTGGTATTTCAAAGCCTGAACGTGTGGGAAGGGTGGCCAAAATAAAAGCAGAAATGAGGCATGGCATATGGAATCAACGCTTCCAAACACCTATAGCATTGCATATTAAATGTAAACCAATCCCACGTGTTGTCAACTTTAAATCCCAGAAATGACTTCAAGAGCCAAAACTCAGCTTGGAACATGTTCCTTTGCTCTTGCAGTGTTTTTTCAGGGTGTTCTTTTAAGCTTACTTGGCTCTATCATGAGTTAAGCTGATGCCCTTCTCGCTGCCAGCTACCTCTGGAGCATTTTTAACCGGGTCAAATGGGCAGCTCAGTAAGCAGGGGAGAAAGAAGCGCTCACATTCATGCATTTGTCTTTATTCAGCATGAACGTCCTTAAGGGATATGTTTTCTCAAAATTCCTTCCAATAGCTCATCAGCATCTGCAAGTGACAAGCTATTTAGGATAAAGAGCAGAGTGGATCGTGCTTTCAAAAGAATTCTGAGAGCCATTCAGGCTTCCCGTCCTGCACGTTCTCCTGTCAGATCCCTGACACTTTTCAGGGTGGTTAGACGCCAGGGAATGCCACACAAGGCACGGAGTGCTTCCTCCTCACTGCACAAACCCACGGCTTCTGAGAACAGTGCATATGACTTTGAAAAGAGCGAAGTCATCATGAGACGTCAGATGAAGTCGTGAGCAGATTCGAAGTTTGGTGAAGTTGATGTGGGCTGTTTTCCTTTTTAAGGTGTATGCTAGCTTTTATATTTTCACTTTTGCCAGCAATATAGTTTTCAACCTCATACAATTATCTGACATATTTAATGAAGTACAGTTGCTCTGCTGCTGCTGCTGCTGCTAAGTCGCTTCAGTCGTGTCCAACTCTGTGCGACCCCACAGACGGCAGCCCACCAGGCCTCCCAGTCCCTGGGATTCTCCAGGCAAGAACACTGGAGTGGGTTGCCATTTCCTTCTCCAATGCATGAAAGTGAAAAGTGAAAGTGAAGTCGCTCATTCGTGTCCGACCCTGCAGCCCACCAGGCTCCTCCGCTGTGGGATTCTCCAGGCAAGAGTACTGGAGGGGGGCGCCACTGCCTTCTCTGGCAGCTGCTCTACAGTCTTGCATTAAGTGCTTATAGGTCCATATTCTTCTCCATTGCCAGTCTGTCACAGGATATTTAATACAGGTCCCTGCGCTGTGGGTGGGGCCCTGTAGCTCACCCATTCTGTACATAAACGCTCACCTCTGCTAAGCTCACCTCACACCCATCCTCCCCAGCCTCCTCCCTCCTGGCACCCGCCAGTCTGTTCTCCGTGACATTTTTGAAAAGAAAAAAGTGAAGGAAATTTCTGAGGCTAAAAGCCTATAATTTATCACCTCATTTCTGTTCAGGTTTATGATATTTTCATTCAACTAAAACTAAGCAGATTCATCAGATGTTCCATAAAGAGCTTTTGTGATCACTAAACTCTGTTATGCGGAGGAAACGGTACTTTGGTCCTGTTGTAGTTGGAATCTCAGCAGTCTGGATTTTTTTTCCTCTTGTTTGAGTGGTGATGAGAGACTTCTTTGAGTTATTATTAAAAGTGGTTGGAATGTATAGACAGGTCCAGTCAATGAACTTTAAATTTAAATTGGACTTTTTAACTTCTTTAAGAAGTTGTATCACAGGTGTGGTATAGTAAACTCAATGATCCTTGCTTCTAAAAGGAAAAACAAAAAATCCCAGTATATACAGAATGTACAAAAATGGTACTGATGAAGCTGTGTGTAGGGCAGGAAGAGAGACACAGGTGTGAAGAACAGGCATGTGGACACGGAACCAATGGGGAGAGCAGCGTGGATATACATCACAAGCGTGGATGAAGCGGACAGCTGCAGGGGCTGCGGCAGAGCACGCTTGCTGCACTCAGGCTCCGTGACGACCCTGGGGCTGGCGGCGGGAAGGAGGGTGTCGCAAGAGAGAGGGGCTGCACACACACGCACACGTGCAGCGGAGCCACACTGCTGGGCTGCAGAAACAAACGCGACACTGCGAGGCACTCGTTCTCCAAGCAAAATACATAATATGCATATCAAATGAAAAGAAAGCCCGTGAACACACTGGAAAAAAAAATAATAATGTGATGCTTATCTGAAAAGTATGGCTGCTGCTGCTGCTAAGTCACTTCAGTCGTGTCCGACTCTGTGCGACCCCATAGACGGCAGCCCACCAGGCTCCCCGTCCCTGGGATTCTCCAGGCAAGAACACTGGAGTGGGTTGTCATTTCCTTCTCCAATGCATGAAAGTGAAAAGTGAAAGTGAAGTCACTCAGTCGTGTCTGACCCTCAGCAACCCCATGGACTGCAGCCCACCAGGCTCCTCCATCCATGGGACTTTCCAGGCAAAAGTACTGGAGTGGGGTGCCATTGCCTTCCCCCCAAAGTATGGCAATTCCTTGAAAAACAAAATTCCTTTGAAAAACAAAGACTTTTCAGCAGAAAATTAAGTGTTGGCATTTTACATTTGCTGTCTGGAGCAACTTGCTCTAAAGGATGTGTAAATAAAGTTGACCACTTCTGAGAAATACTCAAAGGGCAGTGTTTAAACGGGGATCTTAATTTGCCCATGACTCTGAAATATCATCCCTGCTATGCTCGAAACTTGATAGAGCCTAGGACTACCTCCATCAAATTTCATTACAATTGGTATTAATAATAAAATCCAGAAAATTTACTAACCTCGTTGACCTTTACCGAATGTGCAGGTGTTTAAAGGATAATGTCTACACAAATTAAATTTGAAATTCGATTTTAGAACTAAGTTGCCAAGCTTGGCCAACACGTTTTCTGACTGACCTTGGAATCTCCCCTAATCGCAGACGGTAAAGAGTCAGCGCACTAGCCTTTCTACCTAGATACTAATCTAGATATTGATTTTGGCCTTTCAACGAGTGGAGTCCTAAGGGTGACACAGAAATCTCAGAGCTGGGCCACACTGATCGGAAAATGCAAATTAGGGGCACACGCGAGTGTTACTATCAGCTGAGCCCTTAGCTGATCATGTACTATAGGTCGTACATGTTGCAATGAAGTATTTCGCTGAAGATATATGCAACTTACAAAATTCAACATTTTTCTAACACATAAAAGACATAGAATACTATAGTAATTATGTACTGCTTACTTAGAATGAAACGCTACGTCACTATTTTTTTCCAGATATATCTTTTTTAAAATGAGAGAACTCGGACACTGAAGCGCCGCAGACACATCCCTGCTCCCTGAGCAGGGCTCGTGTGTCTGGCTCTCCTCAGAGCCATCTGCAAACTGAGGTCTGACGCGTGACCGTCCAGCCCGTGTTGTCATGCACCGACAATCAGTCTGTCTCTCTCTCTCTCTCTCATCGCCACGTGATTTAAAAATACTCACAGAAGTTTTCTAGAATTCTGTATACAATTTGCAACTTGTGTTCTTTCTCACCCAACATTATGCTTTTATGGTATTCCCACATAAAAACAATTCTTTCACTTCAACTGTTTCTAAAGGTAAAAAGATCTCAATATCTATATATCTAGTTTGCCTTTGATAACACATTAGCTTGTATGTATTTGGGGGTTTTTTGGCTAATAAACTGTTGCTGGATAAGCCATAATGGGAAAGAATATGAGCAAGGATGCATACACACAGATGTGTCTGTGTGTGTCTGTGTGTGTCTGTGTGTGTCTGTGTGTGTCTGTGTGTATGACTGAATCACTTTGGTGTATAACAGAAATCAGCACGACATTGTCAATCAATCAACTATATACTTCAATAAAATAAACGTAAAAAAATGCTTCAGTGAATATTTTCGAGTTAAGCTTGATGAACACACCACGACCCCCAGTGAAAAACGTGTTCATGCATCAACTTATATATCCACATACGTGTGTATGTATTTTTTCCCAAATTCTGAATTTTTACTATGGTTTTAGGTAAGCAAAATAAAAACAAACCAGAGCTTAAAATTATTCTCCTTTATTTCACTCCGTCTTTCCAAAGCAGGATCTCAGACCTAGGACATGTCAATGGATCTGAGAGGTAGTGTAAGAGCGAATTCAGTTAGAATTAATTAAGTTGATTTTGAAAATCAAATTAGTATTTTCCAATTTTTTTTTTTGTTTAAAAAAAAAAAAACAGAATTATCTGGAAAAACAAGGCCATCTCCCCTTATGGCGCATCACACACAAGCAGCATCTATGTGAGTAGATACCTCTGTAAATGTACAAAGCGCCAGAGAGGGCTGATTGCCTCTTCTGTCTGTCTTTCCTGTTTTAAACTCCTAAAAGAGCAGAGACTTGTTTTTCAATGAAGCAGGTGACAAAAGTCTCGGAAGCACTAAAGCAGTAGATAAACAGAGGTGTTCTGAAGAACACAAGGATGTTTGCTTAACACTCATTGTTCCTCTGTGGGATTGCTTTTGAAAAACTGGTTTAAATGTTCCCAACTTACTGTGAAAGTGAAGTCACTCAGTCATGTCCGACTCTTTGTGACCCCATGGACTATAGAGTCCATGGAATTCTCCAGGCCAGAATCCTGGAGTGGGTGGCCTTTCCCTTCTCCAGGGGATCTTCCCAGCCCAGGGATGGAGCCCAGGTCTCCTGCACTGTGGGAGGATTCTTCACCAGCTGAGCCACCGGGAGGCCCTAGTACTGGACTATTTATTCTACTTTCTATTTAAAAAATGATTTGGATTTAGAAATCAAGATAATGAAATATCCTCAGGTACAGTCACTGAAGCTTTCCTTTTTTCTTTAGTTCTCTAAAATCCCTCCGTAAGGTCCCTGAAGTAAATTCCATTTCAGAGTGTTCAAAAGACAGTTCAGGAGTTAACTGTTAATTTTACCGCTTTATGATTCCCCCAAACTCATGATAAAATGAGTACTTCAGAGAGAAGCACAATGCAAATTATTCCACTTTTGTTTCTACTACTGTCTTGATTTATGAGTCTCAGGGAGAGCCACTTGCCATGGCCACACCTCACCAGGATCAGGGAAACTGGGTAGAGCTAGAAGAATTGGGGTCAAATTGCATTTTCAGCTTCTTCAACCATATACCATGCAACTTACCTAAATTCAATAACTGCTTCTAAATCCCTTCACTTCCAATGTGTAGATGGAGCTCTGAAGCCTTAACAGTAAGAGAGCATTGCTCCCCAACGCCCTCTGCGGATAGGCCAGCATTCCCATCAGTCACAGCCCCAGCCTCAGGAAATGTAACAGAAGTGAATGACCAGAAAAAAACAAAACGACAAAGATATGCAAAACACAAGCCATAACTCTGTATTAGCCTCAACAGATGTCAGTCTGCTCTCCTAAACTGCTATAATCCTCTAAAGGCTGCTAACGCCCCCTGCCCCCGTCCCAGCACTTATCTCATTGCAGACCTGGAATCAGTTCTTGGACCAGCACATACAGGTCTGAGAACTGCACTTTGAGAAGCACTGAGTCATAAAACCCAATAGTCTGCTGGCAAAAAGTTCTCATTCCTTTGACGAAGAGTCATGAGAAACAGCCTTAACATTGTTCTTTGCATTTGCGTTGGGAGGGTGTGGAGCTTCCCTCAAAAGACAGTCTGAGAAGGCTGCTGGTTCATCTGCGCTCTGCCGTGAAAACGGATTTTCCCACCAATTTTGACCACAGAGTTGAATTCAGTGATTCTCATCCTTTAAGGGGCAAAGGAATCACATGCGGGAGGTTGTAAAAGATGTTCATTAGGGTCCCCACACCAGAGCCCAGAATTCAGAATTCAATAGATGTCCTTATTATACAGAAATGCCTAATGTTCATCTTTAACATCTTTAGATGCTCTTGTGTGATCAATATGATTACTCCCATTTCACAGATGAGAGAATGAGGACTCAGGGTTCTGCCGAAGATAAAATATTAGACCTAGAGCTCAGATCTTTTAAAGCCTAAATTTAGTAATTTTTTCTTACGTGTGAAGATGGGTCTTGAGCCTTAAAATTGTTACCAGGATGGGAAGATTTTTTAAATTTGTTATCACTATAAGTAATTTATTCCCCTAACAATGATTGGCCATGTTCAACATGAATGTTTGTGAGGGTGACTGAAGCTCTAGATATTCTTTTTCATAACTGTCCATTCACAGCCAGGATGTTAATTAGGAAATAGTTTATTATCTTAGAGCTAAGCTTTCTGGGGAATTAAAGATTATTTAGTTAATTAGCTTGTAATGTATACTAAGGCTCTAACAATAGAATAAAGATAGTACAATAAGAAATGATACAAATGAACTTATTCACAAAACAGAAACAGACTCACAGACTTGAAAGACAAACTGTGGTCACCAAAGGGGGAAATGGGGGATAAATTAGGAGGTTGGCATTAACACACACACTGTTATATATAAAACAATCAATAAGACGCTACTGTAAGCAAAGGGAACTCTACTCAATATTCTGTAAAAACCAAGATAGGAAAAGTATCTGCAAAAGAATAGATACAGGTATGTGTATATATATCTACACACACACACACACACACACACACACACACACACACACATGGTGTGCTGTGCTTAGTCGCTCATTCATGTCCGACTCTTTGCGACCCCATGGACTGTAGACAGCCAGGCTCCTCTCCAGGCAAGAACACTGGAGTGGGTTGCCATGCCCTCCTCCAGGGGATCTTCCCACCCCAGGGATCAAACCAAGGTCTCCCACATGGCAGGTGCATTCTTTACCATCTGAGCTACCAGTAACGTATGTGTATATATATATATATAATCAGGGCAAGTTATTTTACCCCAAGGCCCTGGGTTTCCTAACCAATGTCATCCGGGTAACACCTTTAAGATGTAAGGCCCTTATGAAATTGGATTTTTTTAAAGGTGGGTGTAAAATTGCATTCCTTAGCAGCCCTTATTGCTTAATTTGTGATCAATAATTTTTTTCCATAAAAGCAATAGATTGTGCTTTATCTTCTTCCTTGGTTTATAGCAGTTATAGGGAGCCCGCAGTGGCTCCAAATAGAGAACTTCACAGCACGTGTGACCAGCGGTGGAGAGCCCCTCTCTCCCAGGGGTAGCCTTATTTACCGTCATGGGAGACAGTTAAGTGAGAAGCTGGATTACAAGTCGTCAGGAACACTTTGGAGTGCCAGCGTAGGTAGGTAGACCAGATGGCTCTAAGAATCCTTTCTTGCTTGGGTGGCCACAACAGAGTATCACAAACTGGGTGTTCTTCAACAACAGAAGTGTATTATCTCATAGTTCTGAAGGCAAGAAGTCCCAAATCAAAGTGTGAGCAGGGCTGGGTCCATCTGAGGGCCGGGAGGCAGGATGTGCTCTGGGTCTCTTCTCAGCTTATAGAGAGTGTTCTTCTGTCTGTATGCATCTGCCCTCTCTGCTTGCCTTGGGTCCCAATGTCCTCTTTCTATAAGGATACCAGTCATAATAAAGTAGGGTACACCCTATTGACCTCATCTTCACAAATTATATCTTTAATGACCCTACTTCCAAGTACAATTGCATTTCTAAGGCACCATGGGTTATGAATGCTGGGGATACACAATGCGACCCACAACAATCTGACTCAATGAGAAGCATCCATGTGAGAGAGAGGTCAGGGGTCTCAGTTTTCTCTTAGCTCTCCCACTCTTGTGCCATGAAACTGGGAATGTCTCCATCACTTAGGCTTCTCTGTAAAATAAGCGATTTGCATCAGATACAAATTAACTCTAAAATGCTTCTTTCCTTTTTAAAGTGTCTATACGTGTGGAACAGGAAATCACCCAGGGAGTCTCTGGATGCTACAATAAACAAGGAGCTTAGACACTCTCTTTTCTGGGTCCTCGTGGTGACCCAGGATCACAGTTCGTATGAAATACAGACTAAGCAAACAGGTCCCATATATACTTTTGCAAAAGTAAAGCTTCAATGGGCTGAGAAAGGAAAACAAAGGTATAATGTGTATCATGCCTCAATCTTTAGTGAGAGAAACATGCTCACACTTAAAAATATCACTGGAAGGACAGAGACAAAAGCCACTAACCATCCCTGACAAGAGAATGGAGGCCCAAGGGGAGGGCAGAGAGGGAAACTTGTTCTCATCACATCATGTTTGGAATAATAGGGAAATAGGTTTCTTGGTCAAAGAGTGCACAAGCATTAAAAAGGAAAAATATCTGTGCTGTCTGCAATTGTTTAGCCTTTTATTTTCAAGCCTGGATATTCTGTGTTTAAGTCATTTTGTGTTTGAGGGTCCTTATAAGTATTCTTGACTTTTACAATTTTTGGTTCACAGGAAGAAGTATGGCCCAAGCACATATTATATAGCTATTTCAACACGAAGACATACAATGAAAGATTTAATAACCATGCGTTTTTTAAGCTGCCTTTGCTGTGCAAGTAGGGCACACAGTGCATGGGACTGGCTAGAAGTCCGCCACACTTGTCTTTAAAGGGCAAGGAACTTAGTGATCAATACTGTATTTACCACGGCATTTTTCATCTGCAAAATTTCCATACCTTCCACCAGTTGTGACTGAGAAAGGCAGGCTTATTTTTCTACCCATAACTTCACCTTGACTCCCTACCTAATTCACCGAGAGCAGCTGTTGTAAAAACTTCTTAGAAACAGTTACTAATGTGTAAACTGAATTCAGTTGATATCTCTCCGGACCAAACAAACAGAGGTGTGATGAAGACTGTTTCAGCAACTCCCACACTGGCTGAGAGAGGAGGGGCGACTCCGTAGCTGCAGCAGGAAGCAAGCTGCACAGGCGTGGGGGCAAGCACAAGTCAACAATGATTTTTGAAAGGAAAGGAGACAAAATGTGCCAGTCAATATGGCAGCCCTCCCATTTTAAATATGGAGGAAATAAAGATCCTGAAGGATTTATATCCAAAGGTTAAAAAAAAAAAAAACTTGAAATTTTCTATTTTGAGTTCTGTATTTTTGTCATTCACTTATAATATTATAAATGCATATTTAATCTGTAGAATAATCTCTATACATTAGAACACATTTGAAGCTGTCCTTTTAAAGTCCTAAAGTGCCTCACCAACATTGAATGGTAACAGCCCTTCTGGGCTCACGTGAAGTTGTTGATGAGAAATACAAAGGACTGATTTTAGCCTATACTCTGCAGGCAGTCACTCGGATTTTTTACACCACTGTCCTTTTCTACAACTGGAGTAAACAAACACGCAACCCAATATAAGACTGCGAATGCATAGTAAGGGGATGGTTTGATGCTGTGCTTCCTATGTTCCCTAATAATTGCTTAAATTAAAAACTTCTGTTAAATAGACATGACCTAACATATGAAGCAGTGAGCACTAAGACTTTCCAAAGTTTCACGTTGTCATGCTTCTTATCACACAACTGTGACAACTTTGCCTCCTCTATCAGTTATCTGCCGTGCATTTTTCTGCCTGTCTACCGACCTAGCTACCTGTCTAGGCATCCATCTACCCTCCACTCATTCACTCAAGAAATGTGTGTTGAGGGATACAGAACACAAACTTATGGCTGCCAAAGGGAAAGAGGGCTGGGGGAGGGATAAATCAGGGGTTGGAGACTAACAGGTACACACCGTCATGTGTAAACTCTGTAACCAGCAAGGACCTGCTGCACAGCACAGGGAATAGAGTCAGTGCGTGTCCTGTGAGAGGCCATAGCGGAAAGGACTATGAGGAAGAGCAGATACGTATATGCACGTGAAACTGAGCCACTGTGCTGTACACCCGAAACCAGAAGAGCACTGCACGCCACCCATCCTTCCGTTAAAAACAGACGCGTACTGAGTCTCTGTGATGTTCCGAGCTCTGTACCTGAATGAACAAGATGAATATGGAGCTGACCTCAGACCCCAAATTCAACCTTAACCTTTACCATATAGCTTTTTAATAAAAATTAGTTTGCTTACTTTAATTGGAGCGTGCCTGCTCTACAATACTGTGATGGTGTCTGCCACACACTGACGTGCATCAGCCACAGGGGTACATGTGCCCCCGTCCTGAAGCCCCGCCCACCTCCCTCCCCACCCCATCCCTCTGGGTTTTCCCAGAGCGCCGGCTTTGGATGCCATGCTTCGTGCATTGAGCTCACGCTAGACATCTGTTTGCCATACGGTAGGGTAGTATTTGTTTCAGTTCTATTCTCTCAATACCGTGTAGCTTTTCTGCTCCTCTCCAAGTGACTTCTCCTCCCCTTGACCTCAGGTAGCATGTTCATTACTGATTTAATTACTGAGTTCTTTATAGAACATTTTAACTACTCTTCCCCACTTTCCCAGCAAAATGCTTGCATAGAGCTCATTGCCTAACGGGGTGCCTTATATCCAGATGTTTTACAACTTGTTGACAGAAGGGCGTTCTCAAGAGTGATAAATCAACTTGGTTGATGCCATAGTCACAAAGCTCATTCCCCCTCGTCTCCTCTTCCTCTTCTCATCTTTGCTTTTGTATTTCTAGGTCCACTAGGGTGTCAGACACACACTCGGTGCTTCATAAATGTGCAGAGTGAATCAGCGAGTGAGAAAAGTACTTCTTACCCCTCCTCTTACTCTGTCGCTCTTATTAGCACTATCCTACCCACAGATGCTTCCTTAAGAATTCATTTATTTTTGGCCGTGCCCCATGGCATGTGGCCTCTCAGTTCCCCAACCAGGGACTGAACCCGCACGCCCTGCATCAGGGGCACAGACTCTCCACCATGGGACCACCAGGGATATACCGCCATACAGGCTTTTGATGGAGCTATTTTGCAGAGGCCGATTTTTCAATCCATAGAATTTTTCCAGTGAGACTTGAACTTTTACAGAATGGAGAAATCATTCAATGAGTAAATGAATGAAACACTCACTCCTATATTTTTCTCGACAACAATTTTAAAATTGTAATGCACATAAAAGTTTAAAAATGTCATAGAAAATAGTTTTGCTTTTAACCAGTTGGGATACAAGTGATGATTTTACATACTTAGTCCATAATCAGTTTTTCATTACTGGCGGCTAGAACCAACATCCTGAACAATGTCTCCCTATAAGCAAAGCTCCAAGTACTTCTGGGAGCTACAAACACAACCATAAAAGGATCATGTGAGGTAGAGCTGTGGCTACCGATACCGTCAAGGGTCTCCAAAGCCCAGCAGACAAATACAAGGAAGTAAGTTCCAGAATAGCAGAGACTTGGCTCCTAGTTCTGCAGTTGAATCCTAAGGGCTCAGCACACAGTAGGCCCTCCATAAATACTTGTTGAGTGAAAGAAGAAATGCTCTGCAGGAGTGTTTAGTGCCTGTCTCGTGAGGCTCTCCTGATGGCTCAGTGGTAAAGAATCCAGCTGCCAGTGCAGGAGAGCTGGGTCAGATCCCTGGTCTGGGAAGATCCCGCATGCATGCAGCAGCTGAGCCCGAGTCCACAGCCACAGAGCCGGGGCTCCAGAGCCCGGGGCCCCAACTTCTGAGGCCCAGGCGCCCTCCAGCCTGAGCTCTGCAACAAGAAAAGCCCGCAGCTAGAGAGCAGCCCCGCTCCCCTCCCCGCGACCAGCAAAAGCCGAGGCAGCAGCAAAGGTGCAGCCCAGCCCACAAACGAACCAAGGGACGGCGGGAAGGAGAGACCTGCCCGGCGCGTGGCGCCCCTCTCCTGACGCCCCTGCCTCTGCCCACATAAATGCCCAGGCGCTGTCCTTGAACTGCTAAGGCAGAATCCGCACGTGACACAATCCCCTGACTCTTCCCAGGCCTCCCCAGACATGGGAAGCGCTCCTATAGAGCACGGCAGCTCACTTTTCTGCCTCCAACGGATGAAACTTCCCAACCCAAAGCAACGCCATGTTCAAGTGCACAGGGCTAGCTGTCTGTAAGGTTACTGCTGTTTTTGAGAAATGATGTCAGATGCTAGGACTTGATCTCTTTCTCTCTCGCCCTCTTTTTCCCTTTCTTCCTTCCCAATTGTCCCCTGTCTGGCAATGAAACAATATGACCCAGAGGAAGAGCACAGAATTAAACTTTCTATGCTAATCTCCATCTTTAATGTTCAGCAACGTGATAGCCAGAGCACCCTCGAGGCAAACGTGTCGCCTCCTGCATTTGCACACCTTTCTGCCTTCCTGCCCTCTGCGCGACCTCCTCACCTTGCCCTGTGCATCTTCTGGAAGAGACAAGACTCGGTGCTTGCTGAGTATCTGGCATGTGCAGGTCAAGCTTACCCATTTAATCTTTATGCCAACAAGAAGCCCAGTCTTGGGAGGGGAGCGCAGAGCCAGGTTCACCGTCAGCCCTCACCAACACATCCTCCACGCGCTGCACCTTTTAATGACACTCTGAATGCTCGTTATTGTCATGACGACTGAGCAGAATATGAAGAAAGGGTGCTGGAGGAATGAGAATCAGAAAGGCAGCCCTGAAACCCTCGGAGAAAGTTGTCTGGGACCATAGTCATTTTTTAACGAGTTAGGTCCAATGGAACGATACCCCAAGGTCTTACTTACTCAAGCCCATTCCTGGCTTCCACCTCCAGCGTTTTAAAGCCCAGCTACCCCTCTGATAGCAAACCTAAGCGAGATTGAGTCACTCCTCTTTTACGGAACAGGACACTGGGCTCCAGGGCACTTAGCCTCTTGCTCGTAATAGCTGGAACTTTCGCGTTTCAGGTTCCTCGGAGCCCTTTCCATTCTGCCATCAGGGCATGTCTTCTGTCCTCAGCCCTGCATTGCCCCTCCTTCCGTGTGGTCCCCCGGCATCCTAAGGACAGGAAGCTCGAGGTTTACGTTCCCACAGAGATCTGCCTGCGAAGTTCAGCCTAAGAGTCGCTGGAGATTTGGCATACATGTCTTTGGGATACCACATTAGCGATGCTGTCTTATCATCACGTTCTGCTGCGTGGTACACGGTATTTATTTGTCAAATTACGGATGACAATATCGATCACTTGAGCAAGATCAATGTTGCCTGCTAGGTGTCTCCACTATAAAATTCCTTTTTTTCTTGTGGAAATATTCGGAGGCTATGTAAATACAATGTTCCCTATTGTACCTTCATCTACTTATGCTTATCATCCATTGAGGTCTCTTGCTGAATAAGATGCAGAATGGTAATTTTTTTTTTTTTTTTTTACATAAGCTTTATTTTTATTTTTATTTTTTTAGTTTTTATTTTTTAAATTTTAAAATCTTTAATTCTTACATTCATTCCCAAACATGAACCCCCTCCCACCTCCCTCCCCATAACGTCTTTCTGGGTCATCCCCATGCACCAGCCCCAAGCATGCTGCATCCTGCGTCAGACATAGACTGGTGATTCAATTCACATGATAGTATACATGTTAGAATGTCATTCTCCCAAATCATCCCACCCTCTCCCTCTCCCTCTGAGTCCAAAAGTCCGTTATACACATCTGTGTCTCTTTCCCTGTCTTGCATACAGGGTCGTCATTGCCATCTTCCTAAATTCCATATATATGTGTTAGTATACTGTATTGGTGTTTTTCTTTCTGGCTTACTTCACTCAGTATAATCGGCTCCAGTTTCATCCATCTCATCAGAATGGTAATTTTTAATTTTCATTTTCTTGTGTTTATTCACTGCCTTCTATTGTAAGTAAAACTTTACCTTCTCTCTGTTTATATCTATGTGGAATAATAGAGTCATAGTTCATTCAATGGGTTATTATCTATGGTTATCTTTTAAAAAATCCAAAGTCATGGGATTTGGATGAAAGTGACTGGGATTACCAGGCATCCTGTATTTCTGCAACTTCCTAACTCCCTGAAAACAAGCTGAAAAACCAGGAGCCAGCAACAGCCTGCTCTGACCTTTGTTTGCCCGGCACCTCCAAATGTTTTGTAAGCCTCTGAATCCTTCTGTTAATTCCCTTCCTGTTTGCACGCCAAGAATAGTTTCCATTTTTCTCACCAAACCTTCACGAAGACAACCTTTCACTCCCACCATTGAGCGGCCATTCTGTACTACACATCAGTCTCTATAAGAGCACCTGCGTTTACAACTATGTCTTTATTTGTCCAGCTTCTCCTTTATAAATTATTTCATGGCAGAGGTCACAACACAAATTTTGTTATCCCTATTCCTAGCATATAATAGCAGAGAAGGCAATGGCACCCCACTCCAGTACTCTTGCCTGGAAAATCCCACGGATGGAGGAGCCTGGTGGGCTGCAGTCCATGGGGTCGCTGAGAGTTGGACACGACTCAGTGACTTCACTTTCACTTTCATGCATTGGAGAAAGAAATGGCAACCCACTCCAGTGTTCTTGCCTGGAGGATCCCAGGAGCAGGGGAGCCTGGTGGGCTGCCGTCTATGGGGTCGCACAGAGTTGCACATGACTGAAGTGACTTAGCAGCAGCAGCAGCACATAATAGATGCCTGATAACTCTAGCAGTTGACTGAATGGACCACGTTCATACTACGTAGGAAAGAAATATTTCTTTTCTACCAATAAATAGCATTAACCTATTTCCAGGATTGGTTCCTCTCAAGAAATGCAGGTGCAGAAAGGGATCACTGAGATAAGAGTGGCTCTAAGCATTGAGACTCCATTGTCTAAGGAGACGGAGGGACAGAGTAGGGGTACGAGGAAAAGTCAAGGAAGCTTTTCTTGTCTGAAAGCCGCTGGCTGCAACGACCCAGGTCAAGGAAGCAGTGTCTGTTGCCATCCCTCAGAAGCTGGCTATAAGGAGATTAAGGGGTCCCAGCGGCTTTGCTGAATGTCCTTCTATGCATCCGCAGCTCAGCTCCCATCCTACACCCATTGTTTCTTTCTCTCCTAACTGCACTTCTTTTTCCCCAGATGTTTCATGATTCTTCCTGACTCATATCTGAACTCAAAAAGGTCAGAGGAAAGAAGGCCGTGAGGCAGCAGACAGGCAGCAGCACTGGGGCACATCTGGGTAAGAGGGGCCACTGAAGCCCCATACGTTTGTGTGTCCACAGTTGAGAACGGGGGCCCCCAAAACCATGCTCATCAGGGGCTCATCATCCCACACTCATCTATGCAGACCCGTCACTTGATGAACAGAGGAACCCTCCCACCAAAAGCTGGGTAGAGACTCTGTTAGATTCCAGAACCTTAGCACATTCTGAAACAATTAAATTTCATTTCCCTACAGATTCATGGAATGAGCTTTTGAACCAAAAATAAAACCAACTTACAGCAATAAAATGGTATAGTTAATATACCCTGAATTTGTGGATTGAGATTTTCACACCTGCTACAAAATCAAGAACTCTGGGTGTTACTCAGAGATGCTCTATACATCTGGGAATTATAGGATACGGGGCTGTAATTCTCAGCCCAGAACTACAGGATATGGGGCTTTGCAATGTTCCACTCAGTTGGAAACACAGACTGACTTAATCTTGGGCTGGTTGTGACTTAGTCAGCACTAGAAGGAAATAACCAATAGCTGTAGCAACATAAGGTCTCTTGGTTTAACTGGGAAAACACCAACACACGTCCAAATCAATCACATAAGAAAAGGAATCAAGTAAAACTTTGGCAATCCATTAGTTTATGAACTTCCACATTCAAAATAAGAAGGCTACTTATGAGCATAATACCTGTCACTCAAACAGTGCTTATTATAGGCTGAGCCCCGTTCTAAATGATTTAACCCACATAATCATGACCACATGCCTAAGAAGTAGGTTAATTATTAGTCCCATTTTACAAACAAGGACACTGAGATACATAGCGATTATGTGACTTAGCCAAGGCCATGATGATGGTGAGGAGCAGTTCTAAGACTTAAACCCAGGCAGTCTAGCTCAGAAGCCAACTGGACCACCACACAAGGCTGTCTTTGTCCACAAAAGCTCAAGTATTTTGAACATTATAAACGCAAAGGAAGAGATCATCAGGCCCACCCCTCTGTTTTAAAGATGAGGAAACAGCAGCAAAGAGGATAAAGAGATTTGCTCAGTGTCCTATAGCTCAATATATCACTCATCTTTGTTTAATGACAAAGAACACTCACTGTCAATCAAATTAGTTGTTTTGCTTTTACTGGTTCCCATAGGGCAAATCAAAAGTTTAAAACCCAGTCTTTCACAACCCTGCAGGAACTGTACACTGGCTTCTCCAAAGCTGTGAGAGACAGGAGGCCAAGTGGTCTCGGAGGCCTGGTAAAGCACCTGATGGATCATCTCCAGGGTCTGGGAAGCAAGACGATGCCAAGAAGCCACTTAACAGCGGAGCAGGCAGGCTGTTCAGCGAGATGGAGCCCAGGACTTTAGTGTGGTCATTCAACGACCAACAAATCTGATTCTGAGCCAGGTCTTCCTCTACTTTTATTGAAATACCTAGAATTAGAAACCTTTACTTTGGAAATGCGATCTTTATGCTGCTCTATTTATGTTTCATCCATTTCAAAACAAGACTCCTATGGAAAACTCTTCGTGTTCGCCAAAGCAAAGCAACCACTGTGACCCTCAGTGTCCTTCAGTAAAGGAGAACACACACCTGCACCATCTCCGTGGCAGGTCCAAAGTCCCTGTGATGAAGCAAAATTAAAGTACAAGAGACCCACTTCTGTCTCCTCAAGGAGAATGACCTGATTGTAGACAGACTGTTTTTTCTTTTTAATCCATCATGAAGGTTAGATGTTGCAACAAGAAGTCTGTATTATTTAGCTCACTGGGCCTTCAGAGATCTTACATCTTAATCCCCTCAGCCTTGGTTGTGTTGACAAGTTCTGTCATTGATAAACTCAGACCTGTGTTATAACAACTGTTGAAAACTGAATCAGATATTAGAAAACAATGTCACTTACTGGCTTCTGACCTTTTCAGCCCTTATTTCTATTTTTATCCTAAGAATATTCTCAGTGCTTGTACAAAAAAAAAAAAAAAAAGGATGATGATGCATATGAGGAATCTGTCAACTTTTAAAGACAAGAACAAGAGTGAAAACAGAGGCAAGTAAGTATTGTACTGGTGTTGAGAAAGCTGTTGACAAAGCTCCCAAAACACGGTCATTTAAGAAAGACTCAAGTTGAGGAGCTGTGTCTAAGAAGAAAGAAAAAAAAAAAAAAAACAAAAATTCTTTCTACCAGAACCCTAACTGCTTTTAACTTAAGAGGGAGAATGTGCTTTATCCATAGAATGTATCTCTAGTATGATGATCAGCGTCCTCTTCATGAAATTAGAAAAGAAGTAACAGATTTGAAAATCAGAGTAGAAGGCCCAGAGAGAAGAAACACATGTTTAAGTTTCCAGACATCGACATGAATCCAAATGCTCTCTAACACATTCATTACCTTTCAGTTAAACTGAACTTGGCATGGAAAAGAAACTAATCAAATGTCCAGCGTTGCCCAGAAAGACAGTAAAAGGGAGGCACAGATTCATGATTCACCCCATCAGATGCAAGCTCTGCTCCTCTTTCCTGAAGGAGGCTGGCTCTGGAGACCTCACACAACCAGGCAGACAACTAACCTCGGCGTCCTTTCGGCCGAGCTACGGAGTAAAGTGCAGAGTAGGAGGGAGGCTGTGGCCAGCTCACCCCTGCCCTGGATGCTTTCCAGGGCCAACCACCCTGGCCCAGGCAGATGGTGCGGGACTTACCGCATTAAAATTGGGAAAGAGGTTGACTGCGGCCGCCGTGTCGAGAGGAAATGGGAGGAACGGCTTAATGTCCAGCGACGGTTGCAGAGGCGGGGCTGGCGGCCGGACCAGGGCTGGGAGGGCCGGGCTCTGGCACGTGCCACCTGCAGAGAGGAGAAGAGAGGGCATGGTCAGGGACCTGGAGCACAGGGGACACACAGCACAGGCACCCAGGCTTCTTCTGAGACCAAAATGCCAGCTCTCCGGGCCACTGGAGAAAGCAAGACGCAGAGCGAGCTGACCCCAAAGCCGCCACCCAGCAGATGCGCCGGTGAGCAGAGGGAGCACCCTAGCTGCTCCTGGCCCTCTTGGATCGGGACTGTCTGCCTATGTAAGTAATTATTACCATTTCAAACATCTCATAGCCCGCAGTCCATTCTTCTTTTTCTGCCTTGAGCTCTGGATTGAGTCAACAGCAAACCTGTAACTAAGATCCCTTGATTCAAAGGGAAAACCCCTTCGATGATCCCCTAACCCTCTTTGAGAACGAACTTTGGCTGAAAATATGCATCCAGTCTGAGTGATTCTTTTACAGAACTGCTCTTTTCCACCACGTCCCAAACTCTGGCAGCAAGATGACATGAGGCTGGCATGGGAAAGAAACTTAACCACAAACACAGGCAGCCGTCCCTGCCGGCCGTGGCAACTGGAGGGTTAAAACCAGCAAATCCAGCTACAAATCATGGGATCCCTGAGCTACGCAGCACCCCTGCGGCTTTAAAGATTCAAGACTACCTGCCCCCTGCCTTCCCAGTCACAAGTAGGTGGAATATGGAAGGCCATCAAGGAGAAGGCAATGGACTGTGACGGCAACACAGACGCCTCCTTCGCACACCAGTGGGCAAAGGCTGTCCGCAGGGGACTCACACCTTTGCCCCCTGTTCTAGGATTTCACTGCGTTCGGAAGCTGAAAGGAGCCTACCTCCCTGTTCTGTCTCTCATACGCTGGTAACGTTCCAAAACATCAATTTGTCGTTAATTAAAGGCTGTTTGAATCCTAGGAAACTGTTAGAATATGCCAGCGTTCTCCTAATCTGAGAGGCAGGCATCAGACTGTAAAAACCTACTGGGGAGGATCTAGAGACGCATCAGGAGAACAAAATGCCCTGGGGAGGAATTCTAGGAGAAGAGGAGAGGAGAGAGGCTCCCGCTTGGGCCACTTCCTTGCCTGCCATCTTGCTTTTATTATTTTTTTTTCTTTACTCTCACAATCTGATTTTTTTTTGTTTTACTTTATTTTACTTTACAATACTGTATTGGTTTTGCCACACATTGACGTGAATCTGCCACGGGTGTACATGAGTTCCCAAGCAACCTGGAATGAGATCCCATCCAACTTATCTTTACAGATCTTACCAGGTCAGCTGCACACAGACCACCCTCTTGCACCCCATCAGTCACCTGAACAAAGATGAACATTTAAAAAACGATTCCCCCATGCCAGATCCAACCCTATTGGACCGGAGGATCTACTAACAAGGTGGGTGACTAACATCCACAGCAGAGGCCATCAGCACAGGATTCAACTAACCATACCAAAAACATCATCAGGTCTCCTGGCTCCAGGTATAAAGTCAGCCGGAGCCAAATTAACACAACCAGTATTTTTCCCACTCTTTCTTACTACCCTCTTGAAACGTTCTTCAATGACAAGGCCAACAACATCCAGTTTGAAACAACAAACCAATTAAAGTGAAAAATAGTAAAGAGTCAGGAAATAGAGGGCTGATGTTAAAACAGAGAGAGATAGAAGCAAAACACAGCACATTACAGTCAGCAGAGCACACTACAGACTGCCTTTATCATCCAGCTGGCGGTATACAGAGGGCATCCGTAAAACGTCAGGGATAGGCCTGTCATGAGTTTAGTACTGCTACCAATTTCTCCTTTGATGAAAAGTTAAAGAACCAAAATAAAATTTTGGTTGGTGCCTCTTTAGAAAACTCAGAAGTAAAATAAGTTTGGGTTGAAATCTTGGGTGCATTTTAACATGTCCATAAATAATAGTGAGCTTTAAACATATCATTTTAAATTATTATCTGTGTCAGAATCACACTTTGCCAAAGGTATTCATTCATGTATATCCATTACCTTGTTTGACCCTAAAATCTCAGAAGTCAGGTAATGGATAGCATAATATCATGGAGAGAAACGTAAGTTGATCAGCTCTTCAGCTGCTTATGCTGCTCCCACACAAACATCTCATTCTTCTAATTATAAGAATGCAATTTAGCAGGGACATATTCTGGAATTATTTCCTTTACGAGTTCCCCTTTGGTTCAGGAGAGTCAACGAGGTTCTGGAAAACCTCAGGCTTCTTTTTTTATCCGCCAAGCTGAGAGGAACAAAGAATAAATATACACTGATTCTACCGCTAGGGAAAATGAATTCCTCCAGAAATATACCTCGTTTCCTCTGAGATATGGGTTTCATTTGCATTTTATTATACAGACAGTTCAGGGCCCTCTCCTAAGGTTGCAACTGGGGCTTCCTACGTAGGGGATAAGAAGACATCGAGGAAGAGTCGTAACATTGGAGGGGAGCTGTTGATACTATCTGAGTTCAGCCCTTTCTACCTAATTGAAGAGAGAAAAGTGAAAGATCACTGGAAAACAGAGAACATGGCATGACCGTACATTCTTCAGCCACTTGCCATGCAAACTCAGGTGGGGTGGACGACAGAGGGCGAGATTGTTGGATGGCATCACCAACTCAATGGACATGGGTTTGGGTGGACTCCGGCAGTTGGTGATGGACAGGGAGGCCTGGCGTGCTGCGGTTCATGGGGTCGCAAAGAGTCGGACACCACTGAGCAACTGAACTGACTATAATATTAATATTGAGGCCCCAAATTAAGACTGTCTCTTAAAAATTATCTAGACTGACATTTCTGCTCTTAAAATTAGGATATATTCTGCAAATATTTTGCTTGTTTCAATCTGTATATGCTCAGCAGTAAGAATACTATTGGAAAATAGTATGAAGTTAAAATCAGCAAACATAACATGTTTCCTGTAAAGCAGATTAAAATGCGCTCCTTGAGAAAACAGCTATTTCATTCTTTCATTTTTTAAAAGAATTTGTCACATTTAGGGCATGAATGTATGTTCACTGCTACTTTCTTACTATAAAATTATCTTGACGCTAATAAGCATCTGGGCATATACGAATGTGTAGATAGGACTGCAGGTGGCAAAGGGTCGCTGTGTTGTTACCGTTTACCAGTGTTGCTTCTTTCGTCCGAACGTCACTTCTGGAAATACTGATGCTCTTACTTTGAGAAAAGCACTTTGAAGCCTCCATGGGTTGGGAATAGAAAAAACACAAATGCACGCCCTCTGTATGGAAAGCTCTATGGTGCGACTTCTAGCATCACGTATTTCATACCCTATGCAGTTTTAACTTACATAGCTTTTAAAAATCAAGCCTTAACAGAATATTCAGATTTCAGAGCAGTTAATATCTCTCCATTCCAAATTTCTTTACATCCCATTATATTCAATAAACTAAAAACATTCATTAAGCAAACATCAGTTATTAGACCTATACTGAGCAAGGTGTTGAATAACGAAGGTAAATAAGGTGAACACGATGAAGCAAGCGATCTAAGCTCATAAGACTCCTCTCTAGCCCTTCTTGAGGTTTGGTTCTGCCAGCTTAGACTCACAATTCAGAGTTGGATTATAGAGCAAACATATACTATGGAGCATGCTTTGGTCCATTCACAAGACAGCTAGCTCTGTATTCACAAAAGTGCAAGTCTGTGAACTCGAAAAAAATACTGGAATAACTGGTTTGTTTATAGGACATTTGTTAATAGAGATTATCTGAGAAAATAAGACATTATACACTTCAGCAATTTGCAGTTTTGAAAACCTAATTAAAATGCCAATTTGGAAATATTCATTTTAATAATTTATACAGACAAATAGGAATTCTAAACCACTGGTTGTCAGCTGAAGCATAATATTAGAGAAAATGTAGGTAAAGTGCCTAGCAGAGAGCCTGACCAGGTGGTGCTAAGTGAGGCGGGTGTTTTTAATGAACCCAATAAATTCCAAAGGGATGTTCAGGTTGGTGCAGATGCATATCTGGGCCCCTGGAGGAGGTCAAGCAAGGCCACTCTAAAGGCACCTGCCTTTTCTGCACTTGGTTGATTCTGGCCCCTGCAGAAGGAGAGACTTCACAGTTAAGAGGTTACCTTGTAAATCAACATTTTGAAATATTCCTTGAGAGTAGAATAGTGTTCTTTCCATAATATAACACTTCTAACCTTGAACTTCTGCACTTGGTCCATTCATGGTTCATGAATCAGTCAGATGTCCTGTCTCACAGCTGAACCTACTACTTAATCACTCATTTCCCCAGATGGCAAAGCCGAAGTTAAAAATGGTCAGGGGTTGCTGCTGTTGAATATTCACGGCTGTGTGTGCTGTAGAACTGTGAATCGTTGAAAAACAATATAATATATGATGTTCATCGTTAAAATACATTATTATCACACACGCACATGCATATACAATACTTGTATTTATAGAAAGCAGAAGAAATCACTGATTTCTTGATGGGAGAAATAGTTTCAGGCATATCTTTTTCTTTCAGATAAATTTAATTATATATATATATATATATATATATATATATATACACACACATACACATACGTATATGTATACATATGCTTGTGTGCTGTGCTAAGTTGCTTCAGTCTTGTCCAGTTCTTTGTGACCCCATGGACTATAGCCCGCCAGGCTCCTCTGTCCATGGGATTCTCCAGGCAAGAACACTGGAGTGGGCTGCCACACCCTCCTCCAGGAGATCTTCCCGACCCAGGGATGGAACCTGCATCTCCTGCCTTGCAGGTAGATTCTTTACCCATGGAGCTACCTGGGAAGTCCAGATATACACTTACCTATGCTGAAATATCGGAGAAGGCAATGGCACCCACTCTAGTACTCTTGCCTGGAAAATCCCATGGACGGAGGAGCCTGGTAGGCTGCAGTCCATGGGGTTGCTACAAGTCAGATATGACTGAGCGACTTCACTTTGACTTTTCACTTTCATGCATTGGAGAAGGAAATGGCAACCCACTCCAGTGTTCTTGCCTGGAGAATCCCAGGGACGAGGGAGCCTGGTGGACTGCCGTCTATGGGGTCGCACAGAGTTGAACACGACTGAAGTGACTTAGCAGCAGCATACTGAAATATACACATATGTTTCAATAGCATCAACAGTGAGCCAGAGTTAAACTGCTAAACTGCTCTGAATATTTAATCTAGTAGGAAAACACTGAGAACGTTTGATACATCAAGTCGTAAGTAGTTACTTGCAATACTCTGACAGAGGTGGAACATTACTGACATCCAATCCCAACTACTTCAGCTTGAATTTGCCATGTGTGCTGAGGGAGGGAAGGGCAAGACAGGGTTTCTGGGGCCTACGTGATCGAGGACATAGAGAATTATATCTGATACTATGAACAGGAAGTAGAAAAGAAAGCATGGATTTGGGGCATAAAAGCAAAACTTGACTTGACACAAAACAATGGCCATCAAATGCTGTTGCTGGTGAAACAGACCAGCCAGGGTGAAAGGGAGTGAATGCTGAGGAAAAAGCTAAATTTTACAAAGCTGTTAAGTAGTTGGTATTCGCTAGGCCCTGCTATGGCCCTCCCTGGTGGCTCAGATGGTAAAGAATTCGCCTGCAATGTGGGAGACCTGAAGATTCCCTGAAGAAGGGAACAGCTACCCACTCTAGTATATACCCTTAATTCCTTTAAAATGCACAATAATTCTGCCAGGAATCTGTTATAATGCCGAATTTACAAACTCAAAAGTCAAAGCTATCACCTAAAATACATTGCATCTAAAAATCACACAGGTAATAAATGGCATTCATCGTTATGCTGAGTAATCTTAACAAGTTTCAATGTACTGATACAAACAGCCTTTAAATTAAAACAACAAACACAAACAAAATGACAACAAAAAAGAACACTATGAAGTCAGGTTTTTCCTACAAGGCAAGCCAGCCCCCTTGCAGCGAGAATGGAATGCACTAAATCGGAAGTCTTATGAGAAGATGTTATTACTGCTCAAAAAAAAAAAAAAAACAACACAGGAGTAGACTCATTCCTTGTATAGAAGATGATAAGGAACGTTCAGTATTTATTACCAATATTTGTCTATGTGGGAAAATGCTGATCCTGCCCTATCTTTGAGAAAGTCTCCAGAAACACATGGGCTTCATAGCAAATGTTTCAAAAGCCCTCCAGTTTGCATTCTTTAACATCTACTTGCCAAATCAGAAAAACAAATACGTGCTTGTCACATTCCCTTGTGTGGCTGCCTCCCAAATACTCAAGGCTGCTGGCTGGGGATTACAATGGGCAGTCTGTTGTTGAGGTTATCTTTTCTCCTTAGCTAGAAAAGCTGTATGTTTACCATATTCCCTTCAACGTCAGTGATCCAAACTCCCATTCAGTTCCCATCTTTGTTTAAATGTTGTTCCCAACGGAATGATACAGTTAGAAATGGATTTGGAGATAAAACTGAATTTGGTGTGACTTGGTCACAATTTTTCTTTCACAGCTTTCACTTTCCGTCTGTTCTGAATTGTTGATTCGCCTACTAATTGATCCAGCTCCTTCCACCTGAGGATGAAGCTCCTTGTGGGCGTAAAGAGCGTTGCCCTTGGCAGGTCAGTTTGGATATTAAAGCAGGATCTGGCCCACAGGGGCAGTGGGCAGCACTGAGCTGTTCCTGCTGTGGGCCACTGCCCCAGCCCTTCTTCCCGTGACCACAGAGGGGGAGGAGGTAAGAAGGGGAGTGAGTTACGGCAACTCTAACACTAACCTGGAAACCATGATGCAGAAACATTTGCCCAGGTTAACTGACTCACACTTTACCCATGAAAGAAAGCCCATGTGAGGGATCTGGTTTCCCTTGTTAGTCTTTATTTATTCATTTTGAGTCATGGAGTTTAAATATTCCAGGGCATCCAGTGGAATAGAACTCAGCCGTAAAAAGGATGGAATAATCCTTTCCGTTTGCATGTACATGGATGGACCTAGAGATTATCATACTAAGCAAAGAAAGTCAGGGAAAGAAAAGTATATGACATCACCTATATACAGAGTCTCAGATATGACACAGATAAACCTATGTGCAAAAAGAAACAGCTCACAGACACAGAGAACAGTCTTGTGGTCCACAAGGGAAGAACAGTGAGAGGCATGGAGCGGGAGTCTGGGACCCAAACCAACAGAGAATGGGTGAGCTCTCATAGAGCACAGGGAATCATGTTCATTGTAAGTCACAATGGGAAAGAATACGATTAAATAGATGTCCCAGTAAATTGTGTCAAAGCTCATTCCGGAAGAGAGCTAAGGGAAAAGGACTAAGCAATGTTTTCTCGGTCATCATCACTGAATACTGGCACCAAAATCAAAGTACTGCTCTCCGCTAGTTGCCACGGCTTCACCAGAAGCCAAGCAGACTCTCTCACTTACTTGCCCCACTCTCATGACAGTTCCCGGAGCCTGCAAAGCGCTACAATGATTCTAAGAGTACCAGAGTAAGGGCTCTTGGACATTTAACCTTATATGTGTCTCTGCACTTCAGCCCCTCTGTCACACAGCGCGTGAGTCAGGACAAGGAACTTCTCTCAGGTGATCAAACATTTTTGCCTGGAAACTTCCCCTCAAGTCTGCAACAGTGAATGAAAAAATGTGAAATTTTTCCTCAAGAAGAACTCACAAGATTTAATTTCACAAAATCATTTGTAACTAATCAAAAAGGTGATCTAATCTGACATGTCCTGTATGGTAATCTTTAGCTGTGTGTGGTTAAGTGCAAACTAAATAAAATTAAATGTTCACTTTCTCAATCACATTTCAAGTGCTTGACAGCCACACGTGACCGAGGCTACCTCAATGAATAGAATATTGCAATTAAAAAAAAGGATGGACTTGGGAGGGATGTGGGAGGGGGTACAGGATGAAGGGGGAAAATACATGCCTATGGCTGATTCATATCGATGTAGAGCAAAGACCAACACAATATTGTAAAGTGATTATCCTCCAATTAAAATAAATTAATTAATTAAAAGAATAAAAACATTTCCATCACTGCAGAGGGTTCCATCAAACTTTGTAGCTTCAATCCAAAACCAACGGTCCCCAGCAAGGAATCATTTACAGACAAGGTGCCTGATACAGTCTGTTCCAGAAAGCACAGCTGATAGGAGAGAACGCTCTGCTTTCCCCTGGGTCCGTCTCCTTCGGGGGACGGCCAGGAGAGCTTTCCCAGAGGCAGACTTGGCCACTGTTAGAAGGCAGACCCTGCTAGGATTGGGTCAGCAAGAATTGGTCCTCCATTCCTGGAGAAGACAATGGCCCGTCTAGGAATCTTTTGTGATCAATGATGATTATCCTCAAAGGAGAAGTTAATGTAAAAAAATTAATGCTGAAATCAGTATTAATGAGTTAAGGAATGCCTTGCATAAAAATGACAACACTTCTGCAAACCAAAGATGCAAAAAGGGCCAGTCCTGGGACAAATGGTATTTTTTTAAATTCTGTTCATTCTTGAGAGTGCTACCAGGAAGCTGTATTTCACCAAAGTGGGTCACAATCTAGTCTCACTAATAGCCAAATGTTCAAAGCTAGCTAATGTAGGCAGTTAAACTTCCCTAGATACCTCTGAACCACCCTGAGGAGTAATTCTGTTCATAATAACCAGGCTTTAGTCATCTGACCTTTTAATGAGAAAAAAAGATGCCGTCATCTTGTGACATGGTCTTGTTTTGGATAATCTGGGCCTTGCAGTTGGGCCTTGGCCCATGTGAACGTCTCTACGCCAGCACAGCTGGGCATACAGCTCACTGTTCCCCACACGATGATAAATATTCTTCTGCCTCCACATTCTTTCCATTTGGAATTACTGTGATACATCCTTTGCTTCCTCTCCAAGCATTTGCCAATCTGTGTAGGCAATCAGTGCAAACCAAGGTATTCATGAGACATTTCCTGAGCTTCAATTGTTCAAGGTGGGTTTCCCAATACCAAAAAGGTAAGTTAGGTAAGCATCACGCAAATTAGAGAACACCTTTGTTCATCTTCCTAAATTGTCTTCAAGATATAGATGGTGAGGGAGAGCAAGTCTAAGAGGAGAAGACAAGCTGGGAGTTTCGGCATCCTGAGGCTGAGGTGTGAGTGGAAGTGGCTAGCACTGAGAAGACAGCTCTGCGCAGACTTCCTGCTGAGGGACCACTGGAGAGCCCTCACGCAGGAACTGAAGTTTCGGACGTGAACAAGATCTCCTTGGGAACGTGTAGAGCAGAGAGGCCAGCCTCCTGCACCTGGAGGCTCATCAGCCCACAGAAGGAGACCAGGCAGGACAGGAATAAAGGATAGGGACAGGGAGAAAGAACCCCAGAGGCAAGAGGAAGAGTATGTTTGCAGAAGGAAACAGTAAGTGGTCAGCACAGCCGAAGGCTGCCCGCGGAAGGACCAGTTAAGATGTCAGCTTCAGTGAGACTTTATGTCATCAAGATTTTTCGTGGTCTTTATCAGTTATCTCTTCTTCTTCTTGTTGTTGTTCAGCGACTAAGTCATGTCTGGCCTTTGAGACCCCAGGGACTGCAGTACACCAGGCTTCCCTGTTCTTCACCATCTCCCGGAGTTTACTCAAACTCATGTCCATTGAGTTGGTGATGCCAACCAACCAACTCATCCTTTATTGCCCCCTTCTCATCCCACAATTAATCTTTCCCAGCATCAGGGTCTTTTCTGATGAGTCAACTCTTCACATGAGGTGGCCAAAGTACTGGAGTTTCAGCTTTAGCATCATTCCTTCCAAAGAACACCCAGGGCTGATCTCCTTCAGAATGGACTGGTTGGATCTCCTTGCAGTCCAAGGGACTCTCAAGAGTCTTCTCCAACACCACAGCTCAAAAGCATCAATTCTTCGGTGCTCAGCTTTCTTCACAGTCCAACTCTCACATCCATACATGACCACAGGAAAAACCATAGCCTTGACTAGACGGACCTTAGTTGGCAAAGTAATGTCTCTGCTTTTGAATATGCTATCTAGGTTGGTCATAACTTTTCTTCCAAGGAGTAAGTGTCTTTTAATTTCATGGCTGCAGTCACCATCTGCAGTGATTTTGAAGCCCCAAAAAATAAAGTCTGACACTGTTTCCACTGTTTCCCCATCTATTTCCCATGGAGTGATGGGACCGGATGCCATGATCTTCGTTTTCTGAATGTTGAGCTTTAAGCCAACTTTTTCACTCTCCTCTTTCACTGTCATCAAGAGGCTTTTTATTTCGTCTTCACTTCCTGCCATAAGGGTGGTGTCATCTGCATATCTGAGGTTATTGATATTTCTCCCGGCAATCTTGATTCCGGCTTGTGCTTCTTCCAGTCCAGCGTTTCTCATTTTCTCACAAAGCATTTGTCCCATGATTGCCTGGATACCAACATCTGAGGATACACAGGTCCCTTACATAAAATAGCATAGGATTTGCATATAACTTACACACACCCTTCTATACATGTTAAATCATCTCTGCTGCTGCTGCTGCTAAGTCAAGATCACTTATAATACTTAATACAATGTAAATATTATGTAAATAGATGCCTGAGCCGGCCCAGCAAATTCAAATTTTGCTTTTTGGAACTTTCTAGAGTTTTTAAAAACATTTTCCACTTGCAGTTGGTTGGATCTGCTGATACAGAATTTTTGAATAGAGAGAGCTGAATGTGTATCAAAATTAAAGCTTCCTAACTTTGAAAGACAGCATAAAACATAAAGAGAAGGCAACATGCTGCTATATTTAAAATATGTAACCAAAAGGACCTATTGCATAGCGCAGGGAACTCTGTTCAGTATTCTGTAATAACCTAAATAGGGAAATAATTTGAAAAAGAATAGATACATACATAAGTACAAACGAATCACTTTGCTGTATACCTGAAACTATCACAACATTGTTAACCAACTATACACAAATACAAAACAAAAAGTGAAAAAAAGGGGGGGAGCCAGCTGTTGCTAAGGAAAACAAATATGCAAGACACATATTTAACAAAAAATTGCATTTGGAATATGTTAAAAGTTCTTATAGTTCAATAATGAAATATTAACTCAAAGATATTCAAAAATTTTGAACAGACATTTCACAAAAGAGGAAATACAAACAGCAAATATGCAAATAAAAATCTCCTTAGCATCACTGGGGAAATGCGAAATAAAACTATTAGATATTACTATCACCTCCTAGGAAGACTAAAATTAGAAGGAAAAACAATACCAAGTGTTGGCAAGGATGTAGGTCAACTGGAAAGTTCATACTTGTTGGTTGAAATGCAAACTAAGGTAGCACTTTGTAAATATTTGGCAATTTCTTACAAAGTTATATTCAGTTATTGTATGAATAGTGTAATCAATCCCCTGCAATCTCCTAGGTATCCACACAATAAAAATAAAAATGTATATGTGCAAAAAAAAATAAAAAAGTGAAGTCTGACCCTTTTGAGAAGGGTCAGGGATGGAGGAGGAATTCAGAACCGAGTCTGGTGGGGAAAAATGTTTTGAACAACTTGGCTGGAAAGGAAAAGTAAAGTAGGGCCTTACTGATATGGGTAAATATTTTTCCAAGGTATGGAAAGGAACTGATTCTATCTAGAGTAGTTAATATAACTCATTTTTTGAAAGGCAAGTTTCAACTAGCAATTAAGCCCAGACAACGTGAAGCCATGGCAGCGTGTTAAGCCCTGTAGTCTGCATTCATTTCAGTCGCATCCCACTCCACATCCACTCTGGACCCGCGTCACCCTATGGCGAACAACCAATCGTCGTGTCCTGCGTGAGGACACAGTTCAAGCCTGGCCTCCTCGATGCTGGTAGATGCTCACAGCTGTCCGTGTAGAAGGAGCGTCACAGCCGTCCGTGTAGAGACTGTCACAGCCGTCCGTGTAGAGAGCATCACCGTCCGTGTAGAGAGCATCACAGCTGTCCATGTACAGAGCATCACAGCCTTCCATGTAGAGGGAGCGTCACAGCCGTCCGTGTACAGAGCGTCACAGCCGTCCGTGTAGAGGGAGCGTCACAGCCGTCTGTGTAGAGGGAGCACGCGCCTGGTACCCTCCGCTGCCCCGTGCCTCCATCTGCACAGGCATCGCCATGCTTCCGGGTCTGCCCCCTCTGTGAGGATGCCGGGTCTTGAGGACAATATCTGGTGTAGTCCTTCTAGATTCCCGTGCACGGGGAGGTAGGTTCCTGGCACCTACCTGTCTGTCTCTTTCCGGGAATGAATGCGTGGCTGTACAGATGGACGAGCCGTCGGGTGACTGAGCGAAGCTGAGCCACAGCGGCTAGATACTGCTCGCTTCCTTCTGCTGTGCCCAAACTCACAATCTTCCCCACTTCAAACCCCAGGAACTTTCTCGAACACAAGGGGACGAACAGAGAGTTTATTGAAGTGTCCTCACCATTTAAAGGTGAGGAACAGTGTATCCCAGACAGTTAAGCCAATAAAGCTTCCATGGCTGATTTTTTTTTCTTTAATAAATAAGCAGCTCAGCATTCAGAAAACGAAGATCATGGCATCCGGTCCCATCACTTCATGACAGATAGATGGGAAAACAATGGAAACAGTGTCAGAATTTATTTTTCTGGGCTCCAAAATCACTGCAGATGGTGATTGCAGCCATGAAATTAAAAGATACTTGCTCCTTGGAAGGCCCACTCCAGTGTTCTTGCCTGGAGAATCCCAGGGACGGGGGAGCCTGGTGGGCTGCCGTCTATGGGGTCATACAGAGTCAGACACGACTGAAGCAACTTAGCAGCAGCAGCAGCAGCAGCTCCTTGGAAGGAAAGTTATGACCAACCGAGACAGCATGTTAAAAAGCAGAGACATTACTTTGCCAACAAAGGTCCATCTAGTCAAGGCTATGGTTTTTCCAGTGGTCATGTGTGGATGTGAGAGTTGGACTATAAAGAAAGTTGAGCTCAGCAGAATTGATGCTTTTGAACTGTGGTGGTAGAGAAGACTCTTGAGAGTCCCTTGGACTATAAGGAGATCCAACCAGTCCAACCTAAAGGAGGTCAGTCCTGGGTGTTCATTGGAAGGACTGATTTTGAAGCTGAAACTCTAATACTTTGGCTACCTGATGCAAAGAGCTGACTCATCTGAAATGACCCAGATGCTGGGAAAGACTGAGGGCATGAGGAGAAGGGACGACAGAGGATGAGAGGGTGGGGTGGCATCACCGACTCAATGGACATGGGTTTGGATAAACTCCGGGAGTTGGTGGTGGACAGGAGGCCTGGCATGCTGCAGTTCATGGGGTTGCAAAGAGTCGGACATGACTGAGCAACTGAACTGAACTGAGTCAATTATAATTCTAATCTTAGACTATAATTTTATTAACATTGTTTTCTCAGCACTACATAACTTTCTTAAACCTGTTTCATTTCTAGGTGTGAATTTATTCTCTCTTGTAACAGTTCCCCTTTCCTCCGCAGGCATAAAGGCAGGAGCATTCTGAATGCTGGACACTCCATGGAGGATGCCTCCTTTGTGTTCTCACAGCCTTAAGGAAAGGGCTTCCCTGGTAGTTCAGCTGGTATAAGAGTCCACCTGTAAAGCAGGAGACCCTGGCTCAATTCCTGGGTCAGGAAGATCCTCTGGAGAAGGGATCAGCTACCCGCTCCAGTACTCTTGCCTGGAGAATCCCATGGACAGAGGAGCCTGGCGGGCTGCAGTCGACGGTGTCCCAGAGATTTGGCCATGACTGAGTGACTAAGCACAGCAAAGCACTGGCTTAAGGAAATGGAGCCAGGATGAAGTTAAGATAGTTGTTCAAGGTCAAACAGCAAATTCTAGGAAATCAAACCTGCATCTCCTGCATCGGCAGGCAGATTCTTAACCAGATATCAAAATGCTATGGACGGAATTTGCAAACCAACGTTCTACTTCCAAAGCCTAAGCTCTTACATTTACATTTTATTCAGGGATTCCTTTTTTTTTTTTTTTTTTTTTTTCGATGACCTGTAGTAGAGTTAAAAAAGAAAGTAATAGAGCAAACACAATTTCATAAATAAAATCTGGTTTTAGTCAAACTAGGCCAAAGCCAATTACATCAATTATGTTAAGATTCATTCGTTTGTAAGACACTAGATTATTTAAGCAACAATTCTTGTGTCTTGTCTTTTCTGGGGCTTATAATCCAGTATAAGACATTTATGCATATGTTGAGTCTGTGTGCAACCCCACGGAGAGCAGTCTTCCAGGCTCCCCTGTCCATGGGATTCTCTAGGCAAGAAGACTGGAGTTGGATGCCATTTCCTCCTCCAGGGGATCTTCCCAACCCAGGGGTCTAACCTGCATCTCCTGCTCTGGCAGATACCATAATGTTATAAATAAAATGCTCGTGTCCCCCACCCTCAAAATAAACAGGCTGAAACTTACACCGCTCTGCGGGAGATTAGGCCACGAGAGCAGTGTCCTCAAGGACAGACCCTGTGCCCTGCCACAGAGACCCCAGAAAGACCCCCGTCCTTTCCAGTACGGCAGGGGGCCATCTGTGACCCAGGAAGCAGGCTCCTGCCAGACACCAAGTCAGCCAGGGCCTTGACCACGGACGTCCCAGCCTCCAGAACTGTGAAAAGCCAAAGCATATTTGTCGCAAGCAACCATGGTGTTCTGTTACAGCAGCCAAAATAGACTAGAACATATTCCTATTCATGTTCCTCCAAAGGCAGCAGGTTTTTACTCTGTTGGGATGAACCTGTTATTTGTGCCTGCATGCTAAGTCACTTCAGTCACGGCCAACTCTTTGCAACCTCTTCTGTCCATGGGATTCTCCAGGCAAGAACACTGGAGAGGGTTTCCGTTTTCTCCTCCAGGGGATCTTCCCAACCCAGGGATCAAACCCCTGTCTCTTACATCTCCTGCATTAGCAGGCAGATTCTTTCCCACCAGCACCACCTGGGAAGCTCTCCCTTTCATTCTGTCTACATATTCCAGAAGGGCAACAGAGAAACTAAATGTATATCCATCATAATTAACTCTACTGTATTTAATGGTAATATTGGGCAACCATTCCCTTCTGCAAGGGGTCTTCCCAACCCAGGAATCAAAGCCTGGTCTCCTGCATTGCAGGCGGATTCTCTACCACCAGCAGGGAAGCCTCAATACATCCTGGAGCATTCACTTCTTGTGAATATTTTCAGTCACTGTTTCACTGTGATTTTTTCCATATTTCAGTTGAATTTTCTTTCACCACAGCCATGGCACAAAATCCCAAGAAATGCCTCTGGAGTTAGCACTTAGTGATATTGAGAAATAACCATATACGAAAAGACTATGCCATCATTGCTATCACCAAATTAAATGGAATGTATCAAGAACAAGGAAGATCCCATTTTTGCTATCTTAAGAGGCCTGTGCTTAGTACATCCCATTTGTACCATCCATTAACTCCCGAGATTTAGGAACGGTGAGTTCTGGTTTCCATCAGTTTGGTGAACATTCTTACAAACTCTGTAATAGCAAAAAGAAATTCTGACTTCAATTTCCTCAAGAACACTCCCTGTGGAGCTGACATGGGCTCTGTTTAGTCTCGGCCTCATGTTGATTGTTTCTTCTGGCAGGTTTTGCATAAAACAGACCTAACTTTATATTTTCTTTTAATTCTCAAATATTTGGTCCCTGGAAAAGATGTAAAATCAGTTACTAACAGAACTGTAGGAATTGTAGTATTCTGGAAATGACTGGCTTTAAAATGGAAGACAAATAAAACTTGCTTGTATAAGTGATTGCAAGCAAGAAGATACACATAACCGTACTTTATTTTTATAAGAAGCTCTGTCATTCTGAGCACTTATGATAGCCTGTGTTCTGTGCTAAATGGCTTTACATATATTATTTATGTAAACAATGAAGATATCTTTGTTCTCATTGTACAGGTGAAGCAATGGAGGCTTAGTGAGGTCATTTTTCCAAAGATAAACTGCCTTCTTACAGAGTAGAGCTAAGAAGAACTAGAAGCCAGGAAGGTCTGACTCCAAAGCCCATGTTCTTTGAGTATATTACATCCTTGACCCATTCAGATACCCACCACATTGTGAGTCCCACTAATCTGAAAGAGTAATTGATGAAAGTGAAAATTGCCTCTGAGGAAAGGACTTAAGTTTCCACATTCAAATAGGTGGGAGTCAGCAGATGATACAGTATTTACAAATGCAGGTGGGGGGAAAGAAAGCAGAAATTGCTTACAGCCTCAGGGAGGAGAAAGTCAGACACCAAGGTTACAGTGCCATCCCCCAAAGGTAACACGTAATGAAAAGGGGTATCAGTATTGTGATAAAATAAGGGGCATTATAAAATATTGCAGTTAATACAGAGATTAAAGTGAAACTAAAACGAAGGAGAAGCAAACGATCAGCGGAAGCTCTAGGAGCCCCTTTAGGAGATGACGGGCGTTAAAACTGCAACCTGAGCCAACAAGCACGTGAAAAGATGCTGAACATCACCAATTATTAGAGAAATGCGAGTCAAAACCACAATGAGATACCACCTCACACAGGCCAGAATGGCCACCATCAAAAAATTTATGAACCGTAAGTGCTGGAAAAGCTGTGGAGAAAAGGGAAGCCTCTTACAGTGCTGGTGGGAATGCAGACAGGTGCAGCTACTATGAAGAACAGCATGGAGGTTCTTCAAAAACCTAAAATAGAGCTATCGTATGAGCCAGCAATCCCACCCCAGGGCATATGCCCAGAGAAAACCATCATTCAAAAGCATACCAGCACCCCAATGCTTACTGCAGCATCATTTACAGTAGCTAGGACCTAGACACAATCTAAATGCCCATCGAAAGATGAGTGAATAAATAAGATGTGGTGTATATACACAATAGAATATCACTCAACCACACAGAGGACTGAAGTAGAGCCATTTGCAGAGATGTGGGCAGACCGAAAGACTATCATAGAGAGTGAGGTAAGTCAGAAAGGGAAAAATAAATGCTGTATATGAGCGCATATGTGTGGAATCTAGAAACAAGGCAGGGAGGAACTTCTTGCAAAGCATAAACAGACACAGCTGTAGAGAACATACTTATGGGTATCAAGGTGCGAAGAGAAGACGATGAATTGGGAGATTGGGATCGACAGAGATATACTGCTCTGCCTGAAAGGAAGCTTCTCTGGTGGTTCAGCAGGTAAAGAATCCGCCTGCCAATGCAAGAGACACAGGAGACACGGGTTCAGTCCCTGGGTCCAGAAGATCCCCTAGAGGAGGAAATGGTAGCCTGCTCAAGCATTCTTGCCTGGAGAATTCCATGGACAGAGGAGCCTGGTGGGCTACCGTCCATTGGGGTCACAGAGTCGAAAATGACTGAGAATACACCACCAAATGCCCAACATAGGTAACTAATGAGAACCTGCCGTATACCACCAGGACCTCTACTCAATGCTCTGCTGTGACCTAAATGGGACGGAAATCCTGAAAAGAGGGAATGTGCATGCTCCCGCGCTCACTGGCGTCTGACTCTTCACGACCCCATAGACCGTAGCCCACCAGGCTCCTCTGTCCTTGGGCCTATCCTGGCAAGAACACTGGAGCGGCTTGCCAATTCCTCCTCCAGGAGATCTCCCCATCCCAGGGATCAAACTCGTGTCTCCTGAGTCTCCTGCATTGACAGGCAGGTTCTTTACCATTGAGCCTCCATGGAAGCCAAAAGGAAAGGGATACGTGTATATATAATTGGATCGGGCTTCCCAGGTAGCTCAGACCGTAAAGAATCCGCCTGCAGTGCAGGAGACTGGGGTTCCATCTCGGGGTTGGGAAGATCCTCTGGAGAAGGGCATGGCAACCTGCTCCAGGAGTCTTCTCTGGAGAATCCCATGGACGGAGGAGCCTGTGCTTGGTTTTTCAGTTGTGTCTGACTCTCTGTGACTCCATGGAACCTGCCAGGCTCCTCCATCCATGAGATTTTCCAGGCAAGAATACTGGAGTGGGTTGCCGTTCCCTTCTCCAGGGGATCTTCCCAATCCAAGGATCGAACCCAGAATTCCTGTATTGCAGGCGCATTCTTTACTGTCTGAGTCGCCATGGAGGCCCACGGAGGAGCCGGGCAGGGTGCAGTCTATGAGGTCACAACGAGTCAGACATGACTGAGCGACTAACACCCACACACACACATACGTAACTGAATCACTTTGCTGTAAGGCAGAAACCAGCACAACTCTGTAAAGCAACTATACCCCAATTTAAAAACGAACTTTTCAGACAGCCTTCTGGAGGGGCCCTGTGCCCAGAGAATGCCAGGCACTGGCCAGAGGTCAAGGTCAGAGGCCACGGTGCAGGATAGAACACAGCTCTTTGGTTGCCGTGACCCATTCCCCACTTCCCTGTGTAGCGCTGCCTATGATATGAATTGCTGACTTGCCACGAGGCACACACACATCTGGACTTGTGCTACTAATTCTCATCCATTCTACTCCACTTACAGTGAGCCAGAAGTCACTGGCTGATGCAGGATATCATAGAAATTGTCTCCAATTTTTGTTTGACTGAAAATTTAATGGAAGCTCATTCTCTCATTGTCCCTTAGAATTGGAGTATTCAGAATAGCACAGGCCTAAACAAATTTCTAAGAGGAAAATTTAATTTAGAAATAAGAGTAAAATATTCCAGTGATTAAATTATACACTGCTGGTATGTAGTGAACCACACAGATGGAATTATTCAAACAATTCTAATTTCAAATAATAATAACTACTAAAATAACAATAATGATGATACCACTATCAGTTTTTGAGCATTTCATATATATGTATACATGATTTTAACCTTATATGTATATGTGATGTATACACTGAACATGCGCATAAATACATGACTTTAATTTTCACAACAGTTCTATTAGTTCTTAACAATTTAGCTTTTTAACACTGGACACTGAAGCTATATAAGGTTAAGTGCTTTAGAGCAGCAAAGTAGGGATGTAACATAGGGTGACTGATTTCAATACTCCAGCCTTTTGTAAAAATCACTTTCTATCCCTTGTCCCTTTAAACCAAAGATGGAAGTCCCTGATATCGCTTTCCTTTCTGGCACTCAGGGCACATGTCACCCAGCAACCATGTTTCTAGTGGGTCTCAAAATCCTTCTACAACACAGCCTACCTTTGGAATCTATGGCAGCTCGCCAGATACACCCAAAACGGGCCACACGTGGTACCATCAGAGCATCCTGAACTCTGCTCTTGTGCTCATCGATGAGGTGAGAAGACGCACGAAGACCCTGGAAGGTGGAGGGTGGAACAGCCCTCCTGCTCTCCTCATGCCGGGCCATCGGGGGAGCACTCTGCCTGCTTCTGGGCAGAGCCTGGTAGGAGGGCTTCTCTCCGCATGGGTGCCCAGATGAGCAGGAAGTCTGGAGAGCTGCGCTCGCCCCTCAGTGAGTGGGAGACATCCACTTTTTTCCTTTCTGAATCAGTAAGTACTGACACAGCTAGCACACTGGGCAAGATCCCCGCGTGACCCGTCTGTGATGAGCCAGGCATGCCCCACCGTCCTGAGACCATGCGGTCTCCTCACCGCCATCCTTCCCCACCCATCCGTCGCCTAGACGAGATGCTGAGGCCCAAACATACCCACAGAAACCTCAGAAGTCACGTGGCAAACGACCGGCCCTCAAAAGATACCTGGTAAGGGGCTCTGATCATAGACACGAGGGATTTGAGCTAGCCTTGCAAATTCATGGGCTGGTTTGCCCTAAACTGTAAAGATTATTTTTGTGCTTTCGAAAGGACATTAATCCCAAAGGAAGAACAAAACAGAATGAGTCAAATTGCTTTGAGCAGGAAAGCCTGCTGAGAGAGGCAAGTCTGTGAGGAGCAGCTTTTCTGAAACTGGCCCTGTATTTTCCTGAACAATCCTGATCTGACTTTTCAAAAGTCATTACGGCTTCCAAGAACTCACTGCCTGTCTCTGTGCCATCAATGTCACTCTGACCTTGCCTCGTCTATTCGTACAGCGTAGCAGCAGCCTCATAGACCTAAGCTAAGGGAAATGCGCGCAGCAGCCTCATAGACCTAAGCTAAGGGGAATGCGTTAAATTTTTTAAAGTCTGTTGTTCCTTTAACTCCCCTGAGTCCTTCCAGGTTTAGGGGAAAATGTCACTTCTTCCAGCGCCATCCCCCCCAACTCTGTCCATTTAGCACCATAGTCAATTTTCTCTTTCCCAAACTTAACCAAATAGTTTTAAGTGGTTATGAGAACAGACTTTGTTATTAGAATTCTGAATCCAAATTCCAACAGTTTCATAGCTTAAGGAACTTAACAGCTTTTTAGTTTCTTCTTCTATAAATTTAGGAAAACGGCACCCATATTTCAGAATTTCTGTAAGATTATACAGAGAAATTTTTTACAGAGGATATACTAAGTTGCAGTGACTATCATTACTGCCTTTCTTATTTTGCTGTATGTTGTTGTTTAGTTGCTAAGTAGTCAACAAAGTCAACAAAAGAGTCCAAAATGCCGTACTTGGATGCAATCTCAAAAACGACAGAATGATCTCTGTTCGTTTCCAAGGCAAACCGTTTAGTATCACAGAAATCCAAGTCTATACGCCGACCAGTAATAAGGAAGAAGCTGAAGTTGAACGGTTCTATGAAAACCTACAAGACCTTCTAGAACTAATACCAAAAAATGATGTCCTTTTCATCACAGGGGACTGGAATGCAAAAAGAGGAAATCAAGAAATACCTGGAGTAACAGGCAAGTTTGGCCTTGGAGTACAAAATGAAGCAGGGCAAAGGCTAATAGAGTTCTGCCAAGAGAACGCACTGGTCATAGAAAACACCCTCTTCCAGCAACACAAAAGACAATTCTACACATGGACATCACCAGATGGTCAGTACCAGAAATCAGACTGATTACATTCTTTGCAGTTGAAAATGCAGAAGCTCTATAAAGTCAGCAAAAACAAGACCAGGAGCCGACTGTGGCTCAGATCATGAACTCCTTATTGCAAAACTGAGACTTAAATTGAGGAAAGCATGGAAAACCACTAGGTCATTCAAGTATGACCTAAATTAAATCCCTTATGATTATGCAGTGGAAGTGACAAATAGATTCAAGGGGTTAGATTTGATAGAGCACCTGAAAAACTATGGACAGGGTTTGAACACTGTATAGGAGGTGGTGACCAAACCATCCCCATGAAAAAGAAATGAAAAAAGGCAAAGTGGTTGTCAGAGAAGGCCTTAAAAATAGCTGAGAAAAGAAGAGAAGCAAAAGGCAAAGGAGAAAAGGAAGGATATACCCATATGAATGCTGAGTTCTAAAGAATAGCAAGGATAAATAAGAAAGCCTTCCTTGGTGATCAGTGCAAAGAAACAGAGGAAAACAACAGAATGGCAAAGACTAGAGATCTCTTCAAGAAAATTAGATAGTAAGGGAACATTTCATACAAAGATGGGCACAAAAATGGACGGAAAGTGCATGGACATAAAAGAAGCAGAAGATATTAAGAAGAGGTGGCAAGAATATACAGAAGAACTATAATGACCCAGATAATCATGATGGTGTGATCACTCACCTAGAGCCAGATAATCACGATGGTGTGATCACTCACCTAGAGCCAGATATCTTGGAGTGCAAAGTCAAGTGGGACTTAGGAAGCATCATTATGAACAAAGCTAGTGAAGGTGATAGAATTCTGACTGAGCTATTTCAAACCCTAAAAGATGATGCTGTGAAAGTGCTGCACTCAACATGCCAGCAAATTTGGAAAACTCAGCAGTGGCCACAGGACTGGAAAAGTCAGTTTTCATTCCAATCCCAAAGAAAGGCAGTGCTAAAGAATGCTCAAACTACCACACAATTGCACTCATCTCACATGCTAGCAAAGTAAAACTCAAAATTCTCCAAGCCAGGCTTCAGCAATACGTGAACCGTGAACTTCCAGATGTTCAAGCTGGATTTAGAAAAGGCAGAAAGACCAAAGATCAAATTGCCAAAATCCACTGGATCATCGAAAAAGCTAGAGATTTCCAGAAAAATATCTACTTCTGCTTCATTGACTATGCCAAAACCTTTGACTGTGTGTATCACAACAAACTGTGGAAAATTCTGAAAGAGATGGGAATACCAGACCATCTTACCTGCCTCCTAAGAAATCTGTGTGCAGGTCAAGAAGCAACAGTCAGAACTGGAAATGGAACAACAGACTGGTTCACAATTGGGAAAGGAATACGTCAAGGCTGTATATTATCACCCTGCTTATTTAACTTATATGCAGAGTACATCATGAGAAATGCTGGGCTGGATGAAGCACAAGCTGGAATCAAGATTGCTGGCAGAAACAACAATAACCTCAGATATTCAGATGACACCACGCTTATGGCAAAAAGTGAAGAGCCTCTTGATGAAGGTGAGAGAGGAGAGTGAAAAAGTTGGTTTAAATCTGAACATTCAGTAAACTGGGATCATGGCATCTGGTCCCATCACTTCATGGCATTTAGAAAAGGAAACAATGGAAACAGTGACAGACTATATTTTCTTGGGCTCCAAAATCACTGTAGATGGTGACTGCAGCCATGAAATTAAAAGACACTTGCTCCTTGGAAGAAAAGCTACGACCAACCTAGACAACATATTAAAAAGCAGAGACATGGCTTTGCTGACAAAGGCCTAGTCTAAGCTATGGTTTTTCCAGTAGTCATGTATGGATGTGAGAGTTGAACTATAAAGAAAGCTGAGCTGAAGAATTGATGCTTTTGAACTGTGGCATTGGAGAAGACTCTTGAGAGTCCCTTGGACTGCAAGGAGATCCAATCAGTCAATCCTAAAGGAAATCAGTCCTGAATATTCATTGAAAGGACTGATGCTGAAGTTGAAGCTCCAATACATTGGTCACTTGATGCAAAGAGCTGACTCATTAGAAAAGACTCTGATGCTGGGAAAGATGCTGGGAAAGACTCTGATGCTGAAGTCAGAGGATGAGGGGATGACAGAGGATGATATGGTTGGATGGCATCGCAGACTCAGCAGACATGAGTCTGAGCATGGTCTGGGAGATGGTGGAAAAGGAGGCCTGGCGTCCTGCAGTCCATGGGGCTACAAAGAGTCAGACTCAACTGAGCGAACTGAACGACAAGTCACTAAGTTGTGTCCAACTCATCTGTGACCCCATGGACTGCCTCCAGGGTCCTCTGTCCATGGGGTTTTCCAAGCAAGAATACTGGAGAGGATTGCCATCTCCTTCTCCAGAGTACCTAGATGACCCGGAGGTCAGATCCTCATCTCCCATGTTGGCAGGAGGATTATCTACCACTGAGCCTCCAAGGATTATTTTATTAAAATGACAGGAAATAAATAATATGTGACACTTTATTAATTTTTATTTTATTAAAATTATTATTTAAATCACTAATCATTCTTTGTCTCATGGGTATTACTTCCGGTTTAGTAGTAAAGATATTTGGTTCTGGCTTAAAAGTTTTTAAAGGGGATGTTCCACGTCTGCATGATCTTAATTTTTTCCCCATGATGCCTAAAGTCCTTGAACATTACAGGCTCTCAAGTGGTTTGGAGTCAAAGAATGAATAAATGAATGGATAAATGAGACAACGTTTCTTTAAAAGTTAATCCAAAAAGAGTAAGGGGAAATGGCAAAGTATATTTAATTTCACTAACACCATTTGGTTGATTCCTGTTAACAACATAAACATTTATTGCTGCCTATTTTCAATGTCTGAGTATCGTGGTGGTAGGAAATGGAAACAGTATTCTCAAAAGAGAGAAAAAGAAAGAGGAAGAAATAAGGAAGGAAAAGGAGGAATGACCTGGGGAAACGACCACATCCAAACCAGGTATGTAGGTGACTCACTTGACCTAGGCAGAACTGTTACTGAAACATCCCATGAGCAACATGGAAACTGTCCCCAGAGATATCCTACATGTAAATATCCTTAAAGGACTCATGGTAACTCATAGTAGCATTTCCACTTTTAAATTGGAAAGTAACCAATAAAGTGTGTGATAATATCTGACAATGCATTGCATGAAGCAGAGACTGGCTCAGTGTCTAACTCACAGTGGATACTTGGAACATATTAGCTGACTCAGAATCTGCCATGGAAGCATTTAATGTCATTTTTGGTCAGTGGGAACATGGAAACACACTAACTTCTATCCACCCCTTTTTCACAGTTCTCAAATAGCCCACCCTCTCAGTCACCCCCTCCTTCAGTCTCCCCACTTCTCCTTCCACTCCGACATACTTAGCTCATCCATTCTCTCGCAAGCACCCAGGAGGTATTTATCAGTGGCCTGTGCTCCTGAGTGCACTGGCAAAGATGCCAAGCCCTTTAAATAAACAAAAACAAAAGCAACAGCAAGGGAATAAGCAAAATATTTTTCTCCATCCTGTTCTCCATGGAATCCCTTTTGCAGATGTTTTCTCCTGTTCAACAAAATCAAATCTTCTTTGTAACTATGAAGTAAAAACAAGCACACTGTGTTAGTATTAGCATGAAAGCAAGAGTCACTCAGTCTTGTCCGACTTTTTGCGACCCCATAGACTACACAGCCCATGGGATTCTCCAGGCCAGAATAATGGAGCGGGTCACCTTTCCCTTCTCCAGGGGATCTTCCCAACCCAGGGATCGAACCCAGGTCTCCCACATTTCAGGCAGATTCTTTACCAGCTGAGCCACCAGGGAAGCCCAAGAATACTGGAGTGGGTAGCCTATCCCTTCTCCAGAGGATCTTCTCAGCCCAGGAATCAAACTGGGGTCTCCTGCATTGCAGGTGGATTCTTTACCATCTGAGACACTGGGGAAGCCCAATATTAGTGTATATATTAACAAAAGCAAATGAGCTTCTAACTGGACATTGGTTAGCCTCAATTTGGTCTTTCCTCCATTTTTTTCACATAGCTTGAAATTCACTTTCTTTCGTAAAAAGACATGTGTGATGTTTACTTACTAGCATTAGATGACATTTTTGGTCAAAATGTGCTATGTTCTGGTACTCACATAGACTAGAATAAAGACCACTCAATGTTATGAGTGATTTTCTTATCCATTTCTTTCCTCTTACCACTATTCCAGGCAGACAAAGTTTTCGATGGCATATCAACACAAATTGATCAAAATTGTTTATGGCAGTCTTGCCTGTAGCTGAGGAATTCAATTAGTCCAGCCAAAATTTTAGTTGGCTCTTATTTCAAATACCTCTAGCCAAATCATGAGTGCTGCACAGTTCTACAGAAAAACATGCTTTCTTCTCCATCCTTAAACACTAGTTCATAAGCTCATATGCTCCGTTCCCCACTGACAGCCATGCGTATACACAGCCTTTCTTCAGCGGCCATCGCCACAAAACCAGGTGGATACTTTAGACTGTTTCTAGTCTTGCTTTTAATTTTATCTTCCATTTTCAATTGCACTTGGGTACATTTCCACTTAGCTAGTCTGGGTGGGGTCTCAACTGATTGATATATTCCATTTGTAGATATAAGCATAGTAAACTGTTTGCAAAGAATGCAGACTCTCCCATCACATTTCACAGTATTAGACTATATAAAATATTGGAAGTTTTCCCCTGAAAATATAGAAAAAATGTGATAAGGTAAATTTCCTCACAAAGCTAGTTATTTTTATATTAAATAAGTCATATGTTCAGAAATCTTATGTGAATATATTCTTTGAGTAAAATCCTACATTTTTGGCACACGGATACAAATTTGATTGACATGGAGCAAATTACATTATTCATTATGTTTCTGGAAAGGTAAAGCCTACACAATTGGTAAATTAAAAGTGATTATTTCAGTAATGAGATATTTCAAATAAGCAGCCTTTAATCTGCTAAAGGAAATGGCAGGGCCTACCTCAAGGGGCAAGCTTAGGAAAACTGGCTGTTCTTCAAAGAAACTCATATTACCAAGAGTGCAAATGTACATCACAGATAAAGCGGGCAGAAAAGAAACTCGAGGGAACAAAACAACAGCTCTGCATATACTTGGTAGACACACAAAAACACGTATTCTGGAAGAATCCAAACTAAGAATGACGAAAGCCGAAACAAAGCGACAAAGAAACGCGACCACGGGTATTCCCAGCGTCACAGGCTGGAAAACATCAGACGGAGGAGCAGCCGCAAGGGGATTAAAGGAGGGAGGGAGGGGCTTCACTGATGATTGACTTTCTGAACAGGAAGTGAGAAAAGGGTTATAACTCGAGCTGCATACTCGGACCGTGTGGAACCAGTCGGTTGACTACTTAGTCAGACACCTGTGAAAACCTCCATTAAGTCAAATGTTCAACAGCATTGAGTCCAGCCTCAGAAAGCAAGGATTAACTCTATTCTGATTGTTGGGCTGATTTTGGAAAGAAGGGTAAGTAAGGGATGCAGGCCACCTTTACTGAACTTCAAGCAAAGGTAAGGTCAGAAGATACACAATTCCATAGAACTTTTAATAACATAAAGAGCTGAAGCCTGGACTGTCGGGGAGTTTTAGCTGTTTTGTTTTAAAAGAAGCCAGAAAGAGTGGCAAAATATGTTCAAACTTTAATACTTTCTGAAAGATATACACAGTCTAGAAAACACAAGTAGAGAACCATATGTGACTAAGGGGTAGGCAAATAGGAAAAGGGAAGAGACAGGAAGTGAAGGGTACTGGTGATGTGTGCCTGATGGGAAGACACTCAGTGTGCCTTAATAGCCTTCAACTATTTGAGAAGGAATATGGGGAGGATGGTGAACAGATGGTCTCCAGTTGCACTTAAGACACACAAAGCAGACAGAGGACTAAAAGTAAAGAGGAAAGATGAAAGAATGATTTTAGTTGCAATCAAGTCTAGAGGAAATGACCCACTCTCAGGCCCCCTAATAGGAATTAGGGGTTCAAGCCCTTAATAGGAAATAGGTCAAGGGTTAACTCTTTTTAGGAGAATGAGTCCCTAAATCTCACGTGATTTTGTGAATTTATATGGAAAGATGTACAAAATCAGAACAAGTTAGAACTAAATGAGACTTGAGCAAACAGGTCATCTACTTCCTGAACAGAGGTAGGCAATTTTTTTTTGTGGGGGGGGGGTGGGGGGTGGGAAGGACCAAAGACTAAACATCGAGTTGGCCAAAATGTTGGTTCAGCTTTCTCCAGTTTTGGAAAAACCCAAAGGCACTTGTTGGCCAACCTAATATTTCAGGCTGTGCGGGCCTTACGGTCTGTGCTGCAGTTCCGCCCCTGTAGTGTGAAAGCAGGCAAGCAAAGCGGAATGGCTGTGTTCCACAAAATTTTATTCATGAAAGCAATCATCAAGCCAGAGTTCGCTGTCTGGCACCAGCTCTTTGCTGACCCTGGTCTGAAGTGTTGGTTCTCAGATTTCAGTGAGCGTCAGAAACACCTAGAGGACTTGTTAAACAGACCGCGGAAGCCTGCCTCTGCCCAGAGTTTCTGACGGTCTTGACTGAGGACTGCTCATCTGCATTTCTGACAATGTGCCAGGTCATCCTGATGCTCCGGGCCCAAGGACCACACACTGAGAACCCCAAAGCCAGAGAACAGAAATGAGAAGCCCAAGGCCCAGGTGAGCAGAATTCTAGGATGGTCCCTAAGTTTTCCAGTCTCCTTGTGTACACAAGACTGTGGATTCGGTGGTTATTACCCCTGTAATTAGAGTATGCTATATGACATGACCTCAAAATTGAGGTGATTATTAAAACATGCCTGCATTAACTACATGTGGACTTCCAAAGCAAAGGATATTCTCCTTCAGTCACAAAAGCACCAAAAGGATTCAGTGTGCTGTTGGAAGCCAGATGTTGAAGAGCTAAGTAACCTCAACCCTAGGCTGACAGTGACAAGGAAATTGAGACCTCTGTCCTGCAACCACAGGATCTGAATTCTACCAACAAGAATGAACGTGGAAACAGATTTTTACCCCAGAGTCTCCAGATGAGAACTCAGTCCAGCCATCATCATGATTTCAGCTGTGCAAAGCCCTGAGCAGAGGACACAGCCACACCAGTGATGGGCTTCAGACTGACAGACCTGTGAACTAATGAAATAAATACAAGTTTTCAGCCCCTGGGAGTTTCTGGTAAATTGATTTCACAGGAATAGAAATCTCCTACGGTACGTGGTGCACGTCCCGCCCTAGAGCTGAGCCTCTTCTGCTTGACCGGCTGCGTACCCACTGGCCGACACTAGCACTTCCCACGGTCCCCAGCGCTCTGCCTGCCCACTGCCCGCTCTGCACAGGTGATTCCTAAAGCATGGTTTCGAAAGCATCTCCCTTTGAATTAAAACACTCTCTGGCTACTCAGCTCACTCTCCTCTCTGGTCAGGGGCTCAAATAAACCAAGGTAAACTATGTTTGGCAAGCACAGCCATACTAAACCTAAAAATAGTTAATGATTCTTCTTTCCAAAAATGTTTACATTCTGTAGCATCTCACTTGAGCCAACCTCAACTATTTCAATGACAGAGCCCTTTAAAATCTTTACTAAGCCCCAAACTCACAGAAAGCTCAAAATACCCTCAACAGTTAAGTATTATAAAATCCTATTAATTTAAAAGCATTACATTTTCTGACATTTAAAAAGTTTCTGACGTGGCATATCCATAGTTTGATTTTTCTAATGTTCTTATAAAGGTCATGTTTATGGTATAATAAGCACACATTTGCAAGGGTTATTAATCAGAGCAAAGCAAGGTTGCAAACAGATTTTCAAAGAATTTCCTATTTTTTATTCTGAGCATCTAGCTACTTAAGAATGTCACATTTTTCAAGAGCCTACTCGGAAAAAAAAATTAACGATTAATTTTGTTCAAAGGGATGTCTTCATTTTAAATGAAGGGGAAGTACAGCTTGGGAAATAAATGACAAGATGCTTTCTGCTAGTTCAGCAAATTTACATGGCAATTTGCAAAATTATAATTTTTAAGCTCATGCTTAATGGCAGGTACATTACTCCTTAGCAAGGAAACCAATCACATCTATAAGCCTCACAAAAAGTCCAATGGATACTGGCAACAGGTTGTTTTTTTTTTTTTTTTCCAATTTGTATGTAATGGATGGAACACCTCTTACGAATGCTGAGAATTACTGTAAAATGAAAACATGCTAAATTCTATTTTCTTACACAATTACCTTCCTGTTTTGTCTTAGCAAGAGATTATTAGATAGCTCCCTTCTTGCTGAGTGCTTAAAAAAGTAGACTTCTTTTGCTTTAATATTCAACACATGCTAAGGAGAGGAGCCTCCCTGAAGATTTTGTGGCTACTGGCTATTTGGAAACATTATTTGCCTTGGTAACAAGAACTCAACCCACCCTTGAAATCTAAGCACACTTTCACAATCTTAGGCTTAGCAAAAAGAAAGAAACGCGCAGCATGGCACAGACTAGCAGTTCAGAGAAGACAGCAGAAGTGGCAGACAGCATCCGAGTTTCAAATTTCTGTGTCTCTTCGGTTTTTCCAGCTGAATTCTCTAACCCTGTATGTGGTGAACTTGACAAGCCCAACAGATGAGCTGGCACACAAAATTCTGCTTCAGGAAGAGGCAGCATCAGCTCCAAAGCTTCACCTGATGTTTAACCCAAATACTCCAGTTAGATTTCCAGGGCTCCAGATAGCATGACTGAGAAAAAGACCAAGTAGAAACCCAGGAAATGATGAAATTAGTCAGGGGCAACACCGAATTACTAATGAAAGAAGAGTTCTGGAGAACCCTTCCTGCATAGAATGACACGTCGCCTCTCTTAATTTAGCAAATGAAGTGCTAGAGCACAAATGATCACCCACCCTGAGGTCAGGCCAAGGGACCAGGGAAGCAAAACCCACGCGTGGCAGCAAGACGAGGGATTCCAGGGGCAATAATTCCTCAGCGGAGGCCATCAGAACAGAGATTGGGTCAGCCAAAAAGTGGGGAGAGAACGACCCTGAAAACTAGCAGGCAGACACCCAGACAAGCACAGATGTCCAGATTGGATTTCTACACTGGCAGAGGACAAAAAGGCAAATCGAAACATTCTCACCTTTCCTGTGACCCACATAAGAATAATTAAAGATAAATCACACAGAATAAGTCAACAGACACGAAGGAAAATGAAGAAAGAAACTTCTTAAAGCGCCAAGCGATTTGATAGTGGTAAATATTATCGTTGGCAGAAATGCGAACTCAGGTTGTAATAGTTTTATTTTGAAGTCTCTTCACTGAGATAAAGTCAAATTATTGTTGTGCTTGGCTTTTAAGGTTGCTCTAGTTGATTCTTGCAAGTGCAGATTATACTTTGGCAAGAGATTTAAATATTGCATTTTGAAAAAGAAATCTTAAAAATTAGGGCAGAAATAAATGCAAAAGAAACAAAAGAGACCATAGCAAAAATCAACAAAGCCAAAAGCTGGTTCTTTGAAAGGATAAATAAAATTGACAAACCATTAGCCAGACTCATCAAGAAGCAAAGAGAGAAAAACCAAATCAATAAAATTAGAAATGAAAATGGAGAGATCACAACAGACAACACAGAAATACAAAGGATCATAAGAGACTACTATCAGCAGTTGTATGCCAATAAAATGGACAATGTGGAAGAAATGGACAAATTCTTAGAAAAGCACAATTTTCCAAAACTGAACCAGGAAGAAATAGAAAATCTTAACAGACCCATCACAAGCACGGAAATTGAAACTGTAATCAGAAATCTTCCAGCAAACAAAAGCCCAGGTCCAGACGGCTTCACAGCTGAATTCTACCAAAAATTTCGAGAAGAGCTAACACCTATCCTCCTCAAACTCTTCCAGAAAATTGCAGAGGAAGGTAAACTTCCAAACTCATTCTATGAGGCCACCATCACCCTAATACCAAAACCTGACAAAGATGTCACAAAAAAAGAAAACTACAGGCCAATATCTCTGATGAACATAGATGCAAAAATCCTCAACAAAATTCTAGCAATCAGAATCCAACAACACATTAAAAAGATCATACACCATGACCAAGTGGGCTTTATCCCAGGGATGCAATGATTCTTCAATATCCGCAAATCAATCAATGTAATTCACCACATTAACAAATTGAAAAATAAAAACCATATGATTATCTCAATAGATGCAGAGAAGGCCTTTGACAAAATTCAACATCCATTTATGATAAAAACTCTCCAGAAAGCAGGAGTAGAAGGAACGTACCTCAACATAATAAAAGCTATCTATGACAAACCCACAGCAAACATTATCCTCAATGGTGAAAAATTGAAAGCATTTCCCCTAAAGTCAGGAACAAGACAAGGGTGTCCACTTTCACCGCTACTATTCAACATAGTTCTGGAAGTTTAGGCCACAGCAATCAGAGCAGAAAAAGAAATAAAAGGAATCCAAATTGGAAAAGAAGAAGTAAAACTCTCACTGTTTGCAGATGACATGATCCTCTACATGGAAAACCCTAAAGACTCCACCAGAAAATTAGTAGAGCTCATCAATGAATATAGTAAAGTTGCAGGATATAAAATCAACACACAGAAATCCCTTGCATTCCTATACACGAATAATGAGAAAGTAGAAAAAGAAATTAAGGAAACAATTCCATTCACCATTGCAACGAAAAGAATAAAATACTTAGGAATATATCTACCTAAAGAAACTAAAGACCTATATATAGAAAACTATAAAACACTGATGAAAGAAATCAAAGAGGACACTAATAGATGGAGAAATATACCATGTTCATGGATTGGAAGAATCAATATAGTGAAAATGAGTATACTACCCAAAGCAATTTACAAATTCAATGCAATCCCTATCAAGCTATCAGCCACATTTTTCACAGAACTAGAACAAATAATTTCAAGATTTGTATGGAAATACAAAAAACCTCGAATAGCCAAAGCAATCTTGAGAAAGAAGAATGGAACTGGAGGAATCAACTTGCCTGATTTCAGGCTCTACTACAAAGCCACAGTCATCAAGACAGTATGGTACTGGCACAAAGACAGAAATATAGATCAATGGAACAAAATAGAAAGCCCAGAGATAAATCCACACACATATGGACACCTTATCTTTGACAAAGGAGGCAAGAATATACAATGGAGTAAAGACAATCTCTTTAACAAGTGGTGCTGGGAAAACTGGTCAACCACTTGTAAAAGAATGAAACTAGATCACTTTCTAACACCGCACACAAAAATAAACTCAAAATGGATTAAAGATCTAAATGTAAGATCAGAAACTATAAAACTCCTAGAGGAGAACATAGGCAAAACACTCTCAGACATAAATCACAGCAGGATCCTCTATGATCCACCTCCCAGAATGCTGGAAATAAAAGCAAAAATAAACAAATGGGATCTAATTAAAATTAAAAGCTTCTGCACAACAAAGGAAAATATAAGCAAGGTGAAAAGACAGCCTTCTGAATGGGAGAAAATAATAGCAAATGAAGCAACTGACAAACAACTAATCTCAAAAATATACAAGCAACTTCTGCAGCTCAATTCCAGAAAAATAAACGACCCAATCAAAAAATGGGCCAAAGAACTAAATAGACATTTCTCCAAAGAAGACATACGGATGGCTAACAAACACATGAAAAGATGCTCAACATCACTCATTATTAGAGAAATGCAAATCAAAACCACAATGAGGTACCACTTCACACCAGTCAGAATGGCTGCGATCCAAAAATCTGCAAGCAATAAATGCTGGAGAGGGTGTGGAGAAAAGGGAACCCTCCTACACTGTTGGTGGGAATGCAAACTAGTACAGCCACTATGGAGAACAGTGTGGAGATTCCTTAAAAAATTGCAAATAGAACTACCTTTTGACCCAGCAATCCCACTGCTAGGCATACATACCGAGGAAACCAGAATTGAAAGAGACACATGTACCCCAATGTTCATCGCAGCACTGTTTATAATAGCCAGGACATGGAAACAACCTAGATGTCCATCAGCAGATGAATGGATAAGAAAGCTGTGGTACATATACACAATGGAGTATTACTCAGCTGTTAAAAAGAATTCATTTGAATCAGTTCTGATGAGATGGATGAAACTGGAGCCGATTATACAGAGTGAAGTAAGCCAGAAAGAAAAACACCAATACAGTATACTAACACATATATATGGAATTTAGGAAGATGGCAATGACGACCCTGTATGCAAGACAGGGAAAGAGACACAGATGTGTATAACGGACTTTTGGACTCAGAGGGAGAGGGAGAGGGTGGGATGATTTGGGAGAATGACATTCTAACATGTATACTATCATGTGAATTGAATCGCCAGTCTATGTCTGACGCAGGATGCAGCATGCTTGGGGCTGGTGCATGGGGATGACCCAGAAAGATGTTATGGGGAGGGAGGTGGGAGGGGGGTTCATGTTTGGGAATGCATGTAAGAATTAAAGATTTTAAAATTTAAAAAATAAAAAAACTAAAAAAAAAAATATATTGCATTTTGAAATTTGCTTCCCTGGCGGCTCAGCAGTAAAGAGTTCATCTGCCAATGCAGGAGATGCAAGAGACACGGGTTCAATCTCTGTGTTAGGAAGATTCCCCTGGAGAAGGAAATGGCAGCCCACTCCAGTATTCTTGCCTGGGAAATCTCATGGACAGCGGAAGCTGGCAGGCTGCGGTCCGTGGAGTTGCAAAGAGTTGGACACCACCTAGCAACTAAACAACAACAACTTTGAAATTACGTACAGTCTAGGATTTCAAATCCTAAAACATGATGCTGTGAAAGTGTTGCACTCAATATGCCAGCAAATTTGGAAAACCCAGCAGTGGCCACAGGACTGGAAAAGGTCAGTTTTCATCCCAATCCCAAAGAAAGGCAATGCCAAAGAATGCTCAAACTACCGCACAATTGCACTCATCTCACACTCTAGTAAAGTAATGCTCAAAATTCTCCAAGCCAGGCTTCAGCAATACATGAACCGTGAACTTCCAGATGTTTAAGCTGGTTTTAGAAAAGGCAGAGGAACTAGAGATCAAATTGCCAACATCCACTGGATCATCAAAAAAGCAAGAGAGTTCCAGAAAAAAGCATCTACTTCTGCTTTATTGACTATGCCAAAGCCTTTGACTGTGTGGATCACAACAAATGATGGGAAATTCTTAAACAGATTGGGAATACCAGACCACCTGACCTGCCTCCTGAGAAATCTGTATGCAGGTCAGGAAACAACAGTTAGAACTGGACATGTAACAACAGACTGGTTCCAAATCAGGAAAGGAGTATGTCAAGGCTGTATATTGTCACCCTGCTTATTTAACTTATATGCAGAGTACATCATGAGAAATTCTGGGCTGAAAGAATCACAAGCTGGAATCAAGATTGCCAGGAGAAATGTCAGTAACCTCAGATATGCAGATGACACCACCCTTATGGCAGAAAGTGAAAAAAAACTAAAGAGCCTCTTGATAAGTAAAAGAAGAGAGTGAAAATTTTGGCTTAAAACTCAACATTCAGAAAACTAAGTTGATCTAAGTTGAACTAAGATCTTAGAAAACTGAGATCATGCTATCCAGTCCCATCACTTCATGGCAAATAGATGGGGAAACAGTAGAAACAGTGACAGACTTTATTTTTGGGGGCTCCAGAATCACTGCAGATGGTGATTGAAATGAAATTAGAAGCCATGAAATTAAAAGACGCTTGCCCCTTGGAAGAAAAGCTATGACCAGCCTAGCTGCTGCTGCTGCTGCTGCTAAGTCACTTCAGTCCTGTCCGACTCTGTGCGACCCCACAGATGGCAGCCCACCAGGCTCCGCCATCCCTGGGATTCTCCAGGCAAGAACACTGGAGTGGGTTGCCATTTCCTTCTCCAATGCATGAAAGTGAAAACTGAAAGTGAAGTCACTGAGTCGTGTCCAACTCTCAGCGACCCCATGGACTGCAGCCCACTAGGCTCCTCCATCCATGGGATTTTCCAGGCAAGAGTACTGGAGTGGGGTGCCATTGCCTTCTCCAGTGACCAACCTAGACAGCGTGTTAAAAAACAGAGACGTTACTTTGCTAGTCAAGTCAAAGCTTGACTAGCTTCATCAAAGTCAAAGCTATGATTTATTCAGTAGTCATATATGGATGTGAGAGTTGAACTATAAAGAAAGCTGAGCTGAAGAATTGATGCTTTTGAACTGTGGTGTTGGAGAAGACTCCTAAGAGTCCCTTGGACTGCAAGGAGATCCAACCAGTCCATCCTAAAGGAAATCAGTCCTGAGTGTTCATTGGAAAGACTGATGCTGAAGCTGAAACTCCAACAGTTTGGCCACCTGATGTGAAGAACTAACTCCTTGGAAAAGACCCTGATGCTGGGAAAGATTCAAGGTGGGAGGAGAAGGGGACAACAGAGGAGGAGATGGTTGGATGCCGTCAGACTCGAAGAACATGAGTCTGAGTGAACTCCGGGAGTTGATGATGGACAGGGAGGCCTCATGTGCTGCCGTCCTGGGGGTCGCAAAAGTCAGACATGACTGAGTGACTGAACTGAATAGTTTCCAGCCATGTAAGTAAAAAACTCAGGATTGGTAGGAGGTATGAGAAACTATGAAAAGTGTCAGTGTATACTAGTGAGGAACTATTGTACGGCATAGGGGACTCTGCTAAACATTCTGTAATAACGCTAATGGGAAAAGAATTTGAAAAAAGAATAGATACGCGTGTATGTATACCTGAATCACTTTGCTGTCCACCTGAAACTGTCACAACACTGTTAAACAAACATGCTCCAGTATAAAATAATTTTTAAGAAAGCATCAGTATATATACCAACCCTGGTTAGATGCAATATAGTGTGAAATCAGATGTGAGTCACATGTGTGATTTTAAATTCCCAAGCAGCCACATGAAAAAGGTAAAAATTAACAAGTGAAACTAAAAATTCAATTTTATTTAATTCATTATACACAAAAGAGCATTTCAGTGTAAGAGAAATCTCAAAAAGGAGCTAGCTTACACTCTCGTTTTTTCTACTGAATCTTGATAAACCAGGGTGTATGTTGCACTCAGAGCACACCTCATTTCAGACCAGTCCACGTTAAGCCTTCAGTACCCAGATAGGCTGACAACTACCATGTTTGGCACCATAGGCATAGACATTAAGAAATCAAGGCTTTGGAATCACACTGTGAACTTAAACTCTATCCCCACGACTAACTAGCTGCGACCTAGAAAGCCCGGTTAACACTTCTCAACCTCATGCCCCTTTTGTGTGAAATGGGAAAAGCCACCGCACTAGCCTTACAGTTTCTCAGGCGATTAAATAACACAATTCATTAAAAAATGTGAATACTGATGACTCTTACCTAAACATTCCACATGTTTCAGCTTCAATATTAATGTAACGTTTTGAAATAACAATGGAATTACTTATAGTCTCAAGATGTGAGAGCAGCAAACGACTTTTGACCGATGACTCTGGGATTCTGCCTTTGGTGTTTCGGTCATCCCTCTGACAAATAAGAGGAGACTGTGTTCTGGTCCTGTGGATCCCGATGGCCTGAGGTCTGCCTTCCCGATAGAAGAAGGCAGAGGTGACGCCCTGTGCATTCCAGGTCTGGGCCTCAGGACGCCTTGCTCCACTGCCCCTTGCTTCTCTGGTAAGCCTGCCCAAGACCAGCAGGAAAGGACACAGGTCTATTCTAGTGAAGGAAGGGGGGTCCTAAAGAGGAGAACGAGGGCCCACTGTCAACAGCCAGCACCAGTGTCCAGAAGCGGGGGTGATGTCATCTTGGAACTTCCAGCCCAGGAGACTCTACAGATCAAGGCTGCCAGGTAAATGAACCAGAAAATACACAAAGGTGGTGTCAAAACCCAACGTATCATGAGAAACACTGCTACTGTTGCAAACCAGTTAGTTTTGGAGTTGGTTTGTTATGGAGCTGCTGCTGCTAAGTCGCTTCACTCATGTCTGAATCTGTATGACCCCATAGACGGCAGCCCACCAGGCTCCCCCGTCCCTGAGATTCTCCAGGCAAGAACACTGGAGTGGGTTGCCATTTCCCTCTCCAATGCATGAAAGTAAGAAGTGAAAGTGAAGTCGCTGAGTCGTGTCCGACTCTTAGCGACCCCATGGACTGCAGCCTACCAGGCTCCTCCATCCATGGGATTTTCCAGGTAAGAGGACTGGAGTGGGGTGCCATTGCCTTCTCCGTGTTCTGGAGCAACAGATAGCAAAACTGTTACCTATGACCTGTGATATGTTTTCTTGAATAAAGCAAAAGGTACTTTTACATTCACAGGGAATCAACACAAAAAGGCGAAACAATGTTTCATCAGTGAAAATCAAGACAGTTTTAATTTGTCCCAATTGAGAACTAGATAAATAGCTTAATGAGGCCTTATGTTCATTGAAAAACATGTTCAGTTCAGCTCAGTCACTCAGTCGTGTCCAATTCTGAGACCGCATGGCCTGCAGCATGCCAGGCTTCCCTGTCCATCACCAACAACAACATCAACATCAGCACCACCAACAAAAAACAACAAACAAACAAACGGACAGTATAAATAACATAAAGTAGAAGTTTTACTTAAAATCACTATAATCTCAATACCAGAAGTTACCTCTGTTATTTGGGCATCTCTACTATTTTGATCCTTGTTGAAACATATTCTTCAGGGAGGTCTGACACATTAATTTACACATTAGCTTACAAAAACAAAATCATTTGAAACTGCCTTTGTTCTATTGAGAATAACCATACATCTTAGCAAATATGCTTCTAAAATCTCAGTTTAAATTCTGACAATCACATTCTTTTAGGATTATACCATGACTGACAACCAAGGCTTCACCTTGAGCGTTTATATATATACATATCTCTATATATTTCCAATATGCGTCATTATAAATAAAGCTGCTAAGAGTCGGACATGACTGAGTGACTTCACTTTCACTTTTCACTTTCATGCATTGGAGAAGGAAATGGCAACCCACTCCAGTGTTCTTGCCTGGAGAATCCCAGGGATGGGGGAGCCTGGTGAGCTGCCATCTAAAGGGTCACACAGAGTTGGACACAACTGAAGCGACTTAGCAGCAGCAGCAGCAGCAACAGCAAACTAATTCTACAATCTTAAATAAGTTATTTCAAATGAAATAAGATTAAAAAGCAATCAATAAATTGGGAGGAAGAGGCAAAGTGTATCATGAAACACAGAATAACTTTATTCATTAATTATCTTTATATAATAAAATATGCAAAATGAGTCTTTATCACAGTGAGATACTAACTGCATTCTAAGTCTCAGTTGCTTTAAAAGTCTTTAGCAATGTGTCTCCTTCCACCATGCATGTGTATCAGTAAACTGTTTTTTTTAATTCATGAATTCTGCCATAACTGTTGTTACGATGGCAAAAGTGAACGTCGACATTTTAGGAATCAGCGAACTAAAATGGACTGGAGTTGGTGAATTTAACTCAGATGACCATTATATTTAATACGGTGGGCAAGAATCCCTTAGAAGGAATGGAGTAGCCATCATGGTCAACAAGAGTCCAAAATGCAGTACTTAGAGGCAATCCCAAAGTCCTAATATTCAATTAATAGCTCTAGAAATGCAATATGAAAACTAAATGCCAAGTCACATAATTTGTAAGATGACAAAGAGAAATTTCTCAGTTCCCATGCAACAGCTTTATACTCTAGCCGTATGTTTAGAAGTTCAGCTAAGGGCACACCAGGATAGCTGCAAACAGCATGCAGACGCTATGGAGTTACTGAAATGTGCTGGTTTCCCAACAACACCTTCAGTGCCCATGGAGAGACATCCGTAGCCAAGAAGAGCGCTGTCTGCTTAAACAAGCAAACTATGAAAAATAAGCTCCACAACCAATGAAAGGGAACTCGCATATACAAATCTGGGACATTCCCATGGCTGAGGCTGTACGGTCCCCAGTAGGGAGATACTTCAGGTGTCCAGATATTTACAATGACCTGGCCTGCCCTGCCTTCTTGAAGCACAAAGAGTCTATCACATTTAAAGTGAAAAACTGACTTTCACACCCATTGTGTTCTGATTACTGCCCTATCCATAAAAGTAGAGGCCCCAAGAGACTTCTGCTGTTTAGCTCTGTTCAGAAGGCACGATTACCACACTGAATGCGTCTCTAGTCGCTGGAGACGAGCACTCTGTTGCGGGACAGTAGAAACCGCCCGGAATTCCCAGTGGCTCCTTGCCTCTCATTCAGAATGCTCAGCTTCCTTTTTCTCCCACACTCACCAAGTCACCTACACATCAACTGTTACTTCTCAGAACCTAGAAAGGGTGGACTTGAAAAGCAGCTAGAGATAGAACAGTCACAGAAATTCAGTGTAGACCCGAGTGCTGTGTTGCTCAGTGGCTAAGTCCTGACCGCCTCTTTGTGGCCACATGGACAGTGGGGACAGGCTCCTCTGTCCTCCACCGTCTCCCGGAGCTCGCTCAAATTCATTGCCCCTTGAGTCAGTGATGCCACCCAGCCATCTCATCCTCTGTCGTCCCCTTCTCCTCCCACCTTCAGTCTTTCCCAGCATCAGGGTCTTTTACAATGGGTCGGCTCCTCACATCAGGTGGCCAAAGTATTGGAGCTTCAGCTTCAGCATCAGTCCTTCCAATGGACACTCAGGGTTGATCTCCTTTAGGATGGACTGGCTGGATCCCCTTGCAGGCCGAGGGCCTCAACTACAGGTGAGCAATTATACGCACGGTGTAGATTCCACCGGCATTGAGTTCGCAGGTGTCAGACTGAGAACCAGCTTGCGGCCAGGTGTTGCAGTGTCTGATGAAGGGGAAGCTAGTCAGGTAGCGTCAATCAACAAGAAGCTCAAAAGTAGGGTTCTCAAATCTGACCAGACTCACCTGGAAGGCTTAAAAATCAGAAAAGTCAGGGCCCCATCACCTGAGTATCTGCATTTCTCAGATGTTCTGAGGCGACTCCAGCGCTACTTCTTTGGGGACCTCAGCTTTCGAGCCTCTACCCGGAAATCTCTGCAGATTCTGTGATGACCGCAGCTCATGCTGGATCCTAACAGACGTCTTCACAGAGGCGACCAGGTAACGGGGCTGGAGCGGCGCTTCAGACCTGGCTCCTCAGGAAACAGAGCCCGAGGCAAGACCCGGGGCTTTCCCTGGGAGGTGCCGGCGTCCGCGCAGGGACCGAGGGAAGGGGCGAGGCGAGGCCGGGGGACAGCCATCTGGCCCGGAAACGTCTGCGGCCCGGGAAACAGAAAACCCCACCCTGTCTCACTAACATCTCCAGGGAACAGGGGCCGCCCGGCCAAGCCTTAAACAACGGATCTCGTCACCAATTCTGGGCTCAGTGAGCTTAGCCTTCACCCTCTTAGATTCCTAGTTTTCTGTCCTCCCCATCATCACCTTCAGAGCCCCAGGTCACTTCCTCATGATCTTTGGAAACTGTAGCAGCGGGACAGGGCATCCCTCCTCCACCCCCTTCCACATACAACACCCGCACCAGAGAGACCCCCTAGCCCCAACCACAGGCTCTCCTCTGCGCTCCACGCCAGCCTCCAGCAGTTCTCAAAGTGTGGTCTCCAGGCCAGCAGGCTCACCATCAAACAGGAACCTGCCAGAAATGCAGTCACCGGCCTCACTCCAGAGTCTTGGAATCAGAAAGTCTAGCTAAAAGGCATGTTTTAAAGAACCTCAGGTAAGTAAGTTCATCCGTATCACTCCTTTTATGATTACGCCACATATAAGTTATATTATATGATGTTTGCCTTTCTTTGTCTGACTTGCTTCACTTCATATGGTAATCTCCAGGTCCATCCATGTGGCTGCAAATGGCACTGTTTCGTCCTTTTTGATGGCTAAGTAATATTCCATTGTATATATGTACCACTGATTCTTTATCCATCCATCTATTATGGGATATTAGGTTGCTTCCACTATGAACATTAGGGTACACATACCTTTTCAAATTATAAATAGACCCACAGACACAGAAAACAAACTTATGATTACCAAAATGAAAAGGGGACAAAGGAATAAATTAGGAGTTTGGGATAAACAGACACACACTACTATGTATGAAATCAGCAATGACCTGTTGTAGAGCACAGGGAGCTCTACAATTGCAATTGCAATTGTGTGCAATTATTTTGTCATAACCTCTAAGGGAAAAGAGCCTGGAAAAGAGTGTGTGTGTGTGTGTGTGTGTGTGTGTGTGTGTGTATTTATAATCTATATAACCAAATCACATAGCTGTACACCTGAAACTCACAAAACATTGTAAATCAACCATACTTCAGTAAAAATTAATTAATTAATTAATTAAAGTTAGAAATTAAAAAAAAAAATCCTCAGGTAACTCTCATGCACCTGACTTTTGAGAACCACACCCAGCTGCATTCAGGCTGATACTTGGTCACTATCTGAAGCTACTCTAGAACCCTGGCGCTCTGACCTCTGATCACAGTTCTTGTTACTTCCTCTTGCTTAAAACCCCTGGTCCCTGAAATGCTTTCAGGACTCCTTGCAGCCTCTCAACCGCATCTTCTTTCCTCTCCAGCTGGAACCACGAGGCCGACCGATTAAACTACGTTCTCACAAACATCCTCAATTCCTTTTCCTCTTTAACTTTTGACCATAGCTGTCTCGCCGATGCCATACCCTAAATCAATCCAACTCCCTGTTTCTCCAGGTTGTTCCTCGGTTGCCAAGAACTGCTCAGAAAAGCAGCACGGCTCTGCTCCCTGGCTCCGCTACAAAAGTTCTCCACCCAACCTCAACCGCTGGCTCTCTGCGACCTGGCCATTCTCTCATCCTTCCCCAGTCTGCTTCCTGCTCACCCACAGCAGCTGGTCTACAGCTTCGTGACTTTCCCCGTGTCCCCAGCCTTCTCTGGTGGTGCAACAGGTAGAATTCCACCTGCCAATGCAGGAGACACAGGTTCGATCCCTGGTCAGGGAAGATCCCACATGCCATGCAGCAACTAAGCCTGTGCACCACGACCACTCAGCACGGGCTCTTGAACCCAGGATCCGCAACCACTGAGCCCACGAGCCACAGGCACTGAGGCCTGCGCGCCCGAGAGCCCAAGGTCCCCAACAGGAGAAGACGGCACAGAGAGGAGCTGGTGCACCGCTCCCAGCTAAGCTAAGCTAAGTCGCTTCAGTTGTGTCTGACTCTGCGTGACCCCATAGATGGCAGCCCACCAGGCTCCCCCATCCCTGGGACTCTCCAGGCAAGAACACTGGAGTGGGGTGCCATTTCCTTCTCCAATGCATGAAAGTGAAAAGTGAAAGTGAAGTCGCTCAGTCATGTCTAACTCTTAGCGACCCCATGGACTGTGGCCCACCAGGCTCCTCCGTCCATGGGATTTTCCAGGCAAGAGTATCGTAATGGGGTGCCATTGCCTCCTCCAACAGCTACCAGAGAAAGCAACAGAAATGAATGAATGAGAGAAAATGATGCATCATCTAGCCGGAGAGGAGAAGATGCTAGAGTCAGAGCAATTGACACTGTGAAGCTTTAAGACACCTTTTCAGTAGAGTCTGTTAAGGAGTACCTTCTGATACAATAAGGGCCCATGGGGGAAGCTGTGAAACTTAGACACATTCTCAAGAGCAAAGTAGCAGGAGCTCCAGCTAGGAGGTGTCACTTCTCCAGGTGGCCTGAATCTGCTTTGTGTGACCCCTTCCAGAGCACTAACAGCCCCTAACAGCCAGATGTGGGCACCAGGGGAGAATTCCTGGGTCTCAGAACATCCCACACTTGAAAGAGGAAGAAATTTGGAAACAAAAAGGGAGAGAAGTCATAACTGTGGCAAGTTGAGTTCTCGCTGTGTACATCTAGGAAACAAATGGACTCGAGTATTTAAACACATGGCAATGAAAGACGGGAACTGAGCATGCTTCTTGTGATGGATCTCAACGAAGTAACTTGAAACCTACACCTTACTAAGTGCGCAGGGCCAAGCTGCTTATTTAACTCTATTGAGTCCACTTAAAACAAGCATAAACAGGCTTTTTTTTTTTTTTAAGAGAAGGGGAAGAAAAGAAAATGAGGAGAAAAGGGAAGAAGAGTAAAAAGGAAAAGGGGTAGAAGGAGAAGCTTGGCTTTTAAAGTTAGGCTGACCTGGGTTTGGATACTGGCTTCACCAAAGAATTGCTTATTGTTTAACAAATTATTTAACTCTTCTGTAAAATGAATACAGTATTTTGAAGATGAGATACGGGGCATATAAAGTGTCTGGGACGTAGGAGTCACATGTAAATGGACCTCTTATATCAGCGCTGTCATCATCGCCATCGTTACAGCTACTGGCATCATACCGCCTCCCAGAACACAGAAGTGTGAGGCTAAAGCTGAGAGCTGGGCAAGCAGAAGACATCAAAAGAAGGGCAATGGAATGCAGCTATTTTTCTCGTCTGAAGGAGCTTTTGGAAATTGCTTTTCTTTTCCCTTTTAAATTAATCTTCGGTGCCTCTGGAGATGGGTGATTCTCAAGAGTTGATTGAAAGTGAAGCTGATCCACAGTATGTGGTAATACCCAAGGGATACAGTCTGGTTTGCAAAATGTGTGTCATCAGCAAGAGCTACACCCTGAGTCATCAGCTACACCCTGCGTAGCTCTTTTTAGCTCCAAGGTTGCAGCCACATGTGGTCTTAAGCAAGCATCGCTGCAGGACACAGTGTGGATGGCAGCTTGAGTGGAACTCATCCACAGCCCCTCCGGCCAATGCCAGGCCTCCTCCCCAGATAATGCCAGATGCCTCTATGGAAAGTATAGGAACCATCAAATATTCTTCACCATGTTCTGCATCAGCGAAGAGAGGATTTCTTTCTGACCTCAGTAGTCATTGAGCCATGCCCAGAAGCATGATATCTGATAGCCCTGCTCATAGCCTCCCCCTGTAGTCAAGCTGCAGATGTTATTATATATATATATATATTCTACATAGAGAGTCCATGGAGACTCCACTTTACTCCTCTAAAACACCCTCGTTCCAGACATAGAGAACAAACCCACAGACACCAAAGGGGGCCGGGGGACGGGAGGGATGGGGAGACTGGGGTCGACACATACACGCTACTGGCACTCTGCATAAAATAGGCAGTGAAGAGAGATGCCTGCACAGCCCAGGGAGCTCGACTCAGCGCCCTGTGGTAACCTAAACGGGGAGGGAATCCAGCACAGAGGGGATGTGTGTGTGCAGCTGATTCACTTTGCCGTAGCAGAAACTAACACAGCACCGTAAAGCAACAACACTCTAATAAAAATCAAGGTAGAAACGCTCCCCCTTCCAATTGTAATTGCTGCTACCTCCTGTTGGGGGGAGAATATGTGGTGTAAACAGGAACAGCGTCTTATTATCCTGAAGTACTGTACAAAGTACCATGCTTTGTAACCAGAGAGATAACTGTCATTACAGAGTCTTGTCAACACCAGACCTGTGCTAAGCAACTTTGATACACAACCTCGCATCATAAGAGTGCTAGTGGTATCATAGTCCCATTTTACAAATAAGAAAAGTGAGGTTCTCATGGGATACATCATTTCACCCAATTTCCTACAGTGGTAAGTGGGAAACTGGTCTCGACAGCCAGATCTGGGCACTAGGGGAGAATTCTTGGGTCTTGAAAAAGCCCATACTCAACAGAGGGAGATAATTTGGGGAAAAAAGAGAGAGAGAGAAGTCGTAACTAGGAGAATTGAGTGCTCGTACCGACTTCACTTTCCCTTTTCACTTTCATGCATTGGAGAAGGAAATGGCAGCCCACTCCAATGTTCTTGCCTGGAGAATCCCAGGGACGGTGGAGCCTGGTGGGCTGCTGTCTATGGGGTCGCACAGAGTCGGACACGACTGAAGCGACTTGGCAGCAGCAGCAGCAGCAGAAAAAGATGGACTCAGGTATTTGAACGTGTGACAATGAAAGAGGGGACCTGGAATGCTTCTTGTGGTGTGTCTCACTGAAGTGACTTGAGATCTGCAGCTTTCTAACTGTGCAGGGTCAAGCTTGTTATTTAACTTCACTGAATCTAATAAAACAAGCAAAAGCACACTTGAAAGGGGATGGGCCTGGCTCTGCGTGGCTAAGGGCCAGAAGTTATCATTTTATTAATCAACTTGTGTCTTATTAATATTCTTAATGCCCTGTTTTATTATGATTTTATTATAATGTCCTAAGTAAAATTATCAGGAAAGCATGAGCAAGTGAGACTATATGATTCTCATGAACATATTTGTGTACGTTTTCAGTTCAGAACAAAAGCTAACAATGAGCTTGTGCTCTCAAAGAGCTGCCTGCCTGGGTGGAAACCCACTCACTAGCCATGTGGCCCCAGGAGAGGACATCTCCTGAGTCGCTGGCTCCTCCTCCTCTTCTTGCAAATGGGGAGGTCAAAGACGAACCTGCTGCCTCAGACTGCGATCCATCCAACAAAAATCTGAGTGCTCACTGTGGGCGAGGCACCACTCTGTGTATGTTCATGCCCTAAAAACGTTATATATATTACACACACACACACACACACACACTCACACACACACTCGCACACACACACACACTCGCACACACTCACACACACTCGCACACACACACACTCACACACACACTCACACACACACACGTATGCCTTATATGTCTTCCCACATGGCTCAGCGGTAAAGAATCCACCTCCCTGTGCAGGAGATGCAGGAGACACGGGCTCAACCCCTGGGTCAGGAAGACCCCCTGGAGGAGGGCATGGCTACCCACTCCAGTATTCTGGCCTGGAGAATCCCATGGACAGACGAGCCTGGTGGACTACAGTCCATGGGGTCACAAAGAGTCATACATGACCGAGCAGCTAAGCACATACCGTGTTATATATGTAAATACTATAATCTCATAAAGAAAGACAGCAAATTGATAACTCAACACATGAACATGCGAACCCCATGTGCTGACTGAGCTCTTAAACTGTGGCTGGTCCAAGCTGAAGTGTGCTCCAAGAGTCAGCTCAGAGTATTTACCAGATGTGCCCTAAATTTAAGCGCCAGGTTTTGAATGCTTGATATGAAGGGGAGTATAAAATGACTCATGAATCTTTTACACTGACTGAATGTTGAAATGATAATGCCTGAGATATAGGAGATTAAATCAGAAATAAACACATATCTCTGCTTTTTAAAATGTGGCTGCCGGAAAGTTGTACATTACCTATGTGGCTTCATCTGTGGCTTATGTTATACTCCTGTGTCTTCTGGCTAGAGGGGGACATGAGCCAGGTCTGGCACTGAGGATGTGTAAAGCAGTCAGGGCAGACCTCTGCAAATAGCATAACCTTGGAGCAGGACTGCAAGGAAGTGAAGGAGGGGGCCGCGTGTGTTCCAGGGAAGAAGCATCCAGACAGAGGGAGAGTCAGAGGGAAATGGGATAATCTGTGCCACACGACAAGAGGAGGCAGGCCTCGAGGAGGAGCAAGTGTAGCTCTAATGATTCCCTGGGCCCCGGAACCTGGACTGATATTTACAGCTCTGCTTTCACACCACATGATTACCTTTTTTTGCTGGCCATGCAGCATGTGGGGTCTGAGCCCCCCAATCAGGGATCAATCCAGTGCCCCATGGCAGAAGCTCGGCTTCCTAATCACTGGACCACCAGGGGACTCCCACCATAGGACTGATTTCAAAAATTAATTTGCACAGAGGATGAGATGGCTGGATGGCATCACCGACTTGATGGACGTGAGTTTGAGTGAACTCTGGGAGTTGCTGATGGACAGGGAAGCCTGGCATGCTGCAATTCATGGGGTCGCAAAGAGTCAGACATGACTGAGTGACTGAACTGAACTGAACTGAATCTTCTTCCGAGAAGGAACAGCCAGGATTGTCTTTAGGGATTACAGAAAGGCAGCCGGTCTGACGGAAGGCCGGAGCGCACCTCTGGCTCTGACAACTTTGTGACCTCTTGACCTTCAGTAACTCACTTGGCCTTCCTTTTTTTTTTTCATTTAATTTTATTTTTAGCTGGAGGATAATTTACAATATCGTGATGATTTCTGCCGTGCATCAACATGAATCGCCCATAAGCATCCAAATGTCACCCCCCTCCACCTTCCCTCCCACCGCCTCTCCTCCCATCTAGGTGTCACAGAGCATCATCTTTGTGTGCCCTGCGTCACAGCAAGTTCCCTGTGGCCGTCTCCTTTACACGTGGAAATGTGTAGGTGTCAATGCTACTCTCTCGCATCCTCCCGCCCTCTCCTTCCCCCACCGTGTGCTGTGTCCCCGCTGCTGCCCTGCAAATCAGACCCATCTTTTTAGATTCCATATATATGCATTAATATACGATATGTGTTTTTCCTTCTGACTTACTTCACTCTGTATAACAGGCTCTAGGTTCATCCACCTCATTTGAACTGACTCAAATGCATTCCTCTCTAAAGCTGAGTAATATTCCATTGAATATACATTCCATATCTTCTTTATCCATTCAGCTGTGTATGGACATATAGGTTGCATCCATGTCTTAGTTACTGTAAATAGTGCTGCCACGAACATTGGGGTACGTGTGTCTCTTTTACTTACGATTTCCCCAGGGTACATGCCCAACAGCAGGATTGTTGGGTCACATGGAAGTTTCTTCCTCCAGCTTTTTAAGGATAATCTCCTTGGTGTTCTCCACGGTGGCTGTATCAACATGCATTCCCCATTTGGCCTTTCTGAGCCTCATTTACTAGCATTAACATGGAGGAAAGAGATGAATAAGGATTTTGACTCTTCCGTAGGAAAACAATGTGAAGCTTTAGAAAGTTATTTAAATTACACTGGAATCCTCAAATGACATACCCATGCTAATTTCATTATTGAAACGCACAGGGGAGAAATTGGAAACCATTCTCATTCACCTTTGTTGGCAACTGCCTGTGATGCCTTCTGTCAAAAAGGATGTCCTTCAGATTTAAAGGGAAAAAAATTCAATAACTGATCTGCACATTTGCTCTCTGCCCCTCACACATCCTCTTTAGCAGTTCCCAGGCTTCCCTGTGCCCTGAGTTGCTCACCTCTGTGCACTATACCCAAGGCTCCTTTGCCATATAGCGTCTGATAGCTACGGGAAGTCACAAGTGATCTGAATGTGGAATAAGTTCAACTTTAGGGTTTTTATTCCCTGATGGGCACCTCTGCCAACCAAACCTCCTATGAGGCACCACCCTGGACACAGTTCAAAGGTGCCCTTTCTTCTCCTTGTTCTGTTGGTTTCTTAAGGTCCTACCAACTTTTGTAAGTAGTCCTTTTACTAAATTATTTCTGTGACACAGTTTGAGTGTGCCATCTGTTTCTTACTGAATCCCTGACTGTCAATAACGATGTCTGTGTAAAATAAACTATTTAAATGAGAAAACAGTCATTGCAACCTCATAAAAGTAACTTAGGCTGTGCCTTCTCTCATGAAAAAAATCCAGGACCTCCACCCTCCTTCTCAGAGACAGTGCTGAAGATGGTTCTTTCTTTCTGTGGTCCAAGAGTCTGACCTCCAGGCTGATGAGCTGACTAAATCCATTACCCATGACTCCTCGCCGTTCCGATCTTTGGGCTTAATCTGAGCCGCTTGCATATAAGTCCCCGCTCTCCCTGCACGGCCAGCTCTCAATGCTTCCTTCCCCAAAGCACACACCCTAGTGCTGGGAAGGGGCACAGTCGGCTCACAGCACGTGCCCAGCTCCCTGCAAACTCTGTGCCCTGTGCCCGCACCACCCATCACTAGGGCTCACACCGCTTCTCCTGCGGCTCGCCCCTCTCAGCTCCCGAACAAGACCCAAACGCCAGAATGAAACTGCGTGCCCTTCTCTACACACAGTGCTAAGAGAAACAGTACTCACCTGTAAAAGACAAAGGGTCTGTATTTGGGAATCAGAGTTTTCCAGGCCTTCGGACCCCACGCAAGTTCCCCGGGATCAAACTCTTAGTTTTGTGGTGACACGGCACTGTTAGACCCAGCTAATGGTGGGTTTGCCTGTTCAGTCACCCATCAGCGTTCCTCTCTGTTCTGCAGGACTGTAATCAGGTGCAGTCTCTTGCTGAGAGCCACCCCTCAACCCTGCACTCTGGGCTAAGAGCCCTACTTCGCGTGCACACTGTGTGTGAATACCTCCAGCAGAGCCCTGAGCTCGCCCTGTCATCACCGAGTGACCTGTCCCCCCCAGGTGTCACCTTCACTCTTTGACATCTTTACTGACATCCGATAGTATTTGCTCAATCCATACCATTATCCTTTCCTTTCGCTAAAGGATAAGTTCACTGAAACCATATTTTGTTCATCACAGTATCTCTGTACTTAAAATACTACCTTCAGTGGCGTTTACATAGAGGAACTTCAGTACACATATTGCATCAACAAATGAGCAAATCACCTCGTGCTTCTCACACAGGGCTGGACAGAGTAGGTGCTTAATAAACGCTCAGTTGAATGCAGGGTAGTGACTCCAGCACCACCACAGTGGCGTGCTGACCAGTTCATGCATTTCCAAGAAGAGGTCTCCTGGGGCAGAGAAGTAACCATGGTTACCTCCAAGTCTGAGCCATCAAGAAAGGGTGGCTTTTCTCAACCCCAGCCATAGTTATTGTCTGAGAATGGAGGCTCAGCACTCCCTGGTCTCTCTGTATCTCAAGAAAAGTCAAAGGTATGGATTTTTCTAAGCTACAACTTTTCCATTGCAAAGGTGGCAATCAACTTAAAACACTGTAAAATATGATGACACCCAAGCGAAATGTCTGCACGTGGGAGGCAGCCAGCAGGCCATCAGTGTAAGAAGTCTGCCCCATCCCTTTGGATGGGGCAATATCTCCATAACTAAGGACACACTTTAACACACACCAGTACCCAGACCTGAAAGTAAAAGTGGCAGTCACTCAGGTGGGCCCGACTGTCTGCGACCCCACGGACTGTAGCCCGCCAGGCTGCTCTGTCCATGGAATTCTCCAGGCAAGAATCCTGGAGTGGGTTGCCAGGCCCTCTTCCAGGGGACCTTCCCAACCCTGGGATGGCACCTGGTTACCCAGACTTGAGAACTCTTTTAAAGACATCCAAAGCCACTTCTTAACGTCGATTAAGAAACAGCAACAAATGTTCCTATATTTGTTCAAGTTTTCCCTTAGAAGACACAAAGAGTATGAAGCAAAATGCCGCTAATGAGAACTTAATTGGAAACAATCAAAAGTGAATCTTCTGCGCTATAAACCCAGGGATCTCCAGGGTCCCATGACCTTCAGACTGTTTGTCACAGGTCTCTTTCCTAAGTGGGGGAGGGCACAGATTGCTAGAGTCAGATGCCGCTTTGCCAGTCTCGTCTTTGCATGGCCTGAGTGCAGTTGAGGAAACTCGGGTGGGAGCCTCAGACTTGCCCAAGGGCTTGTAAGGGCAGAGCTGGAAGGGAGGGAACCCACCGGGTCCCGCCCTGGGATCCATCTGTGCTCTAGACGCAGCGGGCTGCTCCGTCCCCCAGGGGGCGCACTTCTCCAACTGCCTGGTGCTTCCTGCCCCGCAGGACCTACCGTTCATTTCTGCCACCCCCAGCCCAGCCCTGGTTGCCAAAGCCCCAGGCTGGGACCTGTGCCCAGGTGGGCTCCGTGAGGGCAGAGGGGGTGGGGAGTGGAAAGGTGCCATCACGCACCCGTGGAACCGTGGAGGCGCTGCTGCAAGCCTGCAAGGGCTTAACTTCCACGTGACTGGTCCTCATTAAGACAGTTCCCCAGTGGGGACAGGACTAGCGCTGTTGAAACATCCCCTCGCTTTTCCCATAGGACAAAAACAGAACAGAGGTCTGCAAGACCATACAGCCTTACGCCAGCGCACTGGGCTTAACGCGGAGCTCCTTGTCGTGCGGTCAGCTTCTCTCTCTCTTTTCTTCCGCATAACAGTTTGATTGAGATATAGAGTTCACAGCACAGACAACCCATCCCTTTGAAACAACCCGCTTTTGATAGCTCACCCATAACTTCTCACCCCGGAGGCAGTGAAAGACCACACATCCCCAGAAAAAGGGGCATTTTCTCGCAGAAATTACCGGGAGGCCAGGGGCTCACTTTCATGAGTCGCAGCATATTTATGACTTGAAGACACAATAAAGAAAATCTGACAACACTTTTTTAAGTTATTGTTGGCGCCTTTAGTAGAGTCAGGAATTGGGTTCTGAGGCACGTGGTTTCCAATCGATGTCTGTGTTAGCTTTATAATCTTACCATCAGAAGTGATCGTGAGGACATCCCTGGTGGTCCAGTGGCTGAGAACCAGCCTGCCAACGCAGGGGGTATGGGTTTGATCCCTGGTCCAGGAAGACTCCACACGTGGCAGGGCAACAAAGCCCGCGCATCACAGCTACCGAGCCCATGCCCAAGAGCCAGGGCTCGGCAACAGGAGAGGCCCGGGCATCGATGCAGCATCGCGGAGATGGAGAGCAGCCCCCAGCGATGGGGAGCAGCCCCCCTAACACCCCACAGTGGAGAGCAGCCCCCCTAACACTCCGCGATGGAGAGCAGCCTCCCCCCCCACCCCGTGATTGAGAGCAGCCGCACTAACACCCCACGATGGGGAGCAGCTCCCTGCCCCCATGATGGAGAGCAGCCCCACGATGGGGAGCAGCCCACGCCTGCAACTGATGAAAAGCTGTGCAGCAGTGAAGACCCAGTACACTCCAAAAACAAATAAATACACAGAAAAATAAATAATCATTTAAAAAGTTATCATGAACCAGTCAGGTTTATTCCAGTTTCTAAACTTTTCAGATGTCAGAGAGTTGATCATAATACGATCAATACCCAAGAACCTACTGCTTTGCACCTATCATGAGGGCAATTGCTGGGGTCACAGAGTCACAGTTCTGAAATCCCAGTCCTAGGGGAGGGACATTTATATGGGAGATAAACAGACAAGCGATAGACAGATAGTAGGTAGATATTAATATTCTAACACTCAGGACAAAATCAGGTTTAGAAAGCTGACAGTTTATTTTTTCCCCACCTCTTTCAAGGGGCTGCCTCAGCCCATGTTGCTCAATGTGTATGGACATATCCAAAGATAATTAGAAAAGTTTTTTAAAGTTTAAGTTCAAAGGCTTTCAGTAGCTTTCTTAAAATAAAACTCAAGTGTGATTCAAACTCAAGTGGGCCTCACTTGCCAAGAGTACTTGCTATTATTTAAAGAAAAACAGAGTAAGCTGATGACCTGGATCCCACTCCCTGGGGAGAGATATGTTTGGTTAAATAGTTATGGTTCTTTTTAATCAGCCCTGGGATTTCTTTGGAAGGAATGATGCTAAAGCTTAAACTCCAGTACTTTGGCCACCTCATGCGAAGAGTTGACTCATTGGAAAAGACTCTGATGCTGGGAGGGATTGGGGGCAGGAGGAGAAGGGGACGACAGAGAATGAGATGGCTGGATGGCATCACGGACTCGATGGACATGAGTCTGAGTGAACTCCGGGAGTTGGTGATGGACAGGGAGGGCTGGTGTGCTGCGGTTCAAGAGGTCGCAAAGAGTCGGACATGACTGAGCGACTGAACTGAACTGAACTAATTTAGATTGGCCTCACTGTGTGGCTTACGAGTCACATCATCTTTGTTAAAGTCGCTTAAAATATTCAACATAAAACGAGATTCCAAATGCATGATTCGCTATAAATTGTGCACAGGTGTGGGACTGTTTGCAGTCCTCTGGTGTAGAAGGAAGTCAAGCTTTCATTTATATCTCATGGTGCAGTGAGAGCCGTTTTGTTGTTAGGACCATTACAAGGAGTCTAAAAAACACGAAACAACTGTCAGTGCAGGTCTACCTGAAGACTCCACCGCTACCACAGTGCCGGCCTAACAGCCCTGCAAGTGCTTCCTTCTTAAAATCGTACACACAGAAAACACTGAATTCCCTGAATGCTCTAAGGGGGAGGAAAAAAAAAAAACAACAAAACACTTCAGATTAGGGAAGTGCATGCTAATGTGGGCAAAGCCTGCAATGGACTCCCCTGGGCAAGAGGCATTTGGCAAGGGTAGGCTGAGCTGAGAACAGCCATAAATTTCCTCTGAAGGTGAGATCATCTGAGAATGCACTGGTCTCTCTGACTGTGGCTTGGTTAATCTTTCCCATCAGTAATACCTGCTCCCTGATCAGCCCTCAGAGACTGGAGAAAGCACAAATTGTTGAAGAAGACAGATCAGCTCTTTAAAATGTTAAAAGATGAGAAATGAGTGAGTAGAATTATATGTCTATGCGCTTAAATGACCCGAAGTCACTGATTCCGTGGTGGCGTGGAGGAGCTTTGGGCTGGGAACAGGCAGCTGGGTTTCAGCCTTGGCTCTGGTGCAAAATGCATGTGGAACCTTGGAAAGTAACAACCTTCTGTGATTCAGTTTTCACATCCGTCCAAAGAGCAGCTGGACTTCCCCTCAGTACCCAAACTCCATGACCACTTTGATTATTAGGCCAAAGCTCCTGAGAATCACCCTCAAAATTGTTAGTGATTATAAGGAAAAAAGGGGAAAAATAACAAGGCACTTTGGGTTAATTTTTACTACTATTAGCAATGAGGAGAAGGCAATGGCACCCCACTCCAGTACTCTTGCCTGGAAAATCCCATGGAGGAGCCTGGTGGGCTGCAGTCCATGGGGTCGCTAGGAGTCAGACACGACTGAGCGACTTCACTTTTACTTTTCACAACCCACTCCAGTGTTCTTGCCTGGAGGATCCCAGGGACGGGGGAGCCTGGTGGGCTGCCGTCTATGGGGTCGCAGAGTCGGACATGACTGAACCGACTTAGCAGCAGCAGCAGCAGCAATGAACGGGGACAGGGACTGCAGCCATGAAATTAAACGGTGCTTGCTCTTTGGAAGGACAGCTGTGACAACCTGCGTTTTAAACATCAGAGACACCACTTTGTTGACAAAGATCCATCTAATCAAAGCTATGGTGTTTCCAGTAGTCATGTATGGATGTGAGTTCAGTTCAGTTCAGTCACTCAGTTGTGACCGATTCTTGGCAACCCCATGGACTGCAGCACACCAGGCTTCCCTGTCCATCACCAACTCAAAGGTGAGTTTACTCAAACTGACGCCCATTGAGTCAGTGATGCTATCCCATCATCTCATCCTCTGCCATCACCTTCTCTTCCCGCCTTCAATCTTTCCCAGCATCAGGGTCTTTTCAAATGAGTCAGCTTTTCACATCAGGTGGCCAAAGTATTGGAGCTTCAGCTTCAGCATCAGTCCTTCCAATGAGTATTCAGGACTGAAGGGACATGAAAGTTGGACCTTAAAGAAGGCTGAGGGCCAAAGAATTGACACTTTCGAACTAGGGGGCTGGAGAAGACTCTTGAGAGTCCTTTGGACTGCAAGGAGATCCAACCAGCCCATCCTGAAGGAAATCAATCCTGAATATTTATTGGAAGGATTGATGCTGAAGCTGAAGCTCAGATACTTTGACTCACTAGAAAGAATCCTGATGGGAAGGATTGAAGGCAGGAGGAGAAGGGGACGATAGAGCATGAGATGGTTGAATGGCATCACCAACTCAATGGATATGAGTTTGAGCAAGCTTCAGGAGATGGTGATGGACAGGGAGGCCTGGTGTGCTGGAGTCCATGGGGTCGCAAAGGGTTGGACACGACTGAGCAACAAGGCCTGTCAATCCAGGGTTTGCCTGCCTGCAGGGTGCAGCCCAACAGCAAGGCCGTTTCTGAGTTTCCAGGAGATGGCTGACACTTGTCTCCTGACTCTCCACCCCACGCCGCCATCCTCTGATGACTGGATCTCCAGCCCCATGGAACAAACAGGTGAGGAGGGCCCGATCTGCACTGCATTTCTGAGCTAGCATTAAACAGCCCACCTATTTTCCCAGTTTGATCCTCATTCCCTGGTGCCTCAGCTGGTAAAGAATCCGCCTGTAGTACAGGAGACTTGGGTTCGATCCCTGGGTTGGGAAGATCCTTTGAAGAAGGAAATGGCAACCCACTCCCGTACTGTTGCCTGGAGAATCCCATGGATGGAGGAGCCTGGTGGGCTACAGTCCACAGGGTCGCACAGAGTCGGACACGACTGAGTTCCTAAGCACAGGCGTGTTTGTGGCAGGACTTGCTAAATGACAGCTCGAGTCAGGAAGAGGAGGCACTAATCCACAGATCTGAGCATTGGCAGTGACCCTGAAGGTCCCCGAAACACCATGTCCAACCATCCCCTCTACGGGCTCCTCCAAGGAGAGACTTCATCGCGGGGAGGGCGCTGCTCCAGGAGCCAGGCTGATTCATTCTTCCACAGTCTGATGTTAAGAAACTGTTCGTTAATAACACTCACTCATTTCTCATAAACTAAAATACTCAAGTCATTTTGCTAATGGAAAGCCTCTCTAATTTTTCCTTATGCCTTCCTCTACCATAGCTATTGTGACCTCTGTCCTTGGGAAAATTAACACTCCTGACCTGACTTCCCCATCCCTCCAGATTTTCTAGAAATCAAATATATAATTCTCTCCCTCTGTAATGAACCCAGAATTTCTTATGTTCTATTAATAAGCTTGGAAAGATGGGAGAAATGGTTAGGATATTTGGAAAGACTTCACCTTTGACTCATTTCAACACTGTTTTCTAACAAGAATAATAGGAGATTCTACTATCAGTTCACCAGTTTTGATGCCCTGAAGCCCCTACACCGGTGCCACTCAGTCATAGGGAGAAAAGGAACAGAAATCATCCCCAAAACACTCAGTTATTCTGTCTTTTCAAATTTTTCAGCACATCCAAGTAATCTGGGCATTCATATGTAGCTTTAAGGACGTACACATTTTCAAAGAGCTCAAAAGGAAAGGAAGCAGCAATCTCTTAAGGGCTGGGAGAGAAGATTCTGAGCGGGGAGGAGGGCAGCAGCCGGAGACTGACATTCCATTAGGAAAAGCCATCTTTCTGCCTTTCCCACATCACTGGGCTTGAAAAAGCATAGAATCACTGGCCACATAACTACCATCTTAGAAACCCGCAGTGACACAAGGGAACGTCCTTTTGGTAATCGAAAGCCTTCCCCAACCGCCTACAGTCTATCAGGACAACAGCACACAAACCTTTAATGGGTGGAGCTCTGGAGGCCTCTGGTACAGGTCCCAGGGCCGTTCCCAGCCTGCCCCAACCCACCTCGTGGCCACGGATGTCCTTGACAATGACCGGCACCCTCCCCCTGAACTCGCTGCCTTTCTTCACATCTTTGCACCTGTGTTCACTACGCAGTTCTGCCCTAAGATCCTCTTCCTCTTGCAAATCGCTATGAATCTTTGCAGCCCCTCCTTCTCTCCCTTGGTCACGCTTGCTTTCAAGGTGACACTGCAGGGAGGGGGTGGCCGTGTTAAGGTAAGGAGCAATATCCCTGCCCCTCCAGACCGGCGGTCCTCCATAGAGAGCCTCCCCCCCGGCCGGCACAGCACAGCCCTGTGGCGAGCTGAGTTCATCGTCTCTTCTCACTTCTTTACACGGAAAACTACTCTCCCCTGGAGAAGGAAATGGCAATCCACTCCAGTAGTCTTGCCTGGAGAATCCCATGGACAGAGGAGCCTGGTGGGCTACAGTCCACAGGGTCGCAGAGAGTTGGACACCACTAAGTGACTAGCACACATCATATTTCAACCAATAGTTTCTACACCCTGTCACCTCTTCCTGTTTGCTTGGTTCCAACCACCAGGAAATAATGTTATTTTAAATAATAGAAAAGTACAGATTAAAGGAAAAGATTTCTCAGTAATTTGGACACCCTTGCAAAATCTTATTAAATAAAACTTTGATTTGGAGAAATTACTGTGCACATTGGCATCCGATGTGAAAATTTCATGCAGAAGGAAATGAGAAGACTGCATATGAAGATTATTCAGGTTTGCAAATATATAAGCTCTTGAAAACATGGATTTTACTATTGTCTAAATACATAAAATCTGTTAGCTGCCTTTTTATCTACTCTGAGCAAACAGAGCTTTCTTTACTCAATCAGGATTAATTTATTTCTTTAATGCATCATACTCTCTCAGCCTCTACTGCCAATGAATTAATCCAATCTCTATTTGTCTCCTGAAATATTGCAAGGAACCCCTAAGTGGCGTGGAGGCTTTCAGTCTCAACACTACACACAGAAACACATGCACACACGTGGCTTTCCATGAACCAGTGGTGGCAGCTTCCTTACATATAAGGATCACTTTTCACAGTGAAAAGAATGTCCTTCCTTCCCCACCAGGCTTACTTGACCAACCTTGGGGCCTCCAATGGAGAGAGCCAAGAGAGTAGCCAGTTACATGAGGTAAGGTGGCGCTGGTATTCTGTTACCAAACACCAAATCCACACATGTGAAAAAATCCTTCCCAAAGGCGCCAAGGACCAATCCCCTAGCAAAGTACAGGCCAGCCTCATTCCAGAGAAAAGCTAATCACTCTGTAGGCCCCTACTTGTCCATACCCTAGAGTCCAGCGCCAGTGTGCCTGGTCACTTCAGTCCTGGCCGACTCTCTGCAACCCCATGGCCTGTGGCCCGCCAGGCTCCTCTGTCCGTGGGATTCTCCAGGCAAGAACACTGGAGAGGTCGCCATGTCCTCCTCTAGGGGATCTTCCCAACCCAGGGATCGAACTCAAGTCTCCTGCATTGAAAGCAGATTCTTTACCATCTGAGTCACCAGGGCAGCCCTTCTGGGGGTTACCAAGCTGTGACCTTATCTCTGAAATGAAGTGTTTCATCAGAAACCCCTTCCATTTGGTGGGGTCTCCATTCTGCAGAAGCGCTCAGAGATGCTGTCCTGCGGATCTCCCGAGGGGAAGCTGGGACCGTGCCCTGTGGCCGCGCCGGCTCCCTGGCTCTCCTACCTTGCCTCCCATAGCCCCCTTCCCTGACGAGCAAATGTCAGCATCTGCGTTTTGGAACTCGGGGAAGATGGAGGCTGAAGTTTTTCTCTGGAAACAAAGAACAGGGGGCCGAGAAAGGCTTCCATGGCCTGGAGCCGTGCAGGGACCTTCTCGGTTTCATTTTTTCTGTTCTTGATGGTTTCAGCACTTGTTTCTCTACCACTGTCCCCGGTACTATTTGTTGGTGCACCTTAGGATGATTTCAAGATACCCACAGCCAATATTTCCAGGTCCCTGGAGGTTCCCTCTTTGGCACGCCCTTCTCCGCCAATCTTATCTCCCGCCTTAGCCACTCCTTCCCACGGTCAGAGGCCGGACTGTGTCAGTCTCAGCAACTGCAAGGTCACCATAATCTCAGGTTCAAACGTTCTGCGCTGCAGACGCCACCCTCCGTCCTGACAGCCCCTCTGACTACAGCAAGTCCCGCAGGCCTCCAGCCCGTGAGGCCAGAATCTGCTGCTTCCACGGGTTCAGTTCTTCACCCAGCTCAGGCTTTTCTGTCCTCACTCAGCTTAATCATTCTAACATTCCTGCCTGTATCCTCAACTGCCCAGCCCTTTTCTAGCTTATCCCCTTGACTGGATGAAACGGTGCTTAGATTTCAATCTCTGCACACTCCGATGGATGTGTTCACGCAGATGAACTGGGCAGGAGGGATTCAGCGTGCCCTATGGACTGCTCCAGTCTCAACCCAGGACCATCTCAGCAGCAAGTGGGCCACTCATTCTGCCCAGGAAACTTTCACAAGTTCACACAGCTGCTCTCCTTCTCGCCTAGACAAGTATTTTATCTTTTTTCCGCTTCCTCATGCAACTTTCAATACCTCTTCCCTAATCCACCTCTGAGCGAATGGCCTTGCTTCACACCTCACTGAGAAAACAGAAGCAATAAGGGATAAATACCACATCCTGCCATAATCTCATCCGGGCCTACACCCCGCGCACCCCTGCTTCCAAGAATGAACAGTATTCTGAGCTAAGGCCCACCCTCCTCTTGATCCCTGCCCTGAAGTCTGCACAGACATCACTCATCCCTCTCTCCCACATCAGCAGCTCCCCTCCCCCTAAATCAGTCCTGTTGCTCTTTACATGTTAGTATTTCTTTTCTTTAAAAACAAAAGCAAGCAGAAAATTCTCCTGGACCAACATCCTTCTCGAGGTAACACTTAATCTCTCCTTCCCTCTGCAGCGAAGTTCCTTGAGACATTTGTTTGCTGTCACCAAAATCCCTGTTCCTATTCTCTCTTAATCCCACTTCCACCAAGCCACTGCTCACATCTCATCCTAGAAACTCTCTGAGTCCACTAAAGACAGTGCCGTGTTCTCATATCGCTCCACCTGCAGAACCTTTCTCTTTGGATTTTAGGTACAGTGAGTCCCCTACACACGAACCTTCCAGTCGGGCACTTTCAAAGATGCGAACATACATCCGGTTCCAGCAGGAAGAGAACCCGCGCCACCGACGTCAGCACGAGCGCCGCTGCAGCCGGGCTGCCGCTGCAGCCGGGCTCCCTCTGCGCCGTCTCCCGGCCCAGCCAGTCAGGGCCCTTCCTGTCTGTTCACCGGATGCCAGCCCTGGGTGCCAGCTGCTGTCCTGCACTATGGTGCTTTTCAAAGTACTATGTGTGTGTGTGAGTCACTCAGTCGTGTCTGACTCTGTGACCCCATGGACTGTAGCCTGCCAGGCTCCTCTGTCCCTGGGATTCTCCAGGCCGGAATACTGGTGGCCATTTTCCTTCTCCAGGGGATTTTCCCAGCCCAGAGGTTGAACCCGGGCGTCCAGCGTTGCAGGCAGACGCTTTACTGTCTGAGCCGCCAGGGACTATACAGCACGGGTGAACTGTTTCATTTTCTGTGCTTGTTCTTCATGTATTATTCGTGCGAAAAACATTATAAATGTATCTATAATATTATAAATGTATTACAGTACTGCATAGCTGATTGCGTTAGTTGGGTACCTAGACGTTGTTGGATTTACAAGCTGGACTTACAAACGTACTCCTAGCACAGGGCTTGTTCACGTGTAGGTTGTTTTTCAGTCGAGACCTACTCTTTGCGACCCCATGGAGTGCAGCATGCCAGGCTTCCTTGTCCTTCACCATCTCCCAGGGTTTTCTCAAACTCATGTCCATCCAGTCGGTGATGCCAGCCAACCAGCTCATCCTCTGTCATCCCCTTCTCCTCTCGCCTTCAATCTTTCCCAGCATCAGGGTCTTTTCCAATGAGTCAGTTCTCCACATCAGTTGGCCAAAGTATTGGAGGTTCACCTTCACCATCAGTCCTTCTAATGAATATTCAGGGTTGATTTCCTTTAGGATGGACTGGTTGGATCTCCTTGCAGTCCAAGGGACTCTCAAGAGTCTTCTCTAACACCACAGTTCGAAGATGTCAATTCTTCAGTACTCAGCCTTTTTTAAGGTCCAGCTCTCATATCCATACATGCTGCTGCTGCTGCTGCTGCTGCTGCTGCTAAGTCACGTCAGTCGTGTCCGACTCTGTGCGATCCCATAGATGGCAGCCCACTAGGCTCCCATCCCTGGGATTCTCCAGGCAAGAACACTGGAGTGGGTTTCCATTTCCCTCTCCAGTGCATGAAAGTGAAAAGTGAAAGTCAAGTCGCTCAGTCATGTCCGACTCTTCGAGACCCCCATGGACTGTAGCCTACCAGGCTCCTCCATCCAGGGGATTTCCCAGGCAAGAGCACTGGAGTGGGGTGCCATCACCTTCTCCCCATTCACACGTGAGTACTGGAAAAACTATAGCTTTGACTACAAAGACCTTTATCAGCAGTGTGATATCTCTGCTTTTTAATACGCTGTTGTGTTTTGTCATTGCTTTTATTTCAAGGAGCAAGAGGCTTTTAATTTCATGGCTGCAGTCGCCATCGGAGCTTCCCTGGTGGCTCAGAAGGTAAAGAATCTGCCTGCAATGTGAGAGACCTAGCTTCGATGCTTGGGTTGGGAAGATTTCCTGGAGGAGGGCATGGCAACCCGCTCTAGTATTCCTGCTTGGAGAATCTCATGGACAGAGCAGCCTGGTGGGCTCCAGACCGTGGGGTCACACAGAGTCGGACTCGGCTGAGTGACTCAGCGCACGGCACACAGTCACCATCTGCAGCGATTCTGGAGCCAAGAAAATAAAGCCTGTCACTGTGTCCACTGTTTCCCCATCTGTTTCCCGTGAAGTGATGGGACCGGAGGCCATGACCTTAGTTTTCTGAATGTTGAGCTTTAAGCCAACTTTTTCGCTCTCCTCTTTCACTTTCGTCAAGAGGCTCTTTAGTTCCTCTTCATTTTCTGCCATAAGGGTGGTGTCATCTGCATATCTGAGGTTATTGATATTTCTCCCGGCAATCTTGATTCCAGCTTGTGCTTCATCCAGTCCAGCATTTCTCATGATGTACTTTGCATATAAGTTAAATAAGCAGGGTGACAATATACAGCCTTGATGTACTTCTTTTCCTATTTGGAACCAGTCCTTATTCCATGTCTGTTTCCTGCCATGCAACACAGAGACCCATATTCAATATACTAGGATAAACCACAGTGGAAAAGAATCTGAAAAAGTATGTATATATATATTATGTAATTATATATAATAATTACATATTGTATATATGTATGTATTATATATAATACATATATAGCACAGATATATATACATATATATAAATACATATACACACTCAATCACTTTGCTATACAGCAGAAATTATCACAACACTGTAAATCAATTATACTTCAATAAAATAAATTAAAAATGCATCCCTATACGGCACAGGAAATATTTTGCTTCTTTAACTTAGTCCATCTCTGCATCTCCACCAAAGACGCAAACCCCATCAGGGGAGAGAATTTTATCACTTTGCTCACTATTTTGCCTCCAGTACCTAGAAAAGTTCCCAACACAGAGCAGATCTTCATTAAATATTGAACGAATAAATGTTTTACCTCCAGCTATCATTTGATTGAAGAAAAACATGGCAACAAGCACTTATAAATGCAATTATGCCGTTAAATAGATTTTTTTCTTTTTTAGCCACAAAATCATCTGGTACATTCAAAGGAGGGTGGAAGGGATGGGTGCAAGAGAGTATTTGGAGCCACTCTGGGATTTTCATACTCGAAGTGGATATGCAGAACTTTGTGAGGCTGTCACAACCCTTGTGATAACTTCCGGGAATTCTCTGCAGCCCCGACGCAGAGGTTAGAGCCAACGCTTCACTCTTCCGCCAACATGATCATTCCACAGGATAAGAGCCCACTTTTATCATGCCTCTGGTTAACGTCCTTTAGGGCTGCCTATGCCCACAGCAGCGCTTCATGAAGTTCCACTTGCATTAAAAGTACCTGGAGGACTCCTTAAGCCACAGACTGTTGAATCTCACACAAGAATTTCAAATTCAGTCCATTTCAGGTGGAAGCAAAAAATCTGCATTTCCAATGACTTCTCGGGAGGCTTGGTTACTGCTGGTGCTAAAACCACAGCTCTGGAACCACTGGGCCAGCAAATGAACACGTTGGCTCACCCTGTGAGGTCCACAAAGTACCCTCCAGAACTAGGCAGTCTGTGCTCTTCCACAGGGAGCCTTCCTGGGGTGCCAGTACCTTCCACGCTCCTCCCCAGACAACTCCACTCTGCAGCTGGATCCCTGGGGTTGATTCGAATACAGTTCCTATTTGGTCTCCTGAGAAATCCTTCCAGGGGCCTTTCTGACAGCCAAGTCAGAAGACTGAGTCCTGGGGGGGCCTGGTGCCACGTCGGTCAGCCAGCTACGGCCACCAGTCAGCAAGGCAGAACCTCAGTGAGAGCCAGGACTCCTCTAAGCTTTCACTGCATGCCTGAATAGTGATAAGAACGTTCCATGCATTGCCTTATTAGGTCCTCTCGAAAACTCCAGGAGGCAAGCATCATTACTATTTGCATTTTACAGATGAAAAAACTGAACTTCATCAGGGTGAAGTGTTGCACTCATCATTTAGCTGTTCAGTGGCGAAGCTTGAATTTGAACCCTTGAGGTCAAAATTGCAGTCAGAATGCCATATTACCTTCTCCTAAATATGACTTCAGAAAAGAGAAGCCTAAAACAATTCAAGTATTTCCTTCCCAACATGACTGACTGAAGAACATTCAAACAGAAATGGAAAATATAAGTGAATCGATTTTAAAGCAATTAGCACTGTGGGCTTAGGTTGGCTCTGCCACACCAACTTTCCCTGTAGTAGCCATAATCCTCTATCTGGCCTCATGGTTTCTATACATTTGCATTTGAAATTGCACCAGTAAAGCCTAGGTAGGGGTACATTTCAACCTCACTACTCAAAGTGCAATCTGGGAACCAGCTATATAGACCAAACCTGGGGACTCCTAAAAATGCAGAACCCCAGACTTCACTCCAGACCTGCTAGGTCAGAGTCCACTTTTTAACAGGAGCCCTGGAGACTCTTACTTACTTGATGCTAAATTTCAATTCCAAATATATCAGTACAGAACTGTCATGCAGTGAAGGTGCCCTGTTTGATACCCTGGTCCAGACATCAAGAGAACCAAGGCATGTAAGTGGCTGGATGGCCCTGAATGATTTCACTGCTCTCAGCCTCCATTTCTCACCAGAAAAATAAGGAGAAAGGTGGACCGAGAAGAGTGGATTTCAAACTTAGCTGCACACTGGGGTCATTTGGGAATCTCAAAAACACTAAAAAAGAATTGATGTCTAGTTCTCAGCTCTAGGGAATCTGATTGGTCAGGGGTGTGGCTTGAGCGGACTTCCCAGGCAGCGCTGGTGGTGAAGAACCCACTGCAGGAGACGTACGAGATGCAGGCTGGGTCCCTGGGTCAGGAAGATCCCCTGGAGGAGGGCCTAGCAACCCACTCCAGTGTTCTTGCCTGGAGAATCCCATGGATAGAGGAGCCTGGAGGACCAGAGTCCAGAGTGTTGCACAGTCAGACACGACTGAAGTGACTTAGCACACACACATGCACATGGCTTGAGACCTGTGATTTAAAAAACCCCCTCAGTTAGGAGAGAAACTGACAGAAACTGCTCACCCCACCAGGCACCACAGTAGCCACTTGGATGTGTTATTTCACAACAGGAAATCCTGGTAAGAAACATGGAACTAATGAGCCACCACCAACTGGAAGAATCCGAAAGAGACAAAAGTGAGAGAGGAGACACCAGTCCACATATCCTCCCAGAATCCTCCTTGCTGGAATCTATCTTGGCTGAGTGATGTGTGCGCCACCAGGAAGGATCCTGCACCAGAATGAGTGGCCACAGACAGCCCAGAAGCTAACCCATCACCGTGAACCCAGGACCGCGAGCCTCATGGCAGAGGTCTTCTCTTGGGTCCTCTTACCCTATTGCTCTCCACCCAAGCTCCCCTGTCCAATAAAGTCTCTTGCTTGTCAGCACACAGGTCTCCTTGGACAACTCATTTCTTTATTAGGCAAGAGCCCATTCTCAGGCCCTGGAGGGGGGTCTCCCTTCTTGCAACACCTCCAGTGATTCAATCGTTGAGAATCACTGGCCTGGAATGGAGGTTTAAAGCATCTTCCTAAGCCAGCAGCATCAGCAGCACTTGGCCACTGGTGAGAAAGGTATATTCTTGGATTCTACCTCAGATGTGCTGGATGAGAGGCTCAGGGCAAGGAACCCAGGGGTCTGTGGTTCACAAGACCTACCAGTCTCCAGAGACTTCCAGGCTCCTGTGCACACCCCCGTTCTAGAACACGGCTCAGGAGAATTATCAAGGTCCCTTCCTTCTACAGAGCTGTAACGTCGGCATATATCTCTGATGGGAATATGTCAACTGTATGTTTCCTCCGTGAGGCCCAAGACATCTCACGGGAAGACCTCCTACTTTAGGGTGGGGGATGAGGAAGAAAGAAGAGATCTTCGGTAAGATTTCCAAATAGGGATGAAAGACCCCTGACAGCAGCCAGGAAGCCCTGCCCCCATTGTTCAGTGGCTCAGTCGTGTCTGGCCCTTGAGACCCCTTGGACTGCAGCACACCAGGCTCCCCTGTCCCTCACCATCTCCCTGAGTTTGCACAAATTTATGTCCGTTGAGTCAGTGATGCCATCCAACCATCTCATCCTCTGTCATCCCCTTCTCCTCCTGCCTTCAGTATTTCCCAGCATCTGAGTCTTTTCAAATGAGTTCAACGAGTTGGCTCTTTGCATCAGCACCAAAGTGTTGGAGCTTCAGCATCAGTCCTTTCAATGAATATTCAGAGTTGATTTCTTTTAGGGTTGACTAATTTGATCTCCTTGCAGTTCAGGGGACTCTCAAGAGTCTTCTCCAGCACCACAGTTTGAAAGCATCAATTATTCGGGGTCCAGCCTTCATTATGGTCCAGTTCTCACATCTGCGCGTGACTACTCTGACCTTGGCTTTGACTGTACAGGTCTTCGTCAGCAATTACTTGCACCTTTTCCCTGTGAGATCAATGCCAGAATGGAGGGGGCCTGAAGAGCAAACACCCATCTGCTGAAGGACACACTTTGCTTAGAAGTCTATCTTTTGCTTTTAAACATCTCTCTCATTTTCAAGAGAAACGACAACGGAAACTTTCCTAATGAGCAAGCTTCAATGTAAGTAGACTCCTGTGGCCTCTATTTCTGGAAAGGGGCCTATCCACCTCTCCCTCCTTGCTTGGATGGCTGCTTTCGAGTCCCCTGTAAGTCCCATGTGTGGGTACACTCTGCCTGTTCTAAGCCCCGCGATTGCCAAAGAAGTTAACCTTCCCGCCATCAACCAGAGAGTTGAAGCCAGGTGCGTAAGACATGAATGTAGCTGGACATTCATAGAGCAGGGAGAAATCTTTTCAGAGTCCAGGGGTCCTCCATCTCCAGGATTTAATGTCTCATGATCTGAGATGGAGCTGATATAATAATAACAGAAATAAAGTGCACAGTAAATGTAACGTGCTTGAATCCTTCCGAAACCATCCCTCCCACCCTGGTCCATGGGAAAATTGTTTTCCATGAAACTGCCTCATGGTGCCAGAAGGGCTGGGGGCCGCTGCTGCAGACAGTCTCTCAGTGGTCTGAAGCATCCTTTCCATGGTTATAAAAAGAAATCATCCAGAGAAGAGAGCATCAAATGTTGGCACAGCCTAAAAGGGCGCCACAAAGCAAGAAAATCTCCATCATTTCCCTGGGCCTTGAGTTTCTTTGAGGTTTCATAATCAAAACGAGGACAAGAAATCCTATTTTGGAAAGTACCTAATTTATTTGAAAATACTTTTGATCCTTAAATCCCTTAGCAATTATAGCAATATTAATTCAGGCTATGTTAGATTACGCAAGAGAACGGTTACACTTTATAGAATAGATGCATTTAGAAGTACACAAAGCCTCTGAACTACATTTTCTAAAGATCAGCATGGAATCTGGAGGCCAGCCTGGCATTTTCTGTATAAACTGTAAGAGTATCCCATCTCCTAGAGATGTTTGCCACCAAATAGCAGGGCGAGGGGTAGCTATCTGGCCCCCAGGGGGACAAGCCGCAAGTCAAGGACTGCCCCCAGCAAAGTGATGCTCCCGGCAGCCCCTGTGGTCCAGCAGAGACCTGTGGACAAAGACCCCTCCTGAGACACTGGTGTGTGTACAGTTAGGCACTTTGGAGGATATCCTCTCTCTCTGCCTCTCCCCTCTACCCTTGAAAAACTGCTTTCAAGGACTTCCCTGGTGGGCCAGTGGTTAAGACTCTGCGTTTCCAGTGCAGGAACTGAGACCCTTCTTCCCCAGGGAGTGAGAGTGAAAGCCGCTCAGTCCTGTCTGACTCTGGGACTCCATGGAGTGCACTCCACCAGGCTCCTCTGTCCGTGGGATTCTCCAGGTTAAGAATCCTGCAGTGGGTTTCCATTTCTACCTCTAAGGATCTTCCAGACCCAGGGATGGAACCCAGGTCTCCTGCATTGTAGGCAGATTCGTTACTGTTTGCACCACCAGGGAAGCCCTATGCCACAGGGCATGGCCGGAAAAAAAAAAAAAAAAATTGAAAACAAAATGTTAAAAAAAAACACACAGAAAAACAGAAAAACAAAGCTTCCGGTTGTCCTGTACTTAAGTTCTCCATCCATCTTGCTTTAGTCTGCTCCTCCCCAGCAGTAAACTCAGCGCCCCGACCCACCAGAGTCTAGGTTCCGAAGCCCCAGGGCCCCTCCCACTGGAGGAATTGAGGATTTTGTCCTGCTCTCAGCTAACCCAGAGGGAGGCCTGGGGCCTCTGTGGCCGCTGAAAGCAGCTTGGATTTTCCAGGCTCTCCTGGGCCCTGCAGGAGCCCAGGTCTCACAGTGCAAACCCCCTCCGCCTCCTGTCGCCGGATGTGACCCAGATTCTCTGGCCAAGCTCCATATCCAGGGGACTAGATCCTTCTCTCCAGGCTTCAAAGCAATTTGGAAGCCTGCTGGCACTGAACAACTGTCTTCAAGCCTGTAAGTAAGCCATGCCTTTCTCCACAGGGTCTTCCCGACCCGGGGGTCAAGCTTGGGTCTTCTGCACTGCAGGCAGACTCTTCACCGTCTAAACCAACTTCCATGTCAGCGTCAGGAAGGAACCCTGACTGCCTCCAAATCTACAGTGTCACTTGTCAGGGTTTCCCATCCTCCCCGAGGCCGTCCACACACCTCTGTGGACTTGCTGTCCCTGTGAAAGGAGGCCCCTGACCTGGCTGGCTGGGGGTCAGCTTCCCGGGCCCACGTGTCCTGATTCACTCTCCTGCCCACCCAGCCTGCGGAGGTCAGGACCCAGGTGGACCCCAACATGCCGTATGGTGAAAGGAAGACAAGATCAAATGCCCACCCATGCAGTACCCTAGCATTTACTTTCCCAGCTTCTTTAACAGAGGGAAAAAAAAAAAAAAAATTCAAGGTTTTATCAGGTCACAGAAGCTCAAGGTCCGTGTGATACCATCCCAGAACATGTATCCCCTTAAAAAATGCATTCGATCAAACAGCTCTACCTAGCATTTTCTTCACTTTTATTGGAGCTGTGGTTGCTTTAATGTGGTGTTAATTTCTCCTGTTCAGCAATGAGTCATCCGCGCGCTTATGCGTGTTTACCCGCCCTGTGTGTTGGATCCCCTTCCATCCAGGGCACCGCAGCGCACGGGGTGGCGCCCCCTGTGCTGAGCGGGAGGTGCTCACCAGGTACCGACTTTGCACGCAGCAGCAGCCGTGTCTGTGTGCCAATTCCCAGCTTCTCCCCCACCTCCCTTTTGGCACCGAAGGGTTTGTTCTCTACCTCTGTGTCTATTTCTGCTTTCCAAACAAGTTACTCATCATTCTGAAACAGAAATTGAGACCAACCGAACGGGTCATAATAAAACAAGTCATAAAACCCTACAGCTTTCCGAGGACATAGTATAGGCCTGCTGCTTTGTCAAGGTTTGTTTGCCCTTTTAATTGTCCACAGTAAGTTAAATATTGTTGCTACTTCATAGGTGAGGAAACAGCCTCAGTGTGGTCAGGGGTCCTGTCCAGCTGACTCAGCTAGTCGGTGGCAGAGAAGAGCTCCAACTCATCCAAACTTGGCTCAGATACGACCTTCCCCACAAGGCCCCCTTCTGCATGCCGGCCACCCCTCCCCTGCCCTGCTCTGCCAGAACCCTCCTGAATTGCACTTCCTACCCACAGTGTTTACCATATTCTACCTTACTATATGAAATTAAAAGATGCTTGCACCTTGGGAAAACAAGCTATGACAAACCTAGACAGTGTATTAAAAAGTAGAGACATCACTTTGCCGACAAAGGTCCGTCTAGTCAAGGCTATGGTTTTTCCAGTGGTCATGTATGGATGTGAGAGTTGGACTTATAAAGAAAGCTGAGCACCAAAGGATTGATGCTTTTGAACTGTGGTGTTGGAGAAGACTCTTGAGAGTCCCATGGACTGCAAGGAGATCCAACCAGCCCATCCTATAGGAAATCAGTCCTGAATATTCATTGGAAGGACTGATGCTGAAGCTGAAACTCCAATACCTTGGCCACCTGATGCAAAGAGCTGACTCACTGGAAAAGACCCTGATGCTGGGAAAGATTGAAGGCAGCAGGAAGAGGGGATGGCAGAGGATGAGCTGGTTGGCTGGCATCACCGACGTGGTGGACATGAGTCTGAGCGAACTCCAGGAGACAGTGAAGGACAGGGAGGCCTGGCATGCTGCAGTCCCTGGGGACACAGAGTCAGGCACAACTGAGCGATGGGAAACATACTTCAGTGTGCTTGTTAGTTAAGGTCTGTCTCTTCCCAAGGAAATGGACCTTCTTCAAGGGCAAGGATCTTTGTTTTGTTCACTGACTTACCCACGGTGTCTAGAAGCCTTGGCATCCCTCAGCATAGAGGGGAGGGACCTTCTCATGAAGGGTTGATGCCACCACTGCCTGTGCCCGCCACTGCCCCTGCCCCACCCCCGCCCATGTGCAGACAGGGAAACCCCACCCCTGCCCGTGTGCATGCAGACGCAGAAATTCCATCCCCCGGCCCCCATGCAGAGTCACCCTCCTGGCAATGATTCACCTTCCAGGTTCACCGACAGCAAAATCCCAAGTAATAACATTCAAGTATGCCTCATATCTTGAAATGTAAAGATTTATAAACAATCAGACTTTAAAAGCAATAAAAACCTAAACACGAATCTCTCACAAGGGCATAATTATTTTTATTTTTTAAATGTTTCTTTTTTAAATGTTTCTTTTTCATTAGAGCGTAGTTGATGTATGATGTTGTGTTCTTTTCAAGCGCACAGCAAAGCAATTTAGTCATGCATACACACATTATGTGGAGAAGGAAATGGTAACCCCCTCCAGTCTTCCGTCCTGGAGAATTCCAGGGACAGAAGAGGAGCCTGGCGGGCTGCAGTCCCTGGGGTCGCCAAGAGTCAGGCATCACTGGGCCACTAGGCACAGCACAGCACATACAGCTTCTGCACATGCCCATCTCTTCTCTTCCAGATTCTCTTCCTGTTCCGGTTTGTACGGAGTATTGAGCAGAGCTCCCTGCGCTGTGCAGTAGGTCCCCGACAGTTATCCATTTTAGACGCAGAAGTGTGGACAAGTCCATCCCCGGCTCCCCATCCATCCACCTCCATCTCTCCCCATTGGTAACCATGAGTTTGTGTAATTATTTAAACAGTGGTTTCCCAGTCACTGGCTAACAGGGCTTCATTCAAGCTATTTTAACATGAAGAAGAGGCAAGGCTTGCTTTATAAACCCTGACTGAAAGTGGGTTATCTCCCCCACTCCACCGTCTTTGAAGATAAGACTGTCATTTCCAGCTGCAGTGGAAGGCGGCCTGACCCAGGGCTCCTGAGATCCTGTCACTGCTGAGCACTCCCCCCTACAGAGGCTTCTGTCTCCCTGGCAGGTTTTTACAGATAAGGTCCTGGGCTCTCCCAGCGCCTTCCCAGGCGGGGCTCCGTAATCTCTCAGAGCTCAGCCCTGAGCTGGGCTAGCAATGGACAGGATGAGAACTCTGACATCCAGTGAAAACCCAGGGGGTTCTGGAAGGAGCCCAGAGGGAGAGGAAACACCTTCCTGAGCCTGAGCAATGAAGGTAACCACGACCCCTACAAGGGCCTGGACCTTCGGGGCACCAGGGAACAGGGCTAGGAACAAATCGAGCCCCAGGTCTCCTGGTAGCAGAAAGGAAGTGGCCTCCTACTTGGTCTGCAGTAAATCCGCAGGTGAGTCTCAGCAGATCCCGAGCAGAGCAGCGGGGGTGCAGCACGGTCTGCGTGGGCCCTGCTCCGCCCACTCGCTGACTCTCGCCTCACTGGGCATCCGCCCCTGATTCCCAGCTCTCTGAAGCTGCCGTCAACTAAGAGGACTGCGCTGTGCAGTTGGGTTGTTGTTTAGTCACCAAGTCCTATCCGACCCTTTTTCGATCCCGCAAACTGCAGCCCACCAGGCTCCTCTATCCATAGGACTTCTCAGGCAAGAATACTAGAGTGGGTTGCCATTTCTTCCTTCAGGGGACCTTCCAGGCCCAGGGGTGGAACCCACCTCTCCTGCTTGGCAGGCAATTCTTTACCACCGAGACACCTGGGAAGCCATGCTCACATCTCATTAAGAAGCACGCCGAAAGGAAGCTGAGATGCACATGGGAAGGTCTGGCCAGAGCCCCTCTGTTAGCAGGCACAAGAGGCGGCATGGTAACTGGACCTGGGGTCACTGTCCTCTGCCAGGGCCAGCTCCACTTTCAGAGGCCTGGAAACAGAGGGTTCCGGCCACGCAGCGTCCTCCCGTGGGAAGGGACGGCCACCCTGACAGATGGCAAAGGGCAGCCCGCCTCGGCTCTGGCCGAGCAGAGCATCTCCTGGGGAGCTTTGATGTGAACCTCACAATCCTTTTAAATGGATACAGTTCTCAGAAAGAGAAAAACAAATATCATACATTAACACATATCTGTGGAATCTAGAAAAAACGGTATGTTGTTGTTCAGTCGCCAAGTCATGTCTGACTCTTGGGGACACCACGGACTGCAGCACTCCAGGCTCCCCTGTCCTTCACTGTCTCCTGGAGTTTGCTTAGATTCATGTCTGTTGAGTTGGTGATGCCATCCAACCGTCTCATCCTCTGTCATCCCCTTCTACTCCCACCTTCAGTCTTTCCCAGCATCAGGGTCTTTTTAAATGAGTCAGCTTTTCACATCAGGTGGCCAAAATATTGGAGTTTCAGCTTCAGCATCAGTCCTTCCAATGAATATTCAGGATTGATCTCCTTTAGGATGGACTGATTGGATCTCTGTGTTGTCCATGGGACTCTCAAGCGTCTTCTCCAACACCACAGTTCAAAAGCATCACTTCTTTGGTGCTCAGAAAAATGGTATAGATGATTGTATTTGCAAAGCAGAAATAGTCGGGAAGAAACGCTCATACGGACGCCAAGCGGGGAGGGGGTGAGGTGAATCGGGAGACTGGGACTGATACATATACAGTATCGATACCATGTGTAACATAGAGAAACTAATAAGAAGCGAGAACCTGCTGGGGAGCCCAAGGAATTCTGCTCAATCCAAAAAAGAGGGGATATAGGCACACACGCAGCTGATTCAATTGCTATGCAGCAGAGACTAACGTAACAACGTAAAGCAGCTACAGTCCAAGAAAATTAATAAAAAATAATACAGTTCTTGCAAGATGTCTGTCAGTGCAGAGGAACAGGATGAGAGAACTGAAAAAGCGGCTCGTAGGACAGACGACCCTCAGTGAGAAAAGCAAAGCGAGCCAGTGACTCCACGTGCAGCCACAAGGCACCTCTGATTCCTGGGCACAGAGCAGCAAGCAACCTATCCCCTGGCCCATGGAACATTCCAGCTGCAGAAGGTGACTTAAGAAGCGCAAGTGCTGCTAGCGATCTCTGCCGATGGAGACCAACAGCAGGCCCTGCACTGATGCTCCCTTCCAATGTTTCCAGTGTGAGCTTCAAAAACTCACCCTGTATCAAACCCCCTAAGTCATGCAGAGAGAGCTCTGGGGAATGTGCAGTGTGTTGCTAGTAATAAGCTTGTAAGCTTGTTAGAGTAAGAGCATTTGATGTAAAAAAATAAGCATATAGAAGTATTACTGGAGCATCTTGTACAGAGTTCAGAAAAAATGACTCCCTTTGCACACAACTGTGCTTAAGAGTGGTTTTTGTCATACCCGACTTTTAAAAATTTACTAATCTCTCAAGTAATGACTCTATATCCCATTATTTCTGTTTGTTATGATGATTGAAAATGAGCATAATTTTATATTTTCACTGGCAATATATTTTTATTTGCAAAGTATCTGCTCATATGCATTTTTCTTTCGTTGTTTGTCTTTTCTTATTAATTCTTATAAGCTCTGTTTAGTAACTAAAGAAATTAGCCATTTATCTGACAATAATGTTTAAATACTATTTTCCAAATGTGTCTTTTTTTTTCACTTAGTTCTTGAATTATTTTTCCCAAACACAAGTTAATATTTGATGCAGTTAGATTTACCCTTTCTCTCCTTTATAGTATGGGTTTGTGTCCTGATTACAAAGGCCATTTCCATTAGGAGTATAAATTTATTCACCCAGGCTTCCTTCCATAAATTTATGGCTTTACTTTCTATGTCTGAATCTTTGTTCAATCTATAATTTATTTTGGTGTAAAAAGTAGAAAAGGTATCTGTTTTGTTTGTCTAAATGTATATCCAGTGGGACCCAAACCACGGATTGAATAGTTCCTGCTTTTCTACAATGAATTTTAATATCATTTCTATTGTAACTGGCACTTCCTTATACATAAGTATTAAGGTTTGCTTCCAAAAGTTCTAATCTGTATTTTATTTATTTATGATATACCTATTATTGAAAAACAAATTATTTAATTTTTATGGGTTGATGATATGGTTTAGGATAAGTCTCTCCTGTCAGATCACTCTTTTTCATAATTTCCAAAAGGGTTTGCTTATATATCTTCTTTCCAATAAATTGAATCATTCTGTCTAGTTCACAGTTAAATCCTATCAGTAGTTTACATGCTACTGCATTACCTTTCTGGATTTATCTGCGAAAAGCCAACAATCTCGTGATATTAAATTGGGGCAAAGTTGAAAATACATCCATGGTTTCTTTCCCTGCTTGTCCAACTCAGGAAATCCAGAGTGGGAAACAGAAGACACAGACCTTTTCCAATTCTCCAGGTGTTGTTCAGACGAGCTTGGGAAATACCATACCTAGAAATTCAGAAACAGCGTGCTTTCTCCTTTTAGGAAGAATTAGATGGTCTCTAAGAAGAGGAGGCACGTTGGGAGCAGACTCTGATGAAGAATTAGTAAGATCATGTTTCTATTAATACATAGAAGAGTTAAAGGAGAGTTTAGAGAAAAAAGTGAGCGAAAAAACAATGGATGCTTAAAGTTTCGGAGACACAGAGGCAAAGACAACCACGAATCAGGCAAGAAGGACAACTTGGAGCAAAGTCTCAGAAGGGCTAGAAGCTAGGAGCGGTCCTGCAGGGCCAGGCTCGGAGTGAGAGGAGGGACTCTGGTAAAAGTGAAACGGCTGGCAAACCAGGGCCAGAGCAAGGGCTGTGCTGACCACCCGGAGACAGAGCTCTGGAGCTCTGAATGAGGAAGCAAGAATTAAAGGGGCATCTGTGTGTGTCTGTGTGTTGGGGCTACTGAGTCTGCAGCTAAGCCTTGCCCTAGCAGAGGGGTGTGAGTGTTGAGGTGTGTGTGTGTGTGTGTGGTGTGGTGTGTGTGTGTGGTGTGGTGTGTGTGTGTGTGGTGTGTGTCTGTGTGTGTGTCTGTGTATGTGTGGGTGATGTGGGTGTGTATGTGTGTGGTGTGTTAGGGTTAGGGTTAGTGTGTGTATGTCTGTGTCTGTGTGGTGTGTGAGTGTGTGTATGTCTGCGTATGTCTGTGTGTGTGTGTGTGTGGTGTGTATGTCTGTGTCTGTGTGTGTGTGTGTGGGTGTGTGTGTGTGTGTGTGTGTGTGTGCGGTGTGTGTGTGAGTTGTGTATGTCTGTGTCTGTGTGGGGGGTGTGTGTGTGTATGTCTGTGCATGTCTGTGTGTGTGTGCGTGTGTGTGTGGTGTGTATGTCTGTGTCTGTGTGTGTGGTGTGTGTGAGTGGGTCTGTGTGTGTGTGTCTCTGTGCCTGTGTGTGTGGTGTGTGTGTGTGTCTGTGTGCGGTGTGTGTTGTGAGTGTGTGTTACTGGGTGTGTGCCGCGGCTGTCGGGTCTGCAGAGCTGGCTGAGCTGGAAGCAGAGGAGAGCCAGGCCAGGCCCGCGGGCGCAGCGGTGCTCGGCTCCGCAGAGGAAGCTGCACCCGCAGCGCGCAGCGGGGGAGGCGGTCTGCCTCGGCTCCTGGGGACTTAAGGCTCCGGGAGAGCTGCCCTCTAACCCCGCAGCCAGGGTAGGAGCAGAGACCCGCAGGGATGAGCGGGGCCTCTGAGCTCCTTTAGAGGCCGAGAGGGGCAGATGGTCCCCCACCTAGAAACCCCAGCACGGGGCGGCGCCGAAGCCCCGCCCGGGAAGCAGAGAGAGCCTGCCTTCCCCCCGGGTAACATCGGCCAGGGGGACGCCGTCCGTCCCTCTGTCTGTAAAGCGAGGAGAGCCCTTTATGAAGAAGAACAGCTACCCCTTACACCCTGAGTCGTGCGTCGGAGTGGCTCACTCGTGTCTGACTCTGCGACCCCCTGGTCTGTAGCCCTCCAGGCTCCTCTGTCCAAGGATTCTCCAGGCTAGAACACTGTGGTGGGCTCCCAACTCCTTCCCAGCACTGAGGAGGGAGGGTCAGTTGGTCCAAGGAAGGAGTAACCTGGACTCTAGGCAGCCCAGCTTCCCCACTCACTACTGGCTCTCTGTTGGGGCTACACAATGAAACCCACCAAGTTCCCATTGTCCCCCTCCCAGGATAAGGATGTTGGGGTGAGATGAGATAGAAGAGGCTATCCAGACTAGGAAGCTCTGCTAATACAAATTCCACAAGGCCTGCGTCATTTCTAGGATGAGAGAGAACCTCCGCAGCTCAAGCAACAGAGGCAAGTGCAATCAGGACACGTGAGAGTGAGTTCTACCCACTACTCCCAGTTAGCATATGATAACGTGCAGTGACTTACCGATTTTCTTTACTTAACTGCTAGGATGGCACAAAGAGCCAGCAGGTATCAGAGGAGACCGTCTCTCCAACAGGAGAAAAAGAGAAGGCTGCTCCCCCCGCTCCTCGGAGCCTTCCCACAGAAATGGCTCCTGGTACTGGTTACACTTCATCAGGGGTGGCTGTGATTGTTCGTAAGACCCTCCCACAGAACAGACCAGGAGAGTGAGAACCTCCATTTTACAGAAATGCCCCCACCTATCAGGGTTCTACAGAAGCGCCCAGGAGTCTCGTGCTGGGCAGAAAATACCAACGTGGTGGCAACACTTGGCACCCAAGATACCCTGTCACGAGGTCCTGCATTCAAATCCTAGGCTGCTATTTTCAATCTATGCAATTTTGGACAAGAAATTGAACCTTTAAGGGAACATTTCTTCTTTTGTAAAGTAAAGAGAATGACATAGAATGATATCTCATTCACTAAAACAGTATCCCTGCTCTAGGGAATAAATGAACTGATGTTTGTAAACAGCTCAAGGGTTTAATAAATGGTGATCATCATTACTGCTTAGAGATTTGGGGGCTTCGATAAACATGGCATTTTTATCACAGACATGCAACAGACAGCCCAGACTATTTCTAGGGCTAATGCTCTCTAAATCGTGATGCTGAAAAACATGGAGAAGAACATGAGAGTTAGGAATATGTAGAAGGAAAAACCCCTGAAATAGGGGATTATGCAAATGTGTTTTACCTCTGAAGGCTCACGGGCTCCAAAGAAAATGAAGCTTCCAAAGGAAGCTGAATTTAGATTTAACTGATTCAGAGCTCTTTCAAGGATCAACATTCTAATTTTGAGGTGGGATGGCACCACCTCACTAGACGACCCATTCTTTCCATTGCAGACACCCCCGTTCTGAAAGCACAGTGCTTCTTTTGACTTTACGGCACCACTGCTTTCTTTCTTTTTTTCAAATAGAGGAAATTTGATTTTATTTATTTATTTTTTATTTTTTCTTTATTATTTTATTTTTTGAGTTTTTACAATGTACAAAAAAGCTTGTACATTGCTTGTTTTTTTTTTTAATTTTAGTTTACAATACTGTATTGGTTTTGCCAGACATCAACATGAATCTGCCACAGGTGTACACGTGTTCCCAATCCTGAACCCCCCTCCCGCCTCCCTCCCCATACCATCTCTCTGGGTCATCCCAGTGCACCAGCCCCAAGTATCCTGTATCCTGCATCAAACCTAGACTGGCGATTTGTTTCTTATATGATATTATACATGTTTCAATGCCATTCCCCCAAATCATCCCACCCTCTCCCTCTCCCACAGAGTCCAAAAGCCTGTTCTATTGCTTTCTTCAGTATTGAAATCATATCCATATGGAATTAGCACAATGGAGTTAAGTGGAGAAACAGACAGGGGGAGAAAGCAAGGACGGAAGGCAGGAAGTCACTTGTTTTGTTCCAGTTTGAGAATTCATGCTCTGAGAAGGTGCCAAGACCATTTTCACATCAACAGTTCACCAGTTGGGAAGCAGCTATTCCCTCCTTTGTAAGAGATATATATGTAGAAATCGGTCGATAAGAAATTTCCATGGGATACTCTGGCAATGCCCATGAGAATTCCATGTTTATAAACTTACCCTGTGGATATTTGTGACCGTGCATACGATGGACTGTGTATGCACAATGATACTCGTTGTTTTTATTAGAGAAATATTGAAAAGAATTTACTTATCTTTTAAAAGGGCCAGTAAAATTGATCAGAGTATTTTCCTACATTAGAATATCGTTTAGCCATAACATTTTAAAAATAGAAAGATCAATGAATGCTAAATAAAGCAATATGAAAAACAGGGGACATGGTAGGCTCCCACTCCTTGTAAAAATAAAAGGGGGTGTATACACATGCCCTCCCACAGAGCTTATTCTTCCAGTGTTATTCAGATATCATTGACACGTAGCGTAAGGGGAAGACATACAGCATAACGGCCTGATGTGTGTACACGCCGAGAAACGACCGCTACAGTGAGTCTAGATAAGATCTATCTCCTCTCATGGTTGCACGTTTTTATTTCTGATGAGCACTTTTAAGATCTACTTCTCCTCAAACTCTTAAATACCCAGTACAGCACTGTCAACTATAGCAACCACACTGCACATGACCCCCCCTGGGATGCTTTTATCTTATAACTGGGCCAGCTTCATCCACCCTCCCCTTCTGGAGAAGTCAGTCTCCCAGATAAACTAAAGCGAACCAGGGTGGGGAGAGGAGATTTCATTTTCACTATTTGAAATCCTTTTACAACATTGTATTTCAAAACTGGTGCATGGATTAGCTTTTCAAAAGTTGAAAATATTCTATCGCGGGTACAGAAAGATGCCATGGCCTCCCCCAGTTCCTGGTGCTCTACAAAAAGTCCCTGAGAGTTCTGATTATTCTCCAGTAAGAAAGCCTGGCCCGCAACGGGCGCTTTATGTGGACTCAGGGAGGGGCCGGGAGCACAGACACGCTGCTCCACCTAGGAGGGGGCGACCGCTGGGTCAGGCACCCCGAGCCGGCCCATGCGCTACGGTGAGCTCTGGTTTGCAGCAGCGCAGGCTCCGTGAAAACGGCTTCCTATCCCCGACCCTTGTCCAGACTTTCTGGAAGGAGCCGGATATGCCCTGCTCTCAGCCTCGGGCCCCACCCCCAGGGGGTGGCTTGGCCCTGGAGTTGAGGTGCCTCTGCCGCTGGGTCGGGCTGCGCATCCGCTGGTGACCTGCTCCCCCTGCAGCCTGAGGCTGTGCTCAGGGATCTGGCTTTCAGAGGCTGAGCTCTCCCAAGGCCACAGCGGTGCAGCCAGGCCGCCGAGCCTCTGGGGTCCGCCCAGCCTGCCCGCTCGCGGCGGCCTCCCTGCTCACCTCTCTGTACTTGGTTCCCTCGTCTGCAAGCCAGATTCACTGATTGCCCTTCCAACCGGGCATCAGGAGGAGCGGGTGAGCCCTGGGGACAGCGGTTGGCAGGCACCCTGCACTAATACACCTCGGCTATTTTTAGCAGTTAGAAGGCTGCCTGATGAGTTACCACATTCTCACTTTACTGATCTGGAAGCTGAGGCTGCGGCCATTCTTCCAAATTCACGCCACTAAGTCAAGGCTTGGCTTGTGAGCTGTAGGTGGAGAAGGGCACCAGCCAGATGCCTGCATTTACCAAAGCACAAGGCCTCTTTCCTCCCGTCTACAAAGTGGAGACTGTGACTCCGTGTATCAAAGGGCCTGGGCCGGAACGGAAGGCGCTCTGGCTACCGCAAGCAGGGATGAGCCCGGGGATAAAGTCTCCTGATTTCGCCTTCAAGATGCTCACCAGTGGGAGTGCAGCTGTGTTGAGACTTCCCGTAAGTCGTATTTTAGGCTCGAGGAAAGCAGGAGAGGAGTAGCTTCTGCTTCGTTGTTCATTTGTTTTCTTGTCTGAAATGCCAGTCGGCCGCAGTCCAGGCCAGAGAACCCCTACCGGGGAATAATTTGCTGCCTGGAGCAGACGAACTTACCACACATCACAGAAAAACAAAGCGCGCGCTGCTTCGCACATAATCGTCACACAGTGGGCAGACTAAGCGCTCGGGTAAACAGATGGCACTTGACAGGTGAGCGGACTGGCCTTCCCAGGTAAGGGAGGGCACGGCTTGCAGCTCTCACCCAAGGCCAGCCGGCTGAGCGCGGGCACTTCAGTGGGCACGGCTTTGTCTGTCTGTGCGCCTGCTGTTTTAAGACTATTGATTGTTACGGCCGCGATGGGTCAGGAGATGGAGGAACAGTCATTAGCAGCAGCCGCCCTCGTAAGCTGTTACGAGGCTCAGAGCAATACTAATGGATAAACAAGGTCAGCGGGGACACAAGGGGCCAGTTCACCATGTCCTGAGGTGGCCAAGCCTCAGCCAGGCCTTTCTTCCCCTAAACAACAAACAAAGACCATTAGGATCAATATTCAGGGTAGGCAGGCTGCAGGCGGAATGAAGAATGACTTCACCGGCCTGCCGGTCACATTTGAGGACAGAAGGTCACCCACAGGCTGCCCTTTCTGTGGACAGCTAGTGCAGTGAAGGTGATCCACGGCCACGCACGCTTGGTCTTTGGGGTGCTTCTTCCCAGTGATGTATGGGAGTGCTGAGTCAGCTCAGAGTTCAGTGGAAGGGACTCTGGGACGGCAGGCTCTGTGGACACCAGCTCACTCCATCCTCACCGTTGTCGCAGGCGGTTTCATTTATTGTTCTTGTTTCACAAACAGGGAAGTGGAGGCTCCAGGAAAGCAGGTCACTTGCTCAAGTTCTCTGGGAGGAGCTGGGTCTTGAACACTGAAGCTAGGATCTGAACTTGAGCTAGGACTCAAACCTGAGCTACTGGGACCACAGGGAACAAGTCATGTCAGCCTGCGTGAGATGCCCTTCATCTCAGCATTGCTGAAAGGCCCACAGCCTGAGGGCCCTTCGCTCTTGTCTCAGGCAAATGTAGGGTGCTTGGTCCCCCTGCATGGAGCTCTAGCCAAGGACCCTTCGGTATCTGGTGCAGTAGAAACAGAGAACTTGGATTCAGGACACAGGCCTGATTTTTCACATCAGCAGGAAGCCATACCTCAGCTGGACAATCACTGAAGGCTTCCTATGGAGAGCGTGGTCAGTGAGCCTGCAGGGCGGACATCTCCCAGGAGCTCGTCGAAAGACAGGATTCCGGGTCACCCCAGACCTACGGAATCGAGACCTGTTTTCTGATAGGATCCTTGGGAGGTTCGTATGAACATTAAATTTTGAGAAGTAGCTTCTGGAATCCTTCCCAGAACCAAACGTCTGTGACCCTGCCTCAAGGAGCAGATCATGGAGCCCTCTGGGGCACCAGCTCTACAAGGGGCCCCGAAGGCGGAGAGGGAGGGCTCACCCCAGGGACCAACCTAGAAAGCAGGGGGCAGCACAAAGCTGCTCGCAGTAGGGTCCAGACCTCAGGCCATGGGCAGACCTCCTTCCATGACAGCAGCCTGTTGAGGGCGGAGAACACAGGCTCTGGACTCAGACTGACCTGGCGTGGGGTCCTGACCCATATGCCGAGGTGACCCAGCCGGCTGGGCACTCCTGGGGTGCAGAGGGCAGTCTGTGAACCACCCGACTCGGTGGCTCTCAATCTGGCTGTCCTTCAGAATCAACTGGGGCGTTGCAGAAGAAAGGCAGGTGCTGGGCCCGCCCCAGAGAAGCAGAGGTCATCCGACGGCCACAGGGCCGTGACCGGAGCATCATTCCAGAATCCCCAGGGGACTCCTGGGTGCAGCCACCACCCAGACCCCTGGGCAGCCTCTGAGGACGGTGGTGAGGTGCCACTGATGTAACTCACGCCAGCGTCTGGCACCAAAGCAGGTATCTGCACTCCTAGAAGTTCCCTCCTCGGCCAGCCGGGATACTGTTCGCCACGAACAGGGGCTGAGGAATTCCCCGAGGATACCAAGAGCTTTGTAGAGTCCACTGCTTGGGATTCTCACAGTGATGTCCTTGCTTATTAAGCATTTTATTCTACTTTATTTTATGTAGTTATTTATTTTGGCCACACCACACAGCTTATGAAATCTCAGTTCCCTGACCAGGGATTGAACCTGGGCTATGGCAGTGAAAACCCAGAATCCTAACCACCAGGCCACCAGGGGCTCCCTTATTAAGCGTTTCTTTTTTGTTTTGGGGGCCAGGCCACGCATGCAGCATGCAGAAGCTTGGTTTCCCTGTGCTCAATCACTTCAGTTGTGTCCAACTCTGTGCGACCCGATGCACTATAGTCCACCAGGCTCTTCTGTCCCTGGGATTCTCCAGGCAAGAGTGCAGAAGTGGGTGGGCATTTCCTTCTCCAGGGGATCTTCCCGTCCCAGGGATCAAACTCTTGTCTCCTGCATCTCCTCCACTGCAGGCAGATTCTTTACCCCTGAGCCACAGGGGAAGCCCTGCTGCGGCTAAGTCGCTGCAGTTGCATCCGACTCTGTGCAACCCCAGAGACGGCAGCCCACCAGGCTCCCCCATCCCTGGGATTCTCCAGGCAAGAACACTGGAGCGGGTTGCCATTGCCTTCTCCAGTGCATGAAAGTGAAAAGGGAAAGTGAAGTCGCTCAGTTGTGCCCAACCCTCAGCGACCCCATGGACTGCAGCCCACGACTCCTCGTCCGTGGGATTTTCCAGGCGGGAGCACTGGAGTGGGTGCCATCGCCTTCTCCGAGGGGAAGCCCTACCAGGGGTCAAGCCTGTGTCCCCCACACTGGGAGTGGGGAGTCTTACCCACTGGACCGTCAGGAAGTCCCATGAAGCATTTTAAAGTTAGGAAAAACCAGGCAACAGTGCCCAAAAAGAGCTAGTTTGCCAGAAGGTTAATATTCAGGATCTTATGCAACATTTTTTTTTTTTAAGGAAAAAGAACATATTTTAAGCCATCTACTTCTAACGCACCATTTAACTGATAGAGCTTCCTTAGGACATGGCTCCCAGAACCCCCACTGATGTGAGATACAGCCCGTGCTTCCTGGGGCTGAGAACGGAAACACGTGTGGTGACAATGTGCCTGCCGGGCTGGGCATCACGGGGCCACACTCCCTGCCGGTTACCTTCACGTGACCACATAAGAGCAACGAACGTTATAAAGGGTCACGAGGCTTCGGGAGTCAGCTTTAAGAGTGATGCTAACAGTCCCATCCAAGAGGGGAGAATGCTGGGCCTTCCTTTTCTTTTTTTTTCTAATAGCACAGCCAGTCAGCCAAAGAAAGCCATGTTTAAAAGTCAAGCAACATAGGGAAGGATAGGAAAAAAAAATCGATACCAAATCCTTCTTCCCGTCCCAAGTAACTATTAATAAACTCCCTCAGCTTTCAACGTGTCTGTCCCCATTAGAGTCTCGGGCAGGAAGGAACACGGGGCATGGAGCCCTAATAGAGATTTCCTGGCCTGCTCATCTCTCTCCTGCCTCTGCTGCTAACATTTCCCTTTGCTGCATCAGAACATAGCAACAAACAGCAGGCCAGCAGTGGCCTGGGCGGCACCTCAGCTCCAGAGGATCAGCGGCTGCCTGAGGGGTAACCACCCCTCCCTTTCTCGGTGACCCCAGCTACTCCGAGGGGATGGTTACCGGCATCACTCAGCATGTATTTCTGAACTGTTCTGTCTTCACACTCTGCTCTTGTCTTCCTCTGACTTTCTTTGTGTATTTCTGGCGGTGCTGGGTCTCACTCGTTCCGCGGGCTTCTCGTTGCAGAGCAGGACCTTCAGCAGCCGGAGCCCGAGGGCTCAGTGGTTGCGCGTCCCCGGCTGCGGCACAGGGCTTAGCTGCTTCATGGCATGTGGGATCTTCTCGGGTCAGGGGTCACCGGCAGATTCTTTACCACTGAGCCAGCAGGGCAGCCCCCGCCCTTGCCTTTGCGGCCCATCTGTCTTTCGCAGGGTCATGCCAGGGCCCACTCATACAGTGCTTTGCACATGATGAAGTTTATTTCAGCCTCAGACTGGATCTCCGTCAGATGGGGCCTTTAGCCCACTGGACAGAGGGGAAAGTTGAGGCAGAGAGAGGTCCACTAGTCTGCCCCATGCTACAGTGGCCGACAGTGGCAAAGGAGGACCATGAATGCAGAGGACTGGTGAGGAGCCGCTGAAGGCCCTTCCCCCACATTCCCCTCCCTCCTACCCGCAGCTCCCCCAAGGAACAGCGCACTGATATCTGAGATAGCTCTGCAGGGACAAGAGAAGCGCAGACACAGATGCCAAGGAGAGAAGTATAGAGGCCAAGGGGGAAAGAGGGAGGGACTGGGGGAGGTACAGGCAGACGGGGGCTGACCTACACGCCCTAGTGATATTACGTATAGAGTCCACGGGTGCAAAGAGCCAAACACCACTGAGGGAGTAACACTTTCACTTTTTCGTGAAATAGATAACAGGCACCTACTGTATACCACAGGGAGCTCGACTCAGTGCTCCGTACTGACCTAGATGGGAAGGAAACCCCAAAAGAGAGGGGATACATGCGTACACACAGCTGGTTCACCTTGCCGAACCACGGGAACGAACACGGCATGGTGAAGCGACCACGCCCCAGTGCAGATGAAGCGCCTGAGTCGAGAGCCACTCACACTCTCCCGCCGGGTCCCTGGCCCGTCCGCTCTGAGACCCGTCTCAAGCTCTCCCAGGACCACCCAGATGCGGACTGCGCAGGACACACTGCCCAGGCGGGCTTGCCTGCTGGCCTCTGGATTCCACCCAAGAGAAGAGAGAAAGGAAGTGAGGGCGCTCAGTCGTGTCCGACTCTGTGCGACCCCACGGACTGCAGCCCGCCAGGCTCCTCTGTCCGTGGGGTTCTCCAGGCAAGAATCCTGGAGGGGGCTGCCATGTCCTTCTCCAGGGGATCTTCCCGACCAGGGTTGGAAGCCGGTCTCCCACTTTGCAGGCAGATGCTTTGCCCTCTGAGCCCCCAGTGGGAGGCGGAGGTGATGCTCCACAGGGGGCTCAGAGGAGGGGTCAGGACATCCCCCCTCTGTGCCTGAGGCTGAATCCCCGGTCCCCAGGGTCTCGCTCCGGCCCGCCACGATTCCAGCCCCGAGCAGGAGCCCAGGGTCCTGGCCTCCCGGCCCCTCTCCCCTCTCCCCATCTCACAGCCCCCGTTTCCCGCTGTCGCTAAGCCCTGGGTGCCTCCCGCCTCCTGGAAGGGCTTCTCAGCTGCTTCACCCACAGAACAAAGGATCGGCACTCAAGCCCTTCTTGGTGCCCTAGCTGGCACCATTCCTATTTTCTGGTTTGACCCTAAAAGATTTCATCAGCTTTTTTTCAAGTTTCATACATTTGGACAATGGGTTGGACATAGAGGGAAAAAGCAAGGAAGAGTCAAATTTTACTGACAACGGATCACCACAGAATTCCTGGGGCTTGGCACTTTTATATGCCTGCATAATTTAATCCTCAAAATAGAATTGTAGGAAACATGTTAGCATTATTCTCCGTACACACACACACACACACACACACACACACACACACACAAAGTAACAAACTGGATACCAAAATGTGAGGTGACTTTCCCAAGAACACAGAGCCAGCAAGTGGGGCAGCTGAAATTCTAACGGGGTTGTTTCTGCTTCTTTATCAGTTGTGGGAAATGACCAGGTTGGGACTCTATCTTGAGCAAACACTGGAGATGATGTTGCAAATATCAAAGTGTGTAGCCAGTCACAGAAATGACTTGTATCGTTTCTGCAAGCATTGAGTTAAATTGTGAAACAGCAGGTATGTTTAACACATAATGAATACAATCCTCAGTATCTAACAATACTTTGGAATCACTGTAGCAGTAGAAAGTCTGGGTCTTGCCAGAAGTCAATTCATGCCTCTCAATTGATTTTTTCTCATTATTTGATGTTAAAAAAAAAAAGCAGAATAAATAAAAGTGTGAATTAAATTCAGATTTCTGTTATTGTGATTCCACAAAGTCAAAACACAAATATATCTTAGACCTCAGTCATTTGTACTCATATCTTTAGCAATTAGCTGGAACATTCACTCTAGCATTATTATAAATAGTCTTCCATTCATAAAAATATCGCTCCTTGCTCTGCTGTAAAAAGAAAAGAACATTGAAATCGGCTCCAAAGCCATGAATCGGAGTCTTGGCCTTGACACGTGTGACCTTGAGAAAGTTGTTTCAGCCATCTGAGGCTCAGATTCCTCATCTAAAAATAGGAAAGATTGTATTCTGTCTACCTCCTGAAATGGGTCATTTTGAGGATAAAAAAGCATAATGTAGATGCATGTTAAAAAACACAAATTTCTCTACAAGGATCCTGTTTATTAAAGCACGGTTACATTCACTCTTGTGTTTTTATCCTCAGAGCAATCTGCCGCAAGTGGGTTCCTTCATCAGCAAAACGCATGAGTATGAAAAAGGTTTCAAGTGTGAAGAACAATTTTATGAAAGCCTTGCAAACAGCAGGCAGATTATCTCCACTTTGCCTAATCTTAACAAATGGCAATTTTCAAAACTGGTGGCCCCCCCGGGCACTTCTGGTTACCTGTGCATAAGGAGGTCCCTTGCCTATCCCAGCCCCGAGGCCAGAGGATGCCAACATCTGGGGCAAGCGCCTAGGAGACAGGCGCAGCTGAGAGCTGACGTTGTGACCAGGTAGACTGACGACAGAACAGCTCTATCGTCTCATCTGAGGATTTCACACGTTCTTCCAACATATTCCAACATTAGATTCAATATTCTGTAGCTCTGTCCCTCTCCTTTTTACACCGCAGAGTCCCATGAAGAAAGAAGCAAACCAAAAGAAAAGAGGCTGTGGAATTCCATACATTTATTTAAAGATCCAATTTCTAAGGATGAGTCCTGGCTTTGACATATTGAAAAAAAAGCAGCTACCATTTCAGAAGCAGAGATGTGCATTTGTCTTGTCAATACACAGACACCAGCTCCGCTAGGGAACATCGGCCTTCTGGATCCGCTGAAGAAGTGGACACCCCCCCCCCTGATCTGCAATGCCCGGTCCATCTTGCAATCCCAAGGCCTGACCCTGGCTTGGCCGCGATCCACACCTCCCTCCGGCACCCTGGTGCTTGGGGCGGACAGCATCACTGGAACCCAGACTGCTGCTGCTGGTTCCCCTGTGACCCTGGCCAGGTAACTTTCCTCCTTCCTCCCGACTTACAGAAACGGGATTATTGCAACTGGGCGAAAGAGAAAAAGAAACTTAAAGGCTAAGAAGAAGAGGCTCAGTGCCTGCCGTTCAGCACTCTGGTGCAGCTTCACGTGCGTTCCAGGCATCAGAATCCAGAGGGTTTCACGGAAAAGCCTTCAGTTTTAAAGGCTGTGCAAGCCTGGAGTTCACACTCAAAGGAGGCCGACTTCCAGCTGCTTTATAAGGATTTTGATGCTACAACAGAGCAAAGTGTCTTCCTATTTTCAACCCTAGCAATTTGGTTCAAACATGATCTCAACCACTTTAAGCTTTGATATTTCCAGTCACCTCTTACGCTGTATTTTCTCTTAATGCCACCAATCATGTGTGAAATTCTGTTGCAAAACTAATCTTTGTGGGAAATGATATGTAATGACTTCTTTAAAGAGACACACACAGAGAAAGGGCAGTGTCTAAGACCTCTGCTGTTTTTCGACGTTTCTCAGAGTGTAACACAAATCGAAACAGCTCTTTCTGAAGGTCAAAGTCGAAATAGTTTTCTGCTTATACAAGCATCACTCTTTCTTAACCAGGAGAGGCCACAAAAATTATCCTTATGACTTGACTTTAAAAATCGCTAAGGCATATAATGGTTGATAAATTTGAAAGCCAGCTGTGCTCAAAATATAGTTTCATATCATCCTATTAAATCAATTCTAAAAGTTTTGCCTTGCAAAGGATGTGAAAAGATTTAGGAATCTACTAAAGATGCGAATGAGAAATAAATGCCAGGGTATTGTTATATAACAAGGCACTATTTGATGATCCAGTGTTACACACACACACCCCACATACACACACATATCTCACACACACACACCACACACATAGTCACACACACCCCCACACACACATACACACACTCACCACCATCACCCCTGAACACACACACACACACACTAGCCAACTCATCTGGTGGTTATCATGGGAGGTTTCAGTCAAAAGCAGCTGTGACCAAATGTAACGCAATGGGAGTTAGAAACCACTAATTTAAATTTTTCATTTGTTTCTTGGAACAATCATGCCACCCACAAAAGGGTGACTTTGCGAGTCATCATTATCTCATGAATTTGGAACGCATCCCTTAAATAAACCCATCTCATCTCCATATAATTACAGCCACTAAGAAGGTTCTAAAAAAACAGAGAATGCCTTAGCTCAAAATGTAAGGGTCCTAATAAAGAATCCATGTTACTGACATCCTGATCATACTTGAAATTTGGTTCCTGGACCTGAGAAAGTCATATGACTCCGGAAGAGAAGTAACTCAACTCTCAGATGAGTTACTGTTCACCTGCCACATTCTCCACCCCTGTTATATAGTAATTGATTGCATGTCATTTGGAAGCATTTGTAATAACACACAGTGGTAATGACTTCAAACTTTAAAAAGGGTAACCTGGACTCACGAATTCCCTCCTGAATCACCCTCTCCCCTGGAAGCCTAGGAAAATAGCAACCTGTCCAGTGTGTTTGAGCAACTCAGGTGGGCCTAATCCCCATAACAGATCACTCAGTACAAACTAATCAGGATGAGTTAAATATTTCCACTGAAAACACACCGAGAGAGGAATGCTTTTCTCTGCTGCCTGCTGCTTTCTGCTCATTTCCTTTCTCGTAACCTTGTGGCTTAACTGTTTTTCTAACATACTGCTCTGGAGGTGAAACTTGATGGCCCAACCGCAAGCAAAAGTGCAAATGCTGAGTAGAGAATGTTCCAAGCATCCCAGGGGAAACACAGAGTCCTTCCTATGACTGTGTACCAAGGTGTCTTCATAGGCAGGGGAACAGGCTTCTGGTCTAGAATTTTCCTGCAAGGCTTTTTTTTTTTTTTTTTTCCCTAGCTGTTATATCGAAACACTTCCTCCATCAAGTGTTTCTTATTATGAGAGGCACACCACTCAGGTCTTTTCCTTCTGTTTCTAAAGCATTTGAAGGGAAACAGCTGATCCATAATTAGCACCTCTGCTGAACTTGAAAGGCTGGTTCGCACTTTCTAAATTTTGCTTGCCCTTTTTCTCTGGGTTTAATGACTATGCCATCAATAACAGCATTCAGAGTGAGCTCTACTATTTGCCTCTGAGTTCTGCTCACTTGTTGAAGGTGCGTCCTTTCTCGGTTTTGCGGCAGGGTCCTCAGGGAGCAAGCCCCCGGCCTGCCTGCCGGTGACCTCCCCGGGGTCTCCATCTGGTTGACCTCCGGCTACACGGAGTCTCCCCGGTGTCAGAAGCCTCCCGCTTTCTCTGTGGACGGCAAAGCCTTGGGACACGACACCTCTCTGGGCAACTGGGGACAACTCGTGCGGCCGGCAGGGCCGGGCGGCCGCGGAGAAGAGTGCAGGGAGGGTGGGAAAGGGGCAATGATGAGTCAGACCTGGAGCCGTGGGGCTGGCGGACGGCCTCCGCCTCCCGCAGACCCACCTGCCCTGCGCGCTGCCGCCCCGACCTCACTGTCACCTGTCGCCACAGGGCGGGCCTGCAGAACCCACAACACCCCCAAGCTCCGCCCCCATCTAGGGGAGCCTCTCAGCTACTGGCTTTTATTTCTGGGTCAGTTATTATTATTATTTAATACACTGTTGCTAGGTCTCATTTGCAAACTGAGGATCGCAATTCTAACATTTTTTAATCTGTCCATACAGCTTGTGGGACCTCAGTTCCCTGACCAGGGATCGAACCCATGCCCTCGGCAGGCAAAGTGCCTGACCACTGGACCACTAGGGAATTCGCTATTTCCGGACCAGATATTAATGGCTCTTCATCCTGGGCACACGTCACTTTTAAGCCTGTCAAATACTCCTGGGCCTGAGGAGGATAGCCTCAGAAGCTTTCCTGATCTTTCTCCTGCTTTTACAGTAAATCCCAACCCGCTGGCTGACTGGGATTTTCCCTCCCTCCCTCCTTATGGGTGAACCTGATCCTTAACTCCAAGTAACGATGCAAGATCGATAGAATAAGTAACAGAAGTATCCACGGTGGCTGAACAGCGGACTCTTAAATCACAGCACGGTGAGCGCAAATGCACAATTATTGAAAACACAGCACTCACGTTTCAATAGGAGATAAGAGTGAGGCTTAAGTCATTAGAAGAATCCATTAGTCTCCTGAGTCTGAGACACACTCAAAACATGAGCTATTCTGGAGAACTGGAAATAGTACAGACTCCACCAACATGCACGCACGCAGATGACTCCGACTGAGAAAGACAGGGTCCGGGCATCCATCCCCTAAGGGCAAGGAGGTCTCCAGAGGGGCAGAGGGTGGGCCAGTGTGTCCAGGCAATGAGTCCTCCGTCATATCTGAAAGGGGGCGGCAGCGGAGCACCACTGATGAATCAGATGGTTTACACGGGAAACAAATGTCCTGCCTGCATATCAGTTCCCGGGGTGTTTGAGCATCACCCTGCTCTTAGTCACTCCCTGCTGGGGACACAAGGAAAGACTTTTGACACCTCGACCCCACTCCCACAAATCACCAAGAAGGCCAGAGAATGCAGCCCTGCTTTCCCTCTGTCTCCGTCCTCCCCGACTTGATAAACACTTGGCAGTTGAAATGTGAAGAAGCCAGTCAAGGGTAGCCAAACGGCAAAGGGAAAGTGCTGTTTTGAAAAAATGCCCTGAAATAGCTGCGTACACATAAATACACATGTGTGCCTGCACGCATACATTCACACTCTTAGGGAGGTGCAACTAAAATGCTGTTGAGTCTGAACACGCCCAGTTTGCAAGGTCAGTTCTGGCCCCAGATAATGGACCACACATGTCATGGCAGACAGGTGTGCACCCCAAGTTCCGGAGGTCAGACAGCTTGGGAGGGGGGTGCATGGCAGATCCTGGAGGAAACACCACTCCTAAATACACAGGTGCACCCCAAGTTCCGGAGGTCAGACAGCTTGGGAAAGGGGGTGCATGGCAGATCCTGGAGGAAACATCACTCCTAAATACACAGGTGCACCCCAAGTTCTGGAGGTCAGACAGCTTGGGAGGGGGGTGCATGGCAGATCCTGGAGGAAACATCACTCCTAAATACACAGGTGCACCCCAAGTTCCGGAGGTCAGACAGCTTGGGAGAGGGGGTGCATGGCAGATCCTGGAAGAAACATCACTCCTAAATGCACAGGATTTTCTCCAAGAATAGAAAAACATATCTCATGCGGGGATTATGGCAAGCCGGAACCGTGCTCATGACACAGAGAACAACCTGAGCCTTGCCTTTAAAAGAATACAGTTTCATCTCAAGCAGGACATCATATTTCAGGGGGAGCTATTATAAACTTGCATTGCACAGTGAAACTAATTGCCCTGTGAATCACCCTGCTTTACAAGACGGCTGGACGATCATGCAGTTAACAATACGCGCTAGCCCAGTGAATGTTTCTCCAAGAGACACAGGAAAATCCAATACAGCGCAGATGGCCTTTGGACCACTGCTCCGAGACCACACTGCTGCTCCGGTTAACGCTACATGCTTACCACCATCACCTCAGGCATTGCTGCAAGAGGCTGAAAACTTTAATATTATAATCTTCCTTTCCATCCCTCAAATACCATTACCGGTGATAAAATGTTATTTGATTCAAAAGACAGGTTGTCTTTTGCAGGTATCAAAAACATATTCACGGTAAACACTTGCTATTCTATGAACTGCCAATCAGGACGCTTACCACCTCTATTTCTATCGCAGCCTGGAGCATTAACTCTGGATTCTGCTTAAATCCGGCTATGCAATGAGCCTTTCCTTCAAATCATTGTTAGTTATTTTTAAGCCGTCTTTTCTAATATGACACAAATTATAGGGAAATCAGAACAGCGATCAAGACAATTAAAAGAGCGGTCAGCTTTTGCGTACTTTGGCAAATGTTTCAAAGGCTCAGGCAAACAACATCAGTACACACCGAAATAAACACCCAAGAAACCAACACTGCCCCAAGGCAAGTTAATCCAAATGCCTCTTCAACTGAAAAATGACCCCAGCTTTATTATTTCAAGCAAGTCAACCAATCACCCGGAGCATCCGCACCTTGGAATACTCCCTCTCCGGCCCCTTAGCGGCTCTCGCAGATCTGTTAATATCGGATAGATACCCTTCAGTGCTGACGCGGGATGGCACTTACAGAAGGAGAGCATAGCTCCGGGCGGAGGACAGCGTGTCCGTCTAACCCTGGGCTTGCAGTTCAGGGCAGGGCTCCGCCGTCCCCACGGCCGTCAGGCGCCGCGTTCCGGTGCAAACGCTCAGCTCCCAGCCCACTGACATCGCTCCCCGGCGAGCCCGGCTCTAAGTCAGCCTGAACATGCTTTCCCGAAAGGCAGGCGGCTCCGGGGAGACCTGCGGGAGGTTTCCAGCGCCGCACGCAACCCAACTGCACACACATTTAACGGCTCCGAGCCCTCCAGAGGTTTAAAAGACTGTGCATTCCGCGCCAGGCGCCGGAGCTCGATGGCAAACCGGGAATGGGGAGGAAGGCTGTTGCGAGCGGCTCGGGCAGCGCGCAGCCGGGGCTGTCCTCCCGTCCTCCTCGGAACCGGGGGCACGCCGACACGCCTCTGAGCCGCGGGCACGGCCGGGCTCCCGGAGCATCCGCAGGACCAACTTCGCCTGGCACCCCAGCAAGTTCGCCCCGGACTTTCCCACGCCGCCCCCCGCCCTCCCCTCCAGAGGCGTCCGCCCCGCGCACACGCGGCGGGGGAAGTTGGGCCCCCCACGCCCCGCTCTCCTCTCGTCCAACTTCGACTCCCCCACGCCTCGCGCCCGGCCCCGCGCGCGGCGCAAAGGCGCTGCCCCCGTGCCGGCCGGCGGGGGGGCCAGCCGCCGGGACGGATCGCGGGGCTCCCCGCGCCGCCCCCCGCCAGAAGGGCGCCGTGGGAGCGCGCACTCACCGAGATACATGCTGCGTCTCCCGGCGCCCGGCCGGAGCCCCGGCGGCGCGCGGGGCCTGGGCGCTCAGGCCGCCGCCTCCCCCGCGGCCCGCGGTCCCCGGCGGCCGGAGCGAGCGCCCGCGCCGCCCATCCCCGCCGCCCGCCGGCTCCGCCTCGCGGTGTCCCCGCCGCGCCTGTGACATCAGGGCCCGGAGCGCGGCGGGCGGCCGCCCCCACCCCGCCCCCGGCCCGCGCCCGCGACGCCCGGACCGGCCTGCAGCCCCGGGGGCGCGCGGGGGGCTCGCCGAGCGCGAGGACGGGCCCCGCGTCCGCGGAGGCGCGCGCTGGGGACCCCCACCGGGCGAGGGGGGCCGGGGGGGCGAGGTCGGCCCCTCAAGCGAAATGCAACCGCCGCGCGCCCCGCCCTCCCGCGGGAAAGGCAGCGTCCTCGCCGCAGCCAGCCGCCCCTCCCGAGCTGAACGCGCGTGGGGAGGGATCGTGCCCCGCGCCTGCACCCCCGCGGCGGGGGCTTCAGGGTTGGCTTCGGGCAGTGACGTTCACCCTAAAGACTCGAGGGGCCAGGGCTAGGGTAATAGAGGTCTCCACGGAGAGGTGATCAGATCACAGAACCGGGAGAAGAGTTACCTTTATTTCTTGAGTATGTGCTGAGCTAGGTTGACAGAGAAACGTACGGGAAAATCACTGGTGATGAAAGTCACCTGGCACTTTCAGATCGCATTTGCTGTGTCTCCCTGAGCGGGAACCAGAAGGGCACCGAGGCTGAAATGGTCCTTGACCCCGAAAGGGGACAGGCATTTCAGCCTGAAAAATAACCAGGACTGTGGCATAATTCAACTCGGGTCACCAGAGTGATGCACAGGCACTCCCGTTAAATCTGAGACGAACAGTCAGGAGAGGCAAAGCTTAGCAAAGCCTCTGGCTCCTCCAATGGTCTAATGAATTGCAGTCCTTATCTTACATAAAAAAAGCATGTTCGAAAGAAATCCCTGAACCGTGTGCTGATTAATACTTAAACGCTCTGCAGAGAAAATAAACCGGTAGAGCAAGTTCAGCCTCACAAGCACTCATCTCCTTGAAACCCAGCTTACCTACTGGACCATTTAAACGTAATCATTTTCACAAAAATCCATTAAGGTAAGAATTGAAGATATTATTGATAAGCCATAATGGAAACAAATGTAAAAAAGAAAATGCAAAGAGAAAGGAAAAAAAAAACCAAGGTAAAGAAAGAACGGTGGTAGCCTAGGGAAGGAAACACTTGACATGTCTTAAGGGTGTTCTGATCAGCCGTGGTAGTGGAGATTTCTACATCGTGATACTGAAATACTCCCTGGTCTTTCCGTGCAGTTCTGTGTCGGTCGGTGGATTTAATGCATATTGGAATTAGGAGGGGCTGAAGCTCCTAATAGCTTGCTCTGCAATCTGACAATGGAGTTGGTGAATGCAAATAGGTTATAATACATAAATCAGACTTTAGAGTGAGTCTCAGCACAAATCTGCTGGTGCTCTTTTAGAAGTATTCATTTACAGCAATTTGGAGGAGGAAAATGTCAATAGTAAAGAATATTTACTTTTCCTTCTCCTATTTTTAATTTAAAACTAAAAAGAATGTTACAAGAAATTCCTGAGGAAAACATAAGTGTTTTTCCTTTCGGACAGATGGAAGGCATCCAAAAGTACAATTAATGGCCTTTCCCTTAGGCGGGAGACCATCTGTGGTCGAGCTTCTTCATGAAGCCCGGCGGCTGTCCAGACGGCCCGCGCACGCTAGGGGGCGCCGGGGGGTAATGTTTGCATTCTTGGTCCTTTTGACTTGCTGTAGGTAGAAGGTTGAGAGTTCAGAGTTGCCTTTAAAGCAGGAGATTTAAGACAGCAAAGGGCTGTTTTTAATCATTAGCAACACTCTTGAATTTGCATGGCATTCTGCAGTCACAAGCTCTTTTCACTTATGTCATCTTTCTTGCAAGCTGAGATCTCGAAAGCCTATTATAATCACGATTACAGAGACATCTAGGCAACTTTCTCAGTGACATCAGTAAATCTCTGTACAGAATAGTTGTCTTGCTATTTGCATGCTAAATTTTTGTCCGAGTCCCTGGCAGAGCTCTTTATTCAAATATATAAATTCTAAATTTCCCATTTATAATGACTCACCTAAAGGCCTTCTCCAATCACATTATGTCGCTGCCTGTTTCAGAAAAATGTATGTATCTGTCATCGTGCTGTGAAAATAGAGGCAGCAAGTATTAGGTACTAGAACATTCCAGCCTCTGCAGGGTCTGAGCCGCGTGTAGCCTCTGAAAGAGTATGGCATCCGGGAGCAACTGAACGCTGCATTCATATAGGGGAATTCTGTTCAAAAAAAGGAGGGTGTCTGCTTTATTTAAACATGCATGCCCCACCCACCTGCATTTCAGGGCTATCTGGAATGTCAAGGCCTCAGAGTGGCTTATTTCTGGATGAAAACGAGTGATTTTTATTTTCATTGTAGACTTGCTAGTGTTTCTTTTAAAGTGACGTTGTGTGAATAGATTGTAAAGAAAAAGTGCGACTGTTTTTATCTGGAAACAAAATGACGTCTACATAAAGGCCCAGCTGAGGCTGGCTGGACGTGGGGTTGTGTGCCTCCCAGCCCGAACAGGGAGCCGGCCCGCGGCCCAGGGTGGTCCCCACTCACAGCCGCGTTCATTCTGTCTCTCGGAGCGTCTGAGGAGCCAAGAGGTCCCGAGCAAGAACCAGGTCACTGCTCTCCAGGTGGAAATACACCGCTCACCGGTGAGAAAAAGGCGCCCTGAGGCCAGTCGCGTAGTGGGAGGGAAAGCGTTCTGGGAAGACGCGGATTTTCTCTGCTCAGATATGCAGGGAGCCGCCGCCCGGCTCCCCCGTCTCCCCAAGTCTCACTCCGGGGTTTGTGCGCGGTCTCCCCGCGCCCTCTCTCTGTGCCTTCAGAGGCCTCCGCCAGCCCTGGCTCTTCCTCACCCGGTTGCTCCCCTCTGAGTCTCCGAAGCATTTCTCACCATCGGCCACTACTGTGGGCGTCTGCTTGTTTTGGTCTCTCTTCACTGGAAAGTCATCTACACGAGGGCGTTTGGTCCTTGGTGTCTCCACCGTCCTTCCAAGGGTACGTGGCACTTGTTGCTACTTGGTAAACATTCGGGAATGCAGGGATGAACACAGCGGAGTGCGCCCGAATTGTGTGTAAACCATCACGCTTCTTCCGTGTGCCTGCAGGCATTTCTTTGAGACTGATGGTGTTTGGCGCGAAGCCACTACACACACTGAGTTTGTCTGTACCCGCGGCAGCGCTTCCCAGGGGCGCCGTGATCAGGAATCCCCCTGCAGTGCTGGAGACGCGGGGGACACGCATTCGACCCCTGCGCGTGGAAGATATCCCCAGGAGGAGGGCCTGGCAGCCCACTCCAGTCTTCTTGCCTGGAGAATCCCATGGACAGAGGAGTCTGGCGGGCTACCGTCCGTGGAGTTGCAGAGTCGGACACGCCTGAAGCAACTGAGCACGCAGGCACGCATCCTTAGAGGCAGCTGTTCTCAGATTCCAGGCGATACAGACCAGGTGGTCCTGCAGACCGCAGTCTGTGGGCTGTGCTTGTCGAGTTCTCAAGGCTGACACCAGTGCCGTCGCGTGGCTGGTGGAGTCTTCCACTGCCTTCCCCGGAGCCTCAGTTTTGTCCACCGTCATCTCTTATTTATATCTCAGCAAGAACATTTTATCCAGTCTTCCTTATTCCAGGCTTGCCCATGTCCAACCCATTCTCCATAATAGATCCATTATTATCTTCCTAAATGGATGTGATCAAGTCACTCCCTGCTCCAGACTGCTCACCGTCTATTTCACCTCCCCCGGCACTTAGGCCCTTTTGCAACCACCCCCGGTAACCCCTCCATCGTGAACACTTTCCCCTCCGCAAGTTTCACTCCAGCCCATCCCATCTAGAGGTCCCCTGAAGACTTTATCCCTCTTTCCTCCTCTCTTGACCTAACAGCTCCTATTCACCCTCTGTGCCTCTGGGTAAGGATTATTTCTGCTGGGGACCTTTCATAACCTCAAGACTGAGTGAGGTACTGACACTTCTCCACGCCGCATACTACCTAGTTCCTGCGTTGGCGCCTAACAGTGTGGGAATTTCCCCTTACTTCTGCATCTCCTAAGTGAAAGGGGGTGATCTTCTTCATTCTAATCTCCAAGACCTAGTACAGGTCAGCGTTTAATGAATAAATCCGTTATTTATCTATTCATTCATCCCGTATTTATTGAATAAAGTCAGTGTCTTTGGAAGTTCTGCGTCATGCCATACATTTCACTAGACGATGAAGAGCACAGAAGGAAGTACCCAGGGCCGTGGGGACACGCCTGAGGGTCACCAGAAAGAGCAGAAAGACCTGCTCAAGCAGAAGGAGGTCCTAAGGAGGATCTTAATGACTGGTCAAACAGGTCACATGGAACCTAAGTCAGCAGGAATTTGGTAGGCCATATCATAGGGATTTAGACCCTTACTCTGAGTTATGTAGGATGCCTTTGGAGCAACATGCTTTGACACATTCTAACAGGTTCACTGTGGCTACTGTATGGAGAGTAGATAAAAGGGAGCAAAGGAAAATTTAGGAAGAGTTTGTAATAATATAGAAAGTGATGGTGGTCTGGAGTGGACGGAAGCCGAGGAGAAGGTCAAAAGTGATTTGAATCTCTACACATGACAAAGCGCGTCAGTGGGATTTCTTGATGAGTTGCGAAAGTGATGGGGGAAAAAAAAAAACAAACAAACAGGAGTAACAGATTATTTGAAATTTGGGGCCTGAGCAATCGGAAGATGAAATTCCCACTAGCTGATAAGAAGACTGTGGAGAAACACGTTTGGGTGGGAGTAAGAAGGTAGGCAACGTGGAGCACATTTCATTTGAGCCCTCTTACATATTCAAGTGAAAATGTTCCTGGAAGTTTGGCTTATGTGACTCTGGAGTTCAGGGGCGATGTCTGAAATTCATATTTAAATTGAAGTTCGTCACTTGAATCATTTGTTCAGATCCCACATAAAGTGATGTCATATGGCCTTTGTCTCTTTCTGTCTGAATTCCTTCATTCAGTGCGATAATCTCCAGGTCCGTTCGCGCCGCTAGAGCTGGTGCTACTTCCCTCCTCTTAGTGCCTAGCATTCCGTCTTGCGTGCACACCGCACCTTCCCCGCCCACCCCTCTGTCAGCAGACACCAAGGTTGCTTCTGTGGCTCGGCTCCTGCACGTGGTGCTGCAGTGAACATCGGGGGGGGGTGTATCTTTTTAGATTATGATTTTCTCTGGACATGTGCCCAGGAGTGGGACTGCCGGACCATATGGCAGCTCTATTTTTAGCTTTTGAAGGCACCTCCATAGCGGCTGCACCCGTTCACATTCCCACCAGCTGTTTAGGAGGGTGCCTTTTTCTCCACACTCTCTCCAACATTTATAGTGAACTTATTTACGGAACAGAAATAGACTCACAAACATAGAAACAAAAACTTCTGATTACCAAGTTAAGAGTATGGGATTAATACACACACACTTCTATATATAAAGTAGATAACTAACAAAGGCCTACTGTACAGAACAGGGAATTATAAGCAATATTTTGTGATAACTTGTAACAAGAAAGGCTCTTAAAATGAGTATATATATATAATCATGCATATATGATTCAGTTTCGTATATATGTATGTATAACTGACTCGATGGATGCAAGTCTGAGTGAACTACGGGAGTCGGTGATGGACAGGGAGGCCTGGCGTGCTGCGATTCATGGGGTCGCAAAGAGTTGGACACGACTGAGCGACTGAACTGAACTGAACTGATGCATAACTGAATCATTTTGCTATGCACCTGTAACTAACACGTTGTAAATCAACTATACTTCAATTTTTTAAAAAGAGAGGAGAAAAATGCAACAACTTTATATTGAAAAAAGAAATAAAGTTGTATTTTCCAATTAAAAAGTCATAATCTTATAAATAGTGATTAACTGCATGAAACCAGGTGAAACCTTCAAGGGAATACAGATGGAAAAGCAAAGTAGGGTCAACAATGAACCCTGGAGAATTAAACAGGCAAGAGGCCGTGTGTGGGTATCAGATGACGGAATGTTTGTTGAAAGCACAATAATCTGTTGAATGGATATTCATTGACATAAGAATGACGTTTGATGGAAGGCTATTTATTTTAAGCTTGAGCTTGCCTCTGTCTAACATACCACCACCCAATGTCAAAACAGTTTGAAAAATGAAGAAATAAGTAATTTATGAACAAATGACTAGTTCAATGGATCCATGTAGTATAGTGATCAGATTTTTTCAGATTGTATGGATACAACTACAAACTCATAAATCATTTTTACTCCTTGATTTCTACTTGATGCTTCCATTGAAATTAAATGCTTACGGACCTTAGCGTGGAAAATTAATATCCCATAGTAAAGGAAGTGTTGATATTGTAGTAAGGATAAAAATTCTAAAAATACTAAAATATTCTAAAATTCTGAGTATCTGAATTTTCCTAACTTCCAAGACATCTAATAAACCCCTTGTATGTGTGATCAGTTAACAGAGGCTTTTTTAAAAAAGTAAAATTTACTAACTAGCATTGAGAACCTTCTTAGAATCCTTAACCTTGGAGGTGGCTATGACCTAGGTATATTTAATCATTCAAAAAAATAGTTACTGGGCACTCATGTGCCAAACACTGTTCTAGGTGCTGAGGTACAACTGATGAAAATACAGAGTCTCCAGGGCTTGCATTCTTGGGATTTCCGCAGCTTACTCTATCCGGGAGGATGTGGAACCTCTTCTACCTTTGTCTTAGGCAGAGGAAGACTTACAGCCTCTGTCATCTCGCTCCCTCACGGGTTACAGTGTATTGCTTCTGTGCTTCCAATAGAATGAAGTGAGGGCAGGGTATGTCCACCACGCTTATGCTGCACCAGTGCCTCAAGAGTGTCTCAGCAACAGGAGACATGCGGTAAGTACTCATTCTTATTAATTTATCATTTATTTGAGTGAATGAATGTCTCAAAAGTCTTCCATACGATGCCCCGTCCTGATTCTACCGAGAATGCGTGTGTGCACGCTGAGTCACTGCCGTCGTGTCCGACTCTGAGACCCTGTGGCCTGTAGCCCACCAGGCACTTCCATCCATGGGATTCTCCAGGCGAGAATCCTGGAGTAGCTTGCCGGGCCCTCCTCCAGGGGATCTTCCCGACCCAGGGATTGAACCTGCGGCTCTTGTGCCTCCTGCATCGGCAGGCCGGTTCTTTACCACTAGCGCCACCTGGGAAGCTGAGAATATGGTTGTATTCTACCAGGAATGTCCTTTCATATTCCCCTTTAAGTGTCAAGATAGTTACACTCATCACTCAAAACAGCTAAGATACTTTGTTTTCTAAGAAGTCTTCCCTGGACTTATTTCTGACTCACATTTCCCTAAGACATTTCCAGACACTGTCTGTGTAACTTTATTACAGTGCATTTATGGTTCAACAGGTAAAGAGCCCACTGGCAATGCAGGAGACACAGGAGGTGTAGTTTCGATCCCTGGGTGGGGAAGATCCCCTGGGGGAGGGCATGGCAGCCCGCTCCAGGCTTCCTGCCTGGAGAATCCCACGGACAGAGGAGCCTGGCGGGCTACACCCATGGGGTCAGACAGAGTCGGACACAGCTGAGTGACTAAGCACGCAGCATGAACGCATTCCAGTAACTGGTCCAGTTATCAGCATTCCTGAAGTAGGATGAAGGTGTTTTGCAGTCATGGAAAAATTGATAAATATTAATTCCTTTAGCATTTTAACATATCTCAGAATATAGCAGAAATGCATGCCAAGGATTTGGCAGTTCGGGTTAGTGACTGGAGGGCACCATCAACACCCGCACCTTAGGCAGCTGCAGCCTCTGCTGAGACTGGAGGCGAGTATCAGAACTACACAGACAAGGAGGAGACACCACGAGCCACCTCGGAGGGGAGACAGAATCCCTGAAACGGAGGAAAGGCGAGCCAGCGCCCAGAGACTCGTAAGCCAGGAGGCGAAAAACAGACCAGAGGCGTGGGGGCGAGAGGCAGACCAGAGGCGTGGGGGGCGAGAGGCAGACCAGAGGTGTGGGCAGCAGGTCAGGAGCCCAGTAGGGAGCCCAGGGTTCCCGGAGCCAAGAACAGAGAGTATAGGCAGAGAGGAGCTCGGGGAGAGCTCACCAAAACCCAGCTGCTCTTTCAGGTGGCGTTTACCAGCACATTCTCCCTGAATGACTGAGGGCCCTGACCCCCCTGTAACAGGCGCATCACAGCCTCCCTCTCTGAAGGTGCTCAGGTTAGCTCCCTGCCACATCTCTCTTTCTTTGTATTTTCTCTTTTCCCACTTCTAAGCCCACCAGGAACATGTTCATATTTTTATCTAGTTTTCTATGAGGTTTATTTGTAAGGCCTCCCCAGACAGCCATTTTGCTTTTTTGCATTTCTTTTCCATGGGGATGGTCTTGATCCCTGTCTCCTGCACAATGTCACAAACTTCATTCCATAGTCCATCAGGCACTCTATCTATCTAGGCCCTTAAATCTATTTCTTACTTCCACTGTATAATCATAAGGGATTTGATTTAGGTCATACCTGAATGGTCTAGCAGTTTTCCCTACTTTCTTCAATTTAAGTCTGAATTTGGTAATAAGGAGTTCATGATCTGAGCCACAGTCCGCTCCTGGTCTTGTTTTTGTTGACTGTATAGAGCTTCTCCATCTTTGGCTGCAAAGAATATAATCAATCTGGTTTCGGTGTTAACCATCTGGTGAGTCTTGTCTTGTGTTGTTGGAAGAGGGTGTTTGCTATGACCAATACATTTTCTTGGCAAAAGTCTATTAGTCTTTGCCCTGCTTCATTCTGCATTCCAAGGCCAAATTTGCCTGTTACTCCAGGTGTTTCTTGACTGATCTGCCTCTTGAGAAATCTGTATGCAGGTCAGGAAGCAACAGTTAGAACTGGACATGGACCAACAGACTGGTTCCAAATAGGAAAAGGAGTACGTCAAGGCTGTATATTGTCCCCCTGCTTATTTAACTTCTATGCAGAGTACATCATGAGAAACACTGGACTGGAAGAAACACAAGCTGGAATCAAGGCTGCCGGGAGAAATATCAATAACTTCAGATATGCAGATGACACCACCCTTATGGCAGAAAATGAAGAGGAGCTAAAAAGCCTCTTGATGAAAGTGAAAAAGAAGACTGAAAAGGTTGGCTTAAAGCTCAACATTCAGAAAACAAAGATCATGGCATCCGATCCCATCACTCCATGGGAAATAGATGGGGAAACAGTGGAAACAGTGTCAGACTTTATTTTTTGGGGTTCCAGAATCACTGCAGATGGTGACTGCAGCCATGAAATTAAAAGACGCTTACTCCTTGGAAGGAAAGTTATGACCAACCTAGATAGCATATTCAAAAGCAGAGACATTACTTTGCCGACTAAGGTCTGTCTAGTCAAGGCTATGGTTTTTCCAGTGGTCATGTATGGATGTGAGAGTTGGACTGTGAAGATGGCTGAGCGCCGAAGAATTGATGCTTTTGAACTCTGGTATTGGAGAAGACGATTGGGAATCCCTTGGACTGCAAGGAGATCCAATCAGTCCATTCTAAAGGAGATCAGCCCTGGGATTTCTTTGGAAGGAATGATGCTGAAGCTGAAACTCTAGTACTTTGGCCACCTCATGCGAAGAGTTGACTCATTGGAAAAGACTGTGATGCTGGGAGGGATTGGGGGCAGGAGGAGAAGGGGACGACCGAGGATGAGACGGCTGGATGGCATCACAGACTCGATGGACATGAGTCTGGGTGAACTCCGGGAGATGGTGATGGACAGGGAGGCCTGGTATGCTGTGATTCATGGGGTTGCAAAGAGTCGGACACAACTGAGTGACTGAACTGAACTGAACTGAACTGATGAGGTTTATATCTATCTATGTATTTATATTTATCTAAATATTTTCTTCAAAAATCAGTGGACACCCCCTAGTTTGGTGCCTTACTCATAGTAGGTTAAGTTATTATAACCATTATCATCATTGATGAAAAATTTAAGTGAAGAGTCTACCTAACAGGACACTGAACTGAAATATTTAAGCTACTGCTCTGCTCCTCCAAGCATTTGATGTCTTATTTAAGAAGATGATGATTTTATATAAAAAAAAGTGAAAACAAAGGCAGTACTATGTAAATGGTAAATGAAAACTCCGGGTCACACACGTAAGTGTTTGATAAAGGACGGAATTGTAACGGCTTCAAGGCAAACCTGGAAAGCTGAAGAGAACAGGAGGCACTTAAGCTCAATCTTTATTAGTGGCTGGGATGGATAAAACGCAGAAACAATTGGCAGAGGATGTAATGCAAGAGGGGAATTGCGGATGATGCGTCTGGGAGACAAATCGCAAATAAGAGCGTCAAGAGAAAGCCTCACGAAACACGTTCACGCAAAGTGCAGCCGAAGGAGAAAACAGAGCCCACGCTGGATGTGATCTCATGTCCCAGATGAAAGCTTTTTGCATTTAATTTGAGTCATGATGCAAGAGGTGTTTCCTGAATGAACATGTGAACGAACCCCAATGTGCTTCCAAGGACAGAGATGTGATACTACGCGTCCCAGGATATTTGGCGACACCCTAACATGAGTTAAGACATCTTGTATAGCAGGTTGAAAGATCTTATACACTCCAGAGGTTTCCAATTTTTCTTAAAATAAAATTCATTTATGGATCCTGGGCAGCAGTTTGAAGATGAGGGCTCTCCCCACCCAGACCCACAACAAATGTGCTTGCAAACCAAATGGAAGAAGAAAACAACATCATATCGAATTCCAGGTTTTGCTTTCCAAAAAAAAGATTTTTCAAGATAAATTGAGTACAGCTCAATTTAAGTAAGTTTGGATGCTTTAGGTCATGGGCATTCCATTTTTATATACACCGTGATAATAACTGTATAGAGTGTGCAGAAAGACAGCGCGGCGCACCCCAACACTGCAAGAATTCACAAGGCAATTGAAAGTGTTTCCAAGTGTGCTTAATTCTGTGCCTGCAGTCAAATACCGTAGATGGAAATTTGTTTGGCTCCCTCTGTCAAAATGTCTAAAACACATAAAGGAAGTGTGTAAATGGAAAACAAAATATTACAGTTTCAGCATTCTTTCAATTATGTCTCAATTTCCACCTTGGCTTGGCTCAAACGTAGTAACAATTCTAAGGGTTCATCTCTGAACTTTCTGGTGGATAAAATGACCGAATGTGATTTTTACCCTTGACTCAAGAGTGTCAGTTCTGGAAATCTACAGTATTTGTCACTATGAATACCATTTAACTGCGGCGGTGCCCGAGGGAGCTCTGCACAGCCATACGTGAATGCGGCCGGAGGAACTTAATTAATCTTGCTGTCACTTCCATGATGCTTCTCATTATTTTTGCTGCTATCTGATCAGCTGGCCTGCTCTGTACTGGCAATGGCTACCCACAGCCTCTTGGAAAAGCATTTTCAAAAGGTAAACAAAGGCTCACCTTCATGGTAGGGAGCTCTTATGCAGACAGACATTACTGCTGCTACTCTAATATGGAAGTAACCCTCATGTTTCCTATTTGAGCTCATAAAGTCACAGAAAACATAAATATCTATTCTGTCCCCAGCCGAGAAACTGATTAGAAGTCTGTACACAGAATATATATTTGCAATAAAAGGTCATGTTTTTCTTTCTATTCTTATCATGAACAGACTTGCTTAATGCATTGTCATGAATCGTACTAATGAAATACAGACTATAAATCAGAAGAAACTCAGACGTTCTCATGGAACACTGGTAAGAGGGTAAACGTTGGGTTTAACTGGTGGAATGAAGCAAGTGGATACTCAGTGATAGTTTCACCCTCTCTGTAAGTCAAAATTTTGAGAGATTAGTTTAAAATATACAGATTCTAAGTATAATTTTACTTAGGTGCATTGCTTTGCATTATTTTTCCATGCTGACCACAGTTTAATTTACTAAAAGGGAACTAGGGAACTTCCCTGTGGTTAAGAGTCCACAGTCCCAAGGCAGGGGACAGGGGTTTGTTTGATCCCTGGTCAGGGCACTGAGATCTCACGTGCCACATGGCATAGCCAAAAAAGAGAGAAAGAAATTGGAATGAGTTTGTAACATGTCATCACATTTTGGCTCATGAATGTCAGCTGTCCTGTGGGACAGGCATGGAGAACGAGAAAAGGAAATCACCAGTGATTTTCCTCTCTGGTGGCTCTGATGGAGAAATACAAGGCACAGGGCCTCCTTCCTCATGTGTGGGAGTCAGCCTCCAGGACTGACCCCCGTGATTCTGTTTTCAGTCTGTTTTTATTTATGTGTGTTTTGGCCGTGCCGCACAACACACAGAATCTCAGTTCCTCACCAGGGATCAAGCCGTTCCTCCTGCAGTGGAAGGACAGATGCTCAAACACCAGACCCAGGGAAGCGCCTCTCCCCTGAGTCTCATTTCCCTGGGCTCGCCCTCTTCTGTGGCCTGCTCCCGGTGTGGATAGGCCTGACCTGAGCGGCTTTTGGATATTGTTGCCACGACCGAGTGTGACTCTCCGGATGAGGTCAGCAAAGGCCAAGTGGCTCTGGTTCCCCTCTGTGGGATCGCATCCTCTGGGGGAGGGGAGTCACCATGCTGTATGGGCACATTGTGAGCCTGTGAAGAGGTTCACAGCCAACACCCATCACCAGCGAGCCAGGCCTGGGACTGAGCCCCGTCGGAAGTGGACTCATCAGCGCAGGTCTCGCCTTCGCACACCCGCTGCTATGGCCAGCATCTTCAGTGCGACTCTCGATGGGGCTTCCCAGGAGGTGCAGTGGTAAAGAACCCACCTGCGAATGCAGCAGGCGCAAGAGGCCTGAGTTCCACCCCTGGGTCGGGAAGCTCCCCGGAGGAGGAGATGGCCACTCACCCCAGTGTTCCTGCCAGGATAACCCTGTGGACAGAGGAGCCACGAAGTCCAGAAACACTGCACAGCTTCACCCCTAAGTCAGAAACTGACCAGCGAGGATGAGCATCCCCAGGATGACCGCTAAGCTCATAATTAGCGACTACGATTTTTACGCCTCCAGAAACACTGCTTATCCCTCGATAGCGTTCCTAGGTGCGCCCCCCTCTCCACTGTGACGCCTTGTTTGGAAGGGTCAGCACGTCTCATGTATTTCATTGTCACTGAGTGTTTTAGCAATGCTGGCCCATGGACACACCTCGCAGACCTCCCCGTGGTGCGTTCTCACTCCGCTGCTGGGGGTGCTTCAGGCGCAGGCTTTTCAGAGATCGTCTCAGCTGCTAGGACCTGCATCGCTAAGGTTTTTCTGCCCCGTGTGGTGGACCACATCAGTGACCAAAGCGGAAACGAAAGGTCTGGCCACCTCAGACCAGTTTGGAACGACCTGGTCAGGTTGGGCCATTTCAGCATCAGAGGGTCTGAAGCTGCCTTTGGACTTGCATCCCAGCTCGACTTCCTGTTCCCCCCAGTCCCTTTCCTGTTCTCCCTTGCACAGTGTGGACGCACAGAGCCCCCGGAGAAACGTCCTGCCTGCGGACCATCATCTCTGTTGCCTGGACAACCCATCGCGTGACACCGTCGACGAGGAGGCACGCAGTACGTACATGGTGCTTTAACTAAGTCCCAAGTACCTAAAGTCAAACAAGAATAATTTCACGAAGAAGAAAGCAGGCTGACCCCCCAAGAAGTCCTTGAAATTGCCGGATACTTGAGAAAGAAGACCCACCTATTCTCCGAGACTTGTTGATTTGGGAATCAGTGTGAAGAAAGAAAAGCCCAGAATTAAAGGAATGCCCTGCTCCACGTGCTCTGTCTGAGTAATAGTGACGGCTCAGAGCTGTCAGGCCTGCCAAGGGATGCTCAATCACAGAGCTCTCCTCCTTCTTTTCAACAAAGGTAATCACTCATCATTTTATCTTTTCTAGAAGGTGCCATTACTTTGAAAAGACACTGAAATTCTACATAGTGGCAGGCTGTCTCTTCACCTTCAATTAAAAAAAAAAATCTAGAGGACAGACCCTAACTCATTGGAGCATGAAGAAATAGCTTTAAGGAGCTTGCATCATTTTGAAGCATAAAAGTTTGCGGGGAAATCCTTTTAAACTGAGTAATTTATCATGTCCTTTAGTAGCTAAAATGCACGTCACATATCTTCAAAAATAACACTGCATCAGTTAAACAATCAGATCACTCTTTCTGGAGGTAAAGAACGTCAATGAAAATATTTTATCTTAAAAAAATGTGAGGCATAAATATACTCAGAGAGTCTAAAGAAACTGTCAGCAATCATACCCTCTGAAGCTCTGATGGGCCGAAAGGGAGGGAAAGTGGGCAGTCAGGGAAGTCAGGGAAGACTCGTGAGCATATGGCGTCTAAGCTGAAGAGTGTGGACAATTTCAAATTCGATAAAAAACAGGGAGCAAGTGTCCTAGGCATATTTAACAGCATAGGAAAAGGCCGGAAAAAAAAAAAAAAAGCAGCATGAGGCCAGGGGCTGGGAGAGGCGGAAAGTGGTCCAGAGTGAGTGAGCCGGGGGCGCGGGGGCCTTCACGAACCTGCACCAAGGATGCAGATGCCTGCAGAGGGCTCACCAGGAGAGGGAGCACCATGTGGCTGCTGACTCTCCAGTGCCACAGCAGTTGCCCACCGGGCGCTCTGTGGGAACCAGGCGCTCACGTAGCCAGCGGCTTCGAGAGCAGCACAGGCAGAAAGGCCCCATGTCTCCAACGTGCGCCCACTTCTCCTGGGTCAGGTTTTCCATCTGCATGTCATCCATTGAAACCCAGCAGACAGGGCAAGATAAAAATGGGGTATTTCGCGTGGCTGGCCTTGTCTAGTTTGGAATCACTAATTCAACCAGTTTTGGGGTAAGACAGCTTTTTCAGCTGTCATGGGAGCTGAGCATTGAACACAAGAATGCAAACTGAAGCTCTGACTGTTTGACAGTTGCCCCAGATCAGCCTTCATATGATGGAGCCAGCGTGTTGGCTAGAAGGGGGACTGTAGCATTATAGATGTACATATTATAGGCGCGGAATTATGACTCTTTGTGACCCATGGACTGTAGCCTATCAGGCTCCTCCGTCCATGGGATTTCCCAGGCAAGAGTGCTGGAGTGGATTGCCATTTCCTTCTCCAGGGGACCTTCCCGACCCAGGGATCGAACCCGGGTCTCCCACATTGCAGGCAGACGCTTTACCGTCTGAGCCAGCAGGGAAGCCCCGGTATAGACATCTGTACACTATGTGGGCGTTGTGTGCAGTGTATGCAATCCATAGAACAGACGGGAGAAGTGGCGCTCTGAGCGTCGCGAGTGTTCATGTTCATGTACCAGTTTTAGTACGATTCCGCCTTTCTGGCTCATGAGCCCAGGTTTTTAAATTGTTTACTTCTCTCTGCCTGCAAGTTTCATAACTAGCATCTCTTGCATTATGGGTGACCTTGTTTCTGAAGATGCTCAAGTGCTGAGGAGTACTGGGAGACTGTCCTGCCTATGGTGGCCTCGAGGAAATGAAGTCGTACATACGTGCAGTGGCCAGGAATGTGTTGATTCTCCTGTAAAGTTTCAAAAATGAGTGTCTTTCTAATCACAGTAGTATTTTCAAAAGATAAGCTGGTTATTGCATTTATTTCTGAGAAATAAAAGCAGCCACTTCCTAAATGTTATGTATGTAAACCAGCTACACACACACACACACACACATGTATGAATGCATGCATATCAACTAGACATTGTGTATACACACACACACACACACACACTGACACACACACAAAGACATAAAGAAGGCTAAGTGCTGGAGAACCAATGCTTGCAAATTGGTGGTGCTGCAGAAGATGCTTGAGAGTCCCTTTGACAACAAGGAGATCCAACCAGTCCATCCTAAAGGAAATCAACCCTGAATATTCATTGGGAGGACTGATGCCGAAGCTGAAGCTCCAATACTTGGCCACCTGATGGGAAGATCTAATCTATTGGAAAAGATCCTGATGTTGGGGAAGATTGAAGGCAGGAGGAGAGGGGGACGACAGAGGATGAGATGGTTGGGTGGCATCACTGACGTGATAGACATGAGTTTGAGCAAGCTCTGGGAGTTGGTGATGGACAGGGAGGCCTGGCGTGCTGCAGTCCATGGGGTCGCAAAGAGTCAGACACGACGGAGTAACTGAACCACACAACAACAACTATATATATATATATATATATATATATATATATGCATACACGCACACACACACACACATACACACACACACACACACACACATAGGCATATATGAGTTTTCACTGTCTTACTTTCCTAGAAATATAAGCAAGGCATCAATCCTGATAGAAATACAGGGGACTTGGACATATTTCAAGGTAGCTGCCAAGTCATCTTCCTCTCTGGGGAAATTCTTTTTCCATATGAAATATTCAGGGTCCACTCACCCCTGGACATGCTGATTTGATTACAGTGCCCTCTGAGTAGGATTTTCTGAGACCTGTGACTTGTATAGCCTGTCTTAAAAAGATGAACTGAAAGAATCATGTTTGTTGTTGAAAATGTAAACGAAGAAATGGAGAAGGAACTTGTCATTAGGCGATGGACCCTGGAAGTGGGAGGCCATGTAAACCCCTGTCCGGTGGGCACCTGTGCACGATGGAGAAGGCAGAAGGTAGAAAAGAGAGGGGGCGGCAGAGGTGGCGAGAGAATGGCAGGCTGCACGCCGGATGGAGAGAGAGGCTCGTCCTTCCAGGGCAGGCGTGCGCCTTTCCAATAATTCCGTTTCTCGATCTGAGGCAGCTTGAATACGTCTCTGCTCCTTCAGGAGTACTGTTTTTTTTTTTTTTAATTTTTTCTCCCTTAGTTAATTGGAGGAAATTCCGCAGACTGACAAGAAGCATCACAGCCAGGTTCTGTTCTAGGGGAGGGTGTTGTGACCATTTCTCCTGAAGAGGAGAGCGCGATATGGCAGCTTGGTGAAGAAGGGAAGATGGTGGTCTAGCAAAGAAGGAACAAGACAGTCTAGCTGCGGGACCCCAGGGCACTCAGGGGCTGACTAAGAGTAGGTGTGGGCCAATAGTAATGGTTTCTAGAAGGGCTGACAGTGGCGTCTAAGTCTCCAGATCAAAGAGCTGTTCTCTCTCAACCTTTGTTTCCCACTAACGCTTTGTGAAGATGTGACCGTGAAGAATGAAAGCAAAGGCTTTTGACTCTGAGAATTGATATGTAGCTTGCTTTCCCTCTGCTTTTATGCAGTGTTTTCCTGATAATCAAACATCTTTAATTACTAGAGTGATGAAGAGCATTAAACTTTCCCAGCTAAATGATTTCCTGTCTGTTGTGGATGAGTGACTTGCTTACTGAAGTGTTAGAACCCAAATCGTGACTTCGGCCCCTGTATTGAGGCATGCTCAGCACCTTTCTAGAGAAGAGTTTGTGTTTAGCCACAGTAAGGGTCTGACCCATTATTGGCCAGGAGTAACATGGATTCACTGATATTCTCTTTTATCTCTATTTCTGATCATTCAAAACACATCTACCAGATTTGCTGTATGACACAAATCTCAGAGGAAATCTTGCAAGAGGACAGAGAAAGTCTCATTAAACCACTCTGGAAAGTCCATGAGAGGGTGAAGCATAATAGATAAATAAACAGTTAAGGTCAAGACAAGTAAGTTGGAAAAGATGGAATTTGAAAGAAGGTATATTAAATGGGGCCAAAGGTTGAACAAAAGGCTATAATGAGTTAGAAGGCAGGATAAAGTACTGGAGAGTCTTGAAATAAAAAACACACAGTTCAAATAATATTTACTAGAAAAATTGTTTGGAGTTGAACCAGAGAACTTGAAAGGACTTGTGTCTGTGGGTAAAGAACACAGCCAGATGTGGTTCTATTAATATAAACCTTCTCGAATCCAATGCTTGACTCAAGCTGTGGGCTCAGTGACCACATTCAATGTAGCCAAAAGACTTAAGATCTCCTCAAATCCAATCATTTTTGCTGTTGTTCATGAAATGTGGCTAAAAAGATTGTACAAACACTTCCCACCACACACACAGGCACACCCCAGCGACTTCTGTATAAGCCTAAATTGGCGTGGAATTTGGTGGCAAACAGACTCAGTTGGGAGTCTCACAGAAGTCTCAGGTCTTAGGGGAATACCAGGTAAGAGAGCCATCCCCCGCCCTTTTATTTTTTTTTTGAACTCTCAAAATTCAGCATTTTGTTTTATTTAAATTCCTACTGGAGTATAGTTGATTCACAATGTACCAATTTCAGGTGTACACCTAAGCGACTCCGTTAAATGCATGCATACGTCCATTCGGTTCTGGATGATTTTCCCGTGTAAGCCATTACGGACTGCTGAGCAGAGCTCTATAGCTCGATGTGCCATAGAGCAGGTTGTTGCTGGTTGTCTGTTTTATATATTCGTGTGTATGGGTCAGTCCCAATCTCCCAATTCACCCCTCCCCACCATCCCCTGGTAACTCTGTTTGTTTTCCACATCCATCAATCTACTTCTGTTTTATAAATAAATTCATTTGTAGACCCCCCTTTTTAAGATTACACATATAAGCAATATCATGATACCAGTCTTTCTGGAGATAGCCACCTTAAACAAGGCTGAATCTACGCATGTCTTGGGTTTGTGTAACTATCTTACAACATACACATACGTTTTTCGCTCAAGTCCCTCCTATTTCTGACAAATATCATACATGTGACCTCCAAGCTCAAGTCACTTCTTCCATAGCATCTCATGACTCTGTAGATACCCCTCCCACGTGCTTCCTCAGCACACTCTCCTTGGTGATAATGCATTTGTTGTAACAGCCTGGACAGTTGCTTTGACAGGATTGCAAGACTCTTCCTGAAGACAGATGCCCCAGTGAACTGGCCACGGCATCTCCAGGGCCTAGTATGTGGTTTACAGTAAGTACCCGATACATACCTGTTAAATGGATGGATGTGTGGATGGATGGATGGTGATGCAGACAGTTAGGGCGGAGAGTGGAGGAGTGGGGAGGGGCTTACAGAGAGGAGGAAGGAAGGATTACACCCTGTGATTAAGCATATGACCTGGGAGTCGCATCGATAGATATTTGGATAACAGACAAACATGACCTTTCTTTCAGAACATTTTAGTAATGAAAGACGAGAACTCTGTTTATAGTGCTAGGGAAAAGCACAAAAGTAAAATGATAGTTTTATATCACTGTGAACCCCCATTGCATATCCAATGGTCTAGCCCTTTAGCATAGATTCTAGCCAGCAAGGAAAAGATACTCGAATTCTTACATGATGACAATTTGTCCAACTATCCATGTAAGTGCATTCTAAGCATGAGAGGATTACGTGAACATGCTCGTCTCCATTTCCAGCCCTGCTCCAGGTAGTAAAGGGTCTTGGAGGGAGATATCTTAGTGGTCTATGAAGCTCCTTCAGGGGCTAACGAGAGGACCCTTGGGGCCCTTCTTGCCACGTGACGTAAGCCAGCTTCAGGTGACAGGCAAAGACAGAGGATCTTCCGGAAGGTAGAGTCATGACCCATTTCATCAGCAGAACCGAGCATTGAGGAAAGAGTGCTATACTATGATTAAATACACAAAAAGGAAGCTGATAATTAATCAGAACTTTTCCTTAAAGCCAAAGTACTGTTTTTTTTCCTTGTTACCTTCTATTTCCTCTTTATCTCTATTTAAGGAAGCAGAATCAAGGTGCAATTAACAGGTCTGCCCACACCGGGCAAGGTCACCTTAAAGAATAAAACTCTACAGAGAGTCTCCGTCCACTACCCTTTCCCCAAGGAAGATGCAGGGCCGGCATCTTTCTCCGTCACTTTCAACCTGCAGACAGTTTCCCAGTGGCTTTGCCCGCGCTTGCACGTCCTCCTGCCCTGCACAGCGCTTTCCCTGGGACAGAGCTTTGCCCCATCTTTACCTTGCTCGTGTCTGTGCCCCGGGATTCCACTGAGCCGTCCACGTGAGATGAGCGAATGGACATATGTGGGAGGGAGTGATTGAACACACTGAAGAGGAGGGAGAGTCATCACTGACCGTGTGACTGGGCGTCTGTACATTTTCTTGGATGAATCTCTGGCAAAGATGGTAAAGGGATATTGGAGCACGGGATTTTGCCTTGAAAATGGTGTTGTTTCACTTTGTTCCTGCCAGAATAGTAATATACCGTCTTAAGACAGGAATCCCTTTTTCCAGCGGCTGATATGCCACTGTTTCCCATCTCAGATCTTCCCCAGGTCCTCACACTATTCGGTCTGCAGAAGAGAACTATTAGTTAGATAATTTGTTGTTCTTAGGAAATACAACATCAAATCAGAGGAAGATGGAAAGACTTAAAGGTTTATGCAGGTCACTGGGAAGTTTTTGGCAAAGCTCCTATCCCATGTCTTTGACACTTAACACCATTAAAACTTACAGTCCCACTCATCTGGACAGTGCTGGACGAATATTGCCAAATCTGAGTCCCTTATTTATTACTATTTAACTACAGAACCCTATAAATCACTTTATTCCCAAACCCGGTTTTATAGTGTTCAGGTGTAGAAATTCCACATATCTCAGTTTAGGTGGTAGTCACGTGGGTACATTTGCCAACCTAAATCAATTTTAGACTTAAGAATTGTGTTTTTAAATCATATTCCAAAGAAAAAAGAAATGAGAAAAAATGCTAAGCACACACACAAAGGAACTGGACTGGGTAAACATAAGGTTGAAAGTTGGAGTTAGCCAGATGATACGGTTAGAAAATAAAACATCAAAATGAACCTTTAATTTCTAATGGAGTTGAGGCAAGATTGTTACAGAAACCAGGGACAATGGGGCCCGAGGGCTTTGGCAGGACAGGATGTTACAGCAGAAAAACACAGCTCTGGAGCAGTCCCGCCCTGGAAGTCAGTCCAAGCATTGCCTCCCAACAGCTGTGTGACCGCAGGAAAGTTCCTAACCTTTGGAGATTCCATTTCATCATCGGTCGGGTCGGGAGGACACTCCCTGCTTTGCTTTGTTGTGTAGGCACATAATAAATAGCAGCGCTCATCCTTGTCGGGGCGTCCCAGGTTGCTCAGGGGTAAAGAACACACCCGTCAGTGTAGGAGCTGCAGGGGCCACAGACTGGGCCCCTGAGTCAGGAAGACCCTCTGGAGGAGGAAAGAGAAACCCACCCCAGCATCCTCACCTGAAAAACCCCATAGACAGAGGAGCCTGGCGGGCTACAGTCCAAAAGGCCGCAAAGAGACGGACAGCAAGCACACAAAGGCGCAGAGTGATTATCCGTCCTCTTAATAGCATCGTGTTAATTTCTGTACATTTAAAAGAGTTACATGGGGAGAGAGGTGGGAGGGGGGTCCAGGATTGGGAACACGTGTACACCCGTGGCGGATCCATGTGGATGTATGGCAAAACCAATACAGTGCTGTAAAGTCAAATAAAGTAAAATTTTTAAAAGATAAATAAATAAATAAAAGGGTTACATGGACATGAAAGGTAAGTTTACTCTGCACTGCTTTCATGCCTGGCCACCTCAGGCTTCTCCAGTCTCCTCACTCACATGGGTTTTCTCTGTTAAAAATGGGGGTCAACAAGAAGCGACACCTTGACATAAAGAAGCCCCTGATGGAAGGGAAAAGGGGAACCAAGAAAGATGTAACTCAGTTTCATGGTCTCCTAAAGCCCAAAGGCATGAAAAAGAAATGGCAGTCCACAGAAAGGATATTCTGATAGGCGCACAGATTGAGCGGAGTGGATTAATGTGGAAACATTGAAGAGATTTTGTGGACTAGCTGGATAGAGGATAATCGTGCTGGTAGGGCTGATGAAGTGGATATGATTAGGAATAATGTAGGGTGTTTCCAGTTCAAGACTTCTTATTGATATAGGCACCTGGGGGAACTCTGAAGATGTCTGGTGCAGGGGGAGAGTTAACAGATTTGGTTAAGATCTTGTGGTTCCTTGACACAAGGAAATAAAAGTGACAGACAGTTGAGCAAAGGGTCTGAAACAGGGGCAGATGGAGGCCAGAGATATTCTGGGGAAATGTTTACCAGTGGGTTCTCCAGTGAGACAAGCCCTGATTTGCAGCTCTCACCAATCTCCATGGTTTAAACACTCTCACCAAGACACCAATTTTATGGCAGCAATACAACCAAGAGAGCTTCGGAAGAGACAGGCGTGGTTGGCTCTTGCGAAGAGGTGCAAGCCAGTTTCATCACATGAAGGCTGACTCAAGAAGGAGGAAATAGTCGAAGGCATGAAACAGTGACCCAAGTTTGAATTCACTTCTCCGGCTAAGGGATGGCTTTCACATGTCATCTGCTCCTGTTTCATTTGTGGTTCCTTTTATGTTATCGTGCCTCTTTCGGGCCCAGTTGCTTAGTGCTTGCAGGAAGACTTGGCCTTGGTTCTTTAAAGCAGCACAGAAGGTTCACGGTTGGCAGCTGCACCACCTGCTACTGCCCAAGGTCATCTGAAGCCTGGACTAAAGAAGACTGCTTCTTGTTACTTAGAGGGGCAGCGGTGAGGAGGGCCTGCCAACCAACCTCATGGTTCGACTCTCTCTAGAGTCTCTGCGACCCTGTCTGTACCTATCTGAAGCTTGTTCCTCTGCGCATGGCCTTCCGCACGTGGGGCCTTCTATGTTCTCTTGATTCCCAAGTTTGAATCTTCTGCAATTTCGTCATGACTGTTTCGGTTATATGGGCACCTTTTCTTCCTCCCTACATGTTTGCCCTTTTGGTATCTCCAGAAATTAACTTTTTATGTTGAAATACTACAGGAGGTTCTTAATGAGAGGGGATTAATGAATTATTTTCTTATTGATACAAGAATGTGATTCTAGAGAATATTTTTGGATTGTCTAAGCTAAAAATAGTATACCTTTCTTAATACAGCTCATTTTTTCAAAAGTGAAGCTTTTCACTAATTATGCAATTTTGACATGCTCCTGTTAAAGAATTTGCAAAATTCAGAAAAAAAAATTAAAGAAGAAAATAAGTATTCATAATCCTTTACACAAATATTACTAATAGTACTACTTCCTATCAGATAGTCAACTTTATAACTTATATTCATAACAGCACGTACAATATACATATTAAATATTTATTATAGTATTTCTTTGCATTCTAAAATTTTGTTGAATATTATACTAATTGACACCTTCCCCAAGTCGTTAGATTCTGCAGAATATAATCTTAGTTGCTGAACAGTATCTTCTGTCGCGACTGTGCCTATGTATTTAAATATTCTATTTTTGGACAGTTAAATGGTTTCCAAGTTTTCATTATTGTAAATTGTATGGCAATGGACCTCCCCTTCCATTAGTTTTTTGTACTTATTACTCTTTATTTCCTTAAGTAAAGTCCTAGAAATGTAACTATTAGGTTAAAAGGCAAAATCTCTGAACAGAACTTTGGTACTCAGTGTTCATGTGCTCATGAAAGGTTTGTACTGACTTACAGTGTATGCCTGTCCTGGCTTATAATCAGCATTATATGTGTCTGTTTTCACTGTACCATAACCAGCACTGGTTATTTATTACCATTAAGAAAGGGAATGTACATGGATGTGTGTCTGCCTGTGTGTATGTGTGTGTGTATCCCATCAAATAAACATCGATTATTGTTACTCACTTGTATTTTTTTTCACTAGCGGTAAAGAACCTGCTGCCCGTGCAGAAGACGTAAGAGACACAGGTTTGGTCCCTGGGCTGGGAAGAGCCCCGGAGGAGGGCATGGCAACCCACCTCAGTGTTCTTGCCTGGAGAATCCCACGACAGAGGAGCCTGGCTGGGTACAGTCCACGGGGCCGCAAACAGTTCTGTGTATATGTGTGTATGTATCCCATCAAATAAATATTATTGTTCCTTATTATTTTTTTAATAAAGTAAGCTAATGTTTTCATGGAAAAATGTGTGTGTGCATTTCTCTTCTCATCCTTTGCCCATCTTTTAGTTGGTACTTAGCATTCTACCTTACACAACATAAGGAATTTGATGTAATTTACAGGTAACTGAAAGAACAAGCTTTATTTGAACTTTTGGAAATGTAATTTCTAAATGGAGCATCAGAAATTACCATAAAAGGGAAAATGAAGCTAAATTGTGAAAATGATAATTACAAATCATAATTAAAGAAAGCTAAAAGACACTTTATCCCTCACAGCTCTGAGAGCTCTCTGAGAGAAGCTTATTTGCTACACTTCTGGGCAGAGATGGAAGGTTTTACCCTCCGTCCATGCACGCGTGTGGATTCTAGAGTAAAGATGAGGTTCCGAAGGCTCTCCAGTTACCTCCCCATCACTGCTGAGTGGAGCTGCAGAGGAGTCTTTGCGAACAATCGCTGTGAGCTTCAGATACAACTCTCTAACCCTCCCTCGGCCCCCAAACATGCTGTTTCCTCAGTCTTTTCACCACAAGGGATCCTGTTGCCAATAACATCTTTGGGATAAATTTGAATTCATCAGGCTTGACTTTAATTACATTATGTAAACTAGAAAATGTCCCCAGTAGGCTTTGAGGGAACAGCTCCCAGATGCACTGGCAACATCCTGGTTTGTTTGAAATATTTGCATTTTGATAAATCCATCCTGACTCCAAACCAGGTTTTGATCTTTGTCAGGAACTCATTTTCATCACATCAATCTGAATTTACTTTCTTCCTTTAATAATTATTTACAAAATTTGCATAAGTTCCTTCCCTCTAGTCCACCTCCTCCCCAACACCTCGCCCCTTACCCAGGTTGGAGCAGGATGGTGAGAGGAGATGGGCATAGTGTCTTTTTTGCGAGTTATTGGAGCAGAGAATGGTGACCCACTCCAGTGTTCTTGCCTGGAGAATCCCACGGACAGAGGAGCCTAGTGGGCTCCAGTCCATGGGGTCACAAAGAGTCGGACATGACTGAGCGACTAACACACACACACGTGCACACACACACACACACACGTATCCCAGCACTATGGAAGTGGACACATATCAGTTGACTTCTGAATAGAGAGTATTCTGACTACAGGAAAGAAAGGCTTTCAGAAGAATCAAACGAAGAAAGAAGAATCATTTGAGACATTTCACAGATTCCACGCTTAGGTTCATCATGACATCTGTGACGGTGCCCCTACAAATCCCCCACATCGCATCGTTGGCCCCCATTTTCACTCTTCCCCATGCCCACGCCCTTTGACATGTGACTATGTTGTCCCTCCCTCTAATGGATATATTAGATTTCAACCCCTGCCTTCTGCTGGGCTTGGTTGCACAATCAATTTCAACTCACAGGATGAAGTGTGGCGTATTTGAGCCTAGCTCTCTTGCACTTCTGGAATCACTATGAGAAAAACCTCCTGTGGTGAGACTGCTGGTCCAAGGAAAATGTGAGGCATGTGGAACAGAGGCAGGGTGGGAGACGGAGGAACGTTCAAGAGGGAGGGGACGTGTGTGAACCTACGGCTGATTCCTGCCATGCATGGCAGAAGCCAGCATGGTATTGTAAAGCAATTCTTTTTCAATTTAAAAGATAAAAAAAATATAAAGTGATAAAATATTTTTGGACTTCCCAGGTGATGCTCGTGGCAAAGAACCCGCCTGCCACTGTAGGAGGCATGAGATGCAGGTTCGATCCCTGCACTGGGCAAGTTTTCTGGAGGAGGAAATGGAAGCCCACTCCAGTGTTCTTGCCTAGAGAATCCCATGGACAGAGGAGCCTGGCGGGCGGCGGTCCATGGGGTCGCAAACATACCTTTAGAAGCTTTAGAAAGTGCCAGTTACACACGCCATGCGACACTTAGACATTGAAAGGCCCCTCAGTTGGGTAGAAAGTCCATCGGCGCCCCTCATGTCGGAACGGTGCTGCTCACTTTTCTCAGGTTCTGCTTTATGGCGGCTGATATACACCTCTTAATGGGAGCACTTCTTTTTTTAAAAATTTATTGATGTATAGTTGATTTACGATGTTGCACTAATTTCTGCTGTACAGTGAAGTGACCCAGTTACACACATACAGTACCGTTTTCATATTGTGGTTCACCACAGGCCGCTGAATGTGGTTCCCTACACTACACACCAGGACCCTGCTGCTCACCCGTTCTCTGTGTTGTCGCCGTTTGCATCTGCTGATACCCAGACCCCCTCCATCCCTTGCCTCCCCCTGTCTCTGGAAACCGCACGTCTGATCTCTGTGCCAGTGAGCCTGTTTCTTTCACAGATGCGTTGATCTGCAGCGTATGTTAGACCCACGTGTAAGTGATACCATGTGGAGTCTGCCTTTCTCTTTCTGACTTATTCACTAAGCATGATAATCTGCAGGCTCATTCATGTTGCTGCAAATGCCGTCACTTCATTCTTTTTGATGCCTGAGTAATATCTGCTGGAAGCATTTCTATTTATTGGCTTATTAAGAAGCATTTCTCACTACAAACGTTTTTGCCCCTCAACACACCTAGTCATTGCTCTTCAAATCTCCCAACTCTTTCTCTCTTTCCCTACCCACAGAGGTGCAGAGAATCTGAGCTAGGGGCAGTGATGGTTGAGTTCAGAAATCAAGCCAGCCTTTCCATCTCCTTTTCATCTTGCAGGGTAATCTAAACACTGAAGCTCTCCATAGTCAATCAGGCAAGCTCTCAGTGCCAGCTCTTGAAAGATGCAGAGAAACAATTCTGATTCAGGGCATGGCTCATGACAAGCAAATCTACAATCATGAAAGAAAATATCTGTACACGTCTCAAACGAGGCAGAAAAATCACACCCCTTGTCTTCATTAATGACTTCTCGCAATAAAAAGAGGAACACTTTTATGATTTAATTCAAAATAAAATTTTAAAAATCAAGTCCAAACTCTCTTTTGCCTATGGTATGAATCAATTTTTACCAGAATCGATAAGCCACTTGTGGCTAAACGTTTTATAAACAGTCAGCAAACTCAAGGAAAAATACTGTCATGAAAAGACTATTTTAATAAAACAAAATGACTGTCTGGCGCATGGTCTGGAACATTACTATATGTGGACAAGATCCTGTTAATATCCCTGCTTTTCTAAGGACAACAAACCTAGCTTATTTCCTCAGGCAGAACTCAATCTTCCCCAGGCAGGGCCAGGTTGCAGGACAAGATTCTTTCAGCAGGACTCAGGAAGCGGGGCTCTGACGGCAGACGCAGCAGAGGCATATGCCATTTTGCCTGGGGCGGAAAAAGATCAGCCACAGTCACGACTGGGAGGCGGGCAGGTGCCTGGGGATTGAGCACCCACATACCTGCCTTTCTCAACACCAGGGGCAGAGCCGCCAGCATCAGCGTCAGTAAGGGCCACTGCAGGGTTTAGAGCAGAAACTTTCAAAACACTCGATTTTCCACGAGACTAAGAGCTACCATGTGGTCCTGCGATCCCAGTCCTGGACAAACATCCAGAGAAAACCATAATTTGAAAGGATACATGCACTCCATTGCTCGTAACAGCACTATTTACAAGAGCCAAGACATGGAAGCAGCATAAATGACCATCAACAGATGAATGGGTAAAGAAGGCACGTGGACTATTACTTGGCTGTAAAAGACGATGAAATAATGCCTTTCGCGACAATACGGATAAACCTAGAGGTGATCATAGGAAGTGCAGTGAGCCAGACAAAAACAAATATCATATGATACAGCTTACATGTGGAATCTAAAAACATGATACAGATGAACTTATTTAAAAACAGAAACCAACCCTCAGACACAGAGAACAAAGTCACAGTCACCAAAGGGGAAGTGGGAGACAGGGGCTAGTTAGGAGTTTGGGGTTAACACAAACCTGTTGCTATAAGCTCATACAAAACAGTCAACAAAGTCCTGCTGGACAGCACAGGGAACTCTGCTCAACATTCTGTAACGACCCATAAGGGAAACTTCCCGACCCAGGGATCGAGCCCGGGTCTCCTTCATTATAGGCAGGTTTTCTACCGTCTGAGACACCAGGGAAGCTCATAAGAGAAAGGAGTCTGAAAAATTATATACATATATGTCCATTTGAATCACTTTCCTATACACCCAAAACTAACACTGAATATAAACTACGCTTCAGTTAGAAAGAGGAGGCTACGCACATCAAGTTGCTTTCTGTCTCAATGGTCATAAGCTCCAAACGGTTTAAAGGTTCGTATTCAGAAATGCATCTACACCCCATTTACAGAAATAGATTTATATTTCTAAAAGCTTTTCAAAAATGTGAGGAAAAATTTAAAAATGGGTGATTATTGCCTTTCTATAAATTGCATAGCCTGAAGCATATTTAATTATATTGTGAATATGATAAACAGGCAATTAAACATTGATTATAATTAGTGAATTTAGCACATTGAATTTATACAGCAGCTCTTTCTGAACAGTAGAAAAAAAAAAAAAAGATTTTCCTGACTTTAATTTCTACCTTGGAGAAAAAGAAAGGGGCAGGAATTCACACTGACTGAGTACCTTCTGAGTAACACCCAGGTGACATATGAGTTCATTTAGCATGGTCCAGTCAAGACATCTGTGACAAAAAAGTAAGCAGAAGATGAAATACAGACCTATTTAGAACCACAAGGTCTCACATATCTAGATGAGTTTATGTTCATCTTAAGCATGGCCTTGGACTGAGCAGATTCTGTCTTCTGTTGAGCTGGTAGACGCACTTACTAACTCTGCTTCTGTTGAGAGGTGTTAAGTATCTACTAACTCAATTACTCAAAATAATGTTTTGTCCTCTTTTTTGTCCTCAGTAAATATTTCCTTACAGTTAGCCCGAAAACTAAATGTACATTAAAAAAAAAAAAAAAAAAAGACTCAGAAGAAGCCATCCTGCATGTCGTCTCCAGGCCTTGTCTTACAAGGCTGACCTGACAACTGAGAAGAATAGAGAAGAGTGAGCTTACTCATTTTATGCGAGAGTGGCTTGCAGTATTGAGTATGCTCATACACCTACACAACCGTCTGGGCAGGAGACAAATCCTTCTGGGGCACCGACACCACCACTAATAATAAAACCTCGCAGCGCGCACCACGTGCCAGGCGCTATTCTGAATACGTCACTTCTATTAACTATTTTAATCTTCCTAAAAATCCTATGAGACGAATTTCACGCGTTTCAAAGCACGATAGCCGCTTAGCAGAGTGTTTGCGTCCAGAGGCTTCTAGACACAGGGCCCGTTACTGATACCACGCAGGGCGCTGTGGGCGCCTGGGCTCCCCGCCTTGCCCTGTGCCCTGCTGCTGCTGCTGCTGCTGCTGCTGCGTCTGCGTCGCTCAGTCGTGTCCGACTCCTAGCAACCCCCATGGGCTGCAGCCCACCAGGCTCCTCCGTCCATGGGGTTCTCCAGGCAAGAGTGCTGGGGTGGGGCGCCATTGCCTTCTCCCGCCGTGTGCTCTCGTCCTCTGATTATAGGAACCGGGCTCAGTCAGCCCCCACGACCTTCCCCGAGCTCCAGCGGGCAGATTCAAGGGGGAAGGGACGCAAGACCAGAGAGAACAGCCAAGAGAAAGCACAGTGCCGCCTCGGGGCGGGGCGGGTTCCCGTCTGGGCACACGCAGGAGTGCCCCCGGGCGGTTTTGCAGACAAGCCCCTTCCCGGTGGGCGGAGTCACCGCGTAGCCAGGGGCGCGCGGCCCACCCGCACGCAGAGCGCAGCCCAGCGGGACCTGCAGGCTGCGATGCTGCCCCCCGCGCTTACCTCGCCCCAGCCCATCAGAAGAATGCGCATGAGCGGATCACGGCCTCTCTGAACCTTGACTGTGAACCTTCTCACTGTACTATCCTTTCCGAGCGGGACACACAGTGTTTTGAGGCTGGAGGCCGCCGTGTCCCCCTTTCCCAGCAGAGTAATAACGCTCCCCTTTTCGACCTCACCCAAAGCCCTGTCTCTGAGATTCGATTCCGGCATTGGTGTGTAAAGAAGCTGAGCTTCCAGCATCAGCCGCTGCACATCTACCAAGGGCGTCGTGTTCCCTGGGTTTCCCTCACACCTCTCTCTTCCGCTCCTGCTTTGCTTCTGTGGCTCAGCCTGTGTGCTCTTCCGCCTCTTTGTATACATGGGTAAAACATGCATTTACACTATTTATTGGTATTATTTACGGAAAACATGAACATGTTCTGTTTTTAAATCTGAAGAGTGAATTGGCCGACTGCTCACTTTTCCTTTCTCTTTGAATGCTTAAGATGTCATACGTGAAGGGCAGATGGCGGTTCACACGGGGACGCACAGACGTGCGAGTGTCCACAGGCGCAGCGGGGGTGGCCCTCACATTTTGGCAGAGTGACTCACAGGACCTCCTGGGACTACTGCCTTGTCCCCATACCGTTTTTCTCCAGCTTACCCCAGATGAACCTTTTCCTAGCACCTTCTCCATCAGGTGACTAATAAAAACATTCACATATTAACAACAACCACAAAACCAAGGACTTTTGGGGAGATCCATTCAGCATGACTGCTGGTTGGGTATTTCTAAAGCGGTCACAGCAGTTACATAACACGTGAACATTTGAAACAATCAGCTTTAGATGCTCTCTACTTGAGAAATCTTGAGGTAATGCTTTTAATGGGTTTCCTCAACTTGGATGGAGCAGTTGAGAGATTATAGCAGAGGGAAGAAGAGAAGGTAAGGTCAGCTATACTAATCTTTCAGAAAGTGAAAGAAAAGGGTACAAGATAAATATGAAGTCTAGAAATAGGATAATTATTCCTTCTTTGAAAGATAAAGATGGGAAAATGGACTTGAGCAAGAGGAAAAAAAATTGCATTTTCAAAGAAAATGTTAGATGGAATGGGAGGTAGAAACTGAATTCTCTCTTACCTTAATAGGTGATCAGCCTCTCTACAACTAAAATAGATACAGTGCCTAAAATACACCACAAATTCCTAATATATCTCAACTCCCTCTAGACTTCATCTGGAAACAAATCATGAACAGCAAATATTCAATGTATCAAAGGCTGTGCCAAGGACTGTCAAGGTCTTGAGTGTCCATGAGATGTAAAATATTTTGAGAAAATTAGGAATTCTTTATAGAGATCTTTTTGAGTAATGATTCCTTTACAAGTGATTTGGGGCAAGTGTTTCATGAGCCACAGCTCTAATAATCCTTCGCCTAAATTCAGGCTGGAGAAGGACCAAGGCTTCCTTGCTGTTCTTGACAACATAAGCCAAATGCCTTGAACAAACACTGCAGTCTTGTTATTATTATGACTCCTAGGCTCCAAGTGAAGGTTACAGGCTTGAAGCAACATTGGCTTTTAAGACTCCCTCTTTTACCAGACTGGCAGACAAAACCTTTCTTCCTGATTTTTTTAAAAAAATTAAGTATAGTTGATTCTCAATGTTGTGTTCATTTCCGCTGTACAATGTGACTCAGTTACACACACACACACACACACACACACACACACACACACACACACACACACACGTATATCTGTGTGTGCGCTTAGTCACTCAGTCATGTCTGACTCTTGCGACCCCATGGACTGTAGCCTGCAAGAATCCTCGGTCCACGGGATTCTCCAGGCAAGACTACAGGAGTGGGTTGCCATGTCCTCCTCCAGGGCATCTTCCCGACCCAGGGATCGAACCCGTGTCTCTCAAGTCTCCTGCATTGGCAGATGGGTTCTTTACCACTTGCACCACCTGGGAAGCTTACACAGCATACACACACACACACACACACACACACACACACACACACACACACACACATATTCTTTTTTATATATATTCTCTTTAAATATTCTCCTCCATTATGGTTCATCATAAGATACTTAATATTCTTCTTGTGCTCTACAATAGGGTCTTGTTGTTTATTCAGGAATTGCTTACAAGTAGACCTCCAGCCCACAGGTCAAAATGAATTGAATAATTGGCATCCCAGAAATGGCATTTGACCCAGGGGAAAGGAAAAAAAAAAACAAACACCTTTAGTGAGAGCTGAAAGGGCTAAATGGGGATGGAATGACCAGCAACTTTCATCACTGTGCAAACTGCTGAAAATTGCCTCTATCAATAAAATAGGCCCCTCACTTTCTCAGCTGTTTCTCGTCTCCACCAGAGGGAAGACTCATGTGCATGGTTTGCCCTACACTCTCTGATGCTTCTCTTTAATGAAAAGCAGCTCATTTCAGGACTAGAAGCAAAGACTGAAGCTCTCTCATCATCTCATCTAACGCAGCACTAGCATCATTCTTTCTGAGAAGACAGTGTTCTGCTTTCACAAGATCCACAGCTCCTCCTGCAAGAGCGTGTGTGTGTGTGTGTGTGTGTGTGTGTGTGTGTGTGTGTGTGAGCGCGTGCTGTCTGTGTTTGTATCTGGGCAACACTCAGTGGTGCCTGCCAGCTGGAGAGCATTGTGGAACTGAGAGAACTTATATGTCACCTGGAGGGGATTTAGGGACCAGAATAAATATAATACATCATTTTAAAATGAGGGAACTGAGGCTGGGGGAGATGGAGCGGTTTTGTCAAGGTTATCAGCTGACTCAGGTCAAATGAGTTTCTAATTCAGGACCTGTTTATCTAGACTTTGATCATTTTAATTTTCATACTATGGGTAGATGAACAAATTAATTTGTATCTTTGTTTCAACCTGTCGTTACCTTTGAGCCTCTAAAGATTTGCTATGTGACTTTGAGCAGGTCACTTCACCTCTCTGAAGCTATTTCCTTACAAATAAAACATGAATTACAAGACACCTGTATAATATAGACTAATATAACTGAATCAACAGTCTTAGGGTTGTTGAGACAATGAAAGAACACAACACTTTTATAAAACATGGTCTACGACATATTATATTTAATACGATGAGAATGTGATTAATGTTAGCTCCCTGCCATTGCTCTGTGGGTGAGGGAGGGTGATAAAAGGCTCGAAGTAACGGATATGAGAGTTAAGGTGTGCTGCGCACAGTTAAGGGGGAGAGCGGACAGGGACTTGATTTACCTTTGCATCCTGGATACTTGGGTCCAGCCACCGGAAAACCTACTGTGCAGACTTGGCGAAGCAAGGCCTCAGGACAACACGGATGCCTCCCCTGAGCTGCCACTCACACTCCCAATCTCGCTGCAGAGTAAGTGGCCGCTAATCCTCCTGACCTTTAGCTCAATATCTCAAGATCATCCTAGGAGGAGAATACCACACTCCACTGAAAAGTCTTATTTGGGAGCCCCCACACCTTGCAATTTTCTGGTGGTAGAAATAGGTGGACATGGGAAATAACCTGACATAGGAAAGACCTGAAGAGGTGATTAAAGAGCCACTGACTCAGAGTTCTATGTGTAAAGGGTTTTGTTCAATCAGGGTTTTTATTAAATCATATTCAAAATTAAGCTTTCCCAGAGATTCTCAAGCATCCCATCATGACAGCGCAGAGAGAAGAGCCTGAAAATCGTCCCCATAGAAGGAAAAGCACCTTCTCTTAGGAAGATACTTTAGATGTTACTTGTTCAGTCGCTCAGTCGTGTCCGACTCTTTGTGACCCCATGGACTGCAGCCCTCTAGGCTCCTCTGTCCACGGGATTCTCCAGGCAGGAAGGTGGGTCGCCATGCCCTCCTCCAGGGGATCCTCCCGACCCAGGGATCCGACCCACGTCTCCGGCACTGGCGGGCAGATTCTTTACCTCTGAGCCACCTGGGAAGTGTCACCACACACGGCCATTTGGCAAAAGCATTTGCAGAGCGGCCTCACTACACTTAGACAGTCCGTCTAGAACAGGGGTCCAACAAAGCGCGCACAGCACAGGTTCCTGCTCACGCGGAAGCACCGCGCTGGGAAAGGACCGCCTCGCCCTGCGCTCGTCTGAGCCAGCGGTTTCTCCAGCCTTGTTCCCACAGCGCGGGCCCCTGCCCTGGCGTTTCTGCGCACAGGCGCCAGCTGAAAGATGCTTTCTGCAAAAATAAATAAGGAAATAAAATAGCAGCCCCCGGACAAAGCCTACTGATCTTTTCCCTCACCAATGTGCGGATATTTCTGTGAATCAGGGCACATTCAAAAGCTCACAATATAGCTGGGGAAAGTTAAGCCTTTCCTAAAATATCTTGATCGACACCCACTTCCTCTGACAAAACTAAAAATACAGCATGTAGTCAAGTCTTCCAAAAGAAAGTTGTGGCAGTGAGTTTTTTCTTTTTCTTTTTTTCCCTCCTCTTCCATCAGACCTCAGAGACGACAGCGCTGTTATCAGCACTGCCAGACTCGTTCTGGGCAGCCAGGCCTCGCAGGCGCGGGCTTATCCGTCTCCTGGAAGAAGTCTGTCTTTTCGTGCACTACGGGTATTAGGACCGGGCTAGTGGGAGCGAATTCTGCCAAGAATAGAACTTTCAGAATCAGCCTACAGAGAGGAAGAATGCCACTATGGCTTCGAAATCCAAATATTTAAAAGGAAACTCTAATCAGCTTTCGGATGGGTGTTCTTAAAAATGGATACCTCCCTTCCTAGCAGACTCTCAGTGTGGGCCACTTACTTACCTAGGGATCTGTCTTTGGGCCTCACACTCCACAAATACCAACACAAGCACACTCCCGGTTCTGTCTGCCCGGGAGTTTCTAAGGGGAAGGCATGTCTGTTCTGTCTACCTGACTTCAAGATGGTTATTTCAAATTAGCGGATGCTACGAAGAAATGACAAATAGTCTGCCTTTCTTAAACTTTTTTTTTTGACCAAACCCTGAGGCACGAGGGATCTTAGTTCCTCAGCCAGGAATCGAACCCACAGTCCTGCATTGGAGGTGCAGCACCCTAACCCCTGGGCCACCAGGGGAATCCGTTAGATGTTCTCGCTCTGCCTCTAGCACACGCACACACACGCACACACACACACACACATGCACGCACACACACTCACGCGCGCACATGCATGCACACACACGGACACGCATGCACACACGCACACACACGTACACACATACATGTGCTCACACACACGTGTGCACGCACACGCACACACGCACATGTACGCACACACGCACACCTTCTTTTCACCTTTTATGAGATCCTTCTACAGCATCTGTACCGTTATGATTCAAAGAGGGTCACGCAGGTTCCTAACTTCTCAACATCATAGCCATAAATGGGACTCAAACTCAGTTCTTTCTGGCTTTCCTTTTCCAGTGCTCCTCAGGCAGAAATCTACAAGCTGCTCCGAATGCCAAGTGAGATCCTGGTGTCCAGGAAAGGACAGGCTGCCGCATCCCAGGCACCGTGTACCAGCTAATGGTCTGACCAGAGATGCCTCTGACAGTCTCATTCCAAGAAAGTCGAGCAGGGCTTGAAAATACACTACTTCTCTGGGAAAGTCGTTTTATTTATTTATTTATTTATTTTTAATCTTCAGTGTTTGCTTTGGCATATTTCAGATGTTACATATACACAACACAGTAAATGGAATACAGCGCCTCCAGCAAGAATTATTCAAAAAGCTTTAATCAGAAGTTTTTCTCGCATTCCCAGTGCCCTGAAACCACATACCCTGGTGCATTATCTCTGACTCAATCTATGCTGTGCATCAGGGAGGAAAAACAGCTCTCAAACGCCTCCCATTTTGCAAAAACTATGATCTGGAACAGTGTAGCCTCAGTGGCAACAGAAGACGTTTATACTTTTCTGTTTGATGGAACCAAGTTCCATCAAAGTCATCTTTTTTTTTTTTTTTTAGCATTCAGCTTTGCAGTGTTTGTGGACATATGCTAATGAATGAAATGAATGGATTTTTTTCTATATAAATGAACCTTATCTTTTAAACCAGAAACAACTTCTCAAACCTAAACCTCCAAATATATTTCCCTGAGCCCCATGTGAAGTAGCCCATTATGTTATTTCAGGACTTACACTACCAAAATAAAGGAGAAAGAAAATTTATATTTATTTAAACCTCATGATAAAACATAATGGATTGAACACATGTGTTTATCTTCATTCTTGGAAACCACACTTCAATGACAGCAAGAAAAAAAGAAAAGTATAAATCCATACAGGCATAGAAATGAGAGGAAACAATAATACATACATGATGTCAACTCAATTTGGGGAGATGAAGAGGGAATGGAGGAAAATATATGATCAAGCAAAGCAATGGAAGCTGAAGCTAAGTGTCCACGGGAGATACGCAGGAGAGGTCAGTGTGCCGGCCTTCCAGGTTCTTTGAAAGACTTGGGAAATGGAGCTGTGAGTTTCCTCCACAGATGCAGGTACGAGAAGCGGGCGATCCTCCTCTACTTTTGCAGAAGAAAGGAGACTCCAAAGACCACGTGGGGATGTGGGGCAGAGAGACAGAGGGAGAAAATAAACAGAAACGGGCGGACTCGGTCAGGGGAACAGCACACTGCAACCAAGGCCTCTGCTCCTACTTGCCCAGACGCCTGGGGCCGCCACCGCACACACCCCTGCCCTGCGGGGCGCTACACGCTCCTTCTCAGGAGAAGCGGAAAGACGCCCGAAAAACGCCATTCAGAGGCGGGCACTTTGGAAGCTGCCAAGAAAAGGCAAGCTTTCCACCTGATCACCGCAGCGAAGCTCACCAGCCCCCAGCTGCGCCATCATCTTTGGAAAGCGTCTTTCTTTAACATGAATGAGCAGAAAGACCAGCGCATACCTGAGGCGACTCTCCATGAAACACAGAAATCAAGACGCTGAGGATACGTTTTTCAAAAAGGAAAAACCATAGTTAACAGCTTCAAAGATGTGCGTGTTAATATTGCAGCATACCAAAAAAAAAAAAAAAAAAAGAAGAAGAAGAATGCCTTGAAAAGGGGGCAATCAGATGAGAAGAGCATTAGGAAATTAAACTATGAAAGGACTGGTCACATATTCAATAGAAGCGTTAGAAGGTAAAATTAAGATGTCTTGCAAGGAATAGAAATAAAAATTAGATGGAAAGTAAGAGAGAAATGATAACAAAATTAGAGACTATATATATATAATTTCTATTTGCATAACATAAATCCAGAAATAAAGTTAAGGAGAATAAATTATATATACATACGTACACACACACGTGTAGTATACACATAAATGCACACACATATATACATGCAAAGATACACACGCGGGCTTCCCAGCAGCACTAGTGGTAGGGAACCCGCTTGCCAATGCAGGAGGCTCTAGAGATGCAGGTTTGTTTCCAGGAAGATCCCCTGGAGGAGGGCATGGCAGCCCGCTCCAGTATTCTGGCCTGGAGAATCCCATGGACCGAGGAGCCTGGTGGGCTACAGTCCACGGGGTAGCAGAGAGTCGGACACGACTGAAGCAGTTAGGCACAGCACATGCGCATGCGTGCGCACACATATATACACACACACACACACACACGCACGCACACGCATGCACACGCACACGTATCCTACACAGAAGAGCGCTTGTTGAGAGAGAGGGCCCAAGTTAAATTTTAAAAAATGGGAATCAGGACCCTCACTTATAACGCATCGTGCAGGGTGCGGGCAGACGAAAACCGTTTTAGAGACTAAGTTTCCCAACGAATAACCTCTGCTCTCTCTGATCACAGCATGAGGTGCTTCCTTGTAAGGAGGTCACACTCTTTCCAGAGAAAGCATGGAACCCAGGATATAGGAATCAGGGGTTCCAACACCTGCTAGAAGTCTGAAATGTCCAAGGTGACGACCAACGTTGTGATAAAACAGCCACTCAGAAGACTTGAGGGCTGCTGTCCTAGATTGAGGTGGGAAGTCAGAGGGCGTCAGGAAGGAGGGATAAGAGGAGATGGGGTCAGACAGAGAGTCTGACAGGCTGGGCCATGTGCTCCTGAAAAGTGTGGGGGATGGTGCAGCATCCCTAAAGCCCTAAGCAACGGAAAATTTCAAACCGTGTTTCACTCCAGGAAATACAAGAATAAATCAGACAGTAAAGCAAAAGTAATTACAGTCCCTCATTTGCCTTCCCCACGAACCCCATGCCAATAGGCACAATAAAGAAAACACAAAATACTGAATTAATTAAATCCATAACACAATTATCGTGGGAGGATGGGGAAGGGGTGGGTGCCTCACACATTCAAATTGAAAAATACAGGACGCACTGTCTAACATTATAAATCAGCCAAAACCAACAACCTCCCTGTTATTGGTTAAAAGAAACATTCAACAGAAGAGACACAGGAGGACTGAAACTGGTAGGTTCAGAGCAGAACTCGGGGAGGGGACGAGTTATGACAAAATACTGGTTTGGATGTTGCTGTAAATCTTAAAGATTGGTGAGACTCTCAAAGTATGAGCATGTGTTCATTTGTTAAACATATAAATTAATAATAATTTTTCAAAAGTTAATAGATGCCTTTGACCTGCATTCCTGCAAATGACTCTCCCTGAGGAATGAAGATAGAAATCACTGACATGCAAGGTCAGAAAACAACCTTATTTATGGTCTGTCATTAGAAAACTCTGGATTTGTATGTTTATGTTAAAAATAATTACATACTGCAAAGTGAGAAATTCAATTAAATACTAAACAAAGATCCAACATGCTTAACAGAATTTAGTAGGACTATTTCATTTTTATTGCCTTTATCACATCACCTGTGACAGATTTTGGACGCAATTAATGCATATTCTATGACCTTCATGTATAAGATTTATTGGATTCTTTCAGTTTGTCAGTGTTGTCAGAATTTGGCAAGAAACTAAAGGGACTCAGAAATCTTCAATGGGACATTGAAGGTATGCCCAGACCTTAAAATGAAACAGTTTGCAGCTGTTACCAGGCTGAAACAGATCTATTTGTAAAGGTCTCCAGTATGTAAAGATCTCCACATTTATTACTTAAATATGTTAAGTAATAAAGATCCAGTTGTAGAGAACAGTGTTTTGCGATCCCCTTTGTGCACACTCGTATTTGTGCACACACGTATTTGTGCACACTCGTATTTGTGTTTGAGGATGCACAGGCTAATTGGGGAGAACAGAATCTTTACCATACTGTTAAAGTGTCTGCCTTTCATGGGGAAAATCCGTATTTTCATCCCAAACTCTTAAATATCCTGGTTTTTTAACCTTATGCATATGTGGTTTATTTTCACAAAGGTAAATAAAATGCCAGTGCTTACCAATACCACCACTAAAATAGATGGTTTTGAAGAAGAATGGAAATGGAATGGTCTATCAAGTTATACAAAGGGGGGAAAGAATATGACCGTATTTATGTAAAAGAAGCACACGGTTGTGAGATGGGGAGTGAGATTTGAAAAGAGTGCTGTTTCTTATTTCCTGTTCTTTTGAAGTTTACAATTTCTACAGCTATCTTTCTATTGCTTTTAAAATGAAAAAAAAGAAGAAAGAGGAGAAAACGGCATCCCTCTATCAATTGTCTAGGTCACAGATGACTCAGCCCCGGTGTGGCATTTCCGGGAGGAAGAGGGCGCATCTGGGTGTTACATTTGCAGATGGACTTCACACAAAGCATGTGGTAGATTTTCTCAAAGAAGGTTGTTGCTGTGGAAGCACCGGTTGCTATTTAAACCTTGGCAGGCTCGGTTCTTCGTATGCTTGACTTTTCTCTTTCCGATATGTGATTTCAGCATCTGCTCAAATTTTTCTTAAGGAGTTCCCTGACTACTGAAATCAGTTTTCGTCCCTTTGCTGTCCACCTGAAACTGACGTGATGTTGTTGATCGGCTATACTAATATAAAAACTTGAAAAAAGATTGGTCCAGTCCAAGTTGCCTCGATTAAAGAGGGCTAACGTACATAAAAACTGCCATTTGCAGAAGCGGGCATGGAGCTAGAGATTGTCCTAAGGAGTGAAGTAAGTCAGAGAAGAAGTATCACGTGGCATCCCTCATATGCAGAAAATAAAAAGAGATGAAATGAACTTATTTACGAAACAGAAGCACAGAGAATAGCCTTACAGTTGCCGGGGGGCAGGGGAGAGGGATAGTTAGGGAGCTTGGGATGGACATGTCCACGGTGCTGTATTTAAGACGGATCGCCAACAAGGACTGGAGGTTACTCTATAGGGAGGGGACCCTGCTCAGGGTCACGGGGCAGCCTGGATGGGAGGGGCGTTTGGGGGAGAATGGCGCATGAATATGTATGGCTGAGTCCCTTCTCTGCTCACCTGAAACCATCACACTGCGTTGATAATCAGCTATCTACCTACCTATCGATCGATAGTTATATATATATAGCAGATTAGCAATGTTGTCAAAATATATAAAAGATGTTGCTGCATGTATGTGAAGATTAGTCCAACCCCAATTGCATAGATTGATTTAAAGCACTTAAAATTAATGTCTTTGTAAATTATAGACTAGGAAATTGTGAGAGCTTACATGGGTAGGGGTGGGGGGCATCATTTTTTCACCTGTCCTCTAGGCCTCTTTGTTTTTTCTTGCTGCTGCCTGAGTTGCCAGATATGTGAAAAGAAGGGGCTAAGGCCCGAAACAACACCAACAGCCCAGTAACAGCCTCGAGGAGGACATTCACGGACCGGCGGCCCTCGGGCCCAGGCAAGCGTGGGGCCGTTTCAGAGTGACACGAAGCTGCACTCTCCATCTACCGGGGGTGATGGGGGTGATAGCGCTAAAGCTCACAGGTCCTCTTCACGGCAAGCAAACGCCGTTACAAAGGTCAGCACCGGATCTAGCAGCTTTACCGCGCGTTTTCTGTCCCTTCCTTATGCCTGTAAAAGGAACACGATAGAAAGCTGTTTTTTAATGTCTTTCCTATAATAGGAGGAGGTAAAGCTGCTTTGCTTCCACTTAGTACATTCTTTTAATCTCTGATAAATCCATGTTTAAAAAAGATTTCCCGTGTGGGCATTTTATTTATTCATTTATTTTAAAATTATTTTTTAGTATTTGTTTAATTTCACTTTGCAGTACTGATTGGTTCTGCCATACGTCGACATGCTACAGTATTGCTCCTGTTCTATGCTTGGTCTTTTGATCGTGAGGCACGTGGGATTCTAGCTCACAGTTCACAGATCAAACTCACTGACACCCGCTACACTGGAAGAGGAAGTCTTGACCCCTGGACGCCAGGGAAATCCCTCAGGGAGGTTCATTTCTAACAACACACAGGCGTTCCTTCAATGGCTTAAATTGAGGCAGGCGTAGCTGTGCAGGAACCGTGAGAGGGGAGAGAATGGCAAGCGTCTACCCAGGAGAAACGCCAGGCGGGAGCTGTGGTAGCAGTGTCTGCACCACACAAAATCAGCCTTTTACGTTTAGGGTCTTCAGCTGAAAGTTTTCCCAAGGAAGAAATCAGGCACCTTTAATTTTCCCTTCTGCTTTGGAGACAAAAATCTGGAACTCTGCTAATGCTTATGGTGTCCGCAGGGGGTATTTCACAAAACATTAGCGACGCTAATGGTTTCCATTATTTACTGATTTCTATCAGGCCACAAATGAATGAAAACTAAAGCAAAGTTTAGAAAGTTCTAGGTATTGACAACTCACAGTCTGTATATTGGGCCTGACCTCAATCACTTTCCTGATTCTCTCTGGCCTTTTCTGCAGTAGATACTTGATAATCAAAAGACTGGGCTTCCCTGGTGGCTCAGTGGCAGAGAATCCACTTGTTAAAGTAGGAGATGCAAGTTTGATCCCTGGGTTGGGAAGATCCCTTGGAGAAGGAAATGGCAACCCACTCCAGTATTCTTGCCTGGAGAATCTCATGGACAGAGGCTCCTGATGGGCTATAGTCCACGGGGTCGCAAAAAGTCAGACATGACTCAGTGATTAAGCAACAACAACAAAATCAAAAGACAGGGACTCAAAACTGAAAGCTCCTTTCATAAGGTGTATTGTTTTGAACCGTTTGCTTCTCTGAGCCTTCACTTTCCATATCTACAGATAAGTGCATGCTAAGTCACTTCAGTTGTGTCCGACTCTCTCTGACCCCATGGACTGCAGCCCACCAGGCTCCTCTGTCCACGCGATTCTCCAGGCAAGAATGCTGGAGTGGGCTGCGTTTCCTTCTCCAGAGGACCTTCCCCACCCAGGGATCGAACCCACGTCTCTGTGTCTCCTGCGCTGGCAGGCAGGGTCTTTCACTAGTGCCAAGTGATGGGTCAAATAAATTCTGATTTCCCTCCAGACTTTGACATTCAATGAGGAAGGCTTGTTTTATTTTCTTGGTTTGTGGAGCACTTCCCCTCTCTATTAAAAGAAAGACATTAAGAATTTATAAAGTCGTGACAACCGCTCTCTGCCTCTAGGAAAGTAAGCGTTTGTCTTCATAAACCTCTGTAAAGGGACCAGGGGTTAGCAGGTTTCAGCCCTCTGTCAAGTCCAGCGGGCTGTCTGAGCACAGCCCTGTTTGGTTGGCTTGGAGTGTGCGACTATGTTGAGGCTATATGGGCAACCTGAATACCTGTGCCGACACCACCTGGCATGCAGAGCCCGAGATAGGCACTCCCTGGCCTTTTCCAGGAGGAGTCAGCCAACCCCTGGTCTAGAAGCTTCCTAAACCACTAGGGTCTTTCGTGGCCCCTTGGAATGGTGGGGACCTGGGAGGAGCCCAGAATAAGCAGATTAAAAGATTGGCTATCATCAGAAACATGGGGCTCCCCTCATAGCTTCCCTCACAGGGGAAGCTCCCCATGAAGCTCCCCTCGTGGCTTGGTCGGTAAAGAATCTGCCTGCAGTGCAGGAGATCTGGGTTTGATTCCTGGGTTGGGAAGATTCCCCTGGAGAAAGAAATTGCAAGCCACTCCAGTATTCTTGCCTAGAGAATCCCATGGACAGAGGAGCCTGGTGGGCTACAGTCCGTGGGGTTGCAAGAGTCGGACACGACTGAGCGACTAAACCACCAGCACCATCAGGAACATGTGTGTGTGTTTTCATTAGTTCTGCTGCTGCTGCTGAGTCGCGTCAGCCGCGTCCGACTCTGTGCGACCCCTAGACGGCAGCCCACCAGGCTCCCTCGTCCCTGGGATTCTCCAGGCAAGAGAACTGGAGTGGCTAGTAATCCCTTTCTCCAGAATATCTTCCCCACCCAGGGGCTGAACCTGGGTCTCCTGTATTGCAGGCAGATTCCTTACTGTCTGAGCCACCAGGGAAGCCCAGACATATTGATATTTGATGCCAAATGATGTTGTCTTTCAAAAATGCCCTAAATTAGCCTCCCTTTTTATATTTAACTAATCTCTGACCAGGACTCAAACTTTTTGGTTGGTCACTGACCTTTTAGAGAATCTGATCAAAGCTGTGGACCCTCCTATAGGAAAATGTGCTTGCATAATTCCCACAAAACTTACACTCGGTTTCCTGGGAGGGGGTGGTTCATACTAGCCTAAGTTTTCAGAACACATGCCCACCACTGCTTCTGAATGTGGTCCTTCGTATAATATTCCAAAGCTACATACACTACTATATAGGACTGAATGCCGATGTGATATAGCAGAAAGAATATCAGATGAGGAGCCCAAAACACAGGTTTATGCCTTGTCTCTGCTGCTAACGAGACAGGGCAGGCCGCCGAGGCCCTCTTGGCTGTGGATTCATCATTTACTGTGGGTGCTTGTCACTCAGTCGTGTCTGACTCTTTGCTACCTGATCGACTGTAGCCCACCAGCCTCCTCTGCCCATGGGATTTCCCAGGTAAGAATACTGGAGTGTGTTGCCATTTCCTTCTCCGGGGCATCTTCCTGACCCAGGGATGGAACTCACATCTCCTGCTTGGCAGGCAGATTCTTTACCACTGAGTCACCTGGGCAACTATAATCCAAGATAAAATAAAAATTTAAAAAAAATCTGTGCTCACAGAGTTCACTGCCTAGGCAAGATAGACATCTCAGAAAACAAACACAACATCCTTTGGGAAGTTCTAAAACAGTTTGATCAAGATGCTGAAATCTGCAGAGAGCTGCCATCTCTTATTATGTGGTCACGGAACCGTCATCAGGGCAAAAGCTGCAGATTTTTAGATGATCCCTTTTTATCTGCAAAATTGTCATTTGGGAAGCGGCGTGTCTGTTTCCCTGTGATATCTCATTGCGATGGAGCAAAAGCAGAGGGGGAACCGTGTAGGCTTTACCGGAGACTTCCCCTACCACAAATCACTTCTTCCTTGAAAGACAGAAGTCCTAGAAAACAGCAAGATCAGGACAGGACATGGACGAGGATGCGAAGAGAGGAACAGAGAATAACTGGGATTGTTGAGACAAACAAACAAACATTGCTGCTCACTGTAAAATCAAGAGAATAATTGAGAGGCTGGATGGGGAGCCCTGTTTGGGTGACAGGGAAAGTCACCTTCCCCTTCCCATCCTCTGCCCCAGCTGCAGCTTGGCGGGCTCTGGACTCAGAGCCAAGGGGAGGAGACGAAGTGCGGAGAAATGGAAAGTCTTCACCAAAGAGAGCTTCCACTGCACGGTGAAATGGGTGGGGCTGAGACAACTGGGAACCTCTGGACACTCCTGAGGGTTTCTAGGTTCTGAGCCAACCCTCCTCTGCGGAGCTGGGGGTGCCACTCAGGGAGATGAAAGCAGGCAGTGGGCTGAGAGGCTCCGGCTCTAGTTTGAAGGAAAAGCAGCTCCTAGGTTGCCCAGGGCAGACCACCGAGGCTAGGGAGAAACTGGGATTCAGAGCAGGTCCCACAAGTCGGGTGGAAGCATTTTCCTTAAACTGTTTCAGATCCCTGAGCATGGTAGATGAGAGTGGAAGGGAGCAGGACTCCAGCTGAACGAATTTAAAGCATTGCAACTTCTGGGGACTTTTTTGGTGGTTCAGTGGTTAAGACTCTGCACTTCCACTGCAGACAGCACAGATATGATTCCTGGTTGGGGAACTAAGATCCAGCGGGCTGTGCAGTGTGGCCAAAAGATAGGGGAAACAGAATGATAAACTTGGAAACTGCTGCTGCTGCTCACCGTGGCGGTGTTAGAGAAAAGGCACAGTCTCGACTAAAAGAAGCCCGGGCTTGCGTCCCAACTCTGCTCGTTGCCACCACTGCCCCATCACCGCTCTGAGCTTCCATGCAGACCAGGCATCCCTGTCAGATGCACATAGCACTGGGGCTTCCCAGGTGCAGAGGAGTTAAGAGACCCAGGTTGATCCCTGAGTCAGGAAGACTCCCTGGAGCAGGGCATGGCCACCCACTGCAGTATTCCTGCCTGGAGAATTCCACAGACAGAGGACCCTGGTGGGCTACAGTCCCTGGGGTCGCACAGAGTTGGACACGACTGAAGCGACTTAGCATGCACGCACACACATCACGCAGCATTACTGTGACAAGGCCGTGGAACAAGGACTGCGCAGTGCAGACGCTGTGAGTGCCTGCCTCACGTCCATCCCGTCTCCCCCTTCCCTTGAAGGCACAGCTTGCTGACCCGGTGCCCACTGTGTGTTGACGGTGGCATCCAAGATTCATTTGATCCTTCATTAAAACACAGCCAAAGCGTAAAGTGGATCAAGAATCCACTGCGTAAGGGTGAGTGTCCCAGTCCTGCTTGTCCTCAGCTCACCCTCCAAGCCTGGTGTCCAAGCAGAGTGTCAGCCTGCTCGAAGCTCACCCAGGGCGAATGGAAAACTCATCAGAGCTGCGCTTGCAGTTACGGGCACAGTTGCCTGGACCTCATGGGCCCCGCTGGCATTCTAATGAAAGAGGAGCTTGGAAAGTCTGTGCCTCCCCAAGCTGCAGCCGCAGCGGGCTGCGGCCCCTCCCCAGTGACAGATGGTTTTATGAGGGGCCGCTGCCAGACCCTCGGCTCCTGGGGGAGGACATGGTCACCAGCGTCTGTCCTCATTTGGTGAAGAAGCAGCCGTGTCCACACGGAAAGCTGGGTCTGAAAATAATTGACAGCGAGGGAGGCGATGCCCTCTTGATGTCACCCAGGGAAAGCACAAGCTGGAAGGAATTAAAAACAGAAAAGTTCCCTTGACTCCCGAAGCCCCAGTCACCGCATTGTCTCCACGGAAGAGGAAGTCACGGCGTTTCCCAGTGGGGAGAAAGCAAAGCAGGGAGCCTGGAACAAGAGGTCCACAGGCGCCAACACTCGGTGGGTCCAAGGGAAGATGCTCTGGCTGTGGCTGCTTGGCAAGTGTGTTGAAAACAACCGCAATCCAGAACCCTTTTCCCATCTTTCACCGGCTCAGATTACAGGTGCTCAAATCTGGGGAAGGGGCAACCACCGCACAACATGGCCGAGGAAAGTATGCTCGGCGGCAAATGGAAAATAGTATTCTTTTTTTTTTTTAACAAAACTGAAAGTCTATGAATATTCAAATTTAAGACCTGCAATGCTTTTGTGTTCCAGGTAGTTAGCTACAGAGACCAATAAAAGTATTATATTCGAAAGATCTAGGAGTCTACGGTCAGCTACGCAAACGGAAGTAGGTTCAGAGCAACAGCATCGCAGCAAAGCCCAGACAGCACTCCCTTCTCTCGGCATCTGACGCGGGCACCCTGCCAGCAGCGCTGCGGTCGTCTTAAGCCAGGGCTCCCCCACTCCTCTGGAGTTTTCTGAGTCAGATGCCGTAGAGAACTTCACTCCTCAGTCCAGTTTAGTCCATCTGTCGTGTCCGACTCTTTGCGACCCAGTGGACTGCAGCACGCCAGGCCTCCCTGTCCATCACCAACTGCCGGAGTTCACTCAAACCCATGTCCACTGAGTCGGTGATGCCATCCAACAGTCTCATCCTCTGTCGTCCCCTTCTCCTCCTGCCTTCAATCTTCCCCAACATCAGGGTCTTTTCCAATGAGTCAACTCTTCGCATCAGGTGGCCAAAGTATTGGGGTTTCAGCTTCAGCATCAGTCCTTCCAATGAATATTCAGGACTGATCTCCTTTAGGATGGACTGATCAGGTCTCCTTGCAGTCCAAGGTCTTCTCCAACACCATAGGTCAAAAGCATCAATTCTTTGGTGCTCAGATTTCTTTATAGTCCAACTCTCACATCCATACATGACCACTGGAAAAACCATAGCCTTGACTAGACAGACCTTTGTTAGCAAAGTGATGTCTCTGCTTTTTAACATCTTAATTTTCTTTCACTGGTGATGAAGGGCCACAAATGAAGCAGCTTAAAAACAGCACAAAGTCATCATCTCAGAGTTACAGACAGGAGCTCGGGCACAGCTTGGCTGGTCCCTTCACTAGAGGCCCCCCCAGGCTGAGACTGAGGCAGTGCCCAAGTTCGGGACCCTCTTCCAAGCCTACAGGTTGCGGGGAGAGCTTCCTTCTGGACAGTGGGGTCCATGTTTTGTGGCTGGTTCTAGACCAGGAGCCACTGTCCCCCTCCAGTTGTCCTCAGGGACCTACCGCCCAGCCTCCTGCCCACTCAGGACGGCAGCGTCTGTCCACACGGCCAGCAGAACAGCACCTCTGCAGCAGCTGGCCTTTGGGAATGGCTCACCTGATTAGGTCTGGCCTGCCCAGACACTCTCACATTGATGAACTCAAACTTTGTCAGCAATTGGCGACTTAGGTTGCATTCGCAGAATTCTTCAGCTTGCCACACGATGTGGCCTCATCATAGGCGCTCCTGCAGGCCGTCCACCGCTTCTGTTGATTCAGTAGGAGACGGGCCTGGGGTCAGCCTGCAGCTGGTTCCATGCTGCCCCCTGAGACAAATTACCAAGGGAATGAGGCACCCTGATTGGATGAAAAACAAAGCAACCCACCACAGCCTTTTTGTGGTTGAGAGGAGGTCTCAGTCTGACCCACGCAGAGGGGTCTCAGACCGTCCTCTGACTCAGGCTGCACTGTAATATCATCACGAGCGTTAACACTGAGGGCTGACCCCTCCCCACGCGTGTCTCTTAGGCACCCACCGGGAAGATTCAAAACGGAACCCAATGGAAACACAAATGAGGAATTGTGGATGACGTGATCACAGGGGAGGGGGAAAAGGAGCTGTGCCCATCCAAACCCTGGAAGATTAACCCCCAATTAATACCTAAGCTGCCCCTATCAGGTCCAACTCACTCTTCAAGTTCAGCTGTGTGCTCCCCCACAAGTACCATGCTTCTGAAAACTGCCGTGCCTGCTCTGCAAGCTGGGTCCCTTTGTTGAATGCTTTCTTCAAAGAAGATGAGGACTTCGGTCCTTTCACCCACAGAGAATGTTACCACTCCAGGGGAGGGGCTCATAAAGGCACGCACACACACCAGCCCCTTGGGAGCTCGCTTTGAATTCTGTGTGATATACGGTTAATTTTTTGTTGAGTAACATCTGCATGACACAAAAGTAACCATTTTACAATATACAATTCAGCAGAATTTAGTATATTCAGTGTTGTACAACAATCACCTCTGCTGCTGCTGCTAAGTCACTTCAGTCGTGTCTGACCCTGCGGGACCCCATAGGTGGCAGCCCACCAGGCTCCCCTGTCCCTGGGATTCTCCAGGAAAGAACACTGGAGTGGGTTGCCAGTTCCTTCTCCAACGCATGAAAGTGAAAACTGAAAGTGAAGTCATTCTGTCGTGTCCAACTCCTAGTGACCCCATGGACTGCAGCCCACCAGGCTCCTCCATCCACGGGATTTGCCAGGCACGAGAACTGGAGTGGGGTGCCATTGCCTTCTCTAATAATCACCTCTATCGAGTTCCAAAACATTTTCATCACCTGAAGGAGACCCCACTCCCGGGAGCAGTCACACCTCACCTCCTCCCCCCTGGCCTCTGGAAACCACTAACCTGCTGTTTGTCCCTAAGGATTTGCTCACTATTTTGCATATTCTGGACTAATATCTAGTTCGATATGTGTCTGGCCTCTAAGAGTTGATGGCTATTTGGCCTGTCACCACTAGAAACACAGACTGCTGTGAACGCTCCTGTTTAAGCTGTGTGAGTATTCCATCAGTTCTTCTGAGTCTAGACCTAGAGGTGGAATTTTGGGCAGTACAGTAACTGGAAAGCGTCTTCCGCGGTGGCTGCCTCATCGTACAATCTTTCAGCAATATGTGGGTGCTCCAGTTCACTGCACCCTCACCAACACCGGCTATCACAGATTCAAAGAATAGTAGTAGTGCTACACCGTTGCAGGGGCATGAAGTTCCGTTTCCCTGTGGTTGGGACTTGCATTTCCATGACACTGATGATGCTGTATTATAATGATATTTTCATGTGTTTTTAGCCCTTTTTTGCATCTTCCACAGGGAAATGCCTAAGAAACAATTCCATTGGCTGTTTTTTCAATTCACTGTCTTTTTTAAAAAGTTGTCAGAGTTCTTTGTATGTTCTGGATACAAGACCCTTATCAGATATATGATTTGCAGACATTTTTTTTTTTCCATTCTGCTGGTTGACTTTCCACTCTTTTGATACTGCCCTTTCATAAATAAGGACTTCCCTGGTGGCCCAGATGGTAAAGCGTCTGTCAACAATGCAGGAGACCTGGGCTCGGTCCCTGGGTCAGGAAGATCCCCTGGAGAAGGAAATGGCAATCCCCTCCAGTACTATTGCCTGGAAAATCCCATGGACAGAGGAGCTTGGTAGGCTACAGTCCATGGGGTTGCAAAAAGTCAGACACAACTAAGCGACTTCACTACTCACTTTGATAAATAAAATGTTTAATTTTGATAAAGCTAATTTTATAGTTTATCTATTTATTTTTTGTTCCTTGTTCTTTTTGAATCTCATCTAAGAATTCATTGACAAATTCATGAAAAGTTTAGCCCTTTCACTTAGGCCTCTGATCCATTTTAAGTTAGTTTTTATGTATGGTGTGAGACAGGGGTCCAATTCATTTTATTGCATGCTCCATACCCAGTTGTTCCAGAAATATTTGTTGAAAAGATTGTTTTCCAATAGAAAGCACAGTACCTATACTGAAAAACAGTTGATCAAGGAGTTAGGGGTGTATGTTCAGATTCTCAATCTAATCCACTTCTTCATCGTCTTCTTGCTTGTCTCACATCATTTCAATTATTGTAGCTCTGTCCTAAGCTTTGCAATTGTGAAGTGTGAATAGTCCAATCTTCCTCAAGATTCTTTTTGCTATTTGAGCTGCCCTGCAATTACATGTTAATTTTAGGATCACCTTATGCAAAAATGTCCCCTGAGATATGTCCGCTGAATCTGTAGGCTGCTTTCGGTGAGTATTGCCATCTTACCGATATGAAGCCTTTCGTTTCATGAACATGAGTCATCCTTCAGCTTATTCAGATTTTGCCTGTAACTTTCATCAGCAATGTTTTGCAGACTTCACTATACAAGTTAGGCACCTCCAAGGTTCAGTTTATTCTGAAGCGTTTTAATGGCGTTATAAACGGAACCTTTTACTGGTTTCCTTTTGTAGACTATGCATCCATTACTAATCGATAGGACACAACTGGTATCTGCTCATCGATCCTGCATCCTAAACTTCGTGCAATTCATGTATTAATTTTAATTGTTTGCTTTGTAGATTCTTTTGGGTTCTTTAGGATTTTCTATGAATAAGATCATGGCATCTGCAAATGGAGACAGTTTTACTTCTTTGTTTCCAATTTATATGACTTTTATTTCCTTTTCTTACCTAATTGCCCGTAGATCTTCCAGTGTTAGCATCCTTGTCTTATGCCTGATCACAGGGAGAAAGCTGTTTCTTCATCGATGACTGTATTATTAGCTGTGGGTTTTTCATAAACGCCCTTTACCATGTTGAGGAAGTTGGAAATCGAAATATTCCTACTTTTGATTGTTTTGTTTTTGTTTTTAATCATGAAATGGTATTGGATTTTCTCAAATGATTTTTCTTCATCCGTTGAGATGATCATGTATATTTGTTTCCTTTCATCCTATTAACATGGTGTATTACATAGATTGATATTATCAAATTGAATTTTATTGAGTTGAATTGGTCTTGCTTTGTTGGGATAAATCCCATGTGATCCTGATGTCTAGTACTCTTAAAGGCTACTGGCTTCAGCTTGTTAGCATTTTCTTGATGATTTTTGCATCAGTATTAAAAATGGTTATTCGTCTATAGCTCTCTCCTAATGTCTTTTCGGGCTTCATTTATTATCAGGGTAATGCTGGCCTTACAGAATGAGTTAGGAAGTGTTCCTCCCTCCTTGATTTCCTGAAGAGTTTTATTAATAGAAGAATTGGTGCTGATTCATTTCAAAATGTTTGGTAACATTCACTAGCGGGACACTCTGGTCCTGCACTTTTCTTCGCTAGGGGCCTTCGTTTTTGTTTTTCATTACCAAGTCACTCTCATTACCTTTGTATTTATCTGTTTTTAATTATAAATGTCTAGCTGATGTAGTTGGAACTTCACTGAGACACTGTTTCCTTTCTCTCTTTGGCCAAAGCACTGGCATTCTGAATCCACTGTGGCAAAGTCATCATTTCCTTTAGCTGGAAGACCGCGTCAGAGTACAGTGGGCTCCAGCAGTTCCCGAAGCTGCTGCTGCTTGCAGAGAGAGAGCAGATAACTTGCCAGCTCGAAACTGGGAGCCACAGAAATCTGTTACTATTATTATCTTAGAGGTATCAAAGCTCGAGTGATCCAGAAGATAAAGAAACTATAAGCAGTTAATGTCTGCCTCCTAAACACTGACAGGAGGACAAACAACGAAGAAAATGCCCCTCTGTCCATAAAAGGGAAGGGACATAACCTTCAACTTCTCCAGGAGACTGGATCGCTTTCTCAAACTAGGTCATCCACTAGGCAGTCCGCTACAAAAATATCTAATAGACACACTTCCTGAAAAACAACGTAATTGTGAATAAAAATCTAACTTATGGCTCATGAAGATGATACCCATTATCTAACATAAATTACAATCCAAATTTACAAAATGACAATATTGCCCAGGAGCTTATTATATGTATGAAGGAGTCAGCATATATTGTCTTTTTTTCCCAACTAGAGTAGACAGTAAGAAAGGCTTTGCACTTCCATCATGGAGATGGAGTCATTTCTGTGATAAATCCAGTCTCTGTTTCCATAGGGAAATGGACTCAGTCTATTGGAAAGGATTTTACGTTGTTTCCAAAACAACTTTTCTTTTTCTTTGCCTAAGACTCCTTAAGCAGAAGGTTATGAGACCTCTCAAAGCACAGAGTCAAAGCAATATTTATGTAATAGATATCCTCAAATAAAACACTTGAGCTAGCATCTTGTCTTGCAGAAAAATAACTTTATTTGCAGACTGGGTCCATTCTGGGTGACAAAGAGTAGCAGGTACGACCTGAACTGCACGTGCCTGGGCCACAGCAGCACAGTCCACACAGACCAACCGCATCAGACGGCGACAGTCCTACCCTGGAGGCGGAAACACACTCATTAAGAGCGTGGTCCTGGGAGGGTCGTCTCAGTGTGTGAATCCCAGTCAAGTCACTTAACCTCTGAGCCTTTTGTATTGGGACAAAAACGCTCACCTGCTCATTCCGCAGATGAAAATCATGAGGCTGACAAAATGCTTTGAAGCAAAGTCAAGTCTGCAAGGATTTACATGCAGTGATGGGCTGGGAAGCGCTCCCTCCCCTAAGAAACAAGGAAGGGAGTAGGGCAGAGGAGGGGCAAGGTTTAGGCGATGCTGACTCTGGGGGAGCTGGAGAGTGTTACTTAGGTCAGGACGCCTCTCATCTCAGGCAAGACGGCAGACGGTCCTTGCTAAGGTCCCCACCACGGGCTGTAAACCCTGCAGGTGCTCCAGCTTACTGGGAGCCAAGCAGCTCCAGGCACCAGCACCAGTCCTCCAAAGAGTCCCAGACACAGGTGGCATCTTGGAGAGAAACCACCCAACCCGAGGAGGGAGGGCGGTTGCTCTAAACAGTGAAACGGCTCTGCTGAGCGCGTCCTCCACGACCACCTCTCTCAGCATTCCATCTCCTTCCCAGACTTCCATTTTTTAACAGCCTTCTAGAAAATTGTCTAGACAGCATTGTTTTGTCCTGTAGATACAGTCACTGCTATTTAAAATCAAGATGCTTTAATAACTGCAAACCTATTATGGTTTGAAAACTCAGCATAAACCTTAAAGATTCCATAAAAAAATAGCCTTTCCAAATGTTTCCATTTTTGGCTTAAGTTTGCAATAAGGAAAAAATATTTTTCTTTAAAACTATATCAGACAGATGTGAAAACAATTTAGGCAATGTCCAGGTATGTTCTAGTACATAAGAGATACATGTACCATCCCTGTCATAATTCAAGTAAAATGTAACTTGTGCAGACAAGTGCATCAAGAAACAAAAGCATTCTTCTCAGGCTTCGCCGTTTTTTAGGCTTCCTGAAGTTGGACACTTTCAAGAAGTTTTTTAGTATCTCCATATGAGATAGAGTTTGAAGGGAATCATTTATCCCAAGAGTCTTAGGAAATGAGCTAGTGGATGGGGAAGATGCTTTAATGGGTCCCTGTGGGGTCATTCATCATCGCTCATTTTGGAAGTGCGCTCGGCATCTATGGCACTGTCATTTGAGGATGAGGGATTCAGTATTCTTCAGTCTCAATATGGATATCGTAAGTTTCTGTGGAATTTAATTTCAGGTGTAGACAACGAAGGAGTTTTTGCTAGAAGCATTTCAACTCATCAAAAATCAAAGGTAGGGAATTTTGCAAAGCTATAAATTATTTCCATGGAAAAACTAACACGGCCAGAGGACAAATGAAAATCCCTGCATGTTTTTACCCAGAATGAAATGACTGGGATATAATGATGACTGAATTGAAATGTTTGTGCCATTTTATAGGTGATCTTATTTGCAAAGCAGAAATAGAGACATAGACGTAGAGAACAGACATGGATACCAAGCGGGATGGGAGTTCCTGGGAGCCTGGGGCTGACACGACGACACCATGGATGAAACAGACAGCTAAGGAGAGCCTGCTGCACGGCGCAGGGAGCTCAGCTCGGCGCTCTGCGGGGCTCGGCGCTCTGCGGGGATCGGCACGGGAAGGAGTCCAAAGCCGATGGACGGCTGGTTCATTTTCCTGCACAGTGGAAACCAACACACCATTGCAAAGCACCTGCTCCAACAGAAATTAATTTGAACAGGAAAAAAAATGTTTGCCATGACGGCCTTAGTAAACAGAGTGAGATGTTTTTATGCCACTCACCTAATGCTGACAATTACTGTCCTCCATGAGTTTTTCATTTGCTTTCTCACAGGATGATATGGAATTGCCACCTTGGTTGGAAAAGGCTAAATCGACCTCTATTTGCAAGCTGCAATTAAAATGAGCGCACATGTGGTGCCGGCAGTCACCAGCTGAGAAGAAAGCATTTAAGGAGCCAATCTCGTGAGACATTAAGTAAATCGATCACAAGGAAGTACTTAAATTTCTCCAGGGTGTGCAGAATGACTATGAGAAAGAGATGATTCAACAGAGGGAGTGATGCTTCTCTCTCATCCTTCAAGTCTGGCCCAGCCTGTGAAAAGCTCACGCGCACCACCGGAAGACAGGGGCTTGAAGCCCAGCTTCCCCTTCTGAGCTGCTCATCCTGGCACATCTCATTTCAGCGTCTCTTGTCTTCAGATGCTTCCTAATTTACCCAACTTAAACTTTTAATGTTTATTTAATCACTTATTTATACAGACGAGGAAACCGAGGATCAGAGATCCTAAGTGTCTGGTCCAAGATGGTAAATGATGAAGGTGGATCCCGTTTCAGCAAGATTTTACACCAACTGTTCCGACTGTCTTATCCGATTTACTTCTATCGCTCGATTACTGAAAAGAATGTGGCTTGGAAAGTCACTCTTCAGGCTAAACCTTTAATAATTATCATAGTTTCTTCTTTGAGATATTAAAGTTAGAAACACAAAGAGACTCTCTGGAAAATTCTAGATAGAGTGATGTCATCCATTATGGTAGCCACCAGTCACACATGGCTATTTCAATGTAAATAAAGTCATTTTTAAATTTTTTTTTATTTTTTATTTTATCATGAGCTCTTTATTTTTTTTAATTTTTATTTTTACTTTCTTTTACTTTTACAACACTGTATTGGTTTTGCCATACATTGACATGAATCCACCACGGGTGTACATGCGTTCCATTTTCTTTAAATGACCAACTCCTCCCTTGCAAGAGTCGTATTTCAAATGCTCAAGAGCCACTTATGGCTCCTGGCTGCCATATTGGAGAGCAGGAATAAAGAGCATTTTCCTCATCACAGAAATTTCCACTGGATGCTGCAAGCTAGAGTCTAGATTCCAGGCTTCCGCCACTGTGTCTTATCATCACTAATGTTTTCTCTGTGCGTTGTTTCGTGTTGCTCCCGGGCATGGTATTTCAGCCTGCTCCCATAACCACAGACGACAGAGCTCGTCTGTAAGCATTCTGTCAGGTATGCAGCGACATAGAAACACATCGCAAAATAACAAAGAAGCCTAGTGGTTTGGAAACACAGACATTTTCTCTCATTGTTTGAGAAGCCTGGAGGACTTGCTAAAGGGCAAACTCCAGGCAAGATGCGGCTTAGAGTCTTCTATAGACAAGAAGACAAGGCGCCAGATACTAAGACACTCAGTAATTACCAGCTTCCCCACCTGCTGCTTCTTTTCTATACAAGTGGGGAAATATGTAGGCAAAGCAAGCGCCACTTTGGATGGAAGCAAACATTTCTTTCCTATGGACCCCTGGAGGTAGAGTGCTGGAGGAATCTGACGCTCATGAAGGTGGCTTGTGTCTCTAGGGGGTTTGAATTCTCAAGCTGTCCAGAGGAGACCCTCCTCCCCAGTCTTCTGTTCCCTGGACCACCTCTTCCCCTTCGACATGAATCATGTGGGAAAGCAGTACCACGTGCTGATGACAGAGGAGCAGGGAGTCTGTTGGGTGGTGTTGAAAAATTAGTTGATTATCCAAATCAGAGTAATGCAAATTAGATGCGTGTGTGCGTGTGTGTGCACGTGTGTGTGCGTGTGTGTGCACGTGTATGTGCCCCATGCATGCGCATGCTCACAGGAGGTGGTGAGTAACAGGCAAGATCATGTGCTTGTTTAGGTGATGTGTGTAAGTTCACTATCAATGTAGGTGTAAACTCGGGTGTTTAGGGTGTTTAGGGGTGCAATCTGTCCACTATGTGGACTCAGACACAAACCAGACTCTGAAATGTAGGGCTGCTGACTCTCAGTGATTCGTGTTTACAGATATGAAACCCACAAGTTAATAGTGTCCATTCAACCCAAGTCAAATAGCCGACTCATTGTGATTAGGAGAAATCACAAAAGAGCACCCCATGGTTCAGAGACTTGTCGCTGCCCGTGTGACCTAGCCCCGTGCCTCCCCTGGAGGCCACTGTCGTTTATAAAACGAATGAGCTGAGCCGTCCTGGGCCACCCCGCCTCTGACATTTGGATTCCTCCCTGCCACAGATTTCTGCAGAGCTGCCAGGCGTCCAGTAGTGTGGACAAGACCAGATTCCTCCTTATCCTCGCCCACCTGTCAAGTGGAGGCGCTGATAAGCAGGGAAATGGCCCATCACACAGAAGAAGGGAAAAACAGGCAGCGGCTCAGGGCGTGGGACCTCACAGAAGACGAAGCACTTTCCCTGGATAATTAGCATGTGGCATAAATGCCTGCTGCGTGCTGCTACTATTTACCTCCCCTAGACCACCAGATGGGAACCTGAGACGTCACTTTCAGTATGTTTGGAAATCATAAAATATAACGCCTATAAATCGATAGCATTGAATATACAATCTTGTGTGTGCCCTCATTCTCATTTGCCCAGTGAAACTGATATCAGCCACACAGCAAAGCTTGCTTGTCTGTTACTCAAGTGGGGCTTGCCTTCCTACCTTCCTTTCTTCTCCCCCTCTGCTTCCTCCATCCTTCCTTCTTCCTTTTGTTTGTTACATCAATCTAGACTCCTTTTGCATTTCTTACCTGAAAAGAGGATGTTAGCACACAGGTGCCAGGAACACTCTTGCTGATGTGGATCCAACAGGGCTTCAAAGCCTTGCTCACTCCCTCCATTAAATATAATACCACCATTTTATACTAGTTAATTAGGCCTGGAAGAAGGGATATGGGCCTGAAAGAGGTTGTTTTATGGTTCACTGAGGTCATAATGAACGTACACGTGAAGCTAGTGCTGTTTTTTCAGGAGGATAGAGCTGTCATTCCAGAATTTCTTCCTCTAAACCACACACGCTTAATTTTTTATAGATTTTGTTGTCAGTGCAAAATCTGTGTCATTTCACAGTAACGACAACTAATTTCCCAATTGACTCAAAAAAATTTGTGTTTTTATGTCCCTATATTAGTGGCCTCCCAATCCTCATGGTCAGAAAACTTACCTGAGGCTTGTGTTTAAAAATGCAAACCCTGCAATCTCTCCCTTGACCTGAAATGAGACTCTCAAGGAGAGAAATCTTAGACTCTGCCTGCTCAGAGCATCAGCAATAATTCTTATAACAAGAGCCAAGTTTGGAGACCGTTCATTTATCTCCAGAATGGAAACGTCGCTGCCCATGCGTGCTTCTTCTGAAATCAATGCCCGTCTTCCTCCTGTTCCCTGATGTGACTCTAACCCACTCCATAGTCCACACTGTCGTGGGAGATCAGAAGAAAGAGAAAATGGAGGATTTAGCATAGTCTTGTCCGGTAAAAACATAATGCCAACCACGTGGGTAATTTTCAGGTTTGCAGAAGCCATATTTTAAAATCGGAAGGAACAGTTGACATTAGTTTTAACAGGATGGTTCATATCACTAAACATATCCAAAGCACTGTTGTTTTCGTATGTAAACAATAGAAAACTGCTGAAATGCTTTGCAAGCCTGTTTAGAACAAAGTCTTAAGGTCTAACTCACACCCGGTGCCAAGTTCTGCTTGGACTTGCCACTTTATAAGAATTGGATGGTCACCGTATTCAGCGGTGATTCAGAATATACAGGTTTATGACATGATGGAGCAAACAATAACCCGGCTTTACCCCACTCATTTACCTTGGAAAACACCACAGCCGTCTGCGGGCATTTTAATGATGGTGTGACTTGCTAAGCTTAAAATAAAAGAAAACAAGGAACAGCAGAAACCACATGGCCCAGCTTTAGAGTTTCTTATAGACGGCGTTTCATCGCCATCACTTAAAAACCTATGCTGCCAGTAAACGTAACGGAGTACCTTCTAACTTTAAGTAGCAGGTATTAGGTGTTAATTCTTACCATCTCAATAATATGCACGTGCTAAGTCACTCCAGTCGTATCTGACTCTTTGCAACCCCGTGGACTGTAGCCTGCCAGGCCCCTCTGTCCATGGGATTCTCCAGATAGAACACTGGAGTGGGTCGCCATGACTTCCTCCCGGGATCGTCCTGACCAGGGATCAAACCTGCATCTCGTACATCTCCTGAATTGGCGATTGCGTTCTTGACCACTAGCGCCACCTGGGAAGCCCACCAATAACACATCACACTTAGAATATGTTTAAATAATTATTCAGTATTTGGGGGATGGAGCCATGGGGAAAATGTTCCTTAGAATATTTCACTTTCTTCTTTTGTTACATCTTTAACAAAACATCAGCTCTGTTTATATTTTTCTTAAGGTTTTCAGAATGCCAGTTTTTCGATGCCATCTCTGAACGCATTGATTTCTGACAAGGCCCGCTTCTGAGAAGGGTTTGCTGAAAGTCTTTGAGATGCTGCCACAGTTTTTACAGCTTACTCAGTCTTCATATGTGATCCTAAAAATGAGGTCCAGTTGCATTCACCATAATTATTTTACTAAGATAGAGTAAGACTACAGACCAAGGGAAAGCATCAGTACCTGGATTCCAAAGTCAGTGCATTTCCTTGATAACGTGTGGAGACAAATCCGCTCCTTAAGGTATGCGTATGCGTGCCCGCTCAGTCGTGTCCAACTCCCTGTGACCCCATGGACAGTAGCCGGCCAGGTTCCTCTGTCTGTGGGGTTCTCCAGGCAAGAATCCCGACGTGGGCTGCCATTCCCTCCTCCAGGGGACCCTCCCGACCCAGGGATGGAACCCCCGTCTCTTCGGTGTCCTGCATTGGCAGAAGGATTCTTCTCCATTGTGCCACCTGGGAAGCCCTGCTCCTCGAGGTAGACAAAGTCAAAATAAGCACAAGGTGGTCACGGTATCCTGTTTCTTACCCTGTTTTTACCATATAAGCTAAACTTACAGAAGAAAACTATTTCCTCGACATCTGTAATGTCCCAAATGTTCAAACCTGTTTTTACATTAAATCTAACCTCATGCATAGCCACATGTGTTTCAGAAGAGAGTAGCTCAGTATTGATTTCATTTTTACGTTTTCTCCCTGCTATTGCAATGAAGTGATCGTGAGATAGGATGACAGAAGTCGGGTTAGGAAGAAAAAAACAAAAAGCATCTGGCAATCAAACACCTCTCTGCAGCAGGTAGAGCGGTAAGAGTTTCCTTTCTGTTGTTACATATACGGGTTGCCGCATACATATGTTTCCTACTTTTTCTTATAGTCAAAGACACACACACACACACACACACACACACACACAGACCTGTAATAATAAGGAAAGGCGGTCACACATCTCCTGTGATCCTCATATGACGGAAATTTAAGTGGTCATATCAAACACGGGCACAGGTTTACACTAACTTTCCACGCTCTCCCCTCCAGCTCCCTTTGCAAATGGAAACACAGTGAGGTTGGGGCGTCCAAGGTTTCCCAGCCCACCTTGAGTCAGGGCTGCCTGTGGTTGGGGTGTCCGAGGTTCCCAGCCCACCTTGAGTCGGGGCTGCCTGTGTGACACGGTGACAATCAGTTAAGTGTAAGCAAAAGCCTCTGGTTCGGGCATTTAGTTGAGGCCCCTACTGAACAAAAGATTGACTTGGTTTGTGACTTTTTCACCACACTCCACGTTTCTTTGTTGCTGAGACTGTTTAGTTGATGCCTGGAGATAAAGTATTAATAGCTCTTGATCGTTGGACAAATGTCTGAGGAGGGCAGCTTGCCCAAGGACGGGGAAGCAGAAAGTCGAGACAGTCTGAGAGCCCACTGGCATCATGGGTCATGGCTCCTGTGTCAGCCTTCCATCACGAAAGCTGAAACTGGTCCGCTTAGTAACTTGCCCTGAAAATCTCAGACAGTCTTGGAACACATTGATAACATATGAGAAATATTCGCATTGTTTTCAGAAGTAACAGGGAGCTCACTGATAAAATTCTCTCCTCTATGACAGGCTTCTGCATCTAGTTGAAATTAGGTCTCCTGGTTTCCTGCATTTTCTTGTCACTGGCATAGTTTCATGGACGTTGGCTAGCATCTTACTAACACAGGGCATGATGAAATTATGGCTGGGAATCAGTGATTGGGAAAAAAGTTTTGGAAGGTTTGACCACGGGGATGAAAGCTGTTAGTAGGGTCGTCTTGACTTTGCTAAGTCCGGAGTCGAGAATACCAGCAGGCAGTGTGCTTTGACTCAGGATGTCCCCACACGCCGTCAGAAGCTTCTGGCTCTGTCCACAGACAGGAGCTGCATTGTGCTGATAAGAAATAGAAAGTAATTTCTTACATATAATATATAAACTGTTTAAATTGATTTTTAAATCTGCTCTTTCCAAATTGTCTGTTCCTGAGCTCAGCCTGATACTCTCATTGCCCGGAAAGTCAATCGTGATGGCCAGCACATGCCAAGCGCACAAGCTTGTCTCCCCTTGACTTTTAAGAAAACATATGATTGCCCATCTGCTTCAGATGCAGACGCTTTATCAGATGCTGGATTCCACCAGGAAAACGAAAGCTGCTGTCAGTCATCGATTTTCATATGCATTTTCTGAAGCGGATTTTGCTACAACCTACTAGATCTCTTTCCAGAGGAAACAATCGCATCTAGATAAGTTTTATAAGGGAGGGAAAACATTTGTAGAAACCAAAAGTTTTAGAGATAAAGAACAAGTAAATAATTAAGAAATACAGTAAACACGTTAGGGAAACAAAGAATTGTGTAATTGAGCATATTTCATATGTATTAATAAAATAGTAAATGATACATACAAACATATAATTTATGAAAACTTGAACATGCCAGAGATCACAGCTAAGCTAGTGGCTGAATACTTTAATACATTCCTTTTAATGTGACTAGATTAATAGTAACATGAGCTATATTTACATATCTGCATAGTCACATGTATATGGAGCAGGAAATAACAACCTACTTCCGTATTCTTGCCTGGAAAATTCCATGGACAGAGGAACCTGATGGGCTGCACTTCGTGAGGCTGCGAAGAGCTGGACACGACTGAGAGACTGAGAACATACACACACACACGTACACACGTTACTCTTACATACGTGAGCGGCTCCTATTATGTTCCCTCATAGTTGTGAGTGTTGATCTTTTAAAATTAATGTAAACAATAACGAAATGCTATAAACCATGAAAACCATTATGATTTTTCTCAAGTAACTTAAATGTCAAAGATAAAGGAAAGAAAAAGTTAAAGAGCTTAGTTTATTTATTAAGGAGCTTAGTTTTTTAACTTAGAAAAATTAAGTGCTCATCTACTCACTCTGCTTGCATGTGAAATAAAAGTGACACGGTATAAACAAAGGTGCATTGGGATTATTTCAAATGCATGAAAAAAAAACAAGCTGAGGACACTTGAAGGACTGAATTAAATAAATACAGGCAAACTTAGGTTAAAAAAAAGAAGCTATTTCATAAAATACACACAGACATGTGCACACACACGCACACACACCCCGGGCCACACACACACACACACACACACACACACACACGCACACACCCCAGGGCCCGCACACACACACACACGCACACACACACATGCACACACACCCCGGGCCACACACATGCACACTCACACACACACACATGCACACACACCCCAGGCCACACACACACACACATGAACACACATCCCAGGGCCCGCACACACACACACAATGCACACACACATGCACACACACCCCAGGCCCCACACACACACACACACACACACGCACATACACCCCAGGCCACACACACACACGCACACACACACACACACATGCACATACACCCCAGGCCACACACATGAACACACATCCCAGGGCCCGCACACACACACACACAATGCACACACACCCCGGGCCACACACACACACGCGCGCGAGAGGGCACACATACCCTGGGCCCTGCACACACACACGCACACATGCCCACACGCCCTGGGCCTCGCACTGGCAGAGACTGTTAGGAGAGCTCCCTGGCTGACCGCCTCTGCCCTGCAGTAACCTAAGCAAGCACTTCTCCTGCCCTTTGTCAGCTCTGGGGTGACACAGACAGTCCTGGGGGGCTCGGTCCACTGTTCCTCCCCTGCTGACACTAAGGGCTAGACAGAGGGGAAGGATGATGCATCGGGAGGATCTGGGTGAAGCAAGGCTTTAAGTCAGCATGAGAAGTCCCAGGGCACACCTTGGAGCTGCTCCTGAGTGAAACTGAGCAGAACCCAAACAGTACAAGCCTGGAGACCTGAACACTGCCCAGCTCGCAGACCAGCCGCTGCTGAGCACACAAGCAGGCAGGCTAAAACAAACAGTGCTTCAGAGGCTTTGGAAATGAAATCGCTATTTGAACTACGGCCCACAAAGACACGTATTCTAAACTTCAAGGGGTTGTTGGCATGCTGCAATAGATGACTTAAATAGAAACCAGAGTCTCATAACCTAAAATGTCCAGGATATGATGAGAAATAGTTCATCATCTCTAGAACTAGGAAAATCTCAACTGGGATGAGGAATGATCATCAAAAGAGGCCAAGGGCTGTGATGACTCACACGCTGGAATCCTCTGATGAAGACCTTAAAGCAGCTACCATAAAATGCTCCAGCAAGCTATTACAAATGCTCATGGAGGGAAAAAAAAAAAAAGTCTCAGCAAAGGAAAAGTAATTGAAATTCAGGAACATGTCGATAATAAACAAACAGAAACAGAGATGGTAAATTCAAAAACTGCTCTTACTTTAAATTTAAAAATTACTTTTGATGATTAAAATCAAAGATTATAATACTGTCTGATGTGGTTTTCACTGCATGCTCAAGTAATATTTAGGGCAATTTTGTTATAAAGGTGGAAGCGGGAGAGAGGCCTCAAGACAGGTAAGGTGGTTACATTCACCTTGATGCAATACCTTATTGAAACAAGATCATGCACTGTGATAACTTGGAAATGTATGTAGCCTCTAGAGCAAACACTAAACCACTGTGAAGATATACATTCAAAAACACTGAAGACAACTGAAGACTGAATACGAAAACATTAACAAGGAGGCAACGAAGGTCAGAACACAAAACACAAAGGGAATAAGCAGGGAACCAGTAGGCAACCAGAAGAGAGTATAAGCAGGAAGGAAATTAAGTTACGGTAAAAACCAAAGCTTTCTGAAATGAAACGTCTAGGCACGGGTTCATACATTATTCACTGCAGGATTCTCCCAAACATTTCAGGAAGAAATAACTCCATTTTACACAATCTCTTCCAACAAACAGACGAGAAGGGAATGCTTCTCAATTCATTTTATGAGACCAGCATGGTTCTGATACCAAAACTGACAAAGACAATACAAAAGAAAAGAAAAAAATGCAGACCGATATCCTCATAAACGTTGAAAGAAAAATCATCAATAAAAAGCTGGCAAATTCAGCAATATATGCAAATACAAATACACCGTATGATAACGTAGAGTTTATAGCAGGAATGCAAGGCAGGAACCATACATACAGATCAATTAGTCTAAAGATGGAAATGACACAGCTGTATCAGTTGAGGTGGAAAACGGACTTGTTATTCATGATGAAAAGAAAGGTGCTACTCTTATTTTTTAAAAGCCTATATATCTGTATGTATGCATATATACATACTACACTCACACAAATATGTATCTGTGTTAAATAATGAAAATGTATATGAGAACTAAAGAAATTGCTTACCTATGGGGAAGAAATGGAACACAGTGGAGCGAACAGAGATTAAGGTGGATTATCTGAATTATCCTTGTTTACAAACTTGGTTTTGCATCCACATAAATGTTTTACAGATTTATTAAACAGAATGAATCAAAGGAAACTAGCTATATGTCAAGTTGGACACTTACCTATGCCAATAAGATTTATTTCAGTGACTTTAAACAAAGGGCTTTGAGTACACATATCTGGTGAATATATTCAAAGGATCTATTTGCCACTTCTGCTATATAATCATAAGGGATTATATTTAGGTTATACCTGAATAGCCTAGTGGTTTTCCCTACTTTCTTCAATTTGAGCCTGAGTTTATCAATAAGGAGCTGATGATCTGAGCCACAGTCAGCTCCAGGTCTTGTTTTTGCTGACTGTATAGAGCTTCTTCATCTTCGGCTGCAAAGAATATAAACAATCCGATTTTGGCATTGACCATCTGGTGATGCCCATGTGTAGAGTCATCTCTGTGTTGTTGGAAGAAGGTGTTTGCTATGACCAGTGCGTTCTCTTGGCAAAACTCTGTTAACCTTTGCCCTGCTTCATTTTGTACTCCAAAGCCAAGCTTGCCTGTTACTCCACGTATCTTTTGACTTCCTACTTGTGCATTCTATTCCCCTATGATGAAAATAATGTCTTTTTCTGGTGTTACTTCTAGGAGGTCTTGTAGGTCTTCATAGATCATTCAACTTCAGCTTCTTCAGCATGAGTGGTTTAGGCATAGACTTGGATTACTGTGATATTGAACGCTTTGCCTTGTAAAAGAACCAAGATCATTCTGTCATTTTTGAGATTGCATTTCGGACTCTTTGTTCACTCTGAGGATTACGCCATTTCTTCTAAGGGGTTCTAGACCACGGTAGTAGTTATGATGTTCATCTGAATTAAATTTTACCATTCCCATCCACATTAGTTCTCCAATTCCTAAAATGTCAGTGCTCACTCTTGCTGCCTCTTTAACCACTTCCAATGTGCCATGATTCATGGACCTAACTGTTTCTATGCAACAGTGTTCCTTACAGAATGGGGCTTCACTTACGTCACCAGACACATCCCCAGCTGATACCACTTCTGCTTTGGCTCAACCTTTCCATTTTTCCTGGAGCTATTTCTCTGCTCTTTTCCGGTAGCACACAGGACATCTACCGACCTGGGCGTTCATCTTTCAGTATCATATCTTTTGCCTTTTCATACTGTTCATGAGGTTCTCAAGTCAAGAATGCTGACGTGGTTTGCCATTCCCTTCTCCAGTGGACCACATTTTGTCAGAACTCTCCATGACCCAGCCATCTTGTGTGACCCTTACAGAGCATGGCTCATAGTTTCATTGAGTTATACAAGACTGTGACTCATATGATCATTTTGGTTAGTTTTCTGCGATTGTGGTTTTCATTCTCTCTGCCTTCTGATGGATGAGGATAAGAGGCTTGTGCAAGCTCACTGGCGGGAGAGACTAAAGGTTGGACCACAAAGAATCTGAGTGATGAAGAATAGATGCTTTGGAACTGTGGTGCTGAAGAAGACTCTTGAGGGTCCCTTGGACTACAAGGAGATCAAGCCAATCCATCCTAAAGGAAATCAACCCAGAATATTCACTGGAAGGACTGATGCTGCAGTTTAAGCTCTAATACTTTGGCCACCTGATGTGAAGTCAACGCATTAGAAAAGACTCTGATGCTGGGGAAAATTGAAGGCAGGAGAAGGGAGAGACAGAGAATAAGATGGTTGGAAGGCATCATCAACTCCATGGACATGAATCTGAGCAAACTGGGAGGTGGTTAAGGATAGGGAAGCCTGGAGTGCTGCAGTCCATGGGGTCCATCTCATCCTCGGTCGTCCCCTTCTCCTCCCACCTTCAATCTTTCCCAGCATCAGGGTCTTTTCCGATGAGTCGGTTCTTCACATCAGGTGGCCAAAGTATTGAAGCTTTAGCTCCAGCAACAGTCCTTCCAATGAATATTCTAGGTTGATTTCCTTTACCACTGACTGGTTAGATCTCCCTGCCATCCAAGGGAGTCTCAAGGGTCTTCTCCAGCACCACAGTTCAGAAGCATCAGCTCTTCAGTGCTCACCCTTCTTTATGGTTCAACTCGTACATTCATATATGATACTATAAAATTCATAGCTTTGACTATAATGACGTTTGTTGGCAAAGTGAAGTCTCTTCTTTTTAATATGCTTTCTAAGTTTGTCCAAAAAAAAAAGCTTGGAAGCTTTCCTTCCAAGGAGCTCGCTTCTTGAATTTGATGACTGCAGTCACTGTCCACGGTGATGTTGGAGCCCAAGAAATAAAATATGTCACTACTTCCGGATTGCTTATATATGGCACTAATTAATTACTCTGAACACTGGTGAAGGAAAGGAGTTTGGGACTGACATCACACGCTAGTAATACTATGTGTGTAATAGATGGGGCTTCCCTGGTGGCTCAGCTGGTAAATCATCTGCCTGCAATGCAGGAGGCCTGCGTTCAATCCCTGGGTTGAGAAGATCCCCTGGAGAAGGGAATGGTTACCCACTCCAGTATTCTTGCCTGGAGAATCCCATGGACAGAGGAACCTGGTGGGCTACATTCGTGGCGATCGCAAAGAGTCAGACACGACAAGTGACTGATACAGACACACACAGACGCACACACATAATAGGTAACTGATGAGAACCTGCTGTGCAGCACCGGGGACACTGCTTGGCGCTGTTTGGTGACCTAAATGGGAAGGAAATTCAAAAAAGATGAGGTGTATGTGTATAAACTATATTTCAGGAAACCAAGCAATTGATAAGGTACCTCTTAATCAAGGAATTCCAGCTAATTAATGCAGAAAGAAAGAACAGTACCTTTTTGCAAACTCTAGTGAAATTATATACATAGACAATGATCAATTTTTCACAAATTCTCTAGAAAAAGATTGATTGATGATGAAATGTATGATGAATGGATTAGAATGAAAAAAAAAAACTAAACCCACTAATCAATTTTAACATGACAGAAAAAGAGACAATGAAACATTTTATACCTTCTGATAGAATTCAGTAGAAAGTACGCAGAAGCATCTACAAAATACTTTGGCCAAAAAATAAAAAATAAAAAAAATCAGTCCTAAACCTCATCAACTCTATAGATATAAGTACTCATTTAAAAGACACACAGAGCACAGAGGAGCAAATTAAAAGCCACCAAGGGAATGTAATCACTCAATCTATACACACAAAAATAACCTGATTCTGTTAATTAAAAAAAAAAAAGAAACTCTTATGGATAAAAGAGACCTATTAACCAAATGCTACATTTTGGTCATGTTTGAAATTCCACGGGGTCGTGGGGAGCTGGACACGACTGAAGTAACTGAGCACACGTAGGCATGTAGTAAATATGCTGTTAAACCGTTTTCAAGTAACCACTAAAAAAGGTAGAAATACAATAAAGAAAAAAGAGTCAGAAAAAGGCAAAAAGAACAGAAACATAAAAGCAGCAGAAGAAACGAGAAGCATGCAGATGCGATGCTAGAAATTAACTCAAGCGTGTCAACAGCCACAGGCAGTGAAGACAGACTAAACCCTAGAGGTAAAAGACAAAGACCGTCAGACAAGACTGGAAAACGGAATCGCTATATGCTTCTCAACGCAAACGTAAACCTAAGACAAGACAAGACAATAGGTCTGAGAGTGAAAGGATGGTAAGATGAATACCAGCCAAATACTAAACACAAAGAAAGCTGCTGCTCTTATAGAAATGCAAGAAAATTATGCTACACAAAAATATTAATAAACAGTAAAAATATACTACACAGATGCAGACAATTTCCCAGGAAGAAACAAGTCAGATAACACAAAATATCAAATTAGAGTTAGAAATCAAAAGTTGAAACAAATACAAGAAGAGACTAATGAATCACCATAACACAGAACTATGTTTTATATAAATGTACCTTTTGGTAATAGTAGATTAAACATATAAAATTGTTTATAAATTTATATGTTTAATATAAAATATAAAGATATCAAAAACGTTAATATGTCTAATATTAACATATAAAACAGATTCTTTTTTACTGGTAAAAAGTAGAATGTGTGAGTAACATAATACGCTTTGTGAAATGGACATACATAAAATACTTTATTTACAAACTGTAGAATATTCATTCTTTCCAATCACAGTATAAACAAACAGTATTAGGGAAGACTCAAAAATTAAAAACCTCAATAAACTGACGATGAACTAAATTGAAACAGGCATTTAAGATATTTAAATGGGCACAGATAGCTTCTCAAAACTGCTTACAAACTTCAATAAGTAGATAATTGCTGTCTTGTATAAACTCTACTTTTACATAATATTTTACAGGGAAAAGTCTAATTTTAAAAGACAAGGATAGTAGAAGGCATTTGTATTACAGGAAAGTCAGTCGTAAGCTTAGATGAAAAATGTCTTCAACAAGGAGGGTACTTAAAAATGTAAGCTATCATAAATAAGTTGGTTTTGTCTCAAAAAAGCAAGATTAGTTCAAGTGAAAATTTCATATGTTCATCCTAATATTGAAAAATTATTAAGCATTTGACAATTTTTAAGTACACTTACATGAAAAAACCTTCAACCTACTAAAATCTGAAGGAAGCTCTTTCTAACAATAAAAAGTATTTAAAAATCTACATCAAACATCATACTTAGTAACAAAATGCAAAACATTCACTTTAAACACAGAAATAATAATGCTGATAAGCCCAATTGAAAATTTGGCAGAAGATTTAATTGAGCATTCCACAGAAGAAGAAGAAGAAAAAAATTACCACCAGGTTGTGTGCAAAGCCGTTCATCTTCATGGGTAATCAGCGAGAGAAAAAGGAGAGCGAAAGTGTCAGTCGCTCAGTCTTGCCTGGTTCTTTTCAACTCTATGCACTGCAGCCTACCTGCCAGGCTCCTCTGTCCATGGGATTCTCCAGGCGAGAACACTGCAGTGGGTTGCCATGCCCTCCTCCCGGGGATCTTCCTGACCCAGGGATCAAACCCCCGTCTCCTGCACTGCAGGTGGATTCTTGACTGTCTTAGCCACCAGGGAAGCCCATGGTAAGCAAGAAAATGCAGATTCAAACTCCAATGCCTGTATGCACGGACTTTTGGACTCAGAGGGAGAGGGAGAGGTGGGATGATTTGGGAGAATAAAAGTTAAAAGAAAATAAAAAAAAAAAAAAAAACTATAAAGCGATGCCACTACATGCTCAAAAGCTGGCCAAAATTTAAAAGTTGTCTAAACAAAAGTGTTGGTGAATTGAGGGTCACCCTCATACTTTGCTGGTGGACATGTACATTTGTATGATAATTTTTTCAAAACAATGTGTCATTGCCTAGGAAAGTGAAAGATGTGTGCATCCTATAACCAGTGATGCCGTTCCCAGGTATGTCATCTACAGAAACTCGTGCAAAGGTGCAAGGGATGACTAGCGTAAGACAGTTGACAGGGGCATTATCAACAGAGCAAACTCTGGAAACAAGTCAAAGGTGTGTAAGATGGCTTAATGGATTGCAGGGCACGCGTGGATCCGAAAAAGGCAAGAAAGGGAGGAAGCCACGGTGACCTACATCGACAAGGGTGAGTCTCAGAAACATAGCATTGAGGGAAAAAAGCAGTGATGGAAGAATGCTCGTGGAACCCTGGGTGTGCCTAAAGGGCAAAGGCAGGCAAAAACTGCAGAAAGTGTTGTTTAGAGATATGTGCCTATGTTATAGAGACAAAGAAAGGAAAAGAAGTGGGTCACTACAGTCCAGGCTTGCAGATACCTGGGGTGCAAGCAAGAGAAGGAGCTTGCAGTCAAAGAGGGTAACTCAGGAGACTTCAAAATTCCTGTGACTTCCCTCCTTCCCAAGCTGAAGTGCGGGTACACAGGTGTCCTTTTCATTGTTGCCCTGCATCCGTGCATTCTGTGTGTTTGGGGGGCATTAATGGTGTCTTGCATAAAAACCTTCCAACACTGTATAATTAGGGAGCAGGAAAAATTCAAACATCCTACTTTGTGTGGTTGCTTATTCATGCCAAACCTGACGTTATACGCATGAGTCACATACCACTTGGGGCAACTTCAGACTTAAATTGTTGTAGCCAGATTTTCACCATGACACTTCTTTGGGTGATGGAAATTCTCATTTTTACCCCAATCATTGACGTATTCGACTTGCATTCATGACCTGCCCACCACCTACACCCTCTGAAATGCACACACCACGCGTATGTAGCGTATAAACACACTTTGTTTTAATTCACTTCTCCTTTCGTCAGATGTTAGAGGCTCTCTCCTGGGATGCAGTCAAGCGTTTCTATGTTCAGATGAATTTTCTGGCCCAAGGAGATAATTTTGCACACAGTCAATAGCAATATCCCAGAAGTGAACCAGAAAACTCAACCAGTGAAACAAAATTCAATAGCAATATCAGAGCAGAAAAACCCTTAACCACGGAGGGCATGTTTCCTAGAGAACACACCAGCTAAGGCAGACGGGGCACAGGAAACAGCGCAAGAGCAAGCTCACGGGGCACGTGTATCAGGTAAGTTTGCAGTAGGAAAAAAATCATTCTGCCTCTGTGACTTCCAAGGGGCTTCTTCTTCTTAGGTTTTAAAAACTCAGCGTGTGATCATGGATCTCACACACCTGTGCATCAAGCCTGACGTGAAGGTGGCACTTTGTTGAGAAGCCATTCGATTGTTGTGTCACTTAACGAGGCATGAAAGCAAGACGCGGTCACGAAGAAAACCATGTTGGGTACAGGCTGAGTCAGGCATGCGAAGCAGTGCATTTCTGCCTGTTCCCCACAGACAGAACGGCCGTCTGTGCAAACCTAGACCTAAAAGGAGACGGCAAAAGGTGACTACTTAAAACACGACTTGTTTCGAGATTCACCATATCACAGTACAGAGCACCACCCGAGGCCCTGGAACTTCTGAGAGAAACAGCAAGGGCTCACCCCTCACGCGGTTTGAATTAACTTCATGTTTCAAGCAAAATATCTGTGAGGATTTTATTAAAAAGACTATACAGCACTGGTGTTTTATGGAAAAAAAAAACATGCATTTGTCTATACGCACGAGGAAGAGTATGTGCAGCTGTAAACATTCTTAGTACACACAATCAAGAAACACAGAATTCTGCTCCTTCGGCCAAAGCTCACACACGCATCCCTGTATTTATGCATGTGCTGTTGCTGTCACGGTGTAGTTGCTAAGTCATGTCCGACTCTTTGCAACCCCATGGACTGTGGCCAGCCAGGCTCCACTGTCCATGGGATTTCCCAGGTAGGGACACTGGAGTGCGTTGCCATTCCCTTCTCCAGGGGTCTTCTTGAGCCTGGGATCGAACCCACATCTCCTTCACTGGCAGGCAGACATGCACATGAACACACCTTCATGGACACATGTGTACATATATGTGCCTCACCTGGTCCACATCATACACATATACATGCATATATGTTTTTCTGTGACAGGTTACAAACATCCAAATGAACTCTTCAGCCAGCCCTATATAACTACCTATAGTTCTATACTCCATCTGTATAACTACGTGTATGTATCAGTTCAGTTCAGTCGCTCAGTCGTGTCTGACTCTTTGCAACCCCATGAAGAGCAGCACGCCAAGCCTCCCTGTCCATCACCATCACCTGGAGTTCACTCAGACTCATGTCCATTGAGTCCGTGATGCCATCCAGCCATCTCATCCTTGGTCGTCCCCTTCTCCTCCTGCCCCCAGTCCTCCCAGCATCAAAGTCTTTTCCAATGAGTCAACTCTTCGCATGAGGTGGCCAAACTACTGGAATTTCAGCTTCAGCATCATTCCTTCCAAAGAATTCCCAGGGCTGATCTCCTTCAGAATGGACTGGTTGGATCTCCTTGCAGTCCAAAGGACTCTCACGAGTCTTCTCCAACACCACAGTTCAAAAGGATCAGTTCTTCGGTGCTCAGCCTTCTTCACAGTCCAACTCTCACATCCATACATGACCACTGGAAAAACCATAGCCTTGACTAGACGGACCTTAGTCAGCAAAGTAACGTCTCTGCTTTTGAATATGCTATCTAGGTTGGTCATAACTTTTCTTCCAAGGAGTAAGCATCTTTTAATTTCATGGCTGCAGTCACCATCTGCAGTGATTTGGGAGCCCCCCAAAATAAAGTCTGACACTGTTTCCACTGTTTCCCCATCTATTTCCCATGAAGTGATGGGACCAGATGCCATGATCTTCATTTTCTGAATGTTGAGCTTTAAGCCAACTTTTTTGCTCTCCTCTTTCACTTTCATCAAGAGGCTCTTTAGTTCCTCTTCACTTTCTGCCATAAGGGTGGTGTCATCTGCATATCTGAGGTTATTGATATTTCTCCTGGCAGTCTTGATTCCAGCTTGTGTTTCTTCCAGTCCAGAGTTTCTCATGATGTACTCTGCATATAAGTTAAATAAGCAGGGTGACAATAGACAGCCTTGATGTACTCCTTTTCCTATTTGGAACCAGTCTGTTGTTCCATGTCCAGTTCTAACTGTTGCTTCCTGACCTGCATACAGATTTCTCAAGAGGCAGGTCAGGTGGTCTGGTATTCCCATCTCTTTCAGAATTTTCCAGTTTATTGTGATCCACACAGTCAAAGGCTTTGGCATAGTCAATAAAGCAGAAATAGATGTTTCTCTGGAACTCTCTTGCTTTTTCCATGACCCAGCAGATGTTGGCAATTTGATCTCTGGTTCCTCTGCCTTTTTTAAAACCAGCTTGAACACCAGGAAGTTCATGGGTCATGTATTGCTGAAGCCTGGCTTGGAGAATTTTGAGCATTACTTTACTAGCATGTGAGATGAGTGCAATTGTACGGTAGTTATATGTATAGTTATGTAGATATATATACATATATATATATATATATATATATATATATCCTGGAGCATCCCTTAGGAACTTGATACTGGCAGTATATGTATGACTGCTTGGCATTGTTAAAAGCCAAAGCAACACAACATTACAAAGCAATTTTCCTCCAATTAGAAAAACAAGCAAACAAACAACTCGATCCCGAGCGGTAGTAAGACTGAACAAGAACTAAAATGAACCGGAAATGATTCCCCTCAGTGGTTGTCGCCAAAGTAGATGCTCCAATACATGAAAAATATTAGAAATGGATGAAAATGGAGCAATTTAATATTTTAAGAAAGGAATTAGAGAGTTTAGGGAAAAGCTAGAAAATTTTCTAAAATTGACAACTGAGATTCGGCGATGGTTTTTCCACTCTAAGGAAGTGTCAGGGAAGTGACCTTTCTGCACCATAATGCTGATGGTAACTATAATACGGTAATGTGGCATTTCAAACAAAATTACTTCCATTGACAATGTTATGTATAAGCTCTTTTTAGGAAATTGATACATGCATATTTTTATGGTGCTAACAGACTTTCCTATATCATTTAAATATTGATTCAACTGTCCATATGAGATCTTTTTCAAAGTTTGTAATTAACAGTACCACCTACGTCATTCATAAAGACATATTTTCCTTCTGATATTTGTGTCTTTTCCCGCTGCCAGTATTTGATGAGTGCATTTTGCTGTGTTCAGTCGCTCAGTCGTGTCTGATTCGCATGGATGGCAGCATGCCAGTCTTCCCTGCTCTTTCACGATAAATGCATACATCAATGCAAACAAGAAAAAGAACAGGACAATTTCTCTTTACTAGAATGTCAGAAGAGACTTAAGGGAAGCTCCACAGAGCTCCACGAAGCTTATTTCAAACTCCTTTCTTACCTACAGCATGTGTTGCCAGCACTAGTTTGCCACCTGAATACACACTATTTTGTATTCTTCTCAAATTATTTCTAGTATTTCTGGTTCGTCTCCCTGTATCAGTCAAATTGCTTTTGTGAAACTAAAATTGGCTGAACATTTTATATTGCTTGAAACTAATAAAAGGTATTAGCACTAGGTTGTCCAAGGGTTCTCTCAGTGGCTCACCAACCACATGAGAGGTCTGGATTCATTAGTTCCCTGTGTATTCCCCAGCTCATTAGCACTATCCTTGTTGTTGTTTGATCACTCAGTCATGTCCAACTCTTTGCAATCCCATGGAATGCAGCACGCCAGGCCTCCCTGTCCATCACAACTCCCGGAGCTTGCTCAAATTCATGTCCGTTGAGTTGGTGATGCCATCCAGCCATCTCACCCTCTGCTGTCCCCTTCTCCTCCTGCCTTTAATCTTTCCCAGCACCAGGATATTTTCCAGTGATTCAGTTCTTTGCATCAGGTGGCCAAAGTATTGGAGTTTCAGCTTCAGCATCAGTCCTTCCAATGAATATTCAAGACTGATTTCCTTCAGGATGGACTGGTTGGATCTCCTTGCAGTCCAAGGGATTCTCAAGAGTCTTCTCCAACACCACAGTTCAAAAGCATCAACTCTTCAGTGCTCAGCTTTCTTTATAGTCCAACTCTCACATCTATACATGACTACTGGAAAAACCATAGCTTTGGCTACACAGACCTTTGTCAGCAAAGTAATGTCTCTGCTTTTCCATACAATGTCTAGTTTTGTTATAGCTTTTCTTCTAAGGAGCAAGCATTTTTTAGTTTCATGGCTGCACTCACTGTCCACAGTGATTTTGGAGCTCAAGAAAATAGTCTGTCTCTGTTTCCATTGTTTCCCCATCTATTTGTCATGAAGTGATGGGACCACATACCATAATCTGTTTTAAGATCAGTTGGATTTAAGCCAGTTTTTTCACTCTCCTCTTTCACTTTCATGAAGAGGCTCTTTAGTTCCTCTTCATTTTCTGCCATAAGGGTGGTGTCATCTGCATATCTGAGGTTATTGATATTTCTCCCAACAATCTTGATTCCAGCTTGTGCTTCATCCAGCCCGACATTTCACATGATGTACTCTGCACTTAAGTTAAAAAAAGCAGACTGATAATGTATATCCTCGACATAGCCCTTTCCCAACTTTGAACCAGTCCATTGTTCCATGTCTGGTTCTAACTGTTGCTTCCTGACCTGCATACAGGTGTCTCAGGAGGCAGGTAAGGTGGTCCAATGCAATGCAGAGGGTGTGGGTTTGATCCTCAGTGGAGGAACTAAGATCCTACATGCCGGGCACTGTGGCTAAATAATCTTTATAAAAGTTTGCTTATGTCTCAAGAGGGCTTCCCTGCGGCTCAGCTGGTAAAGAATCTGCCTGCAATGCGGAGACCTGGGTTGGATCCCTGGGTCGGGAGGATCCCCTGGAGGAGGGAAAGGCTGCCCGCTGCAGTGTTCTGGCTTGGAGAATCCCATGGACTTTATAGTCCACGGGGTCGCAAAGCATCGGACACGACTGAGCAACTCTCACTTTTGCTTTATGTCTAAGATGCCGCATGCCACATTAGGTCAGTAAAATCACTTGTTGAACTGAATCCACGTAAATAGTTTATATTTTACTCAGAGCTCATAGAGGAAGATCCGTGATCACACCCACAGCCTCTTTATCTTAGTATATTAGAGCGCCTCTGTTTTGAAGCATTATAAGTGTTTTTTGAATTCAGAAGGACAGATTACAGAAAGATGAATTCTCCCAGGAGTCGCAACTCTAGAAGAGAAGGCTTTGAAATGTGCGTGGCATCTGGCTCTTCATTCGAATGCAATCCCTGATCCTTCTGGAGTCTGCCTTTCCCTAGCTGAGTATGTGCTGCAGGAGGAGGCACACAGCATTTGCAGCACGTGCTTCTCTGATATTCAAAGAGCACTGGTAAAAAATAAATAAATAAATAAATAAATAAAAACAAAGAGCATTGGTAAAAAAAATAAAAATAGATAAAAAAACAAAGAGCATTGGTAAAAAAAATAGATAAAAAAACAAAGAGCATTGGTAAAAAAAAAATAAAAGTAGATTAAAAAAACAAAGAGCATTGGTAAAAAAAATAAAAATAAATTAAAAAAACAAAGAGCATTGGTAAAAAAAATAAAAATAAATTAAAAAAAACAAAGAGCATTGGTAAAATAAATAAATAAATTAATTAATTAAAACAAAGAGCATTGGTAAAGGGCTCCGCACTGATCTTCAGCTTATTTACCGGATAAATGCCATTATGAGTCAGTCGTGTTGGATATTCACAGTAACCTGACTTGCAGTTTATACATCTTCTGATTGCATTTCTCCTTCCCTGTACCTGGAAATAAGCCCATGGGAATATCACGGCAAGAAACTAGTCAGAAACATAATGGATACCATCTATTTCCCAAAGGGCCAACTCCATGCACACCAGTGATGGTCATAAATAAACCAGAGCCATATTCCTGACCCAGCCATTCCCCTTCAGCCAGTCTGTTCCCCTGCGCTGAAAGTCTGTTCCCTTAGAGTCACATATGTTCATCCCGCACATGCTAATCTCTGCGGGTCAGTTCCAAGCAGTCAGGTAAGTGTTCATCAGCTGCTCACAGCAGAGCTTGAAGTTGGCAGGGGTCATATTTAAATGTCTTCTGAATGATACAATCAACACATAGTTGACTATGCTTTGTTGCCCACCAAGAGAAATAACCAAAAGGGAATGGGGAGGGGGACAGTTGCAGCTTTCTGACACAGCTGGAGCCTGAAACGCTAATCTTAGGTGGACACAGTCTAAGTCACTTTGGCACTCACATCTTCCCATGGGAAATTGCAGCGTGCAGCCCACCGCTGGTTTGGTTCACAAATATTTATTGGCTATTTGCTGTGTGTTAGGCAGGTATGGGCAGGGCAGATCAGCATGGGGCAAAGCAAGAGTGTGCATTAGTCTCACATTGCTGCCCTAGAAAATAAGCACAATGATACACACTCGTTATCTTACGGTCATGAAAGTCAGAAGTCTGAAGTTAGTTTCATTGGGCTAAACTCAAGGTGCTTCAAGGTGAGCTCTTTCTGGAGACAGGAGTGGGGTTCAGTTTCCTTGCCTTTGGGGACTCCCAGGGGCCACCTGCTCAGGGGATCAGCTCTTTGTGTCTTTCTCCATCTGCCAAGCACATCACCCCGACCACCCGTTCTCTCTTCCAGCTCCTCTTTCTGACTCTGATCCTCCTGCCTCCCCATTACAAGGGCCCTTGAATTATACTGGGTCCATCTGGATAACCCAGAGAACTGTTCGCATCTCAGGATGCTGACGTCATCATGGCTTCAAAGGCTCCTTTGCCACGTAAGGGGACATACTTACATTTCTGAAGATTAAGATGCTGAGAACTTTGAGACATTATGCTGCCTCCCACAGCAGGTACCTGCTCTAAAGCAGCTTACCTTCTAAGAGAAAGCCAGTAAATATGAAACCAAGTCAAGAAACTGCATAATTTCGGTATGAATAATGTACTGTGGAGAGTTGGAAAGGGTGGTAGGAAAGTGAGTAACTGGCATGGAGGAAGTGGCTGTTTTGTTTGAGACAGTCAGAGGAAGCCTCTGAGACAGGAGACCTCGGAGCTAAGTGATGAGAAGGGAAGGAAAGAACTTTCCAGGTGTTTAAGAGACAGCAAGTGCAAAGGCCCAGCCTTAGTAACACGCTTGGGTGTTTCAGGACAGAGGAGAGGCCGTGGGGCTGGAGGAAGGCTCTGCTTTGACCAGATAGATCTCTGCAGGTCATACTGAAAAGCTTGGATTTTATGCATATTAGAAGAAAAGGCAAAGGGGAATGTTTATCAAGGGGAAGGCATGATATAGCTTATCCTTTAAGAAGACCAATTTGGCTGTTACTTAAAAGTGTGGACTACAGAGGGCGAAGCTGGCAGCGGTGAGGGGCTGTTGGGAAGAGAAGCGTCAGCACCCAGGAAGGATACCAGGGTGTCTTGGGGAAGATGCTGAGAAGTTACTAAAATATATAGTGCTAAGTCACTTTAGTGGTGTCCGACTGAGACCTCATGGACTGTAACCCAGCAGACTCCTCCGTCCACGGGATTCTCCAGGCAAGAATACTGAAGGGGTAACCATGCCCTCCTGCAGGGGATTCCAGACTCAGGGACTGAACCCGGGTCTCCTGTGTTTCCTGCATTGCTAGCGGATTCTCCACTGCTGAAGAGAAGCCCAGGGAAGCCCTGAAATATATGGAATACCTCCTAAAAGATTTGCATTCACACCTCTAATTACTCTAGGAAAACATGACCTTCCCACGCACCAAGTCGCCACGGTGTCTGCTACATACAGACACAGCAGGATCGCTTCCCAGTTAACCGAGTCTGGCAGTCGACTTGACTGATATTTGTTTACCTGAGTTGACCATCCGTTTGGCTGAATGGATTGGACTGATCTGCTGTTTCAGTGATGCTGAGAATGTCTCAATGATGCTGAGCCCAGGGGTATCCTGGGCTCTGACCTCACATTCCTTTGATATAAAGCCACTTGTAAGCATCTTGGTTGATATTTTCTTGCCTACACTTGGGGAATGCCTCTACATATATTTTTTCCTGATGGTCCTTTGATGTCCAGTTGACTTTGTAGCCAAAACCCTATTTGCAGAGCCAGTCTTACTCAGACAAAGCAAAAGTTTGTTTGCGTTCCCTTCTTCACACCCCTGCCCCTCTCTGCCTACGATGGCACAGGCTCTAGCCAACATCCTGCTCACAGCATCTTTATTAGCAGTTTTGGAATGCACCTGGCAAGTTTTAAGTAGGTGTCCCATGTTTGTGAGTTCTTTTCCTTAGCAAATATTTGTGTCTGGAAATTTTGCTTGGGGTACAAAAAAACCTTGTACTCCTGGAGGGGGAAAAAAGAGCATGTCCATATTTGCTGTTTCCTTGGGATAGACAGAAATCCTGGAATGTATCTGGAGGACAAGATTCACGCAGTTTGATCTCATGTATTTACCCAAGTTCATCAGAGGATGCTGTGTCAAAACTGGCATTAAAACCTGATACATGAAATATTCTGTCCAAAAAAGCCATAGGATTTGTGTTTCTAGAGTAAAGTTTTATAAAACTAAAGGAAGCAGATTCTGGGACTTCAGAATTTATGTACACAATGAGGCTGGAGACCAGATCTGGGCATGAAAGGAAATGTTTTCTTGACATTTCTTTTTCAAAACAAATCAACACTTGAGGTTGTTTTTCAAGGCACAATTCAATAACTGTGTAAAAACAGTTTTCTTAAAAATTTCCTCTCCCATGCAACCTGGAATGCCCTTTCTCTTATGTTTTATTATTTTTTAAATTTAACTGTTCCAGGGCCTTTCTTGATTTAACCTCACTGGTGGCAGGAAGGGGCGGAAATCACACCTCACAGGACACTATACACAAAAGAAAATATATACAGTTATGTGGCAGAGACACAGAGGCATGCAAACGCATTATGCATTTGTAATTTTTTCAATATTGCTTCAGCCCTTTTATAGTTAATTGGTCCATTGACAAATTCTTCTTGATGAAAGAACCCGAGACTGGAAATAAGAAAACCTCAGCTTTGTTCCCAGCTAGTGACAGTTGTTTGAACACAAACCCAGACCTTTCCACACTCAATTCAGAAGTCACCCACCCACTTCACTACTCGTTTAGTCAGAAAATATTGACTGAGATTCAATCTGGTTCAAATCAACCCGATTCAGTTCATAAATGCAACCTTTGGGAACACAGGCCCAAAAGAACTGAAGCCCTGCCCTGACCACGGAGAGGGACGCCCTCCCATCCGAGGGGCGTAAATGTGCACACCACGCCTCCACAGGCCGAGTCCCAACACTGTAGTCAGACAACTGCCTCCGACGAAGTCTGGACCTTTCCACCGGGTTTTGCCATGAAGGATTTCAGCTACCTTATCTTCATAATGTGTTTAGTACTGAAAAAGTTCGCGCTCATGCCAAAAAACCCTACAGTTTGAAAATATTCAAAGAAGCTTAAATGCATGTCTTTATGCTTAAACATCATCTTAGGAGAAATGGGGTGAGAAATGTGCTCTTAAATTATAAGCATTTTGACATTAAAAGGCACTATCCCTTGAACTAGCCTGGATACTGACGTTCCAGATTTCCTTATAAAAATGTCAAAAATCAATCCAGTCAATTTTCTAGACAGTGTTGTTAAATAATTTATCTTCTGTCTGTTACTGTCTTGTCTCCTCCTTCAAGCCTATATATCTGCATTTTTTCCTTTTATTAAATTTTACAGTGCTGCATGTGTTAATAAACCACATGTCATATTCGATTCTTTTTTCTTCATATCTACTTTCATTTTAAAAATGATTCAATAAAAATATGAAAAATAATTACAGTGTTTTTCTTTAATGTAATAAGTCTTACAGCAAATCACCTCCTCTCTATAATGTTGTCTGCCTTCTAGCATTTTTTATGTCAGGCTCATTCACATGCTGTCAGGGTTTTAGGATGAAAAATAAACATTGCTTTCAATCAATAATTTGAAAATCACTGGTGCTGGTCCTTTCTTCTGAGTAGAAATTACCTAACATTCAACAGAGGGCCTAGCATTCTCATGGATTAGAAAAGCAAGTAACCTCATGGAAATTGACAAAATGGGAAGCTGGTCTTCTCTGCTAGGAAACACTCCCAAGACTGAACTTACAGGAAAGTCCCTGTTAGTCCAGTGGTTAAGAATCTGCCTTGCAATACAGGGCAGAAGGGTTCGATCCTTGGTCAGGGAACTAAGATCCTGTACGCCGGGGGGCAACCCAGCCCGCAGAACACGGCCGGAGAGCACGCGCGCCACAGTGAGAGACTGCGCATGACTGGCGGAGAGCCTGCAAGCCGCTTCCGAGACCCGGCTCAGCCTCATTTAAAAAACAGACAAATATCATGTTCTTAAAAAAATACAGGACTGCGCTTGCAGCTGCTGCAGACACCTGTGTAACCCACCGCATATACTTGCTTTCATTCATCTTCACCCTCCTGGGCCAGTCCAATGATAACATGGGCTGAACAGTCATGCGGTGTGATGCTCGGCTCTGGGGCATTTAAATGGAAGCTCTCTATTTCCCAACTGTGATTATTTGTCACTGGGTGTGAAGCTGGGCTAGACAGCATTTCAGGTCCTTCCAGACTTGAAGACAATCTGATTTTAGGAGGTCCTCTGCTCCTTGAACGTTTTCTTTCCTTTCTCAGCCATCACAGGAGAAGATTCACACAGCGGCTATTCTGTTACGCCTCTGACTTCACTTGGGGCATTCTTGTGGTCAAAACTTTTTATGAGACTCTCGATTCTAATAGAAAACAGTTCACACATCCTCAGCTGTCCTTTCACCCATAGCTTCTTTTCCACAGTAGGGCACCTCCTACCAGAATCAGGACACCTTCTGCGCCCATAGACTGAAGTATTTATTCATTTATTCATTCAGCAAAGGTTACCTGGTGGCTGAGACAGTAAACAGTCTGCCTGTAATGCAGGAGACCAGGTTTGATCCCTGGGTTGGGAAGATTACCTGCAGGAGGGCAGGGCAGTCCACTCTGGTGTTCCTGCCTGGAGAACCCCATGGACAGAGAAGCATGGTGGCGGGGTTGCAAAGACTCAGACAGGACCGAGGGACTAACACTTTCACTTTCTGTGAAACAATGTCTTGTGTTAGATACTAGGAACTCATCAGAGATCGAGAGAGACAGGAATTTCCTTTTAACCAGGTTTTTAGCCTGGAATGTTTAGTTGGCTGAAAGGCGGTCCCAAAGACAGGTCTGGATCTGAGTTTCTGGAGCCCATGATGACTGTCTTCTACAGCAAGAGTGAGTATCACCTCATGTGGCAAAAGGCGCCAGAGATCTTGGGGAGAGATTTTCCTGGATCATCCAGGTGAGTGCTAAGTGGAGTCACCTGCATCCTTCTAACAGAGAAGGAGGGCCAGCTCCACGCAGTGGGGAAATCGATGCGGAGTTGCAGCAGAGACAGCGAGACGCTCACAAGTCAGGAACGCCAGCAGCCGCCAGAGCCGAGCAGGGCGACAGGGAGGGTGGCCATGCGGACACCTGGCCTCCAGAATGGGGGAAGGGTGCTTCTGGTGTTTCAAGTCCCCAGTGTACAGTCAGCTGTTACAATAGCTCCCCCAAAACAAAACAGCACAGAAAGTCAAAACCGAGGCGCCTAAGCCTTCGACGCTGCTCCAAGCTGAGCGGCCTAGTAACATGCAGGATTCTTGCAAATCACTTCCTCTTCTGTGATGGAAAGACACTGTCTACTTTCTATTACAGGATGCTTGGGGCTGATGCACTGGGATGACCCAGAGGGATGGTACGGGGAGGGTGCTGGGAGGGGGGTTCAGGATGGGGAACACATGTACACCCCTGGCGGATTCATGTTGATGTATGGCAAAACCAATACAATATTGTAAAGTAATTAGCCTCCAATTAAAATAAATAAATTTAAATTTTAAAAAAAAAAGTAGCTTGTGTTTGAGACGTAAGCCTAGACAGTAAGAACACAGAGTAATTCACCCATTTGGATATTACAGCCAGCAGTCCTTTTTCCAAGTTATGAACTTGCCATTTCATTTTTTAGTCTTTTGCAGTCAGTGCGATGTCCCCTCCCCATCTTTATAAAACAATAACGAGAGAAAAAATGTTTAAAGATTTGCCTCCGAGCCAAATACTTCAACACATTGTTACTTCCCCCCATTTCCCTTCTGGTCATTATCCGCGCACATTCTTATTTCTTTCTTTCTTTTTTTCCAATTTGGTGTCTTGTGCTTTTTGCACCATTAATCACAGAACATTTCCATATGGTTTCAGTGTACACGTGCTGAGTCGCTTGGTCACGTCCAACTCTGCAGCTGCGACCCCCGAGGGCTGTAGCCTGCCAGGTTCCTCTACCCATGGGATTCTCCAGGAAAGAGTACTCATGGTTACTTCTAATGCAGATATAGTATTTAATTGAGTTACCATAAAATTACTGTCGTTTACTTAGCCGTAACTTTTTACCTCCTCTTTGAAAAGTTTCAAGAATGTTTAATAATGTTATATTAAACATGTGTAGCTTTCCCCCTTTTCTCCAACACCTTCACTGAGATATAATTCAGATACCATGAGATTCACCCAGGTAAGTGTACAGCTTGGTGGTTTTCACTCGGTTCACATAATATTGTGTGTCAACTACACGTCAGTTAAAAAAAGGAGGGGATTACAAAAGCCCAAACCTGGAGAGACACTCACCAGTGTCTCATGGCTGCTACCCGCTGCGCTCACCAAGTCCAGAACGGCTGGCCCTCCACTGCAAGCAGCTGTCCCTGAGAATGGGCAAAGGGAAAGGGGGCTCCCCTGGTGGCTCAGAGAGTAGAGTCTGCAGCAGACTGGGGTTCAGTCCCTGGGTCGGGAAGATCCCCTGGGAAAGGAAATGACAGCTGACTCCAGTATCTTGCCTGGGGAATTCCATGGACGGAAGAGCCTGGTGGGCTACAGTCCATGGGGTTGCAAAGAGTAGGACACAACTGAGCAACTCTCACACACACACACACACACACACACACACACACACACACACACACAAAGGGAAAGGAATGAATTTCAGATGCATGCGACAGTACTAATGAACCTTGGAGACGTTGTGCCAAGTGCAATTATCCAGACCCAGGACGAAGTCAGGCCACGTCCACTCAGACGAGACCTCACAGAGACAGGAGTAGCACGGGGCTGAGAAGGCTGCTTGGAGGCGAAGGGGAGCTGCTGCTGAGTGGGTACAGAGCTTCTGCTTAGGAAGATGAAAGCGTTGTGGAGATGGATGGTGGTGACGATTGCACATGTGAAGGTACTTAATCCCATTGAACTGTAAACTTTAAAATGGTAAATTTCACATTATACAAATTTTAGCAACGTTTTTAAATGGGATAAAAAGACCCCAAAAGACAAATTGCATGAGTCCATTTATATGAAATGTCCAGAATTGGCAACTCTATAGAGACAAAAAGGTGGATTGGTGGTTTGGGGCAAATAGGAAGTGATTCCTAATGGATGTGGAATGAAGAAAACGTTCTAAAATTGGTTGTGGTCAAGGTTGCACAATCCAGCCAGCAGTCATTTTAAAAATTATATAAGACAGTTACTTTAGAGTTCAACTGAAAATAAGGAAAATTCATTTTAGAATTGCTTTAGTTGTGATAATGAACTTAATACCTATAACATCTTCCATCTATTTGGCACTTTGTTGGTCTAACAACAGTATAAAAACGAGACAAAAAAGGAGGAAAGGTGCAGTTGTTCGGTACTATTAGTGTTACTATATTTTCATACACACAGAGCTGGGTCAAGTGGACACCGGACACCTATTCCCATCTCTTTCTGAAGTATGTTCAAAGAGGCGCACAGCCCGTGAGATTCAGAGCTGCCCTCTGCGCATCCTGAGCCTCAAGTCTAAGTACCGAAACTCCATCCCTGTGCAGGGATTGGCCCGAAATAGATAAGTGTCACAGTTTGACCAACGGGACACAAAAGACCTGTTTATTGAGGTCTTCTTAGGAAGTTCCTTCTCGTTTACGTCAGAGAGATGGAGTTCTCTTTCTTCTACAGTGAGAAACAGTGACCCTTCTGTCCTCCTGAGCCATTTTCGGAAGAAGGTGGCACTTTGAACCATAGAATGGGGACAGGAATAACGGCTCCAGCACTGACCTTTTGAATCAGCCAACACTGAGTTTCACCCCACATTTGCATCTTCAGCTAGGCAAGCCAGCAAAACAGTTCATTTTTCTCTTAGGCAATTTTGTATTTTACTTTCTATTACCTGTGTATCCTAAGTGAGAGGCTGGCCTAAGAAATGCTAGATAAACGGCCCTACCTAAATCCACTTGCTCACTCAGAGTCATGGCTTTACATAAGCATCCCTTTACTGCAATTCAGTTATTATTTAAGTTAAAATCTAACACAAGTAGTGTCATATGTGAGACCTGACCTAGAAACAAAAACTCTCAGCAGCTAAGACTTAGAGAATGTAGTGAGCACATCTATAGCTTTCAGGCTTCCTTGGGTTTGGGGGAAATGAAGCAACAAGAGATGTGGTTCTTAGTACTTAATAGATTCTATCTGCTGCTGCTGCTGCTAAGTCACTTCAGTCGTGTCCGACTCTGTGCGACCCCAGAGACGGCAGCCCACCAGGCTCCCCCATCCCTGGGATTCTCCAGGCAAGAACCCTGGAGTGGGTTGCCATTTCCTTCTCCAAGATTCTATATGACTACATAGCAAATTGTTCCTGTGCCTTCCATTGTAAAATTTGAACACTTTTCACTCTAGAAAGTAATTATAATAATGTATGCTTGTTCCGAAACTCTCTAGTCGGATAATGCTTCCTGCTGAACTACTCTTAGCATATTCAGGATGTGGTAAACACAATGTAATTTGGGAGGTGGATCAAAGCGAAATTACTTGCGAAAACTACCTGAACCCACACATGTGTTCACAAAGGTAGAGCACACGAGTAATAAGTGTTAGCACATGGCCTAATAGAAGAAGTTAAAAAGAAATGGGGAAAGAGGCGTGTAGCCCAGGAAAGGGAAGGTTTTATATGTTATTTAGAAAGTTCCTTGGTAACAAGAAATCGTACTTGAAACTATATAGTGGTGCGGAGAGAACCTCACTTGCTTTCTTCTCTTCCATTCCGTGTTATGGTGTGTCATTCCCAGAAAACAATGAAAAGTTCTTCCATGTCTAACAACGATTGTTCCTCTAACCAAATGCGTCCCTCGGGATCTCTTTGGTATTCTGAGATTACATTCCATAATGCCTCAAACTGCTGTAGAAGCCAAGTGTACAAATGAATCTGAATATGACTTTAAAATAATGCACAGGATGATTTGGGAGCACCTGTACGTTAGGATGAGAAGGAGGAATTTGCAGTCTGGGAAGGCCAGGCAGGCAAGACGTGTCTCTGCTTTTCACTGAGGTATTCATTTATCAATTGTCAATGACATTGTCACAAGAAGATCCATTGAAGACTTTTAATTGCTGACGATGGAAGCAAATATGAAAGAAAAAGTCTTTCTTTGGGGCTAATGCTCTTAGTGGTTTGCTATTCCAACTCTTCAAAAACTGGTCTGATCTATAAACAAAAACTGTATTTAAAAGAAGCATCAAGAAGAAACATATAGAAGGTTTTTTCCAAGTCACTCCTTCAATTTTATCATCAAACGCTTATTCTGTGGTTCACCCCTCTCTTGCTCTGCCTCTCCCACCCTCCACATTTCCCCTAGTTTAGGCAGTTAACACCTTTATGCTTCTCCACATTAGACCAGCAAGCTGTGAGGCCTGTGAGGATGAAGTGGAGAAATCAGCTGAGTATGTTTATTTATGGATTCACAAATACTGCCTTGGGATATAACATGACAGCAATCTAAAAAGAAAATGCTCAGATCTGCGTGCTAGACCAAGAGGTAGCAAACTTCTTCTATGAAAAGCCAGGTAGCAAACCTTTCAGCTTTGGCATGCAACCTCCTTCACAGCACTCAGCCTTGTTGCTGTAGTAAACAAGTAGCCTTAGACAGTGCATACATGAAGGAGCATTACTGGGTCCCCATAATGACTTACGGACACTGAACTGGGAATTACATACAATTTCCATATATCATGAAATATTCTGATTCTTTTGATTTTGTCTGTCAACCATTTAAAAACTGTAAAAATCATTACTTGCTTCAGTTCAGTTCAGTTCAGTCACTCAGTCATGTCCGACTCTGTGACCCCATGAATCGCAGCACGCCAGGCCTCCCTGTCCATCACCAACTCCTGGAGTTCACCCAAACTCACGTCCATCGAGTCGGTCATGCCATCCAGCCATCTCATCCTCTGTCGTCCCCTTCTCCTCCTGCCCCCAATCCCTCCCAGCATCACAGTCTTTTCCAATGAGTCAACTCTTCGCATGAGGTGGCCAAAGTACTGGAGCTTCAGCTTTAGCATCATTCCTTCCAAAGAACCTCCAGGGCTGATCTTCAGAATGGACTGGTTGGACCTCCTTGCAGTCCAAGGGACTCTCAGGAGTCTTCTCCAAAACAGAATATGTGATAGGCAGTCTTGGCCCCTGGGCCACAGTTTCTGATCCTGTTCTAGATCACTCTCTTCTTAAATGTCTTAAAGTGGAAAAAACCAGGAAGCATCACCCCTTATTCAGGATGCTTCCTGCTTCTTGAGCCGATCGGGTCAATTTTGAACGTCACAGTATGAGAAATCTTAAATAGGGACATGAAGCTTGTCTGAAGAGCATCTGATCACGGTTTTATGAAAGATGCCTAAAAAATTCAAAGCATTCATCTTTACAGCTCTGTTAAGCCTAGAGTCTTTCACAGACACTGGGTCGGGGGGTGCAGAAACAAAAGTTCAGAACAAAGTAAAACATCTTCTCACGTGTCATTGTCGGATTTCTTCCTGCAGGCCTCCTTCGCCCAGTCTCTCATTCAGCCACATGCGCTTTGACTCCTGAAAGCCTTTGCTTCCTTCAGTCCTACCTACTGGTGTGTGAAATCCACTCTAAATGTGATGTCTTCAAAGAACAGCAGTCTGTGGTGTCTGCAGTGTGGTGGCTGACCGTGGTTCTCCGCTGGTCTCTCCGGAGCTCATTCACGAAACTGGGTTCAGCTGTGAATCCCTGGGTTCCCCGGGGATGCATGGGTCATCCAGGGTTCCCCGTGGATGGACGCTTGGGGCAGCCTCTGACATGACCACAGGTAGAAGACGCAAAGTGTCTTGAAGCTCAGGCTCTGAATTTCCATGACATGCCATCCTTTTCTCCAAACTGTATTGTTCCCAGCAGATTCCCAGTCTAGATTCAACAGGGAGTTTGTGGCCACTGCATAATTATCACATCACACTTGTTTCAGGGCTTGTGGAAGGTATGGGTGCAAGGTATGCCTTTTATTTTGAATCATTCCAGCTTTCATGACTGAATATTAAGAGAAACCACTCTTACGATATGGTTACAAAGCTTCATGATGAGATTTCAAGAAGAACACAGATGAACACCATTTATAAGACTAGATTTATTCATAAAATTGGTTTGTCCTGGCCCTCGTCATTTTGGTAATAAGGAAAACTCAGAAAGATTGCCGGTGGAGACAACGCAGACTGCCCACAAAGGAAACCTCGTGGGAACCCCAACCAGGCGAGGAGAGGCTTGGGAACAGGTACCAGGCGGGTTTTGGAGAAAGGAAGCCATGCACCGTAAAGATGGTCGAAACAGAGATTGTGAGATGGCTTTGGTCATGGACACAGCCAAAGCTGGGTCAGGAAGAGCTGCTAGACACTGTCCTAGTGAGCTTGGGTGTGAGCCATGGTTAAGTGACCAGCTTCCTTGTTCGAGTCTTTTTAGTTCAGGTTTAAGACCTTCTTTGTTGAGACTGTCACACCATCTTTTGTCACACTGAAAAGCACATTCTCAAAGCTCACTAGGACACCACTGGGGCTCTGAGTTTCCGCAGTTCAGTTGATGGGGAGGAGATATGCAGTCAGGAATAGTACTGCTCCAGGACGGCAAACTGACCCGAGCCATCGAGACCCGATGCTCCACACAGCCCGGTTCTGAAACCGTCAGTGGTACTAACGATAATCTCTTTCCTCACACCTGAGGTGCCATTGACTGCAAGTTGCCTCCTGACCTACGTGCAGTACCATCAGGGGCCCCAGATATCACAAGATGCATCCTGACTGATTGCAGAGATAAGTTGGGAGTAAAGATCCTTTTTAGAGCTGATGGAGTTTACACATAATAATAACTAAAACACAAGCTAAATGATGAGCACAGGAGACTGCTAAGTATTTTTCATGCTTCCCCTCCCCCCATCAATGCCTAACAGGCTATGAGAGGCTTTCTATTACTCTAATTCCTAGTGTATGAACAAGGCAACTGAGGCTCAAGACATTCGGTCATTTATTCAAAGTCAAAGTGGAAATATTGGAGTAGGTAGCCGTTCCCTTCTCCAGGGGATCTTCCTGGCCCAGGATCGAATCCAGGTCTCTGCATTGGGCAGATTCTTGACCATCTGAGCCACCAGGGAAGCCCATTTAAGATCAGACGGTCAATAAATGCAAAGCCAAGACTCTGTCCTTGGTCTTTCGAAGACCAAAACCTGGCCTGTTGCTCAGTATGCTGACTTTCTCTGCATATTGGTCACGGACATGTAGCAAGGTATCACTCAGTTAACTCTCATGAGGCAAAACCAATACAGTATTGTAAAGTAAAATGAAAAATAACAAAAGGCAAATTAGGACTTCAAAGATTGAAAATCAAGACAGAATGGAGAAAATCCACAGGCCAGTGGGAACACTGTAACTTTTCTCTCTCAGAGGGCAGGGTAAAGGAGTTTTGATCATTGCACAGAAGCAGCATGCCCTCTGGTCCCAGGCATCTTCATTCAGACATTCGGCTCCTTCCTTTCCCCCTTCTCTTATGGTTGCTAAAGTCTGGGCATCATCCTCCAGGAAGTAGTGCTCAAACTTTAGCAAGCATACGGACGACTGTACTAGAAATCCCGTAAGTTCTGTCCTTGATGAGCAACTTTGGGAACTTTCAAGAAAGGCTTCGTTTTCAGCCTTCATCACTGCACAGTGTACTGGGGAGTTCTTCGCTTTCAAAGGGAATAAGACCGCTTAAGCAAGAAAGTACCTAGCAGAGGACACGCTCCAGTTTCCAGTGATGTTCCATCTAATTCTTATATCCTACCATTACTTATTTAGATACTAATCTGGGGAACGTAATTGGACCTATTACTTTTTCATCAATTCAACAAAGTTTGATGGATCACCCCTTATATCACATACCATGCTGGGGATGCTGAGATTATTCCCTTGTTTCAAAGAGTTAGTAGTCTCAAAGAAACCAATAGTTGCATAAATGATTGTGACTGAGGTCTGTTCAGGATGACTTGGTAACAAAGGTGATTAACACATAGCTCACCTGGGTTGACTGGTTTTAGCTTTCCTGGTAAGCTGAGGCTCTTGCTGAATATTCCAAAAATGTAAGAACTAGACAAGATAGCTGATAAATGGCTTGTAAGGAAGAGGGGTAAAGCAAGCGAAAGGCAAAGAGGCAAGACCATTCAAGAGCAAGGATGTTGCCAGCTCTCCATGGTACCTGCAGCGTGTGTTTCCCACCACACATCAATGCACAGCCTGCTAATCAGGGTTAACAGCCCTAGCTCACTCTTTCCAGTAGCCTCACAGGAATCCTACATATTCAACTGTTCCTCCACTGATGGACCTTCAGGCTACCTCCAGGGTTTTGCTACTATGCGTTTTTTTGTGATTTTATACATTTTTAAGTATCTGATCTTCCTCAAGAAAGTTTCCTATACCTCAAGGAAACACAAATAAGAATTGAAAGTCTATTCTAATGCTTTCACTATTTCTAAAATTTAGATCTTTTGCACACCTATAGCTCAGCTGGGACTCCATTCTACTTTGCCCTGGGGTCCATGCTAACATAACCCCGACGTAGAATAATATGACTGAAACCTGGAATATCACGCCTTTTGGATGGATGTGCTAACAAAGGATTGGCAGATGGAGTAAAACAGGAGGAATGAATTTTATCTCAGATTCTGCTCAAATTCTGATCCCTATCAAATCCGATTCATCTTGGTGTGGTTTAGTTGCTAAGTCATGTCTGACTCTTGGTGACCCCATGGGACTGTAGGAGGCTCCTCTGTCCATGGGATTTCCCAGGCAAGAATACTGGAGTGGGTTGCCATTTCTTTCTAGAGGGATCTTCCCGACCCAGGGATCAAACCAGCATCTGTTGTATTGGCAGAAAGACTCTTTACTGCTGAGCTACCTGGGAATCATTTTCTACCACCTTGTTTCCAGCACTTTGAATTGGATTTGACCCATTTTTGAAAAGCCAGGCATTAGCTGGTAGGCACAAAAGACAAGTTCAAACTCAATTTGATCAACCCCTTTGGAGCCCTGGTGGATGATTATGGTGACACTTTTTTATGTTAATGCTGTAATTAGAGCTTTGAAATGGTTGCTTATATATGAGTCAGAGGATGTGAATTCACACCCGAAGGATTGTTTAAAGTTGTGAAACAATGAAAGTGGAATGAAAGTCTTTTCTTGCTTAATTCAGCCCCATAGTCAATCCATCACATTTTGAATGCCAAAATGGTGCAGAAATGCAATACTTTTCAGCTTTGGTTACTTCCACATTTGATCTCCTGTCAAACAGCAGTTAAGCTGGTGCAGGAGGATTATTTTGATAAGGCCATTTCTAAAGACAGAATTCAAAACAAGAACATTATGGCCTTACCCATTAATGTCAAATAAATGGTATATTCTTCCAGACATAGTTGGGGCACTTCTAAAAATCTGTCCTCTTTCAAATTGCACTGCATTCTGTTTTCTGAAGAATGCTTGGTTCTTGTTTGAAATAGTTTAGAGTAGAAAGCTTTTAAGAACAGTTTCTTTAGAAGCTGGGCTGGCTTTTATTGACAACTGTGGTTTATCCTAGAAAGTAGTTCCCAGATAATTGCTAGGGAATGATGGTGGTTCTGATCCAGAACAAGCTGAACAGGACCTCCTCTGTGTAGAGGGCTAGGAACCGTTAGAAGATGGTGTCAAGATGCTAGCTCTCTCGTGCGGGGAGAAGGTTTCAGAACTCGAAGGTAGAAGCACTTGAAGGTCAGTCTTACTTCCTTTTCACTTTGCCCTTTGCCGGGTCCTTGAAATGTGCCTCACCCAAAAGGTCACAGGGTGTCACTGGAGGCTCAGCAGCTATGTGTTGGCCCTTTGAGTTGCCCCCAAGGCTATGTGTCAGCACAGGAGAAGCGCAAGCCTGTTACTGTAGAAAAGTGAGCTCTGGGATCCAAAATCATTTAGTTTATTACTCTTTGCGGTCCAAGAAATCAAGAGGTCGAGTCTGATTCGAAAGTGGCAACAATTGAAAATATCAGTTTGTCAATTCAACTAAAATTGACTGAACCCTTAAACATACAGGTCACTGGACTAAGCTCAGCAGGAAAAACCAAAGGGCTCCCTAACGGCACCTGCGTATTGGAGTCAGAGTGTGGCGTAGAGGGATAATCGAGGAATTGCCAACTAAAAAATATATATTTTATTCCCTGAGCTCTTTTTTAAAATGGTATGTGTTTATTTTTTAAATTTATGTGTTCATGTTTAAAGTTCTATGCGTTCGGTTTTACTTTTGTCTGTGCAGGGTCTCTATCGCTGTGCGTGGCCTTTTCCCTCGCTGCGGGAGCAGGGCTGCCCTCCAGCTGCGGCGGGCTGCTCACTGCGTGGCTTCTCCTCTCGAGGACCACGGGCTCCGGGGGTGCGGGCTCTGCTGTGGCGACGCTCAGCCCGAGCTGCCCCGTGGTGTGTGGCGTCTTCCAGGACCAGGGGGCCGACCTGTGTCCCTTGCATGGGCAGGTGGGTTCTTAACCACTAGACCACCAGAGGAGCCCCACCAAGTTTTAAAAGAGAATAAATCCCAACAGATGGTGAATTCTTTTAAAATTATTTTTATTTATTTAATTTTTTTGGGGGGGAGGCGGGGAGGTATAGTTGCTTTACAATGTTCAGCATGCGAGGAGGCCAGAGAGCGAGCGTTTGGGGAAATGGGTGCATCTTGCAGCATCGCCACTATGTCATCTATGTCATCATCATCTGTGTCACCGTCATCTATGTCATCTAACCGTAATCTGAAAAGCTCCATGAGAGGGAGGATCCAAGTCAGGCCTCGACTTATTATCCCCAGTTGACAGACGAGAGAAGCTGGGTCAAGAGAGGAGGGTTTTGTTTGGGGCTGACATACACACACTGCTAGAGACAAAATAGATAACCAGCAAGCACCTGCTGTAGAGCTCAGGGAGCTTTGCTCATAAGAACCTCTAAGGGCTTCCCTGGCGGCTCAGCTGGTGAAGGATCCGCCCACAATGCGGAGACCTGGGTTTGATCCCTGGGTTGGGAAGATCCCCTGGAGAAGGGAAAGGCTACCCACTCCAGTGTTCTGGCCTGGTCACAAAGAGTCGGACACGACTGAGCAACTCTCACTTTCTATGAGCCAAATGATAGAATTCTCATTTTACAAGTGAGGAAACTGCAGAGGGGAAGGGTTAAACGTATCTGCCCAGGTCGCATGCCTAGAACTAAACCCCAGGTCCGCTGAACTCGGAGTTCCTGCTGGATACACAGAGCTACAAAGGCGTCTGGGCTTCAGACGCCCGAGCCCAGTGTATTTCAGAAGCACAAAGAGAAGAAAGGACCCACCCACCCAACCTTCACATGTGTTCTGTGAGTGAAAATGGGGCAGGACAAGGAAGTAGAAACGAAATCAGCAAGGTCTCAGAGCCACCTCCGTGTCAGCGTCTCTGTCCATTGTGTACTTTTGGTTGTTTCAAAAAACCCAAGGCTTCCCTGGTGGCTCAGTGGGTAAAGAACCCGCCTGCAATGCAGGAGACCCCGATTCAATTCCTGGGTCAGGAAGGTCACCTGGAGAAGGGATAACTACCCTCTCCAGTATTCTGGTCTGGAGAATTCCATGGACTAAAGAGTCGGACACGACTGAGAGGCTTTCACTTTCACTTCACTTTCAACCTAAGTAGGAAAAGAATCTGAAAAAAAAAAAATAGGTATGTGTATAAGTGGGTTCCCAGGTGGCTCAGTGATAAGGTATCCTCCTAAAGGATTCCTTATGCAGGAGACTCAGGTTCGATACCCAGGTCAGGAAGAAACCCCAGGGAAGGAAATGGCAACCCCACTGCAGTATTCCTGCCTGGAGAATCTCATGGACAGGGGAGCCTGGCGGGCTACAGTCCATGGGGTCTCACAGAGTCGGACACGGCTGAGCGACTTAGCGCACAGGCATGTGTATAAGCCAGTCGCTTGCTGACACTAACACAGCATTGTTAGCCAACTGCAGCTTTTGTTTTAAAAGGAGGATGTTTTGCTATCTTCTGTTGTCGTTTTGTTTCACTTCTCAACGTGTATTTTCTGAAGAGTCAAAGTAGTCTCATTCTCGCTGAAGGGAATTCATCTCAAGTTGCTGCTGCTGCTGCTGCTGCTAAGTCGCTTCAGTCGTGTCTGACTCTGCGCGACCCCACAGACGGCAGCCCACCAGGCTCCTCCATCCTTGGGATTCTCCAGGCAAGAACACTGGAGTGGGTTGCCATTTCCTTCTCCAATGCATGAAAGTGAAAAGTGAAGTCGCTCAGTCGCTCAGTCGCGTCCGACTCTTAGCGACCCCATGGACTGCAGCCCACCAGGCTCCTCCATCCATGGGATTTTCCAGGCAAGAGTACTGGAGTGGGCTGCCATTGCCTGCTCCATCTCAAGTCGGGACTTATTTTACTCTGCTTCGTCAGGTGATCGGGCCTTATGGTGATGGTTTCTTGACTTTTTTGGCATTCTTCATTGGCGACCTGGTTGCTGAGTGTGTCTGAGGTGGGGGAGTGGGTAACAAAGCTTGCCCTACCAGAGTAAGGCATCAGGTCTGCATGTGAACTAATAGTTCACATTCTTAGTACCATCACCTCAGTTTCAAAAGTCAACTCAGTGAAAGATGCTGAAATTCTGAAATACCGAGATCTATGAGGAATTTGGCACAATGAGCAAAATTATTCACTAAATTATTCATCTTTTACTTGGAGCTGGCATTTTCACTAAGGTTTGAAAGGCAAATAAGATCAATTTTACTGTAATTTTACAGAGCTGCCTTATTCAAATTCAGGCACAAACATCGGTGTACAGCGTCCTTGTGATGATCCTGAGATTATTCAAGAGCTCCTGATCGACTTTTGAATTGGTTTCACAGACACTGGCTTCACTTACAGCATTGTTGTATTCCTGACAGTTTAAAATGTATTGATGTACTGCTAAACCATGAACAGGGGCAAACGACGACAAGGAGGGAAAAGAAACAGACGTTGCTAATCTCTGACCCAGGCTTTTACGCTACTTTGCAGCCCCTTTCTCCCAGAGAATCACTCAGAGTTAACATGGTTGGAGTCATTTTAGTTATTTACTCTCTCATCTCGTTCTGTGAATGTCAGATCAGCGGTTACACGTATACTGCGCCTTTGCTATCTGTAACAGAATACACTTCCTAAAATTAAAAATGGAGGGGGGAAAGAGTGTGGAGGTTTAAATTTTCTTAGTGGCAATATTTTTTGCATGAATTTGACTTCTGGCGTAGCAGAAATACAATAGGGATGATAATTTTGGTTGTGGCCTGAATTCACACATAAAGGCACCAAGTACACAGAAGCTCCTATAAGCGGAGCTATCCTAGTCTCTATTGCTCCTTCACCGTCTTCTCTTTCTTCTTTAAATCCCTATTAAGTTAGGAAATCTACTCTCTGAACTGATAGGGAGATCTTTCTAAGCAAAAATAACTTTGTGCAGTGTTAAATTTTAGAAAGATGAAATGAACAAACCATGCCAGTTTCCATTAATTCAGAAAACCTATTAGCATCACAATCTCACCCAAGGAAGGGCATTTCCACAGTCCTGTGAGTGCTTTCTAATGGATAAATATACCCTCTGAAAAGATACCTGAAAAACCTCAGCTGCATTTGCAGTATTATAGCACCAGGATGTTCAGTGAGAGGGCTTAAAAGACTCGATTGTCACAGATGGGATTTCTGTGGTCACAGAATATGCTCCTGAGATTCAGCACCTCTGACTTTTGAAGAAGACCTTGAGAGCAACTTCTCCATCACTGTCAGGCCAAGAAAATACGCCCGAATACAGGGAAACATCTGAAGATTCACACAAAGGCAGGCCATCGGAGAAAAATTAGTTGTATTGATAATGATCAGGAAATAACTCTATACAAAGCATAAAGTAGCCAAAGCCTGTCAGCTTTGACACCTCTACTGCAGTTCTGATTTCTAGGGAGGCCACTAGTAACAGGAAAATTCTTCTCCAAGGTCAGAATGGACAGTGGGTCATTTCACCTGGGCCATGGGTGTTTCATTGACTATGCTAAAGCCTTTGACCATGTGGATCACAACAAACAGTGGAAATTAGAGATGTGAATACCAGACCATCTCACTGGGCTCCCGAGAAACCTGTATGTGGGTCAAGAAGCAACAGTCAGAACCTTATGTGGAACAAGAGACCAGTTCAAAATTGGGAAAGGAGTACATCAAGGCTGTATATTGTCACTCTGTTTATTTAACTTATATGCAGAGCACATCATGAGAAATGCCAGGCCAGATGAATCACAAGCTAGAATCAAGATTTCCAGGAGAAATATCAATAACCTCAGATATGCAGGTGACACCACACTCATGGGAGAAACCCAAGAGGAACTAAAGCGCCTTTTGATGAAAGTGAAAGAGGAGAGTGAAAAGGCTGGCTTAGAACTCAACATTCAGAAAACTAAGGTCGTGGTAGGTGGTCCCATCACTTCATCATAAGTAGATGGGGAAACAATGGAAACAGTGACAGACCTTATTTTCTTGGGCTCCAAAATCACTGCGGATGGTGACTGCAGCCATGAAATTAAAAGACGCTTGCTCTTTGAAAGGAAAGTTATGGCAAACCTAGACTGCATATTGAAAAACAAAGACGAAACTTTTACTGACAAAGATCCATACTGTCACCTCTATGGTTTTTCCAGTAGTCATACAGATGTGAGAGTCGGACCCTAAAGAAGGCTGAGTGCCAAAGAATCGATGTTTTGTAATTATGGTGCTAGAGAAAACACTTGAGAGTTCCTTGGACTGCAAGAAGATCCAACCAGTCCATCCTAAATGAGGTCAGTCCTGGGTGTTTACTGGAAGGACTGATGATGAAGCTGAAGCTCCAATACTTTGGCCACCTGCCGGGAAGATCTGACCTATTAGAAAAGACCCTGATGCTGGGAAAGATTGAGGGCAGGAGGAGAAGGGGACAACAGAGGATGAGATGGTTGGATGGCATCACCAACTCAATGGACATGAGTTTGAATAAACTCCGGGAATTGGTGATGGACAGGGAGGCCTGCTGTGCTGTGGTCCATGGGGTCACAAAGAGTCAGACACAACTGAGTGACTGAACTGAACTGAACTGAACTGATGCTTGCCTAGGGATCTAAGACAAAATAGTTAAGATGTCAGTTCTCTTCACAATGACCTATAGACTAAAATCAGCGCAAATTAATATCCAAGCAGGCCTTTTAGAGACATATAAAATACTGACTATGCCAAAGCCTTTGACTGTGTGGATTACAACAAACTGTGGAAAATTCTGAAAGAGATGGGAATACCAGACCACCTAACCTGCCTCTTGAGAAATCTGTATGCAGGTCAGGAAGCAACAGTTAGAACTGGACATGGAAGAACAGACTGGTTCCAAATAGGAAAAGGAGTACGTCAAGGCTGTATATTGTCACCCTGCTTATTTAAGTTATATGCAGAGTACATCATGAGAAACGCTGGGCTGGAAGAAACACAAGCTGGATCAAGATTGCCAGGAGAAATATCAATAACCTCAGATATGCAGATGACACCACCCTTATGGCAGAAAGTGAAGAGGAACTAAAAAGCCTCTTGATGAAAGTGAGAGTGGAGAGTGAAAAAGTTGGCTTAAAGCTCAACATTCAGAAAATGAAGATCATGGCATCCAGTCCCATCACTTCATGGGAAATAGATGGGAAAACAGTGGAAACAGTGTCAGACTTTATTTTGGGGGGCTCCCAAATCACTGCAGATGGTGACTGCAGCCATGAAATTAAAAGATGCTTACTCCTTGGAAGAAGAGTTATGAGCAACCTAGATAGCATATTGAAAAGCAGAGACATTACTTTGCCAACTAAGGTCCGTCTAGTCAAGGCTATGGTTTTTCCTGTGGTCATGTATGGGTGTGAGAGTTGGACTGTGAAGAAGGCTGAGCACCAAAGAATTGATGCTTTTGAACTGTGGTGTTGGAGAAGACTCTTGAGAGTCCCTTGGACTGCAAGGAGATCCAGCCAGTCCATTCTGAAGGAGATCAGCCCTGGGATTTCTTTGGAAGGAATGATGCCAAAGCTGAAACTCCAGTACTTTGGCCATCTCATGTGAAGAGTTGACTCACTGGAAAAGACTCTGATGCTGGGAGAGATTGGGGGCAGGAGGAGAAGGGGACGGCAGAGGATGAGATGGCTGGATGGCATCATGGACTCGATGGATGTGAGTCTGAGTGAACTCTGGGAGTTGGTGATGGACAGGGAGGCCTGGCGTGCTGCGATTCATGGGGTTGCAGAGTTAGACACGACTGAGCGACTGATCTGAACTGAAAATATATGTATACATATTAGTATATAATGTGTAAATTGAGAATATATATCGTACATAAGTACAAAGGACCTAGAATGGGCAATACAGCTGGTAAAAAAGAAGAATATTTCAGGAGTCATATTCCATGGTTTTGTGGATTATAACTTTACAGTCAAAGCTATAGTAACCAAGACGATGTGATGCTAGGCTGAAATGGACAAATGGATGAACGGAACATTGTAAACAGTCCAAAAATACAGCCGTACACGCATGACCAAGTGACTTTTTTCAAGGTGCCATGACAACTCAATGGACAAAAGATAGTCACTTCAACTAATGGTGCTGTAGTAATTGGATATCGATATGCAAAAAAAAGCTAGATAAATGAAACTTGATCCTTACATCACACCATACACAAATACTGACAAAGGACTATAGGTTTAAACGTGAGAGACAAAATTATAAAACTTCTCTAATATTCAAAAGGGGAAGATATAGTGACCTCAAGTTATGCAAAGACTTTTTAAATAGTCTATAGAAAGCACCAAGTATAGAAAAACTGAATACACTGAACTTCATCAAAGTTAAAAGTTTGTTTTTCAAGAGGGATAATTAAAAAAATGAAAAATCGAAGAACATCTTTTTTTAAATGTTGGTTCGTGTCAATAGTGGGAAGGGTGAAGTAAAGGAGCACTGGCTGGTGAAATTTGGGGAAATCCTACTAAAGGTTGAATCTGACTCCGGAAAGCTGCTACATGGTTCGCTTCATCGTGTGATCCTGCATAATAAACAATTTTCCCGCATCTTCCCCCTCCCTTCTCCTGTTTCTCCGTACGTTTGTGCACAGCTGGTAGAACCCTGCAGCAGAAGAAAAACCACATAGCTCAGCCATTGGGCTTGGATTCTCAGGGGAAACGCCTGCCAGGAGTGAAGCAGCAGTCTTGAACCAGAGGCCCATTTGATTATGCCCTCCCGAGAGCTACTTATGCCCCGGGCTTTCACGTCCCCTGCCGCCAAAGTGAGTATCAGAGATGTGGACAGATTATTACAGTCACGGGTGATTCTAACCCAGACTAATCTCACTGAACAACGAACAAATATAAATTGAAAAAGGCTTTGTGTTCTTTTTGGCTACTTTTCTCTGTAATGTGATGTCACATGAAAATAAATTTGAAAATAATTATTTGCCATTTAAAAGATGAAAGGACCTTTCAAATAGTTTTTAAAGTACTATTTTAAATGCTTTTTCCTTCTTGAATTCTAGACATTGCCCATAAATCTCATGGGGGGAAAATGACGTTTTTTTAAAGAATTGAAGTCATGCTAAAGTGGATTTCTATGGACTTATCAATAAGGATTAGCATTTAAAGTACTAACAGGATGTTGCTATCTCATTTTAAGCATCTGGGTACCTAGTGTTTTGTATTTTAATCAAGCTGAAGCGCAGCTGGATAGAAATGTTCCAAAGTCACATACACTTAATCACTAAATGAGTTAGAAACCTTGAAAACTGCATGGTTAGCCAGACATGTCAAGCTCTTTTTATCATGATATAGATTCTCTTTTCCATCAGAAAACAGAACATAACTAACCATATTGCATTTATGAAGCCTATGATCATTTTCTCTGACCTGAAAGGGACTCTAAAAATGCCAACGGACATCACATATTCTTGGTGAATAGAGATCATGGTATTCTATTTTAGAATATAAACATTATTTCAGAGACGTAAACATTATCTCCCATGAAAATTTTCATTATAAACTCATTTAACATACTTAAGATTTTATTAACAGTGAAAAAACCCTTCTCCGTAATCACCCTCATCATGTCTGCATTCTGTCACAGACTCAAGCTCCACATGGCGCCCGTTGTTGCCTGTGTTATTGGCATTTGGGAATTATACCTATGTGTGTTTCTGGTACATCTGCACTTTTTTGTTCAAGGTATTTTACTGTTTTTACACACTATATCTCTTAACATCATCAAAGTAATTTCTTTTCAGACTGTCTAACTGAATGCATTTTATATATTCAATAAAATAGTGAAACTTCTTGTATGGTAGGAAAGAGAAGTGTAAAATAATGCGAAACAGTGAGCTAATACTTAAGTATTATTTTATGTTTTATGAATTATATATTTAAATATTTATGAAGTGCTAATAGCTTGGTTTTATGTTTCTTTTTAAACACAAGAGAATATGAAATTTAAATACTCAAACTGCTCTTTCTCCAATACCACAATCTTTTTTTTTAAAGGACAGAATACACAGCACAGACCCCAAAATGGACTTTAAAATGATGAAAGGATAGTTTTCCTAATCGTTTCCTTCCAATTGTGCTCTAAGTGGAAGCTATGTTTCTAACCTGTGTGCTAAACAGGCCCCTTTCCACTTTCACCGCTAGCCTCACCCCACACACCAGCAGTGCTTGCCTGGCCTTCTCTAATGTCTCCTAACGTAGATGTGTTCTAAATTTACTGCTTACAAACTGCCTCAAACATTTGAGAAACTGGATTGTTCTCTTTGCATAATATTAAGTGAAGTCTAAAATTTTTTATTTGGAATTTAAACAGTTGCAAAGGATGGTGATCTGTAAGTGCTCATCAACAATGACTTGTAAAAATATTATATCTTTTAAAAGCTATAAAAGCTATTATATCTTTCCTTCAAAGGTTCAATGGATGATAAATATAAAAGTATGATATTAACAGTATCAAGAGTCTGCATATGATAGAGTAACTTACTCCAGACTCTTTTTATAAAGAGCCTAGAGAACTGAGAAATTATTTTTAAAGAATTATTTTCTAATAATGTACAGAAAGAAAGATAGAATTAGGGTAAAAATTCACAAAACAAGGCAAGTGAAAACTAGGAGATACAAGTTTCAGGAAGCTAAAATTTAGAAGACTAAATTTCATTCCAATGTTTACGGGAAAAATTAAAAGTTCTCTTCAGCCAAGTCTTGCTGAACACTTGAGATATTCAGTTGAGATTCCAGAAAAACCATTCTTTAAAAGGAAGAATAAATTGGCCCTACAATAAAAGCTATTCTTTAACTGTCCTAAAAAAAAAAAACTGAAGACATGCTAAAGACAAGAACACTGACACAAAACTAAACGGATTCCTTGCCAAAATAAAATGCAACACTCTTTAGAGGAAAACAACAAAATCCATAAACGACAACGTATCATTCAAATATCTGAGATCTGGTCAAGAATAATTAACATGTAAAGAAGCAGAAAAAAGCAATATATATCAACAGAAACAAACTAAGAAATGAAAGAGAGGGTAAGGATTTTAAAGCAGTTTTTCTTGTTACCATGGTGAAAGATCTAAATGAAAGTATTAACATAAAGAAAGGTAAATAGAAGCTGTAAAAACTGAAGCAAATGAAATCAGTGTAATGAAAAATTCGTCTGAAATGAAAAGTTCACCGGGTAGGCCTGGGAGTCCGTTACAAACGACTAAAGAAAGTTATCTGTGGACTTGATGGGCAGGCCTTACAAGCTATTTGAACAGAAGAAGAGAGAGGTGAAAAAAGTTGAAATAATTTTAAAAACTACTCAGCAACATGTGGGACAATATCAAAATGCCCCTACACATGTAACTGGACTCTTAGAACAGAAGAAAGAGACGTAATTTAAGAAAAGAGTGGGCCAAAGATGTTTCATATTTGATGAGAAACATCAACCCACATATCCAAGAAGCTCAAAGAAGCTGCAGAAAAGTAAATAAAGCAGAAAAGTATATAAACCAAAGAGGCCACTAAAGTTCATTCTAAGAAGATTGCTGAAATAATTAAAAGGATGCTAAGCAATTATGAAACGTATATTAAATATAAAGAAATGGATAACCTCACCAAGTCTTTCATCACACCAAGTGCAAGCCACATGACAATAAGATGACAAAAATAATGTAATTGAGGGGAAAAAAACCCTGCAAATTTAAAATTTTACTGCTGGAAACATTATTCTTAAAAAATGAAGACAAAACATATTTTCAGAGAAACAAAAGCTGGGATATTTTGTCCCCAACAGAGCTGCCGTAAGAGAAATGCTATATAATGCTTTTTAGCCTGGAGGACAATTATGCAAAATGGAAATTTGGCTCAATCTAAAGTAATGAATAGTGTAATAAATAGTGTAATAAACAGTGTAATGAACACTATGCATGAAGAAAAACCTGCTTCTCTCATTACTACATTTCTTTAAAGACACTGGTGAGGGTTACATAAAATATAAAAATAAAATATCTGAATAAACGGTAAGATAGATAAAAATTAAAATGTACAGTTAAAAAGGTTTTTCTCTACATAGAAAATGGTATGGTATTTGAAGCTAGGTCGTAACAATTTAAAAGTAAAAGATGTAAACCCTGGAGTGAAATTCACAAAACTAAACATAGAAGTTTAGCCTTTCAGTCAATTTAAAGGATATAAAGTGGAACACTGAAACATACTCACTCCAAAAAATGTAAAAATAAAGATAGAATAAAAGGAAAAAAGGGTGAATGAGACAAAGAGAAGACCAATAGCCAGGTGGAAGACTGAAACTCAGATCTTAGATTAAATGCAAATTGTCTGAATATACCACATACACTGCAGACACTGTAACAGTATTTAAAAAGAAGCACTTTACATGTGAACACTGAAGAAGATAAAAGGCGTGTGATGGAAAAGGGGTATCATAAACTGCTAAACATGAGAGCCGAGGTGACTATATTAATTTCAGATAAAGTATGGAACAACAGACTGGTTCCAAATAGGAAAAGGAGTGCGTCGAGGCTGTATATTGTCACCCTGCTTATGTAACTTATATGCAGAGTACATCATGAGAAACTCTGGGCTGGAAGAAGCACAAGCTGGAATCAAGATTGCCAGGAGAAATATCAATAACCTCAGATATGCAGATGACACCACCCTTATGGCAGAAAGTGAAGAGGAACCAAAAAGCCCTTGATGAAAGTGAAAGAGGAGAGTGAAAAAGTTGGCTTAAAGCTCATCATTCAGAAAACGAAGATCATGGCATCCGGTCCCATCACTTCATGGGAAATAGATGGGAAACAGTGGAAACAGTGTCAGACTTTATTTTGGGGGGCTCCAAAATCACTGCAGATGGTGACTGAAGCCATGAAATTAAAAGACACTTACTCCTTGGAAGGAAAGTTATGACCAACCTAGATAGCATATTCAAAAGCAGAAACATTACTTTGCTGACTAAGGTCCATCTAGTCAAGGCTATGGTTTTTCCTGTGGTCATGTATGGATGTGAGAGTTGGACTGTGAAGAAAGCTGAGCACCAAAGAATTGATGCTTTTGAACTCTGGTGTTGGAGAAGACTCTTGAGAGTCCCTTGGACTGCAAGGAGATCCAACCAGTCCATTCTGAAGGAGATCAGCCCTGGGATTTCTTTGGCAGGAAGGATGCTAAAGCTGAAACTCCAGTACTTTGGCCACCTCATGTGAAGAGTTGACTCATTGGAAAAGACTCTGATGGTGGGAGAGACTGGGGGCAGGAGGAGAAGGGGGTGACCCAGGATGAGATGGCTGGATGGCATCACTGACTCGATGGATGTGAGTCTGAGTGAACACCGGGAGATGGTGATGGACAGGGAGGCCTGGCGTGCTGCAATTCATGGAGCTGCAAAGAGTAGGACATGACTGAGCGACTGGACTGAACTGACCTGATTTTTGATAAGCACACTATCAGAGACAAGTATGAATATTCATGATAAACTTTACAATTAAATAACTCAACTTCCCTAAAAGACATTTGTAGAACCCTAACAACAGGTGCAGAATATATGCTCATTTCAAGTATACAGAAAACACAAGAAATAGGCATTGTAGCAATATTATAGGATGTAAGATTACTTTCACTTTTCACTTTCATGTATTGTTGAAGGAAATGGCAACCCACTCCAGTGTTCTTGCCTGGAGAGTCACATGGACGGGGGAGCCTGGTGGGATGCCGTTTAATGGGTCACACAGAGTCGGACACGACTGAAGTGACTTAGCAGTAGCAGCAAGATCAATATAAGAAGAAGTATATTTATATATATGACCAACAATTATACTTTAAAATATCATTTTAAGGTATACAAAAGCTTAAAAACCCCAAGGGATAAATTTAATAAATCTACATGTTGAAAATAACAAAGTACTGCTCATAAATACTAAAGAAACCAAAATAAGTAGGAAGATATATCATGTTCATGGATTAGAAGAATCAATATTGTTAAACAAAATTCTCTTCAAAGGGATCTACATATTCAAAACTACCCCATTCAAAATCTATGCCTGCTTCTTTGTAGAACTTGACCATCCACTTCTAAATATAATGTAGAAATGCATAAACACAGATTAGTGAAAAATTTTTGAAAAATCAGAACAAATGTGAGGGACTTACACATATTATAAAGCTACATTGATGAAAAAAAGTGGCATTTGGACCAAAAATGAGGATAGAGAGGTTAGTAGAATGAAGTAGGGACGGCAGAAACAGACCAACACATAAATGGTCAATAAGTTTCAATGTGTCAATGCTATTTAATGGGAAAAGATATGGGAAAAAATGTGCCTTGATGCTTACTTTGCACTCTGTGTGTGTGTGTGTGTGTGTGCACACGTGCACGCTACGTCCCTTCAGTCGTGTCTGACTCTTTGCAACATACACAAAATTGAACTCAAATATATCAAAGAGCCATGCATGAAAAACATTTTTCACAAAATTTCTAGATGAAAACAGTGGAGATAATTTTGTGTCTTTTGGTGAGGTGAAGATTTCTTAGAGCATGAAACGCTTTAATCATAAAATAATAAAAATAATTGGGTTTTATTTAATTTTAAAATTGTCTGGTTTTTCCTTAAGAAAATGAAAAGCAAGGCACAGACTGAAAGAAAATAGTTCAAATGTGTATACCTAACAATAATACTTTATGGAAGATGGCAATGACGACCCTGTATGCAAGACAGGGAAAGAGACACAGATGTGTATAACGGACTTTTGGACTCAGAGGGAGAGGGAGAGGGTGGTATGATTTGGGAGAATGACATTCTAACATGTATACTATCATGTGAATTGAATCGCCAGTCTATGTCTGACGCAGGATGCAGCGTGCTTGGGGCTGGTGCATGGGGATGACCCAGAAAGATGTTATGGGGAGGGAGGTGGGAGGGGGGTTCATGTTTGGGAATGCATGTAAGAATTAAAGATTTTAAAATTTAAAAAATAAAAAACTAAAAAAAAAAACAACAACAACAAAAAAAAACTTTATCCAAAATTTATAAAGAAATGCATTCAGTAGTGAAAGAAAAGCTATTTCAAAAAATGGTAAAATAGTTTAACATATACAAATGAAAGTCTACAGATAACTCCATGACAAGATATCAATATAATTAAGAATCATGAAAATACAAATTAAAACTGCACTAAGACCCCAGCATCATTCTACTAGAATGGCTAAAATTTTAAGTTCTGAAATATATATGGAATTCAGAAAGATGGTAATGATAACCCTGTATGTGAGACAGCAAAAGAGACACAGATGTATAGAACAGGCTTTTGGACTCTGTGGGAGAGGGAAAGGGTGGGAAGATTTGGGAGAATGGCATTGAAACATGTATAATATCATATAAGAAACAAATCGCTAGTCTAGGTTCAATGCAGGATACAGGATGCTTGGGGCTGGTGCACTGGGATGACCCAGAGAGATGGTGTGGGGAGGGAGGTGGGAGGGGGTTCAGGATTGGAAACACGTGTACACCCGTGGCAGATTCATGTTGATGTATGGCAAAACCAATACAGTATTGTAAAGTAAAATGAAGTAAAATTTTAAAAAAATCTATTGATAATATAACTGGATGCAGCTTAGTTAGAATTGTAACACTTTGCTGAAATGTATGACCACTTTGGTTTGGCAAGTTCTTTTACAGTTAAATATACATTTAACATATGACAGAGCAATTCCAGTCTTCAGTGTTTAACACAAGAGGAATGAAAACCTATTTCCACAAAAACAGACATAAAAACTTTACCTAAAATACTGAAGACCAGAAACCCTCCAAGCATCCTTAAATGGCTAATGGATAAACAACCCGTGCTACACTCTGAAGGAATAGCAAGCAGCGTGGCCGCTGTTCAGTAGCTCAGTCACGCCTGACGCTGCGACCCCGTGGACTGCAGCACGCGAGGCTTCCTTGTCCTTCACCGTCTCCCTGAGTTTGCTCAAACTCATGTTCATCGAGTCAGTGATGCCATCCAACCATCCTCTGTCGCCTCGTCTCCGCCTGCCTTCAATCTTTCCCAGTATCAGGGTCTTTTATGGTGAGTCGGGTCTTTGCATCAGGTGGCCAAAGTATTGGAGCTTCAGATTCAGTATCGGTCCTTCCAATGAATATTTATTCAGGGTTGGTTTCCTTTAGGATGGAGTAGTTTGATCTCCTTGAGCCCAAGGGACTCTCAAGAGTCTTCTCCAACATCACAGTTCAAAAGCATCAATTCTTTGGTGCTCAGCCTTCTTTATGGTCCAACTCTCACATCCATACGTGGAAAAATCATAACTGACCTTTGTCAGTAAAGTAATGTCTCTGCTTTTTAATATGCAGTCTAGATTAGTTATAGCTTTCTTCTTCTTTTGGATTGGAATGAAAACTGACCTTTACCAGTCCTGTGGCCACTGCTGAGTTGTCTAAAGTTGCTAGTGTACTGAGTGTAGCACTTTAACAACATCATCTTTTAGGAATTCAAGTACCTCAGCTGGAATTCCATCCCCTCCACCAGGCTTGTTTGTAGTGATGATGCTGAGACCCGCTTGACTCCAGGCACATGCTCCAGGATGTCTGGCTCTAGGTGACTGTTCACACCATAGTGCTTATCCAGGTGATTAAGATCTTTTTTTGCACAGTTCTGTGTATCCTTGCCCCTTCTTAACATCTTCAGGTTCTGTTAGGTCCATACTGTTTCTGTCCTTTATTGAGCCCATCTTTGCATGAAATGTTCCCTTGGTACCTCTGATCTTCTTGAAGAGATGTCTAGTCTTTCCCATTCTATTGTTTTCCTGTTTCTTCGTATTGGTCACTGAGGAGGGCTCTCTTATTTCTCCTTGCTATTCTTTGGAACTCTGCATTCAGATGGATGTATCTTTCCTTTTCTCCTTTGCCTTTCACTTCTCTTCTTTTCTCAGCTGTTTGTAAGGCCTCCTCAGACAACTGTTTTACCTTTTCTGCATTTCTTTTTTTGGGGGGATGGTTTTGATCATTTCCTCGTGTACAATGTTATGAACCTCTATCCATAGTTCTTCAGACACTCTGTCTATCAGATCTAATCCCTTGAATCTATTTGTCACTTCCACTGTATAATCCTAAGTAGTTTAATTTAGGCCATACCTGAATGGTCTAGTGGTTTCCCGTACTTTCTTCAATTAAAGTCTGATTTTAGCAATGAGGAGTTTATGGTCTGAGCCACAGTCAGCTCCCAGTCTTGTTTTTGCTGACTGTATAGAGCTTCTCCATCTTCAGCTGCCAAGAATATGATCACTGATTTTGGTGTTGACCACCTGGTGATGTCTATGTGCAGAGTCGTCTCTTATGCTTTTGGAAAACTGTGTTTGCTGTGACCAGTGGATTCCCTTGGCAAAATTCTATTAGCCTTCATTCTGTACTCAAAGGCCAAACTTGCCTGTTACTCCAGGTATCTCATGACCTCCTACTTTTGCATTCCAGTCCCCTAAACAGGAAAAGGAGTGCATCAAGGCTGTATATTGTCACCCTGCTTATTTAACTTCTATGCAGAGTATATAATGAGAAATGCTGGGCTAGAAGAAACACAAGCTGGAATCAAGATTGCCGGGAGAAATATCAATAACCTCAGATATGCAGATGACACCACCCTTATGGCAGAAAGTGAAGAGGAGCTAAAAAGCCTCTTGATGAAAGTGAAAGAAGAGAGTGAAAAAGTTGGCTTAAAGCTCAACATTCAGAAAATGAAGATCATGGCATCCGGTCCCATCACTTCATGGGAAATAGATGGGAAAACAGTGGAAACAGGGGAAGACTTTATTTTGGGGGGCTCCAAAATCACTGCAGATGGTGACTGCAGCCATGAAATTAAAAGATACTTACTCCTTGGAAGAAAAGTTATGACCAACCTAGATAGTATATTCAAAAGCAGAGACATTACTTTGTTGACTAAGTTCTGTCTAATCAGGCTATGGTTTTCCCTGTGGTCATGTATGGATGTGAGAGCTGGACTATGAAGAAGGCTGAGCGCCAAAGAATTGATGCTTTTGAACTGTGGTGTTGGAGAAGACTCTTGAGAGTCCCTTGGACTGCAAGGAGATCCAACCAGTCCATTCTGAAGGAGATCAGCCCTGGGATTTCCTTGAAAGGAATGATGTGAAAGCTGAAACTCCAATACTTTGGCCACCTCATACGAAGAGTTGACTCATTGGAAAAGACTCTGATGCTGGGAGGGATTGAGGGCAGGAGGAGAAGGGGACGACAGAGGATGAGATGGCTGGATGGCATCACTGACTCGATGGACGTGAGTCTGAATGAACTCCAGGAGATGGTGATGGACAGGGAGGCCCGGCGTGCTGCAATTCATGGGGTCGCAAAGAGTCGGACACGACTGAGCGACTGAACTGACTGACTGATGATGAAAAGGATATCTTTTTTTTTTTTTTTGGTGTTAGTTCTAGAAGGTCTTGTAGGTCCTCATAGAACTCTTAAAGTTCAGCTTCTTTGGCGTTAGTGCTTGGGGCATAGACTTGGACTACTGTGACAATGAATGGTTTGCCTTGGAAATGAATCGAGATCATTTTGTGGTTTTTGAGACTGCGCCAAAGTACTGCATTTCAGACTCTTTTGTTGACTATGATGGCTACTCCATTCTTCTAAGGGAGTCTTGCCCACAGTAGTAGATGTAATGGTCATCTGAGTTAAATTCGCCCATTCCAGTCCATGTTAGTTCCCTGATTCCTATGATGGGGATGCTCACCTTTGCCATCGCTCGTTTGACCACTCCCAGTTTGCCTTGACTCGTGGACCTGACATTCCAGGCTCCTATGCAGTGTTGTCCTTTACAGAATCAGACTTCACTCTCACCACAGATGTATACAGCTGGGTGTTGTCTCCCCTTTGGCTCAGCCTCTTCATTCCTTCTGGAGCCATTTCTCCGCTCATTCCCAGGGGCATCCTGAGCACCTAATGACCTGGGAGTTCATCTTTCAGTGTCACATATTTTTGTCTTATACTGTTCAGGGGGTTCTCCAGGCAAGAATATTGAAGTGGTTTGCCATTCCCTCCTCCAGTGGATCATGTAAGTAAGCAACATAAAAAGCAACGAAGACAGTCTTAGGATATACAACTCCATGTGTTAAAAATGTCTTGTGATTATTGTTAATAGGCGATGGAAAGAACAAAAAATAACAACTTTTAGAAAGTTTAAGTATAATATAAGGTTCCTCATCAGTTTTCTTTCTACATTTTAATGAGTTTGTATGTTTACTTTAATGTGTTGGAGCATCGTATTCTGTTCATGTGCATAAGTAGCCACACAGTGGGAGTTTTCTAATGGCAACAGTACTGGCATCCGGGAGTTTTTTGTTATGACAGCAGACACATGGTGATCTGTCAAAAATACCTTCAACAGTCTTGCTAAAGTGAAGAATTGGGAATCACCTGATTTGCAAAAGGGTTTCATGCCTCGATCCTTCACTGTTTCAGTACTAAAATCAATATTTCTTTTTTAAAATAGATTTTTTGGAGCATATTTGCTCTCCAATGTTGTGTTAGCTCCTGCTGTACAACAAAGTGAGTAAGCTGTATGCATACATATATCTCCTCCTTTTTGGATTTCTTCCCCATTTGGGTCACCACAGAACACTGAGTAAAGCTCTCCGTGCTATATAGTAGGTTCTCGTGAGTAATCTCTTTTATGTGTTTGTAGTTGTGTTCACTCACTAAGTCGTGCCCAAATCTTTGTGACCCCATGGAATGCAGCACACCAGGTCTCCCTGTCCTTCACCATCTCCCAGAGTTTGCTCAAACTCATGTCTGTTGAGTCGGTGATGCCATCCAACCATCTCATCCTCTGTTGCCCCCTTCTCTTGCTCTCAATCCCTCCCAGCATCAGGGTCTTTTCCAGTGAGTCAGCTCTTCATATCAGGTGGCCAAAGGGTTGGAGTTTTAGCATCAGTCCTTCCAATGAATGTTCAGGATTGACTTCTTTTAGGATTGACTGTTGATCTCCTTACAGTCCAAGGGACTCTCAAGGGTCTTCTCAAGCACCGTGATTCAGAAGCATCAGTTCTTCAGCACTGAGCCTTCTTTATGGTGCAGCTCACATTCATACAGGACCATTGGAAAAGCCATGGCCTTCGTTGGTGAAATGATGTCTGTGCTTGCTGCATCCAAAGTCACTTCATTTGCGACCCCATGGACTGTAGCCCACCAGGCTCCCCTGTCCATGGAATTCTCCGGGTAAGAATACCGGAGTGGGCTGCCATGCTCTCCCCCAGGGCATCTTCCCCACCCGGGGATCGAACCTGCATGTCTCGTGTCTCTGCGGGGGGCAGGCTCTTTACTGCTAGTGCTGCCTGGGAAGCCTTTTTCTTAAAGACTGAAGTGAGTCAGAAAGCAAAAGCAGATTTTGTATATTAATGCTGATATGTGAAATCTAGAAAAATGATACAAATGAACGTATTTGCAAAATCAGTATCAGTATTTCTAATTGGCCCCACAGTTTGGTGTCCCAAAGGGTTTTACCAAGACTAGACATCACAGTAGATTTTGAATGGGTAGGAGGTGAAATTTTCTTTTATAAATTTTGAAAGGGGAATGACAAAATAGAACATGCGTATTCAGGAAGGCCAATTCTAGAAAAAAGCACATCTGAGACTTGAAAAGTTGTAAACTGATTCCCGTAGAACAATTCATGCCGCAGGCATCTTTAGAATGACTGCCCCCCCCATAACAACTCATGCCGCAGGCATCTTTAGAATGACTGCCCCCCCCAATAACAACTCATGCCGCAGGCATCTTTAGAATGACTGCCCCCCAATAACAATTCATGCCGCAGGTATCTTTAGAATGACTGCCCTCCCCCAATAACAATTCATGCCGCAGGCATCTTTAGAATGACTGCCCCCCCCAATAACAATTCATGCCGCAGGCATCTTTAGAATGACTGCCCCCCCCAATAACAATTCATGCCGCAGGCATCTTTAGAATGACTGCCCCCCCCAATAACAATTCATGCCGCAGGCATCTTTAGAATGACTGCCCCCCAATAACAATTCATGCCGCAGGCATCTTTAGAATGACTGCCCCCCCCAATAACAATTCATGCCGCAGGCATCTTTAGAATGACTGCCCCCCGCCCCCGGGAGTAGCCTCCCCAGCGGGAACCTGTGCTCAAACAGCGTTTCCTCAGTACATCTTGCCTCCTGTAGTCTACTGTCCTGACAGCAGCAAATGTTAGTGTTAGTTTTGGCAGTGAGCACCAGATTTAAACTGCATTCTCCATTGCTATGCCTTCAAAACCCACCATACATTGCTCTATGTAAAACAGATAGCCAATGGGATTTGCTGTATGACTCAGGAGACAACTCCGCTTTGTAACAACCTAGACCACCTGACCTGCCTCTTGAGAAATCTGTATGCGGGTCAGGAAGCAACAGTTAGAACTGGACATGGAGCAACCGACTGGTTCCAAATAGGAAAAGGAGTACGTCAAGGCTGTATATCGTCACTCTGCTTATCTAACTCATATGCAGAGTACATCATAAGAAACGCTGGACTGGAAGAAACGCAAGCTGGAATCAAGATTGCCAGGAGAAATATCAAGAACCTCAGATATGCAGATGACACCACCCTTATGGGCAGAAAGTGAAGAGGAACTAAAAAGCCTCTTGATGAAAGTGAAAGAGGAGAGTGAAAAGTTGGCCTAAAGCTCAACATTCAGAAAATGAAGATCAAGGCATCTGGTTCCATCACTCATGGGAAATAGATGGGGAAACAGTGGAAACAGTGTCAGACTTTATTTTGGGGGCTCCAAAATCACCGCAGATGGTGACTGCAGCCATGAAATTAAAAGACACTTAAACTCCTTGGAAGAAAAGTTATGACCAACCTAGATAGCATATTCAAAAGCAGAGACATTACTTTGCCGACTAAGGTCTGTCTGGTCAAGGCTATGGTTTTCCCAGTGGTCATGTATGGATGTGAGAGTTGGACTATGAAGAAAGCTGAGCACCGAAGAATTGATGCTTTTGAACTGTGGTGTTGGAGAAGACTCTCGAGACTCCCATAGACTGCAAGGAGATCCAACCAGTCCATTCTAAAGGAGACCCTCCCTGGGTGTTCTTTGGAAGGAATGATGCTAAAGCTGAAGCTCCAGTACTTTGGCCACCTCATGCAAAGAGTTGACTCATTGGAAAAGACTGTGATGCTGGGAGGGATTGGGGGCAGGAGGAGAAGGGGACGACTGAGGATGAGATGGCTGGATGGCATCATTGACTCAATGGACGTGAGTCTGAGTGAACTCCGGGAGTTGGTGATGGACAGGGAGGCCTGGCGTGCTGCGATTCATGGGGTCGCAAAGAGTCGGTCACGACTGAGGACTGAACTGAACTGAACTGAGAGGGGCGGGATGGGGAAGGAGATGGGAAGGAGCTTCAGGTGGGCGGGGACACGGCACACCTATGTCTGACTCATGTGGATGTTCAGTGGAACCCAACAAAATAACGTAAGGCAATTATCTTTCAAGTAAAACTAAATAAATTCAATCAAAAAAAGATAATGATTATTTTAAAAAAAAAAAAAACCCTCCTATGTGTGCACTGCAATTGGAATAAATTACAGGCTCCTCAGTTCTGAAGGTGGTCACTCTCTCCTCTTCGACCTGGCACTTCTACCCTTCTCCATTTCTTGGTTCCTGATACAGATGCCCTTCTGTTTCTGAAACTGGTCAAGTTCATCTCCACGTACGTTGTTGCCCCCTGGTTATTCACGGGGCCCCAAGCAGCCCTGCAGGCGCCCCCGTCTTACCGCTCTGTCCTGCTCCCCACCACTTGCCACTGTCTGCTGCTGTCGCCTTGTTCCCTCTTCTAACGTGTTTCATGGCAGCGCGATCAAAACCTCTCGTCTTTTATTTTTCTCTCCACTACCTAGAACTATGCCTGATAGGTGCTCAAAACATATTTTTTTAATTGGTGGATGAGTCAGTGAATGAATACAAGTTTTTTTCGTAAGCATCCCTGTTTAAAAGACCTTTTGCAATCACCAAAGAATTGCTCAGTCTTCCAACATGAATGATTGTTTCCTAAACCTACAGCATGCATGCCGTATATCCCTCATTTGGCTGTGCATCTCTAAGGAAATGTTGGCTGTAGGACAATTTAGAGCAGGTAGAAATTTCAGCCAGTTTGGTTAATTGCATAGTAGTCTCCCTCAGCAAATTTCCAACATCATTGCTAGATCTTATTCATAAAAGAGCCTCCCTAAGTGACTGTAATAGATAGTATTCCTTCGAAAACTGTCACTTCTAGACTTGTGACTTTATTGATTTCCACACCGCTTTTACTTTGGGGGCATCAAAGTCAGAAACAAAATGACTATCATACTAAATGGTTGATTGGAAAGGGATTATTTTCTCAGAAGAATTCTCAAGAAACGTTGCGATTCTGAATAGGGTACGATTAGGTGGTAATTACTGTCTTGAGCTGAGCAGCAGGTTCTATTATTCCTACACAAGTATTTAGGACTGGATGGTGCTGTAATTACTAGGAATTGACTAGGAATCTAACAGTGGATAAGAAGTTATAAATTGAGGAACTATTTCAAGGGATCAAGGTCAGTGGGATATAATCAAACCTTAATGAAAATAGAACAGGATGTTGAAAGATGATGAGACCTGGAGGAAATTGTATCCAATGAGAAAATGTGACCCCCCCCCCAAGTCCCTGATAAAGTCATCACAAAAAACAAAAGGATAATCCCATGAGGAAAATAAATCCAATATCCGTGCTCAGAAATATTGTGGGATCCCTGAATTCAGTTTTAATTTTGTATATTTGTTCCCTCCATAAACTAATGCAAAATCTGCTTGTAATTATTTCTAAATTTCCTTTCCAGTGGTCAAAACCAACTAAAGTTCTGCATGCATTTAAAAAATCAGACGTCCAAAGTAATTTAAAGCGGTTTGTGATAAAGCTAACCAAACAATGAGAAAATATAATCAGAGTACTGGTCTTAAAACACAGAAAATATGTTAAAACTAGGTGTCATTAAAGTTATATAGTCTTACCTACTTCGGAGATGAATTTTTTTCTCATTATGGGTAAGAAATTCCTAAGTTCTTTTCAGTGAAAAAATAAATAAATAAAAGAGTTTAAAAAAAATGATGAGTTTTAAAAAAAAGGCTGACTGTTTTTTTTTTTTAAACTATCTCTTTCCTTTTTGGAGTTTTAAAAACATTATTTTGAAAATTAAAAAAAAGGTAGTCATCTCTATTAGCTTAGAAATCATGTTTGGTAAGTCATTTCACCTTCATATCTATAGGATGATGATGGTTAAAATCCAACATAATGTTTGGTGATGAAAATGCTAAAATTTTCAAGTGTTTTAAAACATAATTTTTCAAAATGTACAGTCCTATTCTTTTTGAGTTCTGTTCTGTTACTTTATCAGTTATAAATGTCCAGATCAGCAGTTACGGGAAAAAATGGAAGGGAATTCTAGCCTAGAGTTGGAAGAATGGATTTTGAGCCTTGATTTTAATACTTGTTAACCACATGACCTAATGTGTTATTTTGTAACTCTGAGTGTTAATCCCCCCCACACACACACCCCCCGTTTAAAGGAGGAGCAAAAAATCTTCACAGTATTGCTGTGAAGATTAACTGAAAAATTGGTGTGAAGTCATTTACTAAAATATAAAGGTTCAAAACAAAAGGAAGAGTATGTATTGTATAATCCCATTTATATGAATTTAAGAAAGGCGAAGCAAAAAGATAGTGATAGAAATCAGAATAGTGATTACGACAGATTAGGCTGCTGACTGGAAAGGAATATTCGGGAACATTCTAGGTTGACAAAGTGTTCTATACATGTATGCTGCCAGTGGCAAAACTGTTACGGGCAATATTAAAAGTCATAATAACGTGCACAGTGGTAAAGAATCTAGCTGCCGATGCAGGGGATACAAGAGATGTGGGGTCAATTCCTGGGTTGGGGAGATCCCTGGAGGAGGAAATGGCAACCCACTCCAATATTCTTGCTGGAGAATTCCATGGACAGAGAAGCCTGGCGGGCTGCAGTCCAGAGAGGCACAAAGACTCAGACAGTTCTGAGTGACTGAGTACACACACACCCACACACACACACCCCACACACACACACGCCCACACACACACACACACACCGACACACACACACACACCCCCACACACACACCCACACCCACCCACACCCCCACACACACACACACACACCCATACACACACACACACACCACACACACACACCCATACACACACACCGACACACACGCACGCCCCCCCCCCACACACACACATACACACACACACACATACACACACAGACACACCCCCACACACACACACTCCTCAATAAAATAAATAGAAGAAAGATAGCCTTGTTCCTTAGCACGGCCACAAGGACAGTCATGACTTGCTCTTTATTTACTTTTCTATGGTAAAGTGTGGCCTCTCCAGTCTCTGATTTCAGTCTACTTTTGAACCAACTCTGTTCTGGCCACAATATTTGCCTTTATACAGTTGAAAAGAAATGTAAGGGTTTCACTTCTTTAGTTATTTATATCTTATCCCAAACTCGCCAAGCAAACTCCATGTCTTCTCTAAAACATGCTCCGATGACACTCCAAAACTCTTCCAGAAATGTTCTACACAGAGATAACCAGTCCTCCTTTGCCAGGTGGCATGCCACCTCAGAGGCAGCCCAGTGTCTCCTGGGAGGTATTTGGTCAACATTCTGCTATAGCCAACCTGAAATTTTTAATTTTTCAACAGAAGAACATGCATTTCCATTTTGTACTAGGTCCTGGAATCATGTTCCCAGTTCTGCTCCTCTGCCTTTTGCTGTACCTGTATCAGCATCTTTTTGTTGTTGTTGAGAATTACTGTTTATTTCTCTGAGTCTTTGATTTAGCAAGAACCCCTTACATTGTGACTATGGTTTTTCCATTTCTATTCCAAGAACTTAGTCTAACCCTTAGCATTTAATAGGCAGTTAGTGAGTATTTGTTGATTGACAGACTAACTAACCCACTAACCGGATGAATGAACTAATATCAGAGTGAATTAATTAATGTTATTGAGCAAGGGAGTGATATGGGTAAACTAAGAAACATAAAGAGTTGAGGAGTAAATTCAACGCTGCAGTCATTCATTGGTCAGATCTATAATTTCATCAACAAACGTTAGGTGCCTACTCTGTGCCAGAAAACTTGATTGGCTGGCAATCCCAGCTAGCATTCCCCCTCCTTGACAGTTTGATTTGACTGTTCTCCTCTCATATTTCTGGACCAAAACAAGAGAGACCGCTGTCCCTGTGCAGCTCATCTGCCTCTAAAGACCACGATGGGAACTGCAGGTGCAGCAGGGCAGAGTAAACACGTTTTAGGCATGCTGCGTGTAGTTTTCAGGCTTTCTGTCTAATTTTCCTCTCAACACTGATTATCGTGCAACCTCATAAAATCATTCCTCAGCAACTCATTTGGCAAGTTACTCCTTGTCAGTGGAGTGAGAGACAGGAAACAGGAGAAAGTGGCTCGGGCAGCGGTGCTGGGCACACTGCAATAACCATTTGTTTCAGAGGAAACCCTATAGCGCAGCTACTGGAGACACCATGATTTTTGCCATGCCCAAGCTCCACCAGAGTTCTCACTGAGCCTTTCTCAATGGCTTCTAGATATTTTTATCTAATTTGCACGAATTTTTGATTTAAATTTTTACTGGAGTAGAGTTGATTTACAGCACTGTTTCATTTCAGGTGTGCACCAAAGTGACTCAGTTATACGCATAAATATATCCACTCTCTCTTTAGGTTCTTTTCCCGCATAGGCCATTACAGAGTGCTGAGTAGTCTAGGTCTTTTAATAAATGAGCAATGTTGTTGCCAAAAGCCACATTACCACTCCCCAAACCCATTCCCATATCCGTCCTGGAAAGTAATTTAGCATACCGTTACTCTAGGATTTGTTTATAATCTAGTCCTTACAGTGGCTCAGGATGACTTGTTTTCCTCCCTTTAAGGTTTCGCCTGATGAAACATTGCACTTGGCCATCGCACACCGCCTAGCTCAAGCTGAGATTGCATCTGCACCCCCCAGGGCATTAATCACAGCACGGCGCAGGGCGAGATGCTCAGGCCACGTCCCCCCAGAAGCGGCGCTTCTTCTGAAGATAAGGCACCAGAGCCCATGTCACAACCCGCTGTGCAACCAAGGCTTTCCCTGCCATTTCTAACATTTCAGCTCTGTGAGTCTGGATTTCATTTCTCTCCCGTTTTTACGGGAAACTACAGTCGCTGCATTAATCATAGTCCGATGAAAGCAGCTTTTCTAGTTCCCTCCTTCCTACGCATTTCAGGAAAAACCATCCACGTGAGTTATAGGCCAATACAGAACTGGAGGCCTCCTACTTTCAGAAACTGTCTCTTCACGCAGACTTTTCTTTACCGTTTGTGCAAGGGGTAGAGAACGAGGACTTGTTTTCAGAGTAAACGTGACGTGACGGCATGTAAACTCCTGTTAAGTGTAAATATAATTGAAGGGCTATGGGCCGATCTAGATCCTGTGAATGAGCTGCGGTGATAGCTCCAATATACTCTGATGTTAATTCTGTTTACTTGCATTTTGTTAAAGATTTTGCGAAGAGGTAGCTAATGAAAACGTAGTACCAAACACAGGCCTGGATGAAGTCAATCTTTCTTCACACAGACGTACATAAAATATGTTTGTTACGTGAGTTACGGTGCAGGTGTGCATATATATATTTTATGCACACATATATAGTGTTAGTGGTATTTATATGCATACTGTATATATAGGTTTATGTATGCAGATATAGGTAGTACACACATATATGAGTTTATGTTTATCTATATATATTATGGATATATAGATACGAATTAATGTATCTATGTGTATATGTGAGTGTGTGCTCAGCCAGTAAGTTGTGTCCGACCCTTTGCAACCCCATGGACTGTAGCCCGCCAGACTCCTCTGTCCATGGAATTGCCCAGGCAAGAATACCAGGGCCGGTTGCCACTGCCTCCTCCCGGGGATCTTCCCGGTCCAGGGATCGAACCCCCGTCTCCTGCTTCCCTGCACTGGCAGGCAGACTGTTTGCCACTGAGCCTCCTGGGAAGCCCGCGTGTGCACACACACATGTGCACAGTGTGTGTGTGTGTTTTGCGTGCTTTTAAGGGTCTTTCTTCTCCAAGTATAGCTGCAAGAGTAGACGTGACAAATGCTCCTCACGGGTAACTTTTCCTTGACAAACTCTCCAGCAGCAGCTAGTCGTGGGAAGCAGTTCTCAGCCTGGTTGACACCAGACTCTCCCAGTCGTTTGCTGTTCTTACTGATCGTTTCTTCACAGGCATCTTTACTGACTGCGTTTCAACAACAGAAGTGCCGCTGTTGGTCGTCTCCGTGGCCCTCTCTACTTCTCCACGGGCCTCCACGCTCCCGTCATCTGGCTCCTTGGTTTTACGTTACACTCTGTAGTTTTTCTCTTCTTCCTGTACCCCTTCTGTGAACTTGAAACTCCATCACGCCCGAGGCATCTCACTGCAGTAGCCAAGTCAGCCCACACAAGCGGAAACTCCAGCTCTTCTCTTCAGAACCTGCTCTAGCTGCAATCCGTCTCATCCTATCAGCTGCCCAGGCACAAAGTCTCGGACTTTTGCGTTTTTTCCTAATTTTTTTCACACACTGCATATAACTCATCATTTCAAGTTTGAAATAAATTCAGGATCAACTGCGTCTCTTCTCTTCCACCATTGCCACCCGCTCCAAGCCAGCATCACGTTTTGCTGAGATTCTAACAAACTGACCCACTTTCCCTCTTGCCCCTGTGCCCCTGGGAAGACAAATGAGGAACAACCCGCTCACTGACACGTTTTGAGCAAATGCAAGGCAATGTTCTTAAACGATGGTTTCAAAAGAAATTAGTCATTGATTCCAAGTGATCACATCAGAAATCTTAAAAACAAAACTCACAGATATAAAATCAAAATTTCTCAAGGGAGAAATTCTAGGTGGAGCTAAGGGAAGTAGGAGCCCTTTGGACATTCTCCCTGATATCCCCTAAGAAGACTACTTAATACTAAATACTTAATACTAACACAGAAATACAATAGCATGTCCATTTCCCATCTAGACCTTCCCTCCTCACTATATTTAAAACTCTGCTAACCTGATCTCAGCCTTCACTAACTCTCCCTTTGGTCTCTTTTACATCACTTGATAGCACCATTGACATATTATTCATGGATTTATTTATTTCTATATTTTTATTGTCCCTTTCCCCTATAAAAGGCTGATGACACAAGGTCTGGGTTTTTTGATGTTGTATTCACTGTATTCTGAGCTATTACAGTTCCTAGCACACAGTTAGTTGTATGGTTCAGGTCCCAGCATAAAATAAAATTCAACTCGAAGAGTAGGGGTTTTTTGGGGGGTGGGGTGGGGGTTCTTCCTTTTTTCTTCTAGTTTTTGCGCAGACTCCGTATGCAGAAAGGAAATTAACAGTGGGTTGGGGGCGCCCAGAATCAGTCCTGAGGCCCCAGGAAGAAGTGGGAGCACACAGAGGCCCCAGGTCAAGGAGGGCTGAGGCCCCGGGGTGGGGGGGGGTGACCCCCAGGAGTTGCGGTCTAGGAGGAAAAGGAATGGCCCAGGGCACATAGCCCGCAACAGGAGGGAGCAGGGGCCACACGCCCCAACCGCCGTCCTCTCCTGCTTGGAGTCTCCTGCTGAAGTTATCCACTGGCCAAGCCGTGGAAAGCCAGGGTCAAGGGAGCCCAGCAGTTCAGGCCGGAGGTCAGCCCCCCAGTGCAGCACTAGGGAGAAGAGCAGGAACGGATTGGAGGGGCAAGCGGAAAACACCACGCAGGGGAGCTTAGCAAATAGCCGTGGAACAAAGCAAGGCAATTTCCTCAAAATGTAGTGTAAAAGGAATCTAGAAATTAAACCCAAATGACTGTCCATCTCAGAGACCTTAAAAAATTGCCAAGGGTAAATAGAGTTACTATAAGATCCAGGAATCCCACTCCTGGGCATACATATGGCAAAACTACGTGTAAAAGGTCCAGGCACCTCTATGTTCATCGCAGGACTCTTTACAATACCAGAAACATGGAAGCGACCTGAATGTCCACCAGCAGGCAAACGGATGAAGATGTGAGGCAGATATGAAAGCACACACATGATGGGAGACTACTCAGCCACGAGAAGAATTAGAGAATATCGTTTGCAGAAACACGGGTGGACCTAGAGATTATCGTGCTGCGTGAAGTCAGATGCAAGCATGCATGCTAAGTTGCTTCAGTCATGTCCAACTCTGTGCGACCCCATGGACTGCAGCCCGCCAGGCTCCTCTGTCTATGGGATTCTTCAGGCAAGAGTACTGGAGTGGGTTGCCATGCCCTTCTCCAGGGGATCTTCCCAACCCAGGGACTGAACCTGCATCTCTTATGTCTCCTGCACTGGGAGGTGAGTTCTTTACCTCTGGCAACACCTGGGAAGCCCAAGTGAAGCCAGATAGAGAAAGACAAATATCATATGATATCTCTTATATGTGGAATCTATAAAATAATACAAATAAACTTATTTACCAAACATAAATATACCCACAGACATAGAAAACAAACTTATGCTTACCAAAGGGGGAAGCGAGGAGGGATAAAGTAGGTATTCGGGAATAAGAGATACACACTAGTATATATAACACAAAGGAGGGCCTCTCTAGAGCACAGAGAACTGTACTCAATATCTTGTAACAGTCTATAATGGGAAAGAATCCGAAAAAGAATATATATACATGTAAAACCAAATCACCGTGCTGTATACCAGAAATATTGTGAATCAACTATACCCAAATAATATCTGTTTGAATGCCAAGGGTATAAAATCCAAATAAAGCTCAGAAGAGGCAAGTCTGAGAAGCGCTCAGGTAAAGAGGCAGATTCACATGCTCCAGCAGGAGCCTCTGAGGAAGGGCTATTTATACAGTGATCGAATTAAAATAGGTGGATATATTTCCATGTCCTCCAAGTTCACAGTCCTAAGTTCTCTGTTAAACTGGCTGGCGTTCGTGGGTTGGATTATTAATCAGCTGCCTGCCATAGGGACCATCTAGCACGCAGGCAAGGCCGAGGGCGTCACAGTGACCACCGATCCAGTCACAGGACCTCACTGCCAACTGCACGTGGCGCCGGCATTCCTGGGTGGTCAATCCCACCTGCGGCGAGCTCTGCTTTATGTCAAGAGACCTGGGAACTGATTTGATGTCAGAATAGCCAGCATCACCGTCATCAACCCTGCCTATGACCCGAGAAAGAAGCAAACCTCTACTTTCATATCTGAGGTTGGAGGAAGGGATTCTTTTCAGGAGCAAGACTGCCTGGAAGCGGCATGGATGCTTCCTGTCAATATTAATAGTGAGGAAACACAGGCAGGAGATGAAAACCGCAAAGCAGCAACTGAGCCTTTCTGCTGCAAGGGAGCCCAGAAGCTCAAAGAAGTTCTCTCAGCAAAAGTGCCCTTTATCCTCTGTCTGCAGACATACTATTGCTTCAGGAAGAAAGCGAGGGGCAAACACAGCCGCTGGAAAGCCCACCAGTTGGAGAGTCGGGGGCTATGCACATGCGGCCAGAACTTTCCTCCTAGGCAGCTGGGTTTGGGAAGAAAGAATAGAAAAAGACGGATAAACAATAAAGGGGGGAATAGAATTGCCCATTTTATGGTCCAAGATGAAAAGAACATTCTGCGTTTCCTCCCTTACTCCTGTCAGAAGTTGGCTGAATAGGACACTCAAGAAAAAAGAAAGAAAAAGCACATCTCAGGCCACGTCAGGGCGCAGGCCCATGCACGGCTCAGCAGCTGAGGCCTCTTTGCACACATCCTGCTGCTGAGAGTTTATTGCTGGCTCTGATTCTCGAAGTTCTGAAGGCGTTTTCTTCCCCTGTAGCTACGAGGTGTTGACCTCACTGCTGGAATTGGAAGATAAGAAAAACGTTTTAATCCGTATGTTAATTATTGAAATTAGAACTGCAAACAAATATTTTGGGAAACTTCGAGTTGCTTCCAAACGTGGTGCTTTCCATTTTAAGCCCAAAGTGTAATTGCGTATTCAAGGGCTCAGATCTTGCTGAAGACTCATACATTATGTATGCCACACTTCCCCGGGACACGGCGGATGCCACGCTCTGTATCCTGCTGAAATGGGAAAATCATTTGAGACAGAGTTTGACTTGACAAAGTATCAAAACTCAAAAAAGAAGAGGAAAAAAACAAAACAAAACTTGGAACCCATTCTTTGGGACTCAGAAACTTTTAGTAATAGTGAGGCTCTCTGTTGGGTAAAAAATATGAAATTAATATTAACAATTATGAATGCTGAAATAGCACATTGACAACTGCAGAAGTACATTCTTTTCTGCAAAAAAAGAGGCATTTCTGAAAGAAGTTATTTTTTTTAATTTATTTTGTTGAAGTGTAGATGGTTTACAAGGCTGTGTTAATTTCTGCTGTACAGTGAAGTGATTAAGTTTTACGTACACATATATTCTTTTTCATATTCTTTCTATCATGGCTCATCACAGGATATTGAATACAAATCCCTTGTGTTACGCAGTAGAACCTTGTCATTCATGGTAGCTCAGATGGTAAAGAATCCACCTGCAATGCGGGAGACCCGGCTTTGCTCCCTGGATTGGAACGATCCCCTGGGGAAGGGCATGGCAACTCACTCCAGTATTCCTGCCTGGAGAATCCCATGGACAGAGGAGCTTGGTGGGCCACAGTCCATGGGGTCTCATAGAGTCAGACACGACTGAGCCACTAAGCTCAGCACAGCACACACACACAATGGTCTGCATCTGCTGATCACAGACTCCCTGTCCAGCCCTCCCTCCCGCCCCCTTGTCAACCACAATTCTGTTCTCTGTGTCTGCAAGTTGCTCTGTCTCACAGATAAACACACTTGTGTCATAGTTTAGATTCCACATGTGAGTGATGTCACATGGTATCTGTCTTCCTGAAAAGGGTTGTTATTGATGAAGGTTCAGTGTATTTTTTCTGTCAAGGGCCAGACACTAAATATCTTAGGGTTTGTGGGGACATGATCCCCATCACAAATACCCAACTCTGTCCTTGCAAAATCTGCCCTGTGTGGACAAAGGGTTGGGACCGTGTCCCAGTTAAGCTGCATTTACAAGGACAGGTGTCAAACAGAGTTGGCCTGCAGGCTGCAGCTTAACGACCCCTGATGTGGAACAAAGATTTACAGATTAGTTAAAATTTTTACCAGGCAAGTTCAGTTTTTAAAAACATACAATATTGTCTACTTTTGTAAGCTGATTATTCCCCTAAGAAATCCCTGCCCACTTTCATCAGCTGGATGAGTACAGATTCACCCCCATCAGCATCAAGAGGGGAGACATTTACATGGCTGGCATCAAAGTGCTCCTGGGAACAGATCAAGCACCCTCTCTGTATTAGATTTAACATTTTCATCATCAGGTTTAATAAAATCTTAATATTTTTCAATGCCAGGCTCACAAATATTTTCTCTAAATTTTGCCTCAAAATCACATATTAATTTCAGCCATTGGTACCCAGGGCAATTCCACTGCAACAGCTTTTTGCTGCTCCAGGGAAGGCTAGGCTAAGGGAATTTGAACATCTGTCTGTAGCAACTTCAGTCAGAGTCTCTATTTGGATATTCCTGTCAAACCGGATGAAAAGGGGCAGAATGTAATAACATCCCTTTAGACTCACTGCTTGATTCTCATTTAGTTGACTTGATTTCTTTTAGTCTCTAGGCACATCTGCCAGTGCTTATTTTTATGGCTGATTTATGGTAAAGGTTTGATTAAGACACTCCATACAGTACAATGCTTAAAATATACAGCATGGAGCAGGCAAAGAGCAGAGCTTGAACTGTCAGTTCAAGGTCAAACTAAACTATTTGAGCTCGTGCTGCCAAGCCAATAAGGTTGAGCAGCTCACTAATCTATTCACAGAACGAGCTTTGGTACATCTGGAAAACCCAAGGAAACAGACTGCTTTCAAAGCAAGCTCTATATATTTTTTTTTATCACACCATAGTACAGGTGTTTGAACCTTATCAACACACTTTCTCATCATAAACTGGAAAATCTAGAATAATTACCATTTTGCTGTGTTCAGAAATAAGGGAACATTTTCATTTAGGGGCATTGGTCACTGCTCACAAGAATACATTTATCTAACTGCCTTCGTGCACACCACTCAATGTGCTTCAATTTGATGACATTTCTAATATCACCTGGAAAACAGGTAAATGCTCATGTGAAAAGTGGACATTTAGGTAAGCGCAATCAATTAAAATGAGAGCAGGGAGAATTTGACCAATTAGAAATGATTGGAAGCAGTTTTACACCAAAACCACTAGCCAGGCAGCACCGCTTCCCAAAGTCTAGCTGGGAAAGTGAGACAGAGCACAGTGGGGCGATCCACCCAGCAGCCCCGGGTGCATGTGGCCTCAGCGGAGAAGGGAGAGAACGTGCGTCACCTCCTCAAGAGCCGTCCCTCCTCTTGCTCTGCGGAGTGGGCGAATTTGGGGCAGAATCTTTGACCTCATCACCTTGTTGCAGGGGTGGGCTGAGATGTGCTGATCACCACCCAGCACTCCTTGGGTGCCTCACACATAATCAGGGCAAGTGAGGCAAGAAAAAGTCCAGCAACTCTGTGAAAAAGAGGAAAGCCACACCATACCTGGAAGACAGAACTGCAGTTAACTTAAACCAACCCTGAAACTAGACTGTCTGAACACACGAACTGAATAACCATTTCACTGCTTTGTAAGTGTGAGTTACACCTTCACTTTATAACGTGTTTCAATGTGTTGTTGGATTCTGATTGCTAGAATTTTGTTGAGGATTTTTGCATCTATGTTCATCAGTGATATTAGCCTGTAGTTTTCTTTTTTTGTGACATCTTTGTCAGGTTTTGGTATTAGGGTGATGGTGGCCTCATAGAATGAGTTTGGAAGTTTACCTTCCTCTGCAATTTTCTGGAAGAGTTTGAGGAGGATAGGTGTTAGCTCTTCTCGAAATTTTTGGTAGAATTCAGCTGTGAAGCCGTCTGGACCTGGGCTTTTGTTTGCTGGAAGATTTCTGATTACAGTTTCAATTTCCGTGCTTGTGATGGGTCTGTTACGATTTTCTATTTCTTCCTGGTTCAGTTTTGGAAAATTGTACTTTTCTAAGAATTTGTCCATTTCTTCCACGTTGTCCATTTTATTGGCACACATCTGCTGATAGTAGTCTCTTATGATCCTTTGTATTTCTGTGTTGTCTGTTGTGATCTCTCCATTTTCATTTCTAATTTTATTGATTTGATTTTTCTCTCTTTGCTTCTTGATGAGTCTGGCTAATGGTTTGTCAATTTTATTTATCCTTTCAAAGAACCAGCTTTTGGCTTTGTTGATTTTTGCTATTAAAAAGATCATAAAAAAGATCATACACCATGACCAAGTGGGCTTTATCCCAGGGATGCAAGGATGCAAGGATTCTTCAATATCCGCAAATCAATCAATGTAATTCACCACATTAACAAATTGAAAAATAAAAACCATATGATTATCTCAATAGATGCAGAGAAGGCCTTTGACAAAATTCAACATCCATTTATGATAAAAACTCTCCAGAAAGCAGGAATAGAAGGAACGTACCTCAACATAATAAAAGCTATCTATGACAAACCCACAGCAAACATTATCCTCAATGGTGAAAAATTGAAAGCATTTCCCCTAAAGTCAGGAACAAGACAAGGGTGTCCACTTTCACCGCTACTATTCAACATAGTTCTGGAAGTTTTGGCCACAGCAATCAGAGCAGAAAAAGAAATAAAAGGAATCCAAATTGGAAAAGAAGAAGTAAAACTCTCACTGTTTGCAGATGACATGATCCTCTACATGGAAAACCCTAAAGACTCCACCAGAAAATTACTAGAGCTCATCAATGAATATAGTAAAGTTGCAGGATATAAAATCAACACACAGAAATCCATTGCATTCCTATACACTAATAATGAGAAAGTAGAAAAAGAAATTAAGGAAACAATTCCATTCACCATTGCAACGAAAAGAAAAAAATACTTAGGAATATATCTACCTAAAGAAACTAAAGACCTATATATAGAAAACTATAAAACACTGATGAAAGAAATCAAAGAGGACACTAATAGATGGAGAAATATACCATGTTCATGGATTGGAAGAATCAATATAGTGAAAATGAGTATAGTACCCAAAGCAATTTACAAATTCAATGCAATCCCTATCAAGCTACCAGCCACATTTTTCACAGAACTAGAACAAATAATTTCAAGATTTGTATGGAAATACAAAAAACCTCGAATAGCCAAAAGCAATCTTGAGAAAGAAGAATGGAACTGGAGGAATCAACTGACCTGACTTCAGGCTCTACTACAAAGCCACAGTCATCAAGACAGTATGGTACTGGCACAAAGACAGACATATAGATCAATGGAACAAAATAGAAAGCCCAGAGATAAATCCACACACATATGGACACCTTATCTTTGACAAAGGAGGCAAGAATATACAATGGAGTAAAGACAATCTCTTTAACAAGTGGTGCTGGGAAAACTGGTCAACCACTTGTAAAAGAATGAAACTAGATCACTTTCTAACACCGCACACACAAATAAACTCAAAATGGATTAAAGATCTAAATGTAAGATCAGAAACTATAAAACTCCTAGAGGAGAACATAGGCAAAACACTCTCAGACATAAATCACAGCAGGATCCTCTATGATCCACCTCCCAGAATTCTGGAAATAAAAGCAAAAATAAACAAATGGGATCTAATTAAAATTAAAAGCTTCTGCAGAACAAAGGAAAATATAAGCAAGGTGAAAAGACAGCCTTCTGAATGGGAGAAAATAATAGCAAATGAAGCAACGGACAAACAACTAATCTCAAAAATATACAAGCAACTTCTGCAGCTCAATTCCAGAAAAATAAATGACCCAATCAAAAAATGGGCCAAACAACTAAATAGACATTTCTCCAAAGAAGACATATGGATGGCTAACAAACACATGAAAAGATGCTCAACATCACTCATTATTAGAGAAATGCAAATCAAAACCACAATGAGGTACCACCTCACACGAGTCAGAATGGCTTCGATCCAAAAATCTGCAAGCAATAAATGCTGGAGAGGGTGTGGAGAAAAGGGAACCCTCCTACACTGTTGGTGGGAATGCAAACTAGTACAGCCACTTTGGAGAACAGTGTGGAGATTCCTTAAAAAATTGCAAATAGAACTACCTTATGACCCAGCAATCCCACTGCTGGGCATACACACCGAGGAAACCAGAATTGAAAGAGACACATGTACCCCAATGTTCATCGCAGCACTGTTTATGATAGCCAGGACATGGAAACAACCTAGATGTCCATCAGCAGATGAATGGATAAGAAAGCTGTGGTACATATACACAATGGAGTATTACTCAGCCATAAAAAAGAATTCATTTGAATCAGTTCTGATGAGATGCATGAAACTGGAGCTGATTATACAGAGTGAAGTAAGCCAGAAAGAAAAACACCAATACAGTATACTAACACATATATATGGAATTTAGGAAGATGGCAATGACGACCCTGTATGCAAGACAGGGAAAGAGACACAGATGTGTATAACGGACCTTTGGACTCAGAGGGAGAGGGAGAGGGTGGGATGATTTGGGAGAATGACATTCTAACATGTATACTATCATGTAAGAATTGAATCGCCAGTCTATGTCTGACGCAGGTTGCAGCATGCTTGGGGCTGGTGCATGGGGATGACCCAGAGAGATGTTATGGGGAGGGAGGTGGGAGGGGGGTTCATGTTTGGGAACGCATGTAAGAATTAAAGATATTAAAATTTAAAAAATAAAAAACTAAAAAGTAAAAAAAAAAATACAACGTGTTTCAAGCATACAGAAAGTAGGGTGAATACTAGGACAGATATGAAGCTGTTTTAGGAAATGTTGATACTTTTCTATACGGACAGATAATCCCTTTAAAAAAAGAGTTGAAATTGTTGTAGAATGTCGTAACTCATAGTTCAGCATCCAAGTAATTAGAAATAGGAACAGTACCACCAGGGAAAGAAGTATTTATGAATTCTGCATCCTAGAGGCAGGATAACTCTAGGAGCAAACTGGGGTGGTTAAAAGTCTAAAAAATGCAGTAAGCACAACTGATCTGATACTGGAAACATGATCAAAGTGGTACAAATCGGTACGAAATGTGGACCAATCTGATCTCCTGATCTAACACTGGGATCATAAGGATGGAAAGTGGATAAGGGAGACAGGAGAAAGAGTTTCCTTCACCATCGCTGCCGACCAAAGATGAGCCGACGCTTTGACGAGGAGGCTGCAGGCGCCTTCTGCCGCTGACTCTAGACCTGGCGTGTTTAAAGGAGGAGTTCTCTCCCCATTCTCCTCTGCTGTGTGTCATCCTACAGCCCATCCTGTGTCCAGGCAAGCAGCCGTGTTTCTTTCTAAAGGCCCTTTTCCTATTTGCAAGGGCCCTGTAGCATCTGTCACTACAAATCAGACAGTGTTGTACCAAGCGCTCTCCTGACCTAAGACACAGCTAACTTCAAGTCAGACTGAACCGTTAGCTCCATTACCATGGGCCTTGGTTGTTTCCAGAATTTCTGGAGCCTAATGGATGCGGAGGAATATCATCCTGCCTCCCACTCCACTTAGTTTACTCTTAATTCTCTGACTTTCCCTCACTTTGTGCACAAATATGTGAAATATATGCAAATAATATGCTTGCAAAGGGGTGTCCATATTTAAAAACACACACATAAATATTCAGAGTCCACTGTTCTCAAAATCCTAGATGCCTGTAGCATAAAATCATCTTGGGAATCCACATTAAGGCAGAATAACTTTCTCATAGCGGATTAGAAAGTATCATTTAAAAGGTGCTCTTTCTGTGCTGACCTAGGCGATGGGAGGGGGAGGGGAAGAACATTCAAGAGGCAGCTGATACATGTCATCACTTGTCTCCTTTCTTTCAATGTCATCAAACTAAATGTTGAAAATAATTAAGTCTTTTTTAAAAGAAATGTCAGCATCTGATTATATTGCACAACATCCCTTTTATTTTCTACCATCGTAGATGCTCATTACTTGTTAAGTGTTTAGATGGATGAATAAGTAAATAAATGTCAAAATGCTCATCTTAAACATTTGTCTTCATTCTTTGAGAATTCTCCCTTGGTGATGAGAAATATTGATAAAGATATTCACATTGAAATATGAAGAAATATCGATAGAGTCTTCACATTCAACACACAAAGAATAGCCATCAAATCGTAGTCTTTAAACATATATTTCCCAGAACAAACCAATGTTTAACCAAGAAGCATTTAACTCTGGAGTTGGGGAAATTTAATAGAGCAGATAAGGTAAGAAGCTAAGGAGGTTCTACTAGAGCCTAGAAGACACCAGATCAACAAGGATGTAACTCAGAAAACAAAAAGGGCTTGCAAAGGAACACAGCAAATATACGTCAGGATGATTGGTGCAGAAAGCCCAGAATTTGAAGACAGGACTCAAGCTGCCTGAGAAGGAAATGAAGTGCATCTGTGCAGATCCAAGGCAGTGGACAGCCAGACCCAGACATCAGCATGACGTGAACATACTGAGTTAACAGTGATTCTCACACTCTGATGTGCACGCCAATCATCGAGAAATCTTAACGCAAAACACAGATTCCGATTCACAACGTCTAGGGGAGGTTCTACATTTCCAAGGAGCTACCAAAAATCATCCATGCTGCTGGTCATGGACCTTAGATTTTTAACAAAGAAACAGGACCCTCACAATGAATACAAGAGTTCCAGATAATGACTATGCCTCGATGATATAAACATTGTATATATGATTTGCTTGCGTGTGTGTGTGTGTGTGTGTGTGTGTGTGTGCGCGCGTGCATACAGCAACACAGAGAGCATTTATTTCATAGTTTGGTTCTCAACCAGTTCTTTTGCTCCCATTTTGAAAACCTAGAGTTCAACAACCAAGATCTCTAAAGGAAGGGTACCATGATATTTTTTCCGATGATCCAACGGATATTGGCAATTTGATCTCTGGTTCTTCTGCCTTTTCGAAATCTAGCTTGAAAACCTGGAAGTTCACAGTTCACATACTGCTGAAGCCTTGCTTGGAGAATTTTGAGTATTACTTTGCTAGCATGTGGGATGAGTGCAATTGTGCAGTAGTTTGAACATTCTTTGGCATTGCCTTTCTTTGAGATTAGAATAAAAATGGACCTTTTCCAGTCCTGTGGCCACTGGTGAGTTTTCCAAATTTGTTGGCATACTGAGTACAGCACTTTCACAGCATTATCTTTTAGGATTTGAAATAGCTCAACTGAAATTCCATCACCTCCAGCTAGCTTTGTTCATAGTGATGCTTCTTAAGGCCCACTTGACTTCGCATTCCAGGATGTCTGGCTCTAGGTGAGTGATCATACCTTCATGGTCATCTGGGTCGTGAAGATCTTTTTTTGAATAGTTCTTCCGTATATTTTTGACACCTCTTCTTAACATCTGCTTCTGTTAGGTCCATACTATTTTTGTCCTTTATTGAGCCCATCTTTGCATGAAATAGTCCCTTGGTATCTTTAATTTTCTTGAAAATATCTTTAGTCTTTCCCATTCTGTTATTTTCCTCTATTTCTTTGCATGGATCACTGAGGAAGGCTTTCTTATCTCTCCTTGCTATTCTTTGGAACTCTGCATTCAAATGGGTTTAGCTTTCCTTTTCTCCTTTGCCTTTAACTTCTCTTCTTTACTCAGCTATTTGTAAGGCCTCCTCAGACAAACTTTGTCTTTTTGCATTTCTTTTTGTTGGGTATGGTGTTGATCACTGTCTCTTGTACAATGTCATGAACCTCCATCCATAGTTCTTCAGTCACTCTGTCTATCAGATCTAATCCCTTGAATCTATTTGTCACTTCCACTGTATAATCTTAAAGGATTTGATTTAGGCCATACCTGAATGGTCTAGTGGTTTTCCTTACTTTCTTAAATTTATGTTTTAATTTTGCAATAAGGAGTTCATGATCTGAGCCACAGTCAGCTCCTGGTCTTGTTTTTGCTGACTGTATAGAGCTTCTCCATCTTTGGCTGCAAAGAATATAATCTGATTTCAGTGTTAACCATCTGGTGATGTTCATGTGTAGAGTCTTCTCTTTTGTTGTTGGAAGAGGGTGCTTGCGATGACCAGTGCATTCTGTTGCCAAAACTCTGTTCGCCTTTGCCCTGCTTCATTCTGTACTCCAAGGCCAAATTTGCATTACTTCAGGTATCTCTTGACCTCCTACTTTTGCATTCCAGTCCCCTATAATGAAAAGGATGTCTTTTTTGGGTGTTAGTTGTAGAAGGTCTTTTAGGTCTTCATAGAACCGTTCAACTTTAGCTTCTTCAACGTTAAGGGTCAGGACATAGATTTGGGTTACTGTGAAATTGAATGGTTTGCCTTGGAAATGAATAGAGATCATTCTGTCTTTTTTGAGACTGCATCTAAGTACTGTATTTTGGACTCTTGTTGACTATGATGGCTATTCCATTTCTTCTAAGGGATTCTTGCTCATAGTAGTAGATATAAATGGTCATCCATCTGAATTAAATTCACCCATTCCAGTCCGTTTAGTTCACTGGTTCCTAAAATGTTGATGCTCACTCTTGCCATCTCCTGTTTGACCACTTCCAATTTGCCTTGATTCATGGACCTGACATTCCAGGTTCCTATGCAATACTGCTGTTTACACCATTGGGCTTTACCTCCATCACCAGTCACATCCGCAGCTGGGTGCTGTTTTTGCTTTGGCTCTGTGTCTTCATTCTTTCTGGAGTTATTTCTCCGCTCTTCTCCAGCAGCATACTGGGCACCTACTGACCTGGGGAGTTCATCTTTCAGTATCCTGTCCTTTTGCCTTTTCATGCTGTTCATCAGGTTCTCAAGGCAGGAATACTGAAGTGGTTTGCCATTCCTTCTCCAGTGGACCACATTCTGTCAGAAGTCTCCACCATGACCCATTCATCTTGGGTGACCCTACATGGCATGGCTCATAGTTTCATTGAGTTAGACAAGGCTGTGGTCCATGTGATAAATTTGATTATTTCTCTGTGATTGTGGTTTTCATTCTGTCTGCCCTCTGATGGAGAAGGATAAGAGGCTTATGGAAGCTTCCTGTGGGAGAGACTGACTGAGGGGGAAAATGGGTCTTATTCTGATGGGCAGGGCCATGCTCAGTAAATCTTTAATCCAATTTTCTGTTGATGGGTGGGGCTGTGTTTCCTCACTGTTATCTGACCTGGGGCCAAACTAAGGTGGAGATAATGAGGATAGTGGCGACCTCCTTCAAAAGGTCCCATGCAGACACTGCCCTACTCAGTGCCCCACCCTGCAGCAGGCCGTCGCTGACCCACGCCTCTGCCAGAGACTCCTGGACACTCACAGGCGAGTCTGGGCCAGTCTCTTGTGGGGTCACTGCTCCTTTCTCCTGGGTCCTGGTGCTCACAGGTGCTGTCTGTGCCTCCAAGGGTCTGTTTCCCAGTCCCGTGGAAGTTCTGGCCGCTCTGTGCTGGGCTGATGGCGACCTCCTCCAATTCCTGGTCCCGTGGAAGTTCTGGCCGCTCTGTGCTGGGCTGATGGCGACCTCCTCCAATTCCCGGTCCCGTGGAAGTTCTGGCTGCTCTGCGCTGGGCTGATGGCGACCTCCTCCAAGATGGCTCATGCCATGCCCAGAGCTGCTGCACCCGGAGCCCCCACCCCCGTGGCGGCCCATGCTGACCCGCACCTTCGCAGGAGACACTCACACACAGCTCCTGGTGCACACAAGGTTTGTTTGAGCCCTCTGAGCATCTCTGGTGGGTAAGCGGTTTGATTCTAAATGGGATTTCCACCCTCCTACCATCTTGCTGGGGCCTCTACTTTGCCCTTGGATGTGGGGTATCTTTTTTTGGTGGGATCCAATATTCTCCAGTTGACTGTTCAGCAGCAAGTTGTAGTTTTGGAGTTCTCGCAGGAGAAGAGCACGCCTTCTACTCCTTAGAGTAACCGCTGGGCTTCACACCTTTCTTAGCTCTACATGCAGATGTCCTATCCGTCATGAAAAGAATCTGATTCACCAGCAACAAGCCTGTGTGGGTCACAACAAGCTGCGGAAAATTTTTAAAGACACAGGAACACCAGACCACCTGACCTGCCTCCTGGGAAATCTGTATGCAGGTCAGGAAGCAACAGTTAGAACTGGACATGGAACAACAGACTGGTTCCAAATAGGGAAAGAAGTATATCAAAGCTGTATATTATCACCCTGCTTATTTAACTCATATGCAGAGTACATCATGAGAAACGCTGGACTGGATGAAGCATAAGCTGGAATCAAGATTGCCAGGAGAAATATCAATAACCTCAGTTATGCAGATGACACCACCCTTATGGCAGAAAGCAAAGGAGAACTAAAGAGCCTCTTGATGAAATTGAAAGAGGACAGTGAAAAAGTTGGCTTGAAGCTCAATATTCAGAAAACAAAGATCATGGCATCTGGTCCCACTACTTCATGGCAAATAGATGGGGAAACAATGGAAACAGTGAGAGACTTTATTTTGGGGGGGGGGGCTCTAAAATCACTGCAGATGCTGATTGCAGACATGAAATTAAAGGACCTTTGCCCCTAGGAAGAAAAGTTGTGACCAACCTAGATAAGCATATTAAAAAGCAGAGACAGTACTTTGCTGACGAAGGTCTGTCTAGTCAAGGCTATGGTTTTTCCAGTAGTCATGTATGGATGTGAGAGTTGGACTGTGAAAAAAGCTGAGTGCTGAAGAATTGATGCGTTTGAACTGTGGTGTTGGAGAAGACTCTTGAGAGTCCCTTGGACTGCAAGGAGATTCAACCAGTCCATCCTAAAGGAGATCAGTCCTGAATATTCATTGGAAGGACTGATGCTGAAGCTGAAACTCCAATACTTTGGCCACCTCATGCGAAGAACTGACTCCTTGGAAAAGACCCTGACGCTGGGAAAGACTGAAGGCAGAAGGAGAAAGGGACAACAGAGGATGAGATGGCTGGATGGCACCACTGACTTGATGGACATGAGTCTGAGCAAGCTGCGGGAGGTGGTGGTGGACACAGAGGCCTGGTGTGCTGCACTCCATGAAGTCACAAAGAGTCGGATATGACTGAGCAATTGAACCGAACTGACCATGATATTTGATTTTCGTTATGAAGTCTGATGAGTTGGGCAGGTAAGCTTCCTGCATATGAACCCCATTCATGATAAAAATGAAATGCATTGGATAAGGAGGGCTTAGGAAATTTACATATCCTCTGAGTGTCAGCTAGGTCATCTGTGATCTGGGCTGTTTGCCTCGGCTTTCTGAGTCCTTCCCCTCTAGCTGAATGGCTGGGAAAGTTGTTTCATCCTTATGAGCCTCACTTCCACTACTTTTCAATGATGGATAATACGTGTGCTTCCGTAGATCAAACAGGCCAGTATGTTTAAAGTGAACGTCATGAATGGCACAGCATGAATGCTCATAAATGACTGTCATAAACACTAGTAAAATAATCCAATGTTATTATCCATTTTATAAAGGTCTATACAGGCTTATTATTACTGTTATGACTCTAAAATTAGCTTTTCAGCTGTGGGTGTGTCTGAAGATAACTATACAGCTTTCCATTCTATTTATTCTCTCCTGTCACATAGATTAATTCTATCCATTGTATCTTCTTACTGAGAAGCTTGGTATTTGAGGCTAAATAAGTCCTCATAAAGTATCATTTTATATTACGCCAATAACTCAGAAGGGTAGGTCACGTAAATACAGGCGGTGTGTGAAACGAAGCCTTCAGAGTCAACAGTGTTACTGACCAAGTAGGCAGACATTGTTAGCTATTATCACGGCCTAGAGGCGCCGTCTTACCTTGGCAGAATGATGCCTCACTGCTCTTTTGCAGAAAGTCCCCCGGCTGGGGGGAGGCATTTTTCACTTTCAGAAGAGCCTACCCCTGCTATATCTAGCTTCACATGGTATAATACTGTTGTTTTTCTCCAAGTCATTATTTATAAGATTTGCTTATGATAGAACTGCAAGTAATTAGAGCATTTGCTGCACACTGTGGGCTTCTGGAGCCCTTAAGAAACACCATGAATCTGCTATCCAAACTTATAAATGGATGGAATCAATACACAATGAAACCTCAAAAGCTCATCCCATGGTGGTTTAGAGTCTGTGATTTATGGGACATAGGTCTGACAGAATGTGCTTTTACATTATCTTTGGAAGGAGAAAATAAACTTTGCAGGGTGATTTAACAAGGTCATTTACCTTTCTCAAAGATTATTATTATTAAGGTATGTTAATGGACCTCAGAGGGTTCATTGTGACAAATACCGGCTTTGCTTTCAGTTCATTAAAGCAGAATCTGCACGACTTCCTTGACAAGATTGTGTATTTACAATCTTGCATATGACAAAATAAATCTTTAGAAGTCACTCAGAATGTTTTTATTGAGAACTTGCTAACCTAGGGAAGAGAGCTGAACACTGCTGGGTATGCTGTTAAATGAGCAACTTACACCTTGAGGAACTTACTTTGGTGAAGAAGTTGAGCTTTCACTTACGAGGAATTTCTTTCCCTTTAAACTGACTTTACTCAATACTAAGATCCATGAAATTCAAATATTGCATATTTGATCTTGTCATTTTACTCAAATGTGTCCACCTTACTACTTCAATGCTACCAAGAGACTTTTAAGTGCAAAAATAAATATTTCATTTGCAGCTTGGAGCTATAATTTATCCTGCTTGAGCTACCAGATGCTATGACAGTGCAAAGGGCATTCATAAAATTTACATCATTGGGTTTCAAGTGACCAAACCGTAGTTTAGAAAATGATACTAGATTTTATCATTTCATCATGTAAAATTATAATACGCTGAAAGTGAAAGTGTTAGTCCCTCAGTTGCGTCCAGACTCTCTGCAACCACATGGACTGTAGCCCACCAAACTCCTCTGTCCATAGAATTCTCCAGGCAAGAATACTGGAGTGGGTTGCCATTCCCTTCTCCAGGGGATCTTCCCGACCCAGGGACTGAACCCCAGTCTCCTGCACTGCAGGCAGATTCTCTCCTGTCTGAGTCAGCAGGGAAGCCTAGAGTATGCTGGTATCATATTATTGTGTATTAGTATGTGCAGAAAATGAGATGACTGGATGGCATCACCAACTCAACGGACGCGAGTTTGAGCAAACTCCAGGAGATGGTGATTGGCAGGGAAGCCTGGACTGCTGTAGATCACGGGGTCGCAACGAGTCAGACACGACTGAGCGACTGAACAACTATAGAAAACACTTTTATTCTGATTTTATAATTTGGAATTTTAAAAATGTACTGCTCAGGCTTCCTGAATACAGCGTTCTGCTCTTGGGGCACGGGTTTTGAAACTGGAGTTGGCCTCAGACTCCATGGCAGGCAGCCTTGTTGAGAGAGCTGCTGATGCAGGAGGGCCTGACAAGAAACCCAAGCCCGTGGCTTTCTAACAAGTAACGTAGCTAATGCTACTGCTGCTGGGCCTGGGAGGCATGCTCTGAGGCCCACTGCTCTGGAATACCTCATTTTTATTTGGACTATAAAGTAGCCAGAGGTTCTCTCTTGAGTCTTATTTTTCTTCATTGTGACAAAGATTTATAGAATTTACTATCCTGTTATCATCATATTCATTAAATCCATCACCAGAGTGGACTGATTATTAAAAAAAAAAAAGAATACCTGGGCCTCCCATCTTTAGCTTACAGGTGGGGCAAGTGACTTTCCCTTGGTGGTTCTAAAACTTTGCTGGCTATTAGAAACAACCAGGAGTTTATTAAAAGTCCTGACGCCCAGGCTGCTTCCTGAGCCAGTGAAGTCAGAACCTCTGGGGTTAGGACTCAGGTCTCCCTACATCTCAAGGTGATTCCAAGGTGTGGCCAAAGCTAAGACTAAACATTACCCTTGAGAACTGCTGTGTAAGGGTCTGAGTTCCCAAGCACGCTCTATGGTACTCTGCGCAGGAGGATTATCATCACATGCAAACCAATCTGTCTCTTTCAAGAGGCCGATTGGACTTGATCACATATTTGCATTTTCTCTACTAACACTTAAATCCCTAGTTCAGCTCAGCTTGGGCGCTCAGTCATGTCTGACTCTCTGCGACCCCATGGGCTGCAGCACGCCAGGCCTTCCTGTCCATCACCAACTCCCGGAGCTTGCTCAAACTCATGTCCATTGAGTCGGTGATGCCACCCAGCCATCTCACCCTCTATCACCCCTTTCTCTTCCTGCCTTCAATCTTTCCCGGCATTGGGGTCTTTTGCAATAGGTCAGTTCTTGGCATCATGTGGCTGAAGTATTGGAATTTCAGCTTCAGCATCAGTCCTTCCAATGAATATTCAGGACTGATTTCCTTTACAATTGACTGATTTGATTTCCTTGCAGTCTAAGGGACTCTCAAGAGTCTTTTCCAACACCACAGTTCAAAAGCATCAGTTCTTCGATGCTCAGCTTTCTTTATAGTCCAACTCTCATATTCATACCTGACTAAGGAAAAACTATAGCTTGGACTAGGTGGACCTTTGTCAGCAAGGTAATGTCTCTGCTTTTTAATATGTTGAGTAGGTTGGTCATAGTCTTCTTCCAAGGAGCAAGCGTCTTTTAATTACATGGCTGCAGTCACCATCTGCAGTGATTTTGGAGCCCAAGAAAATAGTCTCTCACTGTTTCCATTGTTGCCCCATCTACTTGCCATGAAGTGAAGCGACCAGATGCCATGATCTTAGCTTTTGAATGCTGAGTTTTAAGTCAGCTTTTCCGCTTTCCTCTTTTACTTTCATCAAGAAGCTCTGTGGTTCTTCGCTTTCTGCCATAAGGGTGGTGTCATCTGCATATCTGAGGTTATTGGTATTTCTCCCTGCAATCTTGATTCCACCGTGTGCTTCATCCAGCCCAGCATTTCACATGATGTAATACGCATATGAGTTAAATAAGCAGGGTGACAATATACAGCCTTGATGTACTCCTTTCCCAATTTGGAATCAGTCTGTTGTTCCATATCTGGTTCCAACTGTTGCTTCTTGATCAGTAAACAGGTTTCTCAGGAGGCAGGTAAGGTGGTCTGGTAGTCCCACCTCTTGAAAAATTTTCCACTTTTTGGAATAAACTTTCCAAAAAAGTTTATTGTGATCCACACAGTCAAAGGCTTTTGCATAGTCAACAAAGCAGAAGTAGATGTTTTTCTGGAACTCTCTTGCTTTTTTGATGATCTAACGGCTGTTGGCAATTTAATCTCTGGTTCCTCTGCCTTTTCTAAATCCAGCCTGAACATCTGCAAGTTCTCAGTTCACGTACTGTAGAAGCCTGCCTTGGAAAATTTTGAGCATTTCTTTCCTAGTGTGTGAGATGAGTGCAGTTGTGCAGTAGTTTGAGCATTCTTTGGATTGGAATGAAATCCAAATCCATTCAATGAATTCCAATCCATTCTTTGGATTGAAATGAAAACTGAGCTTATCCAGTCCTGCGGCCACTGCTGAGTTTTCCAAATTTAAGTGCACCACTTTCACAGCATCATCTTTTAGGATTTAAATCTCTAGTTTTTAGATAGTTATAAATGCTCTACTAGAAAGGCATATATCTCAATGTCTATTTTTTTTTAAGTTATGCTATTTCATTAGCTTATTGCAATATCTGTAAATTCCTCACTTAATGCCAAGAGGAAATACATTTTAGGAGGAAAACAACCTCAACAGACTTTTTTTTTTTTTTAGTGTTTTTTGAGAGCTTAGAACAGAGCTGGACCACTAGAAATTTCTGGGTTGATAGAAATTTTCTGTATCTGCTCCATATATTAAATAGTCATTTGTGTTTTTGTACTCTTAAAGTTTGACTATTGCACCTAAGAAACTGAACTTTATGTTTGTTTAAGTAATTTAAATTTAAATAACCCTCTGTGGGATTCCCTGGTAGCTCAGCTAGGAAAGAATCTACCTGCAATGCTGGAGACCCTGGTTGGGAACCAGGTCTCCTGGTTGGAGACCCTATTCCTGGGTTGGGAAGATCCCCTGGAGAAGGGAAAGGCCACCCACTCCAGTGTTCTGGCCTGGAGAATACCATTAACTGTATAGTCCATGGGTTTGCAGAGAATCGGACATGACTGAGCGACTTTCCCTGTGGCTGGTAGCCACTGTATTGGACAGCACAGCCTTGAACGATAAACTGAATCTCCCACCAAACCAGAGTACAATGAATACTAGGAAATATTTTCTAAACTTTTAATATTACATATATGTACTAAAATGTTGTGCTGCGCTCAGTCAGCAGTCATGTCCCACTCTTTGCGAGCCCATGGACTGTAGCCCGCCAGGCTCCTCTGACCATGGGATTTCCCAGGCAAGAATACTGGAGCGGGTTGCCAGTTCCTGCTCCGAGATATATGGGTAGGCAGATATAAAATTTTTGACGATTTACTATGTGCTAGACTCTGTTAAGGAATGAGCACTTCTTATTTCATTTGATTTTCATGATAAGCAGTTGGTACGTTTTTTTCTGTGGAGCCAGAGAATATTTTAAGCATTTGAGTCATGCGATCTCTGTCTCAGATTGCCAACTCTGCTGCTGCACTGAAAGCATCCCAGGCAATTCATATATAAGTGAGTGTGGCTGTGTAGCAAAACATTTTATTCATAAAATAAGCAGCAGGTGAGCTTTGGCCTGAGGGGCATAATTTGTAGACCCCTGCTCATGATAATTATATAATATTATACCTAGAGAATTAAGCAGAAAGTGAGTACATGGCCACTCCTAACAAAGGTTTTATTTCTACCACACACACTTCAGTTTTCCCCTCCCTAATTATTATTTTATTGGAACCTAAAGAGTCTATTTCTTGACATGTATCATCCATAATAAAGAACTCCTTCCCACACATTCCCTCCTGGTTATCTGCTCAGAGACAAATATCCTTATATTATTGTTCGGCCCACTGTTGTAAGAGTCTCGTCAGCTGGGACTTTACACGGCAGCGCTTGGGTCTAGCTACTGGCCAGAAGGGAGAGTTATGACGCAGCAGTTAAACCTTTATGCAAGTGCATGTATATTATTGTTAAATCCAAGTACAAAATGCTCATCTGCATATATGCTTATGAATTTATTTAACAGAAATTAAATGGCTGTTATTTTTAAGGTCCTGTGCGTATACTGTTGTGACATACAGAATAATGTGGCGTGATTCTTTCCAGGAAATGAAGAGCTTCAGCAGGGAAATGTAATGTTCATAAATTATTGTAAGTTGATTTAAGAAAATTGGATCCTATGTATTAATATTTTGGAGAAGCTAGAGATCAGTTTTCACTAAAATTCAATTCGGTTCAATTCAGTTAATACTCCCCTACTACTAACTGTCAGCAGACTACTAACTTTGCTCAGAATTGTGCGAGACTTCTGATAGAATACAGAAAAAATAAATAAAGCAAAGATACTTCCTTTCCTTACTTTAGGATATTAAGGAGGAAAAGCACAAACACACTGTTCAAACAACCAAAAGACGCTCCAAGGGCCTAGCTTCAGAAGTGTCTCTACCACATAAAAAGTGGAAGCAGCGGCAGAGTTTAATCCCTTGGGCTCCAAACTCACTGCAGATGGTGACTGCAGCCATGAAATTGAAAGACACGTGCTCCTTGGAAGGAAAGCTGTGACCCACTGGCGGTGGCGCTGGTGGCTCTGGTGTCCGACCCTTTGAGACCCCATGGATTGCAGTCCCCCGGCTCCTCTGTCCATGGAATTCTCTGGGCAAGAGTACTGGAGTAGGCTGCCACTTCCTTCTCTACGGGATCTTCGTGACCCAGGGATCGAACTCAGGTCTGCTGCAATTTGGGCAGATTCTTTACCATCTGAGCCACCAGGAAAGCCCAGTGATGAATCCAGACAGTGTATTAAAGAGCAGAGACATCGCTTTGCCAACAAAGGTCTGTATAGCCAAAGCTATGGTTTTCCCAGTGGTCATGCATGGATGTGAGAGCTGGACCATACAGAGGGCTGAGCGCTGAAGAACTGATGCTTCAAAGCATCATTTATTCTCCAGTCTTCTCCAAATTGCCGTTAATTTAGAATTAAATGGCAAAGAAAGAAAAAGGTGTAATAAGGTTGCCAAACAATGCCTGAAAATGGCCATGTGGCCCATTTAAAAGGAACGGTAAGAAGAAAACTGCAGTGGAGGAAGAGAAGCAAGTACATTGTTAATATACTGAATTTACAGAAACACACTGCAGGCCAGGAGGCTGCAGAAGGCTCTTGAGAGGCCCTTGGACTGCAAGGAGACCCAGCCGGTCCATCCTAAAGGAGATCAGTCCTGAGTGTTCATTGGAAGGACTCATGCTGAAGCTCCAGTGCTTTGGCCACCTGATAAGAAGAGCCTAAAATATAGTTTTAGGTCAAAGGATTGTAGCTATCTCCTAGAAGTCAATAGGGTCAAGGACCCTCAGGCGTTGACATTGTATGATCTATAATTACGCCAAAGTACGTAGAGGCAGCACAGACACGTTAGAGCCCGAGCGGAGCTGCATGATGCCTAAGGTGAAGACTTCCGTGGTGACTGTGCGTACGTGAAGGATGCTTACACCACCAGTGAGGACTTGTCCTGGACAATCCGGCACTTACCTGCTCCAAGGCACACAGAATTCAGCAGAGCAGAGACAGCCAACAGGAAAGAAACAGCAATGGCAGTTGGAAGCCCATCAGACTCGCACTAATCCTTCATCCACAGTACAAAATGGCCTTCGGTGTATTTCTGTAAACTCAGTGTATTTCTGTAAACTCAGTGTACTAACAATACACTTGTTTCTCTTCCTCCACTGCGTTTCTCTTCTCACCATTCCTTTTAAATGAGCCATTTTGCCATTTTCAGGAATTGCTTGGTAACCTGATTAGACAGTTTTTTTCTTTGCCATTTAAGTTAATTCTAAATATGCTGTCATTAACCCAAAATGTTTATTTAACATACCATGGTCAGGTAAAGCTCATTATTCCACACATGTAAATCAGATGACAAGTAAAACTATTTTCTCAGCCTCTGAATAGGCTAACAGAAGATGGCATATTTTCACCTGAATAACGCATCATGCTCTCAATTGCAGTAATACTTTCTTTAACTGCATTCTTAGTTCCTTGCGGACGTGTTATCCATCTGTTACATAGATGCTCAAGGCAAACCACACTTTCCTAAATAAAACTTTATTTTCAGAGGTGAAGTTTTAGGTTCTTTCATAGTCTATAGATTGCTTAAAATATGGAACATTAAAAGATCACACATCAGCACACAAGAATTATGAAAAAGAAAAACAAGATTCATTTTACTTCTATTTCAATGGGAGTTTATTATTATTATTTTACATTTAAAGGGCTTGTTTTCCCTCCTACAAAAGTTGTGTGCTACATAAAATGCTTTGAGGGACCCAGAAACAATGCTTTAAAAACCCATTAGCACATAGATTACAGTAACGGAGATGACTTCATCATCTCTGTGCTAATGGGTAGGAGCATTTTGACAAGGGAAGGGGGCAGTGTTAAATAGTACAAGAGTTGGGTGAGACTTGAAACCCTCTTCAGAGGCAATATACATGCATTCTATTATCAACTTCCCGAACACGAAGTCATCAACCCATTTTTAAAAATTATTATTATAGTCATTGTTATTAATTATAATGCCCATAGAAATTATCACAAACCTTCATATTAAATATCTCTTCAACAAGGGACATCTCTACCTCCCACAAAGGTATCTTTCCTAAAGCAGGAGTATATACCACATTTGGAGAGCAACCCTGATATTGCCAGGTTTCCAGTTCAGCAAAATCTACTAACTTGAACAAGCATCATTAAGCTACCGTCTGAAGGATTAATAATGAACAACTGACAAGCTAAATACAGGCTTAAGAAGTAATGCATGCTCTTAATGACACATTTCAGATGGACCCTTAAGCGAAAAAGATTGCATAATATTCTTAGCTTTTGATGCTATATAAAGAGAAAAAGAAAATTTGCATGTATTATAGTAATTTGTTAATGTCCTCTGTTTTAAATCCAGATTAGATTCTTATACTATAAAACAGAAAGTTAAGCCTAAAAGTGAGGGTTAGCTGGCACAGAAGCCTTTTTGTAGACTCAAGAAGCCTTTTGCAACACTCAAGCCTCCACGACCTTCCCTGAGCTCCAAAGGGCAGATTTGAATAGGGACTAATCAGAGGAAGAGCAGCCAGGATTAAGGGACCAGAAAAGCGGAAAAGTGCGGCAAGACTAGGAGCCCAGAGACCTGAGGTGAGACTGCTGCTGTTGTTCAGTCGCCAAGTCGTGTCCAGCTCTTTGTGACCCCAGGGACCGCAGCACGCCAGGTCTCCCTGTCCATCACAACTCCCAGAGCTTGCTCAAACTCATGTCCGTTGAGTCCATGATGCCATCCAGCCATCTCATCCTTGGTCGTCCCCTTCTTCTCCTGCCCCCAATCCCTGCCAGCATCAGAGTCTTTTCCAATGAGTCAACTCTTCGCATGAGGTGGCCAAAGTACTGGAGCTTCAGCTTCAGCATCAGTCCTTGCAATGAATATTCAGGACCCATTCTGAAGAAGATCAACCCTGGGATTTCTTTGGAAGGAATGATACTAAAGCTGAAGCTCCAGTACTTTGGCCACCTCATGCGAAGAGCTGACTCATTGGAAAAAGACTCTGATGCTGGGAGGGATTGGGGGCAGGAGGAGAAGGGGACAACCAAGGATGAGATGGCTGGATGGCATCATGGACTCGATGGACGTGAGTCTGAGTGAACTCCGGGAGATGGTGATGGACAGGGAGGCCTGGCGTGCTGCGATTCATGGGGTCGCAAAGAGTCAGACATGACTGAGTGACTGAACTGAACTGATCTCCTTTAGGATGGACTGGTTGGATCTCCTTGCAGTGCAAAGGGCTCTCAAGTCTTCTCCAACACCGCAGTTCAAAAGCATCAATTCTTCAGTGCTCAGCCTTCAGTTATGGTCCAGATGAGATTAAGGAAGTGCAAACCCTGTAGCCAATCTCATCTTATCAGTAACTCCACCTTGGAACCACTGTTACAAATCCCCTTATCAAATCCCCTCCCCAGGTTGGGGCACATAGTTGAGGGCAGGAGCCTGCTATGTGCCTCTTCACCTGGCAAAGCAATAAAGCTCTCTTTTCTACTTCACCCAAAGCTCTGTTTCTGAGATTCAATTTGGCACTGGTGCACAGAGCCAAGTTTTCAGCATCAGAACCAATCTAAGATGTTATTTCAATACTTTGTTCCCAGAGCAGAGTATCAAAAGTTTTCAATAAAATAGATGTGTGTTTCTTAGAAAGAGACTTGCAATTTACATTAGGGAAAATTTTCCTTTCCCTTAGATGAGAACAGGTAAGGTCAAAATTGGTAAAAGAAGGTTTGTAAGTAAAAACAATAAAACAAAAGACACTGATTATATATGCCATTGTGGAATTAAAACAAAGTCAAACGCACAGAATACACATTCCCAATTTTAAGTTTGAAGTCAACCCAAAAATATTCCCTAAATAATTTACAGCTGAAAATTTAAAGAACATTTCCACTGGTGGAGAGTTAAATATTTTTGTGATAGTTCCTCCAGATAGGAAGTTTATATTCTTTCTAAAATCAAACAGGACCCTGTGGAGCTCCTGGCCATGGAGGACTTTCAGTCCCATGTTTCATGACTCCAGCCTCCATCACCTTCCCTAAGCCCCAAAGGGCAGATTTGAAACAATCTGGGAAGGCAAGAGGGCTTGCTCGATAGCTCAGTCGGTAAAGAATCCGCCCGCAATGCCGGAGACCTGGGTTCGATCGCTGGGTTGGGAAGATCTCCTGGAGAAGGGAAAGGCGACCCACGCAGGGATGCCAAGAATAGGGCGGAGCAGACGGGAAGCAGTTGCGCAGGCTCAGGCGGGGCCTGGTCCAGCCCCAGGGATACACATGGACCTTAGCGTTCTTCATACCAGCGAGAGGCCGCTTGAGGCTACAGTAAAGGAAGCAGAGCAGGTCTTCAGGAAGACCACCAGAGGCCACATTGGGAGCGGAGGCCCTGCTCAGGCCCTGAGCTGATCGGTAGCCGCGCCCTTGAGCCACTGCTACCGAGTGTCAGTCCCACCCTCCCTGACCCCCTGGACTGCAGCCCCAGCCTCCTCTGTCCATGGGATTCTCCAGACAAGAATCCCGGAGTGGGTTGCCACGCCCTCCTCCAGGGGATCCTCCCGATCAGGGATGGAACCCAGGTCTCCCGCCCTGCAGGCAGACTCTTACTGTTTGCGCTCCCCGGGAAGCTCCCCGGGAACATAACCCCCATCAGATCCTCTCGGTTGCAACACAGAGCTTTGAGGATAGGAGCCAGCTATGTCTCCCTTTGTCCGGCAATGAAGGAAAGCTCCTCTTTTCTACTTCACCCGAAACTCTGTCTTTGACATTTGATTCAGTACTGGTGCAAATGACACCCCACTCCAGAATTCTTGCCTAGAGAATCCCATGGACGGAAGGGCTCCGTGGGCTACAGTCCACGGGTGGCAAAGAGTCGGATGCGACTGAGCGACTTCACTTTCACTTTCGCTTCGCTGGTGCACACAGGCTGAGCTCTCAGCATCATTCCTGACCAAGATCACAGTTTTCAATAAGTATGGCTCAACACGTTGACCCTTTTTATCAGCTATAATTTAAAATGTCCATGCATGCTGGGCAGGCTATACAGAGACAAATGCCTCCATGATATTTCTTTTCATTTAGACGCTAGTCCATAAAAAAGGGCAAACCCCTAGCTCTGGTTTCATCATGGTAACCAAAGGCTGGATTCAAGATCTGAGTGCTCATTTCTACACAGTGAATAAATTAATTTACCATTAAATAAATACATTCTTACTGCTAGCAAAGCTGAATAAAACTTGCAAGTGTACATAGGTGTGATTCATGTAAAAAGTAGTGTAAGCAGATAAGTTAGGGGTTTCCCGGAGAAAGAGAACCCGGAATGACTCTCAGTGATTAAAGGTCTTAGGGGAGGGAGTAAACAAGTAAGGAAGCAGCAGGCAAGAAACTAGAGTGCGGCTTTGGGGCACAGCCCTCAGTCCTCAAGAAAGAGATCTAACAGCGCAGCTTAGAGTTCTGCAGGAGCAAGGGTCCCCGCCCAGGTGGAAGGTGGAATGATGATTCTGACCATCCTGGCTTTGATCAACAAAAATTTGGACTCTGTTGAACTTTTGCCCCAATTCTATAGCAGAGAAGGCCTGTATTAGAAAAGAAAAAAAAAATTTAATTTGAAAATCTAATCTTCCATTAAAATGAAATTAGATTAGAAATTATAAATTAAAGTATTACTAAATTAATAATCTACAATTTCTAATTCTAAAATTAATAAACTAATTTAGATTATTTAAGTAATAATATAAATAAATTTAGACTAATTTAATTTAGCTTATTTATATTAGATTAATTAATAATATAAATTGATTATATTAATTAATAATTAGATTATTAATCTTCCCAAGAAAAAGAAAGCTGAGCACCAAAGAATTGATGCTTTTGAACTGTGGTGTTGGAAAAGACTCTTGAGAGTCCCTTGGACTGCAAGGAGATCAAACCAGTCAGTCCTAAAGGAAATCAGGCCTGAATATCCATTGGAAGGATTGACGCTAAAGCTGAAATTGCAATAATTTGCCCACCTGATGGGAAGAACTGCTGCTGCTGCTGCTGCTAAGTCGCTTCAGTCGTGTCCAACTCTGTGCAACCCCATAGACGGCAGCCCACCAGGCGCCCCCATCCCTGGGATTCTCTAGGCAAGAACACTGGAGTGGGTTGCCATTTCCTTCTCCAATGCATGAAAGTGAAAAATCAAAGTGAAGTCGCTGAGTCGTGTCTGACTCTTCGTGACCCCATGGACTGCAGCCTACGAGGCTCCTCTGTCTATGGGATTTTCCAGGCAAGAGTACTGGAGTGGGTGCCATCGCCTGCTCCAGCGAAGAACTGATTCAAGGGAAAAGACCCTGATGCTGAGAAAGACTGAAGGTAGAGGATGAGATGGCTGGATGGCATCATCAACTCGATGGACGTGAGTCTGAGTGAGCTCCGGGAGTTGGTGATGGACAGGGAAGCCTGGCGTGCTGCGTCCATGGGGCTGCAAAGAGCCAGACACAACTGAGCAACTGAATCTTCCACTTTAGAAAGCTAGAAAGCAAGGCAATGCAACCCAAAAGCAAACAGAAAAAAGAAATAATAAAAGTTAGAAATTATTGGCATTGAAAACAGGACATCAAAAGAATAAAATCAACAAACCTGAAACTTGGTTCTTTGAAAACATCATCAAAATTGGTTAATCTCTAGCCAGGCTAGACAGGAAAAAATGGAAGACACAAATTACTATTAGCAGAAATATTATCTCCTACAGGGGTAAAAATGAAAATAAAAGGAATATGATGAACAATTCTATGCCCACAAATTTGATAATTTAGATGAAATGTACCACTTTACTGAAACACATACATGACCAAAACTCTCACAAAGAAAAATGCAGAGCTAACCAAGCCTATAATGATTAAAGAAATTGAATAAATCATTAACCTTCTAAAAGAAAGCACCATGCTTGATGGGTTCACTGGTGAAGTATACCAAACATTCATTGAAAAGAATGATTCCACTTCTCTATAACTTCTTCTGGAGAACAGAAACAAGAAAACCTGTAACTCATTGCTTGTGATGTACATCTCCCTAACACTAAAACTGGACAAAGACATTATAAGAAAGAAAAAGTATAGATGAATATCTTATAAAGTTAGCTGCGAAAATTCTCGAAAACTTATGAAATTTTATCCAACAGCATATAAAAAAGAATTATACATCATGAGCAAACGAGATTTGGTTCAGGTATACAAGGTTGAATGAAGTCACTCAGTCGTGTCTGAATCTTTGTGATCCCATGGGCCGTAGCCTATCAGATTCCTCCATCCATGGGATTTTCCAGGCAAGAATACTGGAGTGGGTTGTCATTTCCTTCTCCAGGAGATCTTCCTGACCCAGGGATTGAACCTAGGTCTCCCGCATTGTAGGCAGACGCTTTACCGTTTGAGCCACCAGGGAAGTTCTATACAAGGTTAGACATTCAAAATCAATGTATATAATCTATTGCACCAACAGGCCATAGAAGAAAAAAAATCCCTCGATCATATCAAAAAATGCAGAAAAGCATTTGAAAATATACAACATCCATCAACAAAAACTGTAAGAAAACCAAAAATAGAGAACTTCCTCAAATTGATAAAATCTACAAAAACAAACAAACAAACAAACAGAAAACCTGATAGTTAACATCAGACTTAATGGTGAGAAAAGATAGTGAGCTTAAGGGGTGGCCTTTCCACTAGGGTCAGGAGCAAGACAAGTTCTTTTTTTCCCAGTTCTATTCAGTTAGTAAATACTGGGAGGCCTGCCTAATGCAATGAGACAAGAAAAGGAAATAAAACGTATACAGATTGGGAGGGAAGAGACAAAGCTGTCTTTGTGTTCAGATGCTGTGACTGTATATGCAGAAAATCCCAAGGAATTCACTGACATGAAACAAAATATAGAAGATATAAGCTCTTAGGAGTAAATTAACTATTACAATAAGATTACAAAGTACGAGGGCAATATACAAAAGTTATTTGCTTTCCTATACACCAGTCAGAAACAGTTGGAATTTTAAATGAAAACACAGTACCTTTTATGTTAATAACAAGGATAACAGAAATGTGCATGAGGGCAAAACTGACACGGTGCTCAGGATCTGTATGCGGAAGACCACCCCCTCTGATGAAGGAAAAGGGGAATAACTGCGTGAAAGGGGCAATATGGACAGAAGACTCAATATTGTATTTCTTTCCAACCTGAGCTAGAATTATGACACAATCGCAATTAAAGTCCCAGCAACTTGTTTGTTCGACACTGTCAAACTGATTCGAAAATTTATATGGAGAGAAAAAGACCCACAGGAGTCAGTAGGACACTGAAGAAGAAAGTTGAAGGGCTGACATGCTTCAAGACACACCAATTCATGTATGCATATGTGTATTAAATTCAAGATACATAGTATGCAATCAAGTAATCAAAGTCTATATAGTCAAGGCAGCATGGGATGGGTGAAGAAATAGACACATAGGTAAACGGCATATAATAAACAGACCCCAGAAATACACTCACACACACGCAATTAACCTGTGATAGGGGGCGAAGGCACTTCAGCTGAGAACAGACAGTCCCGTGACAGAGGCGACTGACACAGCGGGAAAGCAGCACGCAGAACAGCAAGTCTAGATGCCAACCGCACAACTCCTATGCAAGTTGTTTCAAAACGGATCACAGACGTAAAGGCCAAATGCAAAGCTGTAGAACCAGAAGACCACCTAAGAGATAATGTGGGTGACTGTCGGTCTGAAGGCTGGACTCTAGGCAGCAAAAGTGTGCCATGAAAGAAAAAATAAGTTGGATTTAGTTGAAATTTAAAATGTCTGCTGTTTCAAATACACTGTTCAAAGAATTGAAAGACAAGCCACACACTGGAGAAGATATTTGCAGAACGCCCAGCTGTTAAAGGATTTGTATCCAAATACACAAAAAAATTCTAAAATTCAACAATAAGAAAACAAACAACCTGATTACAAACGGACAAAGGAGCTGAACAGACATCTCAGTAGAGAAGGGATCTAGATGTTTAATAAGTGTATGCAAAGCACTGAGTATCAAGTCGTTAGGAAATTGCCACAGTAAAGCCACAGTGAGCTACAACTACACACCTATGATCACGGCTAAAATCCCCGAATCTGACAACACCGACCGCTGGAGAGAACGTAGAGCAGCAAGAGCTCGCCGCTGGCGGGACTGTGAAACGGACCAGTCACATTTTCATAAAGTGCGGCAGGTTCTTACAAAGTTAAATGTGATGTTGTTGTTCAGTCACTAAGTCGTGTCCGACTCATTGTGACCCCACAGACTGCAGCACGTCAGGCCCCTCAGTCCTGCACTAACTTCCAGAGTTTGCTCAAATTCATGTCCATTGAGTCAGAGGTGTTACCTAACCATCTCATCCCCTGCCACCCCCTGCTCCTTTGCCTTCAATCCCTCCCAGCATCAGGGTCTTATCGGAATGAGTAATCTCTTCGCATCAGGTGGCCAACTTATTAGAGCTTCAGCTTCAGCATCAGTCCTTCCAATGAATATTCAGGGTTGATTTCCTTTAGAATTTACTGGTTTGATTTCCTTGCTGTCCTAGGGACTCTCAAGAGTTAAGTATAGTCTTTATCATACAATCCAGTGATCACATTCCTATATATTACTCAGTTCACTGAAAACTTATGTCCACACAAAATCCTGCACAGAGCTTTATTAATAACAAGAAAAATCTGTAAGTAACCAAGATGCCCTTCTAGAACTGAATTAATAAACAAACTGTGGCATATCCATACAATGGAATATTACTCAGTGAATAAGAGAGATGAGCTACTAAGGCATCAGAAACAGAGGGGAAACTCACATGCATGTCGCTAAGTGGAAGAAGCCAAACAGCATGCTACGTTTTGTGTGACACTAACTTTACGGCAGTCTTTAAAATAAAGGCACAAACAATAGAGAAAGAAAGAAGAAAAATGGTTACTGGGAGTTCTCAGGAAAGTGAAAACAGGTGAATAAGTGAGGCACAGGGAATTTTTAACGTGATAAAACCTCATGTATGTTACTGTAATGATGGATACATGTCATGCATTGCTCAACACTCTGTGGGTCACAGAGCGAAACTTAATGTACAGTGTGGGCTTTAGCAATGTATCATCTTTGGTTCACTAACTGCAACAAAGTATTAGGTTGATGCAGCAGGTTGATAATAGGGAAAATCTGGGAATTTGCTACACTATCTGCTTGATGGACTTCCCTGTAGCTCAGTGGTAGAGAACCTGCCTTCCAATTCAGGAGACACGGGTTTGATCCCTGGGTCAGGAAGCCCTCCTGGAGAAGGAAATGGCAACCCACCCCACTATTCTTGCCTGGAGAATTCCATGGACAGAAGAGCCTGGTGACTGCAGTCCACGGGGTCGCAAAAGAGTTGGACATGATTTAGTGACTAAACAGTAACAACAACAAATCTGCTCAATGGTTCTTCAAACCTGAAACTTCTGGACAGTGAAGTTTAGTAATTAAAAAAATATATATTTACTACTGTCAACTTAAAATTAAAAATGGCTATCAATAATCCAAATGAAAAATCTTTCAGCTTTACACATACACACACGGACTGTTATACCACTGACCTTCGACAGCACAGGAATTTAAGGGTGTCTACCCTCCAAACTGTCCAAAATCCCCATTATAACTGGACAGTTGGCCCTGCATATCTGTGGTCCCACATCCATGGGGTCAGCCAACTATGAAACATGTAGTAGCGAGCGTGCAGGCTGAGTCACACAGTCATGTCTGCCTCTGTGTGCCACCACAGACTGCAGCCCACCAGGCTCCTCTGTCCCAGGGATTCTCCAGGCAGGAACACTGGAGTGGGCTGCCATGCCCCCTTCCAGAGGATCTTCTCTCCCCAGAGAGCGAATCCCTGTCTCTTACGTCTCCTGCGTTGGCAGACAGGTTCTTTACCTGCCTGGGGTGCCCAGTGCCACCTAGGGAGCCCTGTAGTAGCATAGTACGTATTTATTGAAAAAAATCACATGTAAGTGGACTCTTGCAAGTCAAACCTGTGTTCTTCAAGGGTCATTTGTATATACACACACAGCTGCCTGCGCGTGGCTATACATGTATACGAGTCTGTATGATTGCACCTACGTATCACGAGCCTATATGCCAGCTTTTCCTCCGTGAGCTGCATGTGAGCATCTGCTGGTGCACTTTCTTAGAGTAACCCTCAGGTCTCCTCTCTCTTTCCTATCCCTGATGGCGATGGCATTGCTGCATTTACTCACATAATTTTAAACAAGGTTTGCCATGTAGTAGGCACTCAATCAATACTTGGTAAACCGAGCAGTGTGTGAAGACATGAATAAGCATCATGATTACCAGTCTGGTAAACGGTTATGTCTTCTATTAGAACTATGTATCTTTGTGAGAGATTTAAGTAAAGTAGCAATTGCAGCCAAGAGTTTCTTTTAACTAAACTGAGAAACAGATTTTTAAATTATGCTGTTATTTTGATTAATGGTTATTTTTTATAAAATATTTTTCTTATACAATGTAAATAAAGTGCACATATTAAAGTGTTTTTAAGACATCCTATTGGAGAAGGAAATGGCAACCCACTCCAGTGTTCTTGCCTGGAGAATCCCAGAGATGGGGGAGCCTGGTGGGCTGCCATCTATGAGGTCGCACAGAGTCGGACATGACTGAAGCGACTTATCAGCAGCAGCAGCATTCCATGTCTGCATTTGAAGATATTTATATACGTTGTTATCAGAGTAAATTATTCATGGTATAAATGCATAAATATGTATAACATGATAAAAACAATATAGAAATTTACTGGTGTTGATGCATGATTAAATATATTTGGAGATAGCTCCTTTTCGCAATGCAGATGTAATAAGGTTTATTTTTATTTAAGGGTGCTTGACACCGCATTTTCCCATAGTGCTTTCTATACTAGACTGCAAACTCTTTGAGGGCAAGAATTATCTTTCTTATATGCATATTCCTAACACCCTGCACCACTAGAACTTATATGTATATATATATAACCAGACTCTGAGGGTATGAAGAAGCGGTTGCTTTCACTGGGTAGTAAAATGGCCAGAGAGAAAATCTGCAGAGTGCGCAAACCAACAGTGAAGGAGGGGCAGGATTATCACAAAGATGCCAACGGATCTTCAGCAAATTCCACAGCCACGCGCCTCCTGCCTTGATAACACGGTTCCTCTCAAGATGCACCTGGACCCGCATAACTCAGAGTATTGAGCGTACACATTGATAACGTCAGTATTACTAACAGGATGCCCACAGAACAGTTGTAACTTTTATTTACAGTCAAGTGACTGTCCTGCAGCCAACACAGGACGCCAAAACTGTGACCCTATTTCCTACCAGTGGATCTGTGTGAACGGAAAGCAGAGGTCCAGGTCAAACCAAGGTCACTGCACCACACAACTTAGTCTCACTCCATCTTTTAAAGTCGACCTGTCTTCGTATCTAATGGATCTTGATAACTTTAGATACATTTTGAAATGGAAAAGTGCACACATTTCTGCAGACAGCTAGCTGACGGAAAGAGAATGCTAGGGTTTATGAACGCAGGCGTGTGCGTAAGCACTTCGCCTATGTTAGGCATGTTGCATATGTCGTCACTTTCAGAGCCACAATGAGCCCAGGAGCTACATGTGTGTATGCTATTACTATTTCCTTGTGGCCACGCTTGGCCTCTGCTGCTGTGCAGGGCTTTCTCTAGCTGCTGTGAGAGAGGGCTGCCCTCCAGGTGCGGGGCTCAGCTTCTCCTGGGGGTGGCTCCTCTTCTTGTGGAGGGCGGGCCTCAGCAGCTGCTGTGCAGGGGCCTGGGCATGCGGAATCTCCCCTGGGGTCAAGCCCGTGTCTCCTGCACTGGCAGGCAGATTCTTAATCTGGACCACTGGAGAAGTCCAAGGTATATTTGTTAAAGGAATTTTATGGATGAACTAATCTCCTAAAGTTGAAGATCCAAAGCCACACAGCTAGAAAGAGGCAGAGACAGGACATACTACTCTCAACTCTGCTTTTTCGCACATATGTTGGCACTATCCTGTTCTGAGTATTTCTTTGTTGTTGTTCAGTTGCTCAGTCACGTCCAGTTCTTTGCGACCTCATGACCTGCAGCACGCCAGGCCTCCGTATCCTTCACCATCTCCCAGAGTTCACTCAAACTCATGTCCGTTGAGTCGGTGATGCCATCCAAACATCTCATCTTCTGTCGTCCCACTCTCTTCCTGCCTTCAATCTTTCCCAGCATCGGAGCCTTTTCCAATGAGTTGGCTCTTTGAATCAGGTGGCCAAGGTATTAGAGCTTCAGCATCAGTCTTTCCAATGAATCTTCATTCAGAGTTGATTTCCTTTAGGATGGACTGGTTGGATTTCCTTGTAGTCCAAGGGACTCTCAAGAGTCTTCTCCAACACCATAGTTCAAAAGCATCAATTCTTTTGTGCTCAGCCTTCTTTATGGTCTAACACTCACATTCATACATGACTACTGGAAAAACCATAGCTTTGACTATATGGACCTTTCTCGACAAAGGGTTGTCTCTGGTTTTTAATATGCTGTGTAGGTTGGTCATAGGTTTTCTTCTAAGGAGCAAGCGTCCTTTAATTTCATGGCTGCAGTCACCATCCTCAGTGATGTTGAAGTCTGTCACTATTTGCATTGTTTCCCTATCTATTTCCCATGAAGGGATGGGACCCGATGCCGTGATCTTTGTTTTTTGAATGTTGGCTTTTAAGCCAGTTTTTTTCACTCTCCTCTTTCACCTTCATCAAGAGGCTCTTTAGTTCCTCTTCACTCTCTGCCATTAGGGCCCTGTCGTCTGCATATCTGAGGTTATTGATATCAGGTTGTTGATATTTCTCCCAGCAACCTTGATTCCAGCTTGATTTATCCAGCCTAGCATTTCACACAATGTATTCTGCATATATGTTAAATAAGAAGGGTAACAATATACAGCTTTGATGAACTCCTCTCCAAATTTTGAACCAGTCTGTTGTTCCATGTTCAGTTCTAACTTGTTGCTTCTTGACAGGTCTCTCAGAACCAGGTAAAGCGCTTTGATATCCGCATCTCATGAAGAAATTTCCACAGTTACAACCCACACAGAGTTCTGTACATTTCTGCTTATGAAATACACCGTGGTAATCACTTCCTTCTACGTGTGAACTAAGCCGGGTTTTCGTGGTCGCAGACCCTCCGCTCATTTGTTGTCCTCATCCTCCCACCAGAGCACAGCTTTCTTCGGCGCACCCTTCATTGCATTTCTCACACCCGCTCACTCCTTTTGGGTCCCCCCTGGTCACTCTGGTTTAGAGCCTTTTCGCTTCACGGGTTGAACATTAAACTGAACTCCACCTTCAGCATGTCGCTTCCGGAGTCGCCAAGTGTGGCATCTTGCAATACCACCTCATCTACTGCTCACCCGTGAGGTCAACGCGTCTTTCAGGGTCTCACTCTGCGGTCTTGGTTTCTGCAGCCACTGACGGGCTCCACCGTGAGCTGCCTTCACAGTGCCTGCGGGTCTCAGCTCAGCTGCGCTCAGACTTCCTCACACGGCAAAGCCTCCTCCCTTCGCCCTCAACCAGCGCAAACCGGTCCAGCCTTTGATCACCAACTGCGGGTCCGCTCTGAGTCAAAGCGGCAGTGTCGTTCTCTCTGCTGTATCCTCTCGACATCACCGCCATCCCCGTTCCACTCCTACAGACGATCACAGCACCGCTACTCACAGAGCAGCTGCCCTGGCGGCTCAGCGGTAAAGCATCCCCCTGCCAATGCAGGAGGCACAGGCTCAATGCCTGGGCCAGAAAGATGCCCTGGAGGAAGAAATGGCAACCCACTCCAGTGTTCTTGCCTGGGAAATCTCATGGGCGGAGGAGCCTGGCGGGCTGCAGTCCACAGGGCTGCGAAAGAGACAGACAGGACTTATCGACTCAACACAACAACAACTCAACTAGTAAACTGTGGGAGACCCTGGATGGTTAGTTAACCATTTCCTACTGCTCTGCATTAAGATAAGGTAGAAACTGAAAGAAAGTATTTAAACCCTTGACATCAACTTAACATTAGTGTTACATGAACATGTGGAGATTTAAAAGTATCCATTTTCAATGGATTGGAAGGTAAAAACCAAGAAATATAAAGCAGATCCTTCGTCATACATGGTTTGAGAAGTCTTGCTTTATAGTATTTCAAAAAATATTCACACATAAAGTATTCAATTTATGCTGAGATATCATGAATACGTATTGTTTTCATTTTATAAATGTAAAAATAAAAGCAAAAAAATGAGGGACAGAAAATGTATATGATTTACCAAAACATGTATTTTGATAGTGGTAAAAGTTTCTGTTTCGAATCTGGGTACCCCTCCTCTCTGTTCTGTTACTTGTTTCTAGGGGAGCTGCCCAGTGATTGCCTCCTGCCTGGATGGAATGGGATAGACAGAGTAGTTCACCGTGGACCACTCAACAGCTCCTGGCCACTTAAATGTTTCACTCAGCTATTAATACAAATTAATGAAGCATTTGTCTTCAAGACAATGAATGAATACAATATATATTCTCTCTAGTGAGAGTTACTCTTTCCATCCATTTATCCTTTCAAGTAACTAACACTTATTCCATTTATTGAACACCTACTGTATCCCAGGCATTGCACCCAGCTGGGTATACATGAAGAAGGAAACAGTTACAACGAGTCACAGGTGGAAAGTAACCCAGGAGTTTTGAAAAGTTTTCTCATGTTTCATGTGATTTTAGGTGTCATTTGAAATCATTGGAAACTCAATTTTCCTATTTCATAGTTAAAAAAAAAAAAAGCTTTGAAAGGATTCCATCTAATGTGGAAATAAAATTCTGCACAGCTACAGCATGCTGCAAGCTACTAAGCATTAGCTTCTGCCTAAATGGTCTTTCTTCCTCTAATTGCTTTCTTCAGGATTGCTAATCTTCCAAAGAATCATTGTTTACATTATGCCTTTGCCCATTAACCAGAGGAGCATTTTTTTCCCACCCTTTCCCCACTCTGAGGAAAATTCAGAGGAACTGTTAACACAATTAAAGCTCAGTTTAATTTCTACGTTCCATTTGCATTTGCAATAAAACGCCACGACTGTGGGTCCTGGAGGGTTTTACGTGTCACGGGATCCGGTTTGTTCTGTCCTGTGTGACCTATGCAGAAAGAAGGTGAGGCTTCCCATGGAGGACATCAAAGCACTCAGATCCTATAAACAAGGTCATTTTGGATGTTCTGTTTGCATAGGAATACACCTTATAATAGCTATCCTGTTTCCTCTCTCTGTGAAGCTGAGAATCAACCCAGCAATTGCAGCCTGCAGTCAGGTCTCAAAAGCACAGTGGCTCAGAATTTTGATCCACTGAGGAAATCAATTCAAGAGCAGACGCCCTCAATCTATGACCCATTCCCTGAGCCAGTGATTCTAGGTAGCACACACGTTTCCAGAAACGTGTTAGATTAGAAGGATGGCGGTGGCGTCGTACAGACTTTGGTAGTTATTGAAAGTTAATTAATTTAACTTGACCTTTCCCTGGAACTGTAAGGCACAATAGACTACTGGTGATAATTGATTCTGGAGAGCCTCTGAAATGGTTCAAGGAAAACACAGCTGGGCTGTGTAACAGTTCTTGTTTGCTCTGGATTATAAACTATTTTTAGTACTTAGTTAATAAACCTGGTTTCCTTAAGGGTCCTGCAGTAGAATGCATGACCTGGCGTGTCAGATGCTGTTGGAATTGGGATTTGCAATGGATGAACCTAAGAAAATTAACTCCGCTAATGCTGCTTGATGTTTAGAGCTGAGGCATTGGTTTTGCCTGCTTGTGGAGATAATTCAGGAGGTGGTTGTAACCCGTTTCATGGCTTCCCAAAATAAACCTACTTTTGTAGCCATAGATGGATTATTACAGTCTATCTCAGTTTATGCATAATATTTCATCAATTGAAATTATCACAACAATAAATGACAATTTCAAAACACAATGATAAGCAACATGTATAAATTACTCCTTACAGATGCTTTACATATATTTTTCCATTTTAAGGCGATCATCTTTCCCCGTTTTGGCATCTTTGAAGTTAATGATGCATCTCAATCACATATCTTAGAACTGATGACCTCTTGTGTGCATGCGAGCTTAGGCCCTTCAGTCATGTCTGACTATTTGCAGCCTTGTGGGCCATAGCCAGGGTCCTCTGTCCGTGGGATTTTCCAGGCAAGAATACTGGAGGGGGCTGCCATGATCTCTTCCAGGGGGTCTTCTCAGTTCAAGGACCGAAGCCACAGCTCTTCTGCCTCCTGCAATGGCAGCGAGGTTCTTTACCACTAGCGACACCAGGGAAACCCAGTGACCTCTTAGGTTCAAAAAAACAGGACAACTGATGTCCTCTTCTAAGAAACTCTCTAAAGGAAGTACTTTTAGCCCTATCTCATATTTGAGGAAACTGAAGCTCAAGGATCTCTTAAGTAACTTTTCAATGTGATATATTTAGTAAATAGCAGAGCTCTGATTTAAATGTAAGCAATCTGGCTCCTGGAGAAGGCAATGGCAACCCACTCCAGTACTCTTGCCTGGAAAATCCCATGGAAGGAGGAACCTGGTGGGCTACAGTCCATGGGGTCGCGAAGAGTTGGACACAACTGAGTGACTTCACTTTTACTTTTCACTTTCATGCATTGGAGAAGGAAATGGCAACCCACTCCAGTGTTCTTGCCTGGAGAATCCCAGGGACGGGGGAGCCTGGTGGGCTGCCGTCTATGGGGTTGCACAGAGTTGGACACGACTGAAGCAACTTAGCAGCAGCAGCAGCAGTGGCAATCTGGCTCCAGATTGAACTTCTTCATTCCCATGAGGTGTTGTCCCGGGGACTCATGTAGATATGATTTAAGTGCCACTTTCACAAGACCGTGTCATAAGAAACCACCACTGTCAGTTTGCTTTGACCCCATCGGTATGAAGATGGCGTTTATGTGTGTAAAATAGAAAATACAGGGTATTCTGTGTGCTTTTACAGAAGAATGTTATCACCCTGTGCAATGTTTCTGTTTTCCTTTCATCATTCAACAATAATTTTTGCATGGGATTCTTTTAACTTGGTAACTTCCTTCTTAACTGCTGAATAGGATTTCATTACATGAATGGACATATGAGCGATCTCCATGTTTACACTATTATAAAGAGCGGTGTAATGAAACATTTCAATGTTGTCATTTAAACAAATTACTGTTTAGATATATACCAAGAATTGTAATTACTGGGTCATGGATACCCTTCTATTTGCTTTTTAGAGGATTTAAATATTTTAGCTGTGATGTACCAAATCTGTTATATAGCATTTTGTTCCTAAGATTAACTCTTTATTAATCTCATTATTTCTGAAACCCCTTTGAACTGCTTCTCTGCGCAGAGAGTCCTTTACAGCAGTCCCTAACCCTTTTGGCATCAAAGGTCAGTTTTTTGGAAAACAGCTTCCCGCAGGTGGGGGTGATGATGGTTTTGGTATGATCCAAGTGCATTGTTTTATTGTGTATTTTATGTATATTATTATTGCATTAGCTCTACCCCAGATAGTCAGGCATTAGATTCTGGAGGCTGGGGAATCCCTGCTTCAGACTACCATATTTACTTAGGTTCATACATACCCTACAGATATTTTGTAATAAGAACTCTGTTGACTTGGAGAGCAGAGGGCTGGAACAAGACTTACTGCCAAGAGTAGTTCTCTTGTGACATACCACCAGAATCAAAGCAGGTACCCCTGTTATTTTTCGTCATTCAAAGTCCTCTCAAATTTGTAAAACCTGGCAAGACAGCAACACTTTGCTTGTTACAAATGACGCTAACAAGAAATCAAATGACATGATCATTTACCTCTTATGGAATCAACAAGATCATAAATGGGGAGAAATCTTGGTTTTCATATTCTTTCAGCACAGAGAGCTTAGTCCTTTTGACTCCAAAGAGTTTGTTTTCAGGAATGATCCCTGCCAAACTGCAGTGTGATCTGAAGGACAGAAGTCTGCTCGGGAGAGGCGCGCAGTATCCGGCCTATCGCCATTGCTGGGGTCAGAACGCTCGCTCTGCTTTGCAGCTGCTTCCAGCCTCTGTTTCTAAGACAGTCGTTTAGCTCCTCATATGAGGAGCAGGACTGTAATCCTGAAACGGTGTAGGCTTGTGTGTATTAGGTGGTCGGCTCCAAACCAAACTTTCTTCAAAGGCAGGAAGCTATGAAGATGAATTTATTAACTGAAGTATCAAGTCCTTCACACGCTGTCTAACTCCAACACTCGGCTCACAGCTGCTGTGACACACAGAAGCGCTTCGATGAAACAACAGTCACACGATTCAGGAAGCACTAAACTTAACACAAATAGTTGTCTCTGAGCCACTGGGTGCCACACTTAAAAGGGCCCCAGAGGGCCCGCATTTGGGAAGCTGCTTACAAACGTCAGCATCAGAGAACGCAGGAGCATGCGGGCTGTTAGCTGGCGTCACATTTCCCCTGGGCTATCACACTGGTGGAGGGGGTGCGAGCTGACCATCTTTCTTCCCCGTTACTGTCTGCACCCTTCAGGGGAGACAAAGCAGCAGTAAGCAAGCAAGTCCTTCCCCTGTGCTCCCCTGAACCCTTAAGTCAGTCCACTTTGGTTTGGCCAAACCGGTGGGAACAGAAGTAATAAACGGAATTCCCTGCTTGTCCTGGGGTCGGGACTCCCCGCCCTCACTGCCAGGGCCCGCGTTTAATACCAAGTCGGGGAACTAAGATCCGGCAAGGCGAGCGCACAGTCAAAAATGATAACTAAATTAATACATAAAAATATAACAATATGAAGGGCATGCGAATGACATGTAAATAAGGCCTTGGAAAGTGTTTCCAATGTGCGTGTGGCTTTCCACCCCAGCCCTCACTCAAGGCTCCAGAAATATAAAAATGACTCGCACGGCAGGAGTTTGCTCCTGAATCTGATCTGAATCAGCACAGTCTCACCTGTGAGCTTGTTAGAACACCAGAAGCTCGGCCCTGTTCCAGAATTCATAAATCAGGATTTGCACTTTAAGAAGATCCCCTGATTCTCATATATTATTTGAGAAGCAATGCTCTGTGTCATAGAGTCAGTACTAATTTTGTTTTTAATTTTTATTAGACCGAGTACATGAGCAGTTGCGACATGGTGTTTTGTTTAGCTAATTATGTGGACTTTTTGGTACAAAGCACAGCCTTTTTGGAAACTTCTCCAGTTTCTCTACTTTGTCCTCAAAAAAGTGTGCAGGAACTTTGAGATAAAAGTAAACAGTGATTAAGGGAAATTGTACTTATAGTGTTTACACTTAGAATATTTACTCTGGAGCATGGAGTACAACTGAACAGTTCTTGCCATTTAATAAAATCCTCATTTAAAGATTCTTCTGAAAAAAAATGTTATTTATGGTTATTTGAAGGTGACAGATTTATGCTTTGTCTCCTACCACATTAACAAAAAAGTGTCAGGAGAAAACGCCATACATCATTGATGGGTTAGTTTGCATAAAAGATCGTTATCTCACCCTTTTGTCCAGATTTATGACAAAGTCTTGGCAGTCTGTCTCCCCATCAAGAACTCTATTTTTTATTTTACAACTATTTGTTTTACAAGAATTAATCCATGAGGGAAAAGTCAAACTTAAAGTTAGAAACATGTATTACTATCATTTAAAATAACCTTTGTATGCTTAAAAATATACTAGCAAACTCCTTTTTCCTTCATAAAAAGGAAAAGCATCTTTCTGATGAGACAGTATCTAGCCAAACTGATCATGCCACTTACACATTCTAACTCTTTGTTTTCACATCTTTAAAATGAGAAGGTTTTACCTGAAGTGAGGTTTTATAATATTCATTCATATAAAAAACTATGATGACACAATTGTACCGTCTGTCTTCACTCATGCTATTTCATGGCATGAAGGAACACCTACAGTTAGCAGACTTTGCCAAGATTCCTAAAATCTGAAATGATGCAGGCTGTAAATAAATTTACTGGAAATGATGAGAAATGTCTTTCAGTGAAACCAGATGCTTTCAGCAGAGCAAAATAAAGCGTATTGACTACGAAATGAAGGTCATTTCATTTCTATTGTGTTGCATCCAATTGCTGCCCCTGTAAGAGTGGGGTTTATGTATGTGGGAAATGCGGCTGTTTGCTGAGGCATGGCATTTCTAGCACCATTGCTGAGGTGTTCTCAGCAGCTAACGTAGGCTGAACCCAGGTAAGAGCAGCTGGTCTCAGACGGAGACAAGTTATCCCATCGCATCCATTTTCCCGTCCTCAGCAGGAAATCATAGCTACAAAGTCACGTTTCTTGTCTTTCAAAGGGAATCAATTCATGCAGCGCTTCATGGCGTCCCAAGGGCAGGTTAATGGAGGAACACTCAGACTCGAGCGTGGGTCTGTAGCACGAGATTCGGTCAGGATGCAGTGGGTCCACACCAGGCTAGGAAGACCGAGGTTGCTTACCTGATTGCTCGTCACCGTTTTGCAAGAAAAAAAGAAAAAAACTCAGACTGCTAAACTAAACACGTAGTACAACTATTACTATGAATTCTATTTGCTACTGTTTGAGCAGAGTACACTTTACCCACGCAGAGCTGACCCTGCCGTTTGTAAACGCGCAGGCAGTCTATAAGTGATGAACACAGTGTTCTAAAACCATCCTTTTCAAGCTGGTTGTTTGGATCCTGAGATATATTTTCCCATAGAAATAGTATTTTACATGATAATTATATTCTCTGGTCAAATCTGAAAATCCTTTTCAACTCAGCATGTTGCTAAACTGAAATTATCAAGCATTTGGTACAGAGTGTGCCTCGAAAATCAGAAGACAACTCTGAAAGTAGCTTTGCCAAAGCAAAAAAAAAAAAAAGCATGAAAGTGTTAGTCACTCAGTTACGTCTGACTCTCTGCAACCCCATGGACTATAGCCCACCAGGCTCCTCTGTCCATGGGATTCTCCAGGCGAGAATACTGGAGTGGGTCCCTTCCGGACCCAGGGATCAAATCTGAGTCTCCTGCATTGCAGGCAGATTCTTTACCATCTGAGCCACCAGATAAGCCCTGTTGCCAAAGTAAAGTATTCCTTTATTGCTCTTACTGAGTTTCCCTTCTAAAGTCTACATTTTTCATCTTTGCTTCTAACCCTTAGCTATCCTTTGGAATAGTTTCATGGCCTTGATCCAGATATTAAGCTGGCTCCTGACCCTGGTTTGTGATGCATTGGAGCCAGTTTGTACCAGTTCATAAGAGTGAATTTTTAAATATTCAGGAATTTTTGCATTCCAGTTGCTTTACATAGCCAACATTAAATATTAATTATCTACGCTTAGAGTTCAGTTCAGTTCAGTCACTCAGCCGTGTCTGACTCTTTTCGACCCCATGGACTGCAGCATATCAGGCCTCCCTGTCCATCACCAACTCCCAGAGTCTACCCAAACTAATGTCCATTGAGTCCATCCAACCATCTCATCCTTTGCCATCCCCTTCTCCTCCTGCCTTCAATGTTTCCCAGCCTCAGGGTCTTCTCAAATGAGTCAAAGCATTGGAGTTTCAGTTCCAGCATCAGTCCTTCCAATTAAGTGATATTAAATTAAAAGTGCTCACAATTAAGTGATATTAAAAATAAAGGTAATAAATGGTTGGAACTCACTAGCTCTTCATTCTTTTACTGTTTTACTAGTACCTCTTCTCTTGAGGTTGTTGATGTACTGTTGACCGCATGGTGGAAACACTATACAGCGGTGTGGTCCTCCACAAATCTCTGCAACTCTAGGGACAGTCACACGTGTTCGGAGCTTGAAATCAGCGCTGATGGGGAAATGTACACCGGGATCATCAGCAAACGCTAAAAATCAAGGGTTGGTTTCTTTGATTGTTGATTGGCAGGTGAGTGAGAGAGACTTTGAGAGAAAGGTTGATTTTGTCTTACATATTTCTTTATTTTCGTCTGTGCTGGATCTTCCTTGCTGAGCTTGCTCTTTCCTTACTTGCAGCGAGCAGAGCTACTCTACAGTCGGGGAGCGTGCCCTTCTCACTACGGCGGCTTCTCTTGTTGGGGAGCGCGGGAGGTTCCATGGCGCACTGGCTTCGGTAGTGACCGATGCCTGGGCTCGGTTGCTCTGCAGCGTATGGGATCTTCCAGCCCTCAGATCGGACCCCTATCACCTGCCCTGGCAGGGGGGACTGTGTACCACTGAGCCACCCCAGAAGCCTGAGACAGGTTGATTCTAAAGACTCAGTTGACACACTTGTAGAGGCTTGGTAAGACCAAAATCTACACAGTAGGTGGGCAGTCTGGAGACCCGAGGACAGGTCCAAAAGACACAGCCTGGCTGAATTCCTCCTTGCTCAAGAAGGTCCATCTTTGTTTCTATTCAGGACTTTAACTAATAAGATGAGACCCAGGCACAGTAAAGAAGGTAATCTTTTTACTCACAGTCCACTGACTTAAATGGTAATCTCATCCCAAAAAATATCTTCATAGAAATATCCAGAATAAAGACTTCCCCGGTGGTACAGTGGACAAGAACTCACCAGCCGATGCTGAGGACATGGGTTCAATCCATGGTCTGGGAAGTTTTCAAAGGCTGCGGGGTAAGGAAACCCACGTGCCACAACTACCGAGCCCGCGTGCCACAAGGACTGAAGCTCGGGCATCGAGAGCCAGGCTCTGGCAAGAGAGGCCACCTCAGAGAGGGGGCGCGCACAGCAGGCAGGGCGCATGCATGGTGGGGGAGGGAGGGCAGCTCCTCTCGCCACAACCAGAGAAAGCCTGGGTACAGCGACCGAGACCCAGCCAGCCAAAAACGAAGAAAGAAACACTTAGATAGGTGAGTAACAAAAAAGAAATATCCAGAGTAAAGCTGATCAACTATCTGACCGTCATGGCCCACACAAGCTAACGTATAAAGTTATCTTCATGTATCACACACGCACACGTCAGCGTCACCAGAGCACATGACTGGGGCCCATACCCCCAGCTGTCCATCTGTTTCATCAAGCTGCTCAGCTTCCTGCTGCTACTTCAGAGGTGCGGCTGGAGGGTGGGTGAAGTGCCCCCCTGCTAGGAGGCATGGTATGTGTCTTGCGTGTGTGCTAAGACATTCAGTCTTGTCTGACTCCACAGCCCCATGGACTGCAGCCCACCTGGCTCCTCTGTCCATGGGATTCTCCAGACAAGAATACCAGAGTGGGTTGCCATGCCCTCCTCCAGGGGATCTTCCCCACCCAACCCACCTCTCTTAGGCCTCCTGCACTGGCTGGGGAGTTCTTTCCCACCAGCTCTGCTTGTCCCAGGGCACTTAATTCACAGCACTGTGACTGTGGGTGCAGTAGCTGGGCCTGGGAGGAACTGATACACGGGCCAAAGAGAGAGTGGAGGAGCTGTACACAGAACTGAGTGACCTTCCAAGGTGAGCTGCCTGCATCTGACCTCCCTCCAACCTCCTCCCTGACCATCGCCCTCTCTCACAACCTCCCCGGGACTAGCTCTATCCTGTATCCCTTCTGAAGAGATAGGGCCTCGGCTAGAAGTGTGATCCAAGGCTCAGAACCCCCCAGCAATGTGTACACTTTTGAGCTTAGTGTTGTTAAGTTGTAGAATGCTTCCTTGTCTGTACTGAACTGGAGTGACTCTACACAAAGAAGTGGGAACATGGGCAGTTGATACATACCTATTGACGGAACTCCCTCTGGTTTACCTTTGGCGAGAACCATCAGCCTATGAGGCCTGAGTTCAAATGCATGATTAGCATTGGCTCTGAATAAGCAAACCTAACGATGGGTTGTATCTGTGTTTCTAACAGTTCTTCCTACATAATGGCATTAACTTAATCTTGAGCAGTGGTCATGGTTGGATCCAGTGTCCCTACAGGCCTCTTCCAGCATATTCTTTCATTTGTATGTGTGGGCCACCTGGCTAGAACGTCTGTCACCCCATTTGATGCCAGACTTTTTCAAAAGACTTGGCAAGGCCTCTTTCCTCTCCTCACCTCTCCATGGATGTCCCTCTGGAAGCAGCATTTACTGATTTATTTCCACGGATGTTTCAAGTTGCTCCACAGCACTCCCCGCTGGAGGGGAAGAAGAAAGAAATGGGCCCCACCCTCTGCACAGGGGGTGGGGGTGGGGCTCACATAAAAGTTGCATTTGGGGGAAACTTTTGTGAGGACAAGATTTTCACTTGGGTTGCTGTAGTTTGTAAGTTCTCAGTTGTAGCATGACAGTCTAGTTCTTGTATTGAAATATGATGAACTAGGTTTAATTTCTGTGGATTTAATTTTAAATACCAAGCTTGTTTCTGAGTGTGCCCTTCAGCTATCTACTACCAATAATTGATTCTAACATTTTGGAGATCATTCAAGGAACCATAACTGCACTGTTTAATGACACAATTTATAAAAGTGATTTTGTGGAATGAAGAGACAACACTTGTGGCTGGAGAATTTAAGAGAGCAAAAAACAACAACAACTGCTAAAACCGTAAAGTCTTAGAAGTTGAGCAGATTGACAAATGCTTTAGAAATAAACATTAAAAAGATATTCTAGTTTTTAAGAAACATTTTTATAACAGTTATATATCAGCTGCTGTGTGGGAGGGAGACAAAAATTGACAACACAGATGGCATTTGCTCTCCTGCAAGTTGTTTAGGGGCAAAACAGTGTGATAAAAGCAAAAATAAAATAAGTAATATGAATAACAATCATTCAGCAAGGGGAGCAAGACGATTTTAAAACATCTAGCAAAATGGTTAAAGTTTGGTGTAGGCTCTGATGATCTCCAGATAGAAAATGTATAGAAAAGATACTTCTAAAATGGCTACTATCTTTTTCTTTATCATCCAGAACAATATAAGAAATTGAAGAGACAGAAAAAAGTATAATGAATAAATTGCTAAAATGACTTAAAATGTTGCTTTAAAAAATTATAACAGAATGTTTCCAGATGGATGTCATATTTCAAGTGAAAGCATATTAATATATTATAAAATAACAAGCATTTAGTGAAGAAAATTACATCACAGTGAATAAAATTACTTTTAACATAAAGTGATGAAATGATTAAAATTTACTCCCCTTCCTTTTTCTTCCTTCTTATTCAAACTCAGTAAATACTCCTTCTGTTTTTGGGGCGATCATCTCCTCAACATCTTTCATCCCAGGTAATTCTTCCTCCAGGTAATTCTTCTTCCTTACAACGGAAGAAGGTGTAAAAAAATTTGCATCAAGAATAACAGTTAAAAATTGTCTAACTTGAAAAATGTTCATTAGGTAGTAAAATAAAGATCTGGAATTGAGGAAAGTGAGCTAGTCTGGACCTTTAGATTTGCAAGTGATTAGAGAAGAAAATTTTATCTTGGGCTATATGGCCAAGAGCAAGAGGCAAAAAAAAGTTGTCAAGGAAGAAAGATGTGAACCACAAACATTTAATGAAGGACAGGGGAAGAGGAGTCTTTGGAAGAAATGGAGAAGGCAAGAGAAAAAAGAAGAGATGAAGATAGAGAACGCTGGGGGCGTGGGGCCGGGGTTCATTTTAAGAAGGAGGGGGTGTTCCCAGTGGTCCAGTGAGATCCAAGGAGTGCTCCGTTCTGAGCTCTGAAGTTTGGGTGATGCAGTCACGAACTTAGCAGCAATTTCTTCAAAGACACCTTTCATTGAGACTGTAGCAAAAGAAGGTAGAACCGAGGAGTGAGGAGTGAGTGGAGCGCAATGAACACAAGTGTCCAGCTGCTCTTTTCAGGAAGGCTGGCTGACATGGCAAAAGAATTGACAGGCAAGGGTGGGCTGGGGGACAGACTCAGTGAGGACAGGGTATTAAGGCTGGACTTGTATTTCAGATCCTCCAAGACCTCAAACTGATGGCAAAATAGCAGAGGGTGAGTCTTCCCACGGGGAGATGCCGGTTCCCCTGAGTCAGGCCCCAAGGTGGCAGCGGGCAGGTCTGGGCTCTTCCCCGACCACCTGCCTCCAGCCAACCCCTGATGAAGGAGAAACACCCGCAGGACGGCGCCAGAAAAGCTGCTGCAGCTCCCCTCCCGGGCGGGTGGCAGAGGCCGCGGGCCTGCCGCGAGAGACGGGTGAGGACAATTCTCGGTGCGAGAGACCGGGAGGCCCTGAGGACAGGCCTCTGGCTCCGAAGGCGCCGGCGGAGGAGAACCCGAAGGGGCCGAGCAGGAGGCCTGCACGACCCGCAGCCCCGCCGATGTCCAGCGGGAGGCGTGTCCGTGGGTCGGCCTGACGCACAGGGCAGACGGCAGGTGCGGCGCGCCGCAGGGCTCGCCTCAGAGCCTGTCCGCGATGGGCACCGAGCCCTCGGCGACGAGACCGGGAGTGGGGCCCGGCCGCCTGGCCTGCATCGGAACTGCCGCCCTCAGCTCTTGGGAGACTGTCGGGGCAAACCCTTCCCTCCTGCCCCCGCAGAAGCACTTTCCTGTCTGCCAGGCCGTACAAGATGCACTTTTCAATGCTGGTGGTCAGAGAGACCTCGGTGGCCTCTTAACGTTCCTGGGAGAGCGCTGGAGCGACTCCAGGCAGAAACAGGCAAAACCCAAGGAGCAGGGGGAGCAGGAGGGGCCTTTCTTTTCCTCATGTCACCCGCGTTTATTCTCAGGCCGTCCGCGCCCTCCCCGAGGGCTGGGGGACGCAGGACCACAGGCTGAGGGCCGAAAGAACGGAAGCTGATGGTCTCAGTTCTGGAGGCCAGACGTCTGCGATCAGGGCGTCCTCGGGGGCGCCAGGGGAGGCCCTGACCCACTCTCTCCTCTCCGGGGTCCTCCGGTGCGGGGCACTCTCCGTCTTCACGGGCAACTCTGTGTGTGTGTCTGAGGCCCTGCTCCCTTCTTTACTTTTTATTTCCAGAAATTTTTACTGAAATCCAGTCCATTTACAATGTGTTAGTTTCGAGTCTACAATGAAGTGCTTAGTCTGTGAAAGGTCAGGGCAAGGTCAGGATGAAAGGTCAGGGTAAGGTCAGGATGAAAGGTCAGGGCAGGGTCAGGCGTGTTGAGGCATGCCCCGGAGACGGGCAGGCAACCAAGCCGACCAATCAGGAGCCGACACGAAGCCCTTGCCGTCCAATCAGGAGCTGACATGGAGCCCTTGGACACCAATCACCGCTGAGCCCGTGTTTTCTTCCTTATATGGGAGCCCCGGCCGGGCTATGAAACCATTCCCCACCCTCGCAGACTCTGCAGACTCCCTTTACCCCGCAGACTCCCTTTGCTTCGCAGACCCCCTCGCTTCCTTGCTTACCCGCCCCCGGGAGTTCTGCCCGAGAGCGACCGCCCAATAAAAGGCCCTGATCAAGGGTCCATAGGGGTGGCTCCTTCTTCCCGCGGCCTTTCTTACATCTGGCGCCCAAAGTGGCACTCGCCGTTGAGGCCCCCTCGAGCTCCACCGCCGCGGTAGCCCCCCGGACCCAGGCGGCTGACCAACCCCCCGGACGGCAGGATACAGGGTAAGTCCCTTCGGCTTTGGGGCCCGCCCTCCCTGGCGACCACTTCCTAGGGCCCAGTAACCAGTGGCCACTTACTGGGCCCTCCCAGTCACCAGCTTGTGAGGGAGACGTCCCGAACGGCTGTACAGACCCCCAGCTTCGGCCTCTCCGGTCCCCCAGCACGGGAGGAAGACGTTCCGAACAGCTGTGCAGATCTCCGGCTTCCCTTGGCACCCGAAGACGTTCTCGCAGCGAGGGTTAGTCTCCATTTGGTGATTGCCATGGGCTCGACGGCCTCCAAACCCGATCCCCAATATTCCACCCCCTTAGAGTGCCTGCTGGCTAACCTGCGGACCCTAAAACTAAAGGAATATATCCGCTCCAAGCAGCTCACTTTTCTGTGTTCACAAGCCTGGCCTCAGTATCCCCTATATAATGGCTCACAATGGCCAGCCACAGGGACATTTGACCTTGACGTCCTCCGTGATTTAGATAACTACTGCCGGAGAATGGGAAAATGGTCTGAGGCCCCCTATGTTCAGGCCTTTTGGGCGTTGCGCTCTCGCCCCACCCTGTGCACCACGTGCACTCCCCGCCAAATCCTGCTTATCACGGCTCCCCCTATTCCACCCTCCCGGGCCAAACCAGCTCCTCCCGCCTCTGAGTCCTCTGCCTTCTCTGTTCCCCCGGAAGATCTGGTGGCCCCTCCTCCCTATACCTCTCCCATGGCCCTTACCCCTTCCACTCCGGTTTCTGCTACCTCCCCCTCCACTCCGGACTCTCCTACCTCCGCTCCCGCCCCCGAGACTCCATGGCCGGTCCCGGATCCTCCAGCCCTTAGCCCTATCTTGTATCCTCCTCTTCCCCCCGTCACTCCCTCCCCTTCCCCGGTTAGCTCCCACGCTCGCTCCCACAGCAACCCTCCGGGAGCCTCCCTTCCCCCTCCCCCAGCCCCGCTACTCCCTCTCCGACAAGTAGCCGGAGCTGAGGGTCTAGCTCAAGTCCATGTCCCCTTCTCCCTCCAAGACTTAGCACAGATTGAGGCCAAACTGGGTTCCTTCTCCTCCAACCCCGCTCAGTACATTAAGCAGTTTACTGGTCTGACCCGTGCCTATGCCTTGACATGGCAGGACCTATATGTCATCCTGGGGTCTGCCACCACCCCCGAGGAGAGGCAGGCCATCTGGACAGCAGCCAAGGCTCAGGCTGACCAGCAGCACTATGCCAACCCCTCCCCCAAGCACCCCCCAGGGGCTCAGGCGGTTCCTGACACTGACCCTGATTGGAACTACCAGGAGAGGGGTGGCGGCCAGCTGCGAGTACGCTATATGATCGAGTGTATTCTCGACGGGATGGAAACGTCCTCTCACAAGGTTGTAAACCTCCTCAAACTAGATGAGGTGACCCAGGGGCCTGACGAAAACCCAGCCATGTTCCTTAATCGGCTGACTGAGGCCCTCGTCCAATACACCAGGCTGTCACCTGAGTCCCCTATCGGGCCGGCCACCTTGGCCAATCGTTTTATCTCCCAGTCTGCCCGCGATATCCGGAAAAAGTTGGCCAAGGCTGAGGACGGCCCTCAGATCCCTATCTGAGACCTGGTAAAAATGGCTTTTAAGGTCTACCATGCCCACGAGGAAACTGCTGAGGCCAGCCGAAAGGCAAGGCTCAAGCAAAAGGCCGAATTTCAGGCAAGCCTCCTAAACCAGCAAACCCAGGCCTTGGTAGTGGCCCTGCGGCCGGCGGCAGGCTCGGGGCCCCAAAACCCCCCTCCAGGGGCCTGCTTCAAGTGCGGCCAAGAAGGGCACTGGGCCAGGATGTGCCCCAATCCACGGCCTCCTTCCAAGCCGTGCCTGTTGTGCAAACGACGAGGACACTGGGCTAGTGACTGTCCCCAGGCCTCTCAGGCCTCGACCTCTAGGGGCTGGGGACCAGAGCGCCCCAGGGAGACCTCCTGCCCTCCTTCGGCTTTGGAGCTGCTGAACTTTGATGGTGACTGACGCCGCCCGGACTCGGGGACCCCAATAACCCAAGCCGAGCCCAGGGTAACGCTCCAGGTAGCGGGTAAGTCCATCAATTTTCTGGTTGATACAGGGGCTACCTATCCTGGGCTACTGGGCCTTTCCTCTTTTGGAGGCATTCTACGTCCTTCCCAGGTTTCGGTTATGGGCATTGACGGCCAACCCTCATGTCCGCTCCAAACCCAACCACTATCCTGTCAATTAGATTCCTGTCTATTTACCCACTCCTTTTTGGTCATCCCCTCCTGCCCTACTCCTCTCTTAGGAAGAGATATACTTGCTAAACTGAAGGCCACTCTTCAGCTAGCTCCAGGATCCGCTCCCACGTCAGGGGCCTTCCTAATGCTACTGGTTGACCCTCCAACCCCTTCTGTTAATCCTGAGGTCTGGGACACCTGAGTCCCGGTGGTGGCTCGACACCAGCCTCCAGTCCTCATCCAGCTAAGGGACCCCACCTGTTTCCCAGCCCGGTCCCAGTTTCCTTTATCCACTCACAACCTCAGGGGGCTAAAGCCCATCATCGACCGTCTCATGGGACAGGGTCTCCTGATCCCCACGACCTCCCCCTGTAACATGCCTATCCTCCCTGTTCGGAAGGCTTCAGGAGACTACCGGCTAGTGCAGGATCTCCGCCTGATCAACGCGGCGGTGATCCCTTCCCATCCACTTGTCCCTAACCCCTACACCCTCCTTTCTTCCATACCTCCTCAGACTTCTCATTTCACCATTATTGACCTCAAGGATGCCTTTTTTACCATCCCACTCCACCCCGACTGCCAATTCCTCTTTGCATTCACCTGGACTGACCCCGACACCCAGCTGACCACACAACTCACATGGACCGTACTCCCTCAGGGGTTCAGAGACAGTCCCCACTACTTCGGGCAAGCTCTGTCCCGGGATCTGGCTAGGTGCTCGCTTCGCCCTAGCACCCTCCTCCAATACGTAGACAACTTGCTCCTTTGCAGCCCCTCAGAAGAGACCTCCCGACAACATACTGCAACCCTCCTCAATTTTCTTGGTTCCCAGGGTTACAGAGCCTCACAATCCAAAGCCCAACTGACTCAGACTTCTGTCGTCTATCTGGGTCTCCAAATCACTCCGACCACTAAAGGATCCCCCATCTGTAATGCCCCCCACATTACTCGACTGTTGGATGCCTTATCCCTGCCCAAAGAGGTCGCCATCATACACTGCAAGGGACACCAGAACACCCACGACACTGTCGCTCTGGGTAACAACACGGCAGATCAAGTGGCTCAACAGATCACCTTCCAACAAGCCCCCGAGCCCCTGCTGCCTTTGAGATCCACTCTCAACCCAGATTATTCGAGCAAGGAAGCCAGAGCCTTGCTGGCGCAAGAACGGGCTCAGAGGCACCTGTCGGGATGGATAGTACTCCATAATAAACCGGTGCTTCCGGAGCGCCAGGCTAAGACCATAATATCCCAAATCCACAATACCCTCCACATTGGACCAAGAGCTCTCTTTTCCTTTCTCAGCCCTGTCTTTTCTCCCCCACATCTCAGACAGACCATATATACTGTCCACCGCTCCTGCCTAACATGTGCCTCCACCTCTCCTCAAGGAGGACTCCGACTCCCACAGGAGACTCACCAGTTGAGGGGACATATGCCCGGGCAGGATTGGCAGATAGACTTCACCCACATGCCCAGACATCGAACCTACCGCTATCTGCTGGTCTTGGTGGACACCTTTTCAGGATGGGTCGAGGCCTTCCCCACAGCCCGGGAGACGGCAGCGGCAGTGGCGGAGGTCTTGGCGGCCCATCTCATTCCCAGATTTGGGTTGCCAAACTCTCTCCAGTCTGACAATGGGCCTGCATTCATCTCGCAGATCTCTCAGCAGGTGGCTGCGGCCCTAGGTATCGGCTGGCATCTTCACATCCCCTATAGGCCCCAATCATCAGGCAAGGTAGAGCAGGTGAATGGCATCATCAAGACGCATCTGACCAAGCTAGCCTCAGAACTGCGGCTATCTTGGGTCGACCTCCTTCCTCTGGCACTCACTCACATTCGCACCACACCACACTCCAAAACAGGTTTGACCCCTTTTGAACTGCTCTACGGCAGGTCCTATCTCCTGACTCACCTCCCCGAGGGAGAGGCTCCCCCACTCGTGGGGTACCTCCCCCTCTTCTCCCTCCTACGATCCTTGCTGAGGGAACACGCAGATCGGGTCCTGCCGCAACCGACAGACGATGAGGGGCCCACCCGGCCTCTAGCACCAGGAGATCAGGTACTGCTAAAAACCCTGAGTCCCCGCCCACTACAGCCTCTCTGGACGGGACCCCATACTGTAATCCTCACCACTCCTACAGCAGCCAAACTCCTGGGACACGAGCCCTGGTACCACCTGATCCGACTCAAACGGGCTCCCCCGGGTCTCCCAGAGACAGGGGTGGCCCTGGCCCCGACCCCTCCTCCTGGTCACTCCTACCGCTCCACCCTCACGGGGCCGACCAAACTGACCATTACCCGAACCCCTCTGTCGCCGATTCCTGAGTGACTGAGGAACCACCGTCCAAATCTTTTATTAAGAGGCGAGGGAGGAACACCTTAGGGAGAGCAACAGAGGGAGAGGACAGAAGGAGTAAGACAGAGAGGAGGAGACGCAGAAAAAGGAAGGAAGATGAGGGAAGGAAAGAACCAAGGGAAATGGAACCAGAGAAGGAAAGAGGAGAAAGTCAGAGAAAGCAAAAGAAAGCCAGAGAAAGGAAAGAGAAGAGCTGAAGAGCGAAAAGGAGAGAAGGCAAAAGAAAGTAGGAAAGAGAGATAGAGTGGCAGAGAAAGTGAGGGAAGGAAGGAAGAGAAAGCCTGAAACTGAAAGAGTGAGAGACAGAAAGGAATTAGAGAGTGTGACAGAAGAGAAAGGAGAGAAGCAGAAAAGAGAGACAGAATTGAAGGAAAAAGAGAGAGACGAAGGCAGAAACTTCCAGGAAGGAAGGCAAAAGGCGAGAGAGAGAGGCCCAGCAGGGCGGGTTCGAATCCTGGTTCCAGAGCTTCCAGAGCTCCCCTTGGCTGACAACTTTGCTATCTTCCCTAGTGGGACCGATCATCATTCTCCTGCTGCTCCTGACTTTCGGGCCCTGTATCCCAAACAAGCTTTTGGCCTTCATCAAATAGAGGCTCGACACGGTCCAGCTGATGGTGATGCAACAACAGTAACAAGGGCTTCCAACAAGCACTCTGTGGCAAGATTAACGGCAGACGCCCCCTGTCATCCCAGCCATACCCTACCCCATCCCGGCTGTACCCTACCCCTCGTCGCCCCCGTTCAGCAGGAAGTAGCCAGAGAGAGTCGGCGCCCCTTGTCCTATATCAAAAAGGCCAGGATGAAAGGTCAGGGCAAGTTCAGGATGAAAGGTCAGGGCAAGGTCAGGATGAAAGGTCAGGGCAGGGTCAGGCATGTTGAGGCATGCCCAGGCATGTCAGGACATGCCCCAGCAGAGGGCGCTGCAGACACGCCCCGGAGACGGGCCAGCAACCAAGCCGACCAATCAGGAGCCGACATGAAGCCCTCGCCATCCAATCAGGAGCTGACATGGAGCCCTTGGACACCAATCACCGCTGAGCCCGCGTTTTCTTCCTTATATGGGAGCCCCGGCCAGGCTATAAAACCCTTCCCCACCCTCGCAGACTCTGCAGACTCCCTTTGCTTCGCAGACACCCCTCGCTCCCTCGCTTACCCGCCCCCGGGAGTTCTGCCCCGGAGTGACCGCCCAATAAAAGGCCCTGATCAATAGTCCATAGGGGTGGCTCCTTCTTCCCGCGGCGTTTCTTACAGTCTGCACGTAGATACGCACATATACAGATACACATGCACGCACACAAGGAGCATTCCAGGTGGCACTAGTGGCAAGGAACCGGCCTGCCAAGGCAGACTAGGAGACTCAAGCTCGGTCGCTAGGCTGGGGCGATCCCCTGAAGCAGGGCATGATGACCCTTTCCAGTTTTCTTGCCTGGAGAATCCCGTGGGCAGAGGAGCCTGGGGGGCTGCAGCCCATGGCTGAGCACAGAGGTGAGGACGCCAAGAGGCAGGGCTAGCTGGAGGCTGCGTTAGGGTTCATCTGCCGCAGCCACACCAGGGAGTCCTCAGTGAGCTGGCAGTCCACACCCTGCTCGACTTCACTGGCGAGTCCCTCATTTGTCTATAGTGAATGTGAATAAATACCGCCACTGACTGCTAACCACAGTCCTGTCAGCTGTACTTCTCAAGGTGGGAAGGAGAAACACGGTATGAATGGCACTTGTTGCAAACGTCCCTTAAAAACAAAGCCAGGGCTTCCCAGGTGGCTCGGTGGTGAAGAATCCGCCTGCCAATGCAGGAGACGCGGGTCCGACCCCTGGTCTGGGAAGATCCCACACGCCGTGGAGCAACTAAGCTCGTGCGCAACAACTACCGAAGCCCGTGGATCCTAGGGGCTGGGCTCTGCCCCAGGAGCAGCTGCCGCGGGGGAGGCCCAAGCCCCACCACGAGAGAGCAGCCCACGCACACGGCAGTGAAGATGTAGCACAGCAAAACACCGAGTAAAACCGTGTAAACGTTTATAAAGGAGAAAACCCCCAAACCAAGTAACCAACCAGAATGGTCAATCAAGGTAAACTTGTAAGTCATAAAACCCACGTTAAAACAAAAACTTAATTGCATTCAGAGGATAAAAATTAGGTATCAATGAGGCCAATATGCATATAAAATGGAAAGCCCACCAAATATTAGTGTTCCCTTATTTAATCCAATCACCTTAGGCAGTTTCTAGAGGAAGCTCCTCTGCACTGTTCATAGGTGATGATGAACACTATATGGAAATCCCCAAGTAGGGATGTGTAAGGGGAAGGCCTGGGTGCATGCCGTTCCAACTCTGCTGCCCGAAAAGCACAGGGCAGTGACGTGGAGACAGAGGTGGGCAAGGAAAAGAAGAGTCCATCTGTACATCTTGAAGCACTAATACAAGAAAAGGGGGTGAACTGTTCAAACATCCTTTCCTCAGAGGACTCTCCCCCACCAACCTGATTAAAATACTTCCCCCCTACTTTCATGTTTCAACCCCATCACCCTGTCTGTTTTTTTCCAAAAGTCCTTATCCCAGCTGGACACTGTCTTATGTGGCTGTTTATCATCTTTCTTTTTAACAAGAAGGTAAACGAGGCAAGCACGGGTTTTCTCTGTTTCGTTGTATGTATCTAGTGCTCAGAACAGAATCCAGCACACAGGAAACATAAATGCTCGCTGAGGAAGTGAACGCCGTGACTTCAGAGCAGTAGCGAATATCCAGCTAATGCTCTACCTAAGTGGCTCAATCAAGTTTGAAATCAAGATGAGAGGCCTTGAAATTTCCTAATTATCTGAGTTACATATTGCAACGAGGTGATATTCTACTATCAGTATTAAGAAGTGGTACACGTGTAAAATTCTAAAGACAGAGTAAGTTTCTGTTAACTTTAAATCTATACTAATTTCCTGAATTCAGTAATCCCCATAGAAGGATTATCTGCCATTGATATGATTTAGCAAAGGTCCAGTCTGTGGGCTTAACAGTGGTTGGAAATAGAGATCTAAGCTGATCTTAACATATTGAATCAAAAGAATACTATCAACGGCAACAAAGATTTTGGTTTCCATATGGGCAGGTAAAATATCTATTTTAATTCAACTGCAATATATACAGTACTACTCATTTCAAGAGTGACTGCAATTTACTTCAAAATATAAGTACTGACACTCCTGGTGTTCCAGTGGTTAAGAATCTGCCTGCTAATGCAGGGGACATGGGTTCGAACCCTGATCCGTGAAGATTCCACATGCCACGGGGCCACCAAGCCGTGGGCCTCAACCACTAAACGCTGTGCGTCCAGATCCTGCGCTCTGCAGCAGAAGGAGGCACCCTGCGGAGAAACCCGCACCGCACAACGAGAGAGGAGCCCCCGCTCACCACAACCGAGAGGACGCACGTGCAGCAGAAAGACCCAGCGAAGTCAAAACTAAACACAAACTTTAAAGACTGAAGTACCAATGCCTGTTTCAGGGGGTAGGAGTCAGTCTGAATGAAAGCATGGCTAAAAACAGTGGAAAACACCTAGGATGGCCCTTTATCTTAACACTTTGAAAATGGAAGAAGCTAAGTTTTTAGAGAGGGAGAGAGATGGTTGCCCAAATTTCTCAGACCCTGCAGTCTACAGCCTTGAAAACCTACGGTGTCAGGGATATGCTGGTTCGGCATGGAAACCTCACAGGAAAAACAACAGTGATTGACTGCCTCAGGGTTGCCCAGATAAATTCCTCACGGACTCTCTGAGGATGTAGCAACTCAGAAACACCATTATCAGCATGCACTCTTACCCTTCACTCAGTGCTGGCTCGTTTGTGCTTTGCTCTCATTAGATTTAAAACTACTGTTATACTTACTGATTTACTCTGGTAAAACTGTTGGGACTATAAGCGTTGACTTCTTTCAAAAATACACTTGAATAAGCATCAAGATTAAGCTGTGGTGGTTTTCTTCCTTGACAAGTGCTATTTATATTCAAAGGAGCTAAACACAGGGTTTTAATGGAATTTAAATATAATTGAAAAGACACTGACTCTCTCCACCAACTTTCAGTCCTTTTACCTCATTGCATCCATGACCCTCTGAGGTTAATTTCCAAAAACTAGCTATTTGCACAGCCAGAAAAGTCCAGACATGAAAATCAGTGTTTTTCTAGCCACTGGTTGAGACCAATTTGTGGATCGGTAAATCAGTTTGGTGTTTCATGTCTTACAAAGCTAACTAGATTAGAATAAAATGCAGAAGAGCAGAGTCAGTCCTATGTTGTAAAGATAAGGACTTTTGGGAAACGTCTTGATGGTGTGTATCTACATCTGGTCTGCTGCAAAGTGTGCTTTTTAGAAGAGCTTCCAAAGATGAAACTCTGGGAAACACTGGGGTGGAGCCGAGCACGGAACCGAGAGGCACACCAGCTGCAGCTGGCTCAAACATCCCGTTTGACATTGACTCAGTAACCTCTGGAGCCTCAAATTCCTCATCTGAAATTACAGTGATAATTCCAAGTGGTGAAATGGAAAAATATCGGTAGATTCAGAACCACCTTGAGCATGAGACAGAGCAAATTCAATTGACCTCACATCTCATTCATATCTGCTTTATCATCAAGATTCCAAATGTGAACTGCAGATTTTAGGAGGCAAGGGATATATGGCACAAAATTTGAAGCACTGGTGAAAATACCAACCAACAACAACAAGAAAAGGTGTCTCGCACGTGGCAGCAAGACAACCTCCTCTTAAATGGTACCCAAGTCATCAACCCGTTTTACTGCACTGGACCACGTCGGGAGCTGGCGCTTGAGATACACACCAGTGAGTCATGATCTCCGTGAATAACAGTTTAAAAGGCTAGACGAAAAATAACTTAGCATTTATGTGAAATATAAAACCCTGTAAATGTTTTAATGGGTCCTCAGATAATTTAGCTCCTTGAAAGTTTTTCCACTGAGCTCATTCAAATTAGTTATCTTGGGAAGTCCATCTGAAATTATAATGTGCCTTGAGAGAAAGCCTTGCTAGCATCCCAAAGGTTGAAAGTTGCTTTATAAAAAGAATTGACACTGAGAGCTAACAATAATTGGAAGTCTGGTTCTTAGGTCTAAAACTTACAGAATCAGTGAAGAGACACTACATTTTATCAAAGCCACGGCTACAAATTTTAGGACCTGCATTAAGGCAAACATCAGTGTCTCCTCTATGTGGATTTTCAATAAGAACATCATTTGAGACTGAATTTCTTTTTTGATTTTATCACCCAGAAGGAAAATTATTTTGATTGTACAGGCTGTAGATCAATCTTAAGATAATCACTGCCTTAGATAATTTACAAAAGCAATTTTTAAATATATTTGAAGCTTTCTGCTAGACTTAGTTCTGGTGGACTTAGCTCTGAACGACCCAGTGATAGAACATTTGTATGTATGCTTCTAAACAATAAGACATGTGTTTCGCGTTTCTTAAAAATCTCTAAAATTTTTGAACTTGTATATTCTTATATATCAAATCACATTTTAAAAATGCCTTACTCAAGAAAATCTCTGACATATTTCCCTTTGAACAATTTAAAAGGAAAGACAATAGCTTGATACACATAATAATCAATTAAAATGAAAACATTCAGGCCACTAAGTTTATTAATGAAACATTCCTAATATCACTGATATTGTCTTAAGAACTAATATGTCATAATTAATTGCTCTATTTGTCTAATATCATGGCTTGGAAAACATGCTTCTAAAATAAATAAGTTGGAAGATTATACTATCATGAATGCGAAACAAAATAGCTAAACCAATGTTCTGAGCCCCCAAACACCCGTGATTTTTGGATATCCTCTTTCTCATCTGTTCTCCCTTTTCTATAATATAACTTGTTGTGATAAAAACAAACTCAGAAGCTTATATGATTTCCCTTGGGATTACAGAATAGTTATTACTTTAGAACTGACAAAATCACTTTATTTTAAATGTAAATCTCTATTTTATAATTATGTTTAAATAATGTAGCTCGTAAATGGTACTAATTCTCTAAATCCATGGTATATGGGCTCCCTCCAGTGGCTAATTTAGCATCCACGAATCTCTTGAAATGGTCATTTTAAATCACTATACCAATACAAGCGACGATCAGCCATGGTTTCAAAATCTCTGACTTTAAATCTTGGAACGGTATCAGGTGAGCATGTAGCCATAAATTATTCATCTGTTTACTCGTTTAAAAAAAATGGCAGAGCTTAAAACGTGCTAGGCTCCACACCAAGCTCTGGAGATTCTGTATCTACGGCAACCTCTCTCTCAGAACTCCATTTATTTACTTAATTATTGTAATTAATTGTGTTGGAGTGGAGTCGCTTTGCAGTGTTGTGCTGTTAGCTTCTACTGTGCAGCACAGTGAGTCAGCCGCATGTACACACGCACACACACACACACGCACACATGCACACACACACGCGCACACACATGCACACGCACACACACGCACACACACGCACATGCACACACACGCACACATGCACACGCACACACACACATGCACACGCACACACACGCACACGCACACACACACGCACACGCACACACACGCGCGCACACACACGCACACGCACACAGACGCACACACGCACACACACACACGCACACACGCACACACACGCACACACGCACACACGCACACACATGCACACGCACACACGCACACACACAGGCACACGCACACACACACGCACACACACAGGCACACACACGCACACGCGCGCACACACGCGCACACACACACGCACACACACACACGCACACACACGCACACACAGGCACACACGCGCACACACACACAGGCACGTACACACACGCACACGCACACACGCACATGCACACGCACGCACACACGCACACACACGCACACACACACGCACACACACGCACGCACACACGCGCACACGCACACACACGCACACACACGCACACACACGCGCACACACACAGGCACACACACACGCACACACACGCACATGCACACGCACACACACACACATGCACACACACATGCACACGCACACACACACGCACACACACACATTTTCCCTCTTTTGGATTTCTTTCCCGTCTGGTCAGCGCAGAGCGCTGGCTAGGTTCCTTGTGCTATGCAGTGAGTGAGTGAATTTGCTCAGTCGTGTCTGACTCTTTGCGTGTCCGACTGTGCTATACAGCGGGTTCTCATTAATTATCTGGTTTATACATGGTACCAATAGGGTGTATGCATCAATCCCAATTTCCCAATTCCATGCTTAGCGGCTCAGTTGTGTCCGATTCTTTGTGACCCCAAGGACTGTAGTCTTCCAGGCTCCTCAGTCCATGGGATTCTCCAGGGAAGAACTCTGGAGAGGGTTGCCATGCCCTCCTCCAGGGGAGCTTCCTGACCCAGGGATCGAACCCGCGTCTCTTGCATCCCCTGTATCAGCAGGTGGGTTCTTTACCCACCAAGCCACCAGGGAAGCTCCTCTCAGCCTAGAAGCTCTGTTTAAAGCGGTGACACAGATGTGTGTAAACACTGCCGAGTGCCACCTAACGAAACCCAGGGTGGAGAGGAGATGGCAGAGAGTGGGTGTGGGACCCTGGGCAGGAAGACCAGGGACGACTTCTCAACAGTTGCACTGTTTGGAAGGCAGGACGTTCCAGGGAAAGGGAAAAGTATAGTCAAAGGCCCAGATTCATACATTAGTTGAGAATATAGGGGAATTTAAGTATTTCCATTTGACTGCTTATAGATGCCCTTGCTAATTTGTAACAGAATTTACAGGAATATGGGGGGTCAGACTATGAAGGACACCAGGTTTCCACGATGTAGCTGGAGTGTTCCTGGTATGAGTGAACACCAAAGGGTTTTTAGAAAGGGCGTGAGATGCACATACTTCCATGTGAAGAAGGAGAAGTGTGGTGGTGTGTGGGAAGCGAACAGGAACAGGGACAGAAACCAAGTTCAGGGAGTTCAGCCCGGTCATTTTTAGACAAAAACAAACAAACAAATGATAAGAGGGACGTGAATGCCAGAGGCTGCAAAATGGAAATGGGCAGACGGAGTCAAGGAATGTTAGGGTCTGAGCTTATGCCAGAGAGAGGAGAATGTGTCTGTGACATCTCCTAGAAGCCTGGTTTCCATCATATTCAAACTAATATCCAACTTGCAGAATGTCTAAAATTAAGTCACTGGAAATGTATGTAATATCGTCAATGGCAATCGCATTATCAAGCAAAATAGCTGATCTGGACCATATTAAGATTAAGTTGGGGGCCGATTGAGGGATTCCTCTCTTTAACATTGGGAATAAGCATCATCCCCTTGTTGATAAAATAAATTTTGTGACACTGTGCATCTACTAGAAAGGCTGTTGGTGTAAACCAGGAAGGGAGAAGGTTGGGAAGCCTGCATTCCAGCACCTGGTGGAGTGGGAGAGGACAGTGGCTGGCCTTCGGGAAGTGCTGAGGTTTTGATCTATCCCACTCATGGCTGCCCCCAAATTCCATAGTTTATAGTCCCCACAGCGTACGTGACATCTTCCCAAAGTAGGGTGAAAAAACGTTTACTTTTCACAGCTTCCCCTAACACTAAGACACATACATGTGAGTCGGGTTCTACAACCAGACGTCATTCACGGAAGACTCTGTTTTTAAACTGAGATGTGAAGAGACAGCATGTCTTTGGAACCAAGAGTTGCGGGAGCAGCTGCCCTTTGGGAGCTCCCTGATTGGAGCAGAGATTGAGTGGTTTTGGAGCCAGACAGTGAGCAGTGGTTTTCTGAGGCTATCAATAAGGCAAGGCTGCAACGGGGACTGAAGTTCCCTCCTGCGTGTGGTGAGGGTTCGGGGGGTGAGTGACCTGAAACAGGAAAATGTTCTCAACACTCATCTTGGAGTCTGTTTCTTTTATTTCTCCAACGAATTCTTAAAAATGTTGTGTTTAACCTAGACAAGAGGTGAGTCTGTGGTCTACAACCAAGAGTGTTGACCATCACACGGAGTATTACACGTCATCGAAAGCAGCAGAATCTTAAGGAAACAAGAAGCTGGGATTAGTGTCCTGGTGGTTGGGTTGATAAGCAGGGAGGAAACAGTTGCTGTCAGAGAATGGAGCAACGGTAATTCATGAACAGTTGTTCATGAACAGTTCAGTTCAGTAGTCATGAACGGCATTACAGCTGCTGTGATGACCGTCCAAGGACACACGCAGAGCCCACGGAAGGCAAGGCTTTGATTATGCAGAGGCTCCAGTAGGCCTGCCGCTTCGGGCGTTGCTGGTTTAGAGGTTTTTAAATACCTGAATATGAATGCTTAGCCCAGTGAGTCTAACAGTGGTTCTCTTAGGCCATATGGCCATTTCAGAGTACTCATGTTATTGAAAAACACAGGCAAAGGGGGATTAATACATTACCTGGGTGACTGACCTTCATTATCAAGCGAAAGTAGAGTGCTTTAGCACATTTAGGAAAGAAAATTATATGTTGAACTCAGGAGATCCAGAGTAACTCTTTTGAGTATTTGTGGCCTCATTTTCAGAAATCAGGGCTGTGGCAACTCTCCTAATATTCCCCCTCCTTACTGCATCACGTATTCATTCAGATATGCCAATTATTTCCTACCTCGCTTCCCCTTACAATTGTATATAGCTTGTGCTGCTGCTGCTGCTAAGTCACTTCAGTTGTGTCCGACTCTGTGCGACCCCATAGACGGCAGCCCACCAGGCTCCCCGTCCCTGGGATTCTCCAAGCAAGAACACTGGAGTGGGTTGCCATTGCCTTCTCCCTTAGATACGCTAGTTAATTACCATTTCCTACCTCGCTTCCCCTTACAACTGTATACAGGGTGTGCTGGTTATGGCTAAATCTGTAACTTATTTCCTAGATTTCAGTATACTGAGATAGGATAGTGGCTGAGCAGGAGAAATGAATATGCAGCGGAGATTCTTGATCTGGAATTACGCGTGTACAACTTCAACTATGGGCTTCCTCGGTGGCTCAGACGGTAAAGAATCCACCCGCAGTGGATTCCAACCCGGGTCTCCGGGTTGGATCTCTTAGCCAGGGAGACCCCCAGGAGAAGGAAATGGCAACCCACTCCAGCATTCTTGCCTGGGAAACACTGTGGACAGAGGAGCCTGGCGGGCCACAATCCATGGGGTCACAGAAGAGTCAGACACGACTTAGTGACTGAACAACAACACCAGCATCTATGGACATCATGGTAGTTTAACTAGATCTGGCCACTGAGTGTGTAGGAAAGCAGGGAGCTAAATTCTGATTCAAATCCAAAATGGATTTATTAGTTTTCAGTGCTAATGTCTGTTAGCTTTAAACAAGCTATACCATCTAGCTTCTATCTTTGTATCAGTCAAAATTCTTTCCTCATTTTTACCCACCTAAAGTTTCATTTTACAATATAGATAACTAAATCATAAACATAAGTAATTGTATTTAAGTTCATTGAAATGTTAGACTATGAAATATACGCCTCAAAATGTACAACTCTCCATTCCTCTAGTATTTAAGTATTACTTTCGAGGACGATTATTTTAAAACTAAAAAAAGGAACAATGATCAATAAAGAGATAAAACTACATTTCAAAGATGTTCAATCACACAGAAAATTTTCATCATCACTGAACAGCAAAGACACCTGGGCACATATCCACTAATAACTCTGCCCCCGCCTCCCCCCCCCATCCCCTCACCCCCCACCCCACCCCGAGATCTAGCCTAAGGGCACTACTCTACTCACATAGCTCACTGTAATGGAATTCTCCTAATGTAGATATTTGAATGTAATTTCTGGAGAGTTTCATTTTCATTGCTATTGGAAGACAAACTTCATCCATAAACACAGAAGAAAATGTTGTTCATGCATAAACTACTTCCAGACTCTCTTTTCCACGTAGTTCAAAATTGTACTGGCAATATCTCCAATTGTCGAGCATACATCAGTTTCAATGTTTTAGCGCCAAGTAACACGAACTAATGATTGCAAAAAGGATAGGGGATTTCATCAAATAACAGCAGTCCTAACGGTGGCTGTGTTCCAGGCTGACTGATGTAAGAGCTCAGTTAGGACAGGTTTCCTCTGATCTTTCAGTCATTTCCCTTACAGTTGTGGGGCGGCCACAATTCCAAGCATCTCCGATGCAAAAGCTGAGGTCCAAAGAGGGGGCATAAAGGAAACCCAACTGTGAATCTCCGGTTTTAAGCCTCACTGAGGGCCTCGCAAAAGACATTGCCTCAGGCCTCATTGGCCAGAGGAAGTCCTGTGGCTCCAGTGCCAACACAGACAATCAAGAGAGGGTGAGGATGCTCTGATTAGAACAGATATGACTCTTCCTTCCTCTAGTGAGTCCCCCCAGTGATCCCACCGGGACAAGGGGGCAGGCCCCCAGCTGATAACGGCCACTACCTGGGGACATTTCTGGCCGTCACAGCTTGGAGGGGCGGGGCTAGGAGGAGGTGTTGCCAGAGCCTAGGAGCAGAGGACAGGTGTGAGCCCTACGACGCACAGGGCAGTCAGTCACAGCCCAGAACTACCTGGCCCAGAGCATCCGTAGTGATGAAGCTGAGAACCCTGCCCAGGATTTCAGTCACTTTCCCTGGTTGGTTTGCCTTTTGTTACATGAACAAAATGAAGGTTCTGTTAGCAATAAATCAACAGTCTCTCCCACAAGGAAAAAGAATCTGTAAGACAGTGGTTCTCAAGTGGTTCTCAAACTTGAGAAAATGTCAGAGTTATCTGGAGGGCTTGTTAAACCCAGATTGCTGGTTCCCATTTCCAGAGATGGTGATTCAGGAGTTCTGGGGTCGAGACTCAGACCTTTGCCTTTCTATCAAGTTTCCCGGGGATGTTTAGCTTCTGGCCCATTCACCACACGTTGAGAACCACTGTGTCAGATTATGCTCCAGGAGACGAGTGAGCATTCATGAGACTGCGACACTGGGCAACTAGCTTAACCTCGCCGGGTTACTGCTGCCTTCTCATTGGCAAAACAGGCAGTTAACTAAAGGCATATTGCTTTAACCAAGTTTCCCATTGAAATGACTCATACCTCCCCCCACCACCACGCCCGTGTTACTGGTACTGTGTCATAGAAAATCAAAACAGTGGAAGGTTGTGTTCAAAATATAGTAAAATTTGAACCATATTAAAGAAAAAACAGAACACTTGAAATTCTTCTAAGTGAATGTCACAGCGTTAATACCAGGTGAAACAGTGGAACTTCACGTGTTGGACAGCTGGTAAGGTTCTTATCACGGCCCTCTAGTCAGATACAGCATGTGAGAACTGCACAAAGGGTCTAAATGGGCTGTTTCCACACCAGGAAATGCACATTGCTAGTGGGAGCATGTTCAACCTAACTAACAGAGGAATGCCAGTTGAAAGGACCAAGAGGTATACTCTCTCTGTTTTGACAAAAAGGAAACCCCTGATGTTGGTGATCAGGGGACGATGCTGGACACATGACTGACACCATTTGACAGATTTCACTGTAGAAGGAAGACAGGATCAGAAGACAGATCAAATGACGGGAAAAAACCAAACAGGAAATAAAATGAGATGGCCATTAGATTCATGGAAGAATATTTAGCTATTTCATTATGATGATAATCTACCTTGGTTCATTAACACACTGAAAGGAAAAGGAAGAGATATTGGAAAAACATTCATTTAAATACGTCAGGAAAGGAGGTAATAAGCATACTTCAGAAGTGCTCATTCAGGTGAAAAGGAAAAATCACAAAACAATAGATAGAAAACTGAGAACCAAAGTCACTCGAGATGAACTATACTATGGAACTGAAAGCCAAAGGTAAACTGAAAAAATGAAAACAGTGGTATTAGGCTCAGGTCATTGTGCTTGGTATATTTCCATACATACATGGTGTGAAAAAAAATTCACATTTTATCGCAAGACCAGAAAACATTTGAACAGAAGATTGTGTCTCTGCCCTTTGATCCCCTCTTTTTTCCCTGCTGTGTGTGGCCCATCTGCATGGTACATGGATCAAACCTCCCCCGCAGGCAGAAAAACTGGCTTAACCATAAAAAGCAACATTTTCCTAGCATCAACAAGATGACTCCTTAAAAATAATATTCTTTCTTGATCTTTTAAGGGGCCACGATGACACTTAGATCTGGATTGTGTAAGCTGTCAATAATACGTCATTTAAGGTACAGCCCTCTGTCTCAGAAAGCTTATGTAACCATGCCCTGGCTTCTGAGGGTGAGCAGCTCTCAGAGCTCTCAGAGATGCTTGCTCTTTTTGGGTTATAGTCTTCAGTTTGGCTCGAATGACATTTTCTATTCCTTTTTTGGATCAGCTGATTAATTTTTTGGCTGACAATACAGACATGTAAAAAGAAAAGAAACCCATTTGTTCACTAGGTAGGCCTGGTAAAATGTCTGTAATAATCGTTTTGAACAGCGATAAGGGCTGGTGATTACTAAATTTCTGTGACTATGGATATCATCGAATTCAGGGCACACCACAACCATCTCAGGAAAGCATCATATCTCCATTTTACAGAAGAAGACACTAATGTCCAGGGAGATGAGCTGACCAGCGCACCCTTGTCTGGCATCAAAGCCTTCCTACTACTCCAGTCTCCTCTGTCCATGGAATTCTCCAGGCGAGAATACTGGAGTGGACTGCCGTGTCCTTCTCCATTACCATCTTTCTCTCTCCTTTATCTCTTTCCACTATGATTTTGGCATTGCCCTTGGATGGTGACAATAAACTTCATGCCATTAATGACTAACATTTATTGAGTAGCAAGTGCTGTGCTAAGCAAATTGCCTGCATTATCCCATTCAGTTCTCAGTATAATCCTGTTATCTATTCCATTTGTAGATGATAAAGGCAGGAGGATATGTTCAGGGTCACGGAACTCCCACAACCACGTGGGCATGATTTCAAAGCCTGCACAGAAACCACTTTCTCCTATTTTGTTTTTTTAAAATAACTTTTAATTTTATTTTTTTAATAGGAGAAAAGAAGTAGGGGAAAAAAGTCCAGAGGGAGAAAAAAATTCTCTACTGATGACCATCTTTGAAAGGTGGATTTGGCACTTTGTTAGAAATGAAGGCCCCTGTGTGAAGATACTATCCACCTTGATTTGGCTCTTAATTTCCACCCTCATCGCCAAACCCTAAACTCTGGTTTAAATTACAATCTTCATTATTCAATTCATCAATGGTTTACTCTCTAAAGTTTGGAAGAGAGTGAAAGGTGGGAATTTAAATGTTTGTTTGTTTGTTTGTTTGTTTTACTAAAATATTTCTTTCTTTGAATAAGGTCAGTGTTATTTCTTGAATTCCAGCAAGCATCCAATAGCCATCAGAAAAACACACTCTCTGAAGTTAACAGTGAATAAGAAAACCCTTTTAAACCGTAAAAGAAATAGATGAAACAGTCAATACTACAGATCTAAAAAGCTGCCAGTGAAGACTTTGCATTAGATCTTGTAAATGAAAAAATCCCCAATGTAATTTCACTGTCTCACTGCAGTAAGCACACGGACAGGAAATGATAATCACATCTGAATACTCACAACCGTCCTTAATATTCGCTCAAACAGAGAACACTAAGTACTTCCCTGGCGGTCTAGTGGTTAAACCTAGAACCCGCCTGCCAACGCCGGGGACACGGGTTCGATCCCTGGCCCAGGGAGATGGCCCATGCCGTGGGACAGCTGAGCCTGCGTGTGGCAGCTACAGAAGCTCTGCGCCCAGCGCCTGCGCTCCACAGTAAGAGAGACCGCCGCGATGGGAAGCCTGTGCTCTGCGACAGAGAGCACCCCCATCCGCTGCAGCCAGAGGAAGCGCAGGCAGCGACGAGGACCCAGGCGGCCACGACTTTCAAAATCAGTTAATTTAAAAAAAAATTAAAAATAACTTTAACTTTTAAAAAATACACTAAATAGATGGTGATATATACACTACGTGGTGATGCGCTAACCGCGCACGTAAGGTAATTACAGACTGATACCAACGGCTGGCTTGCCTTTTGTGTGCCCCGGACACTAGGCCGTTTAGTTCAAGGCACGCCATTGTCTCCATCTCGCAGATGAGGGAAGTGATGGGTAAGGCAGTCTAAGGGATGCATGCGAGATGGGATGGTCTAGAATGGGTAGGTACCCTGCTGACTAGTCAGTCAGTCAGCCAGTCAGCTCAGTCCTGTCCGACTGCTTGCAACCCCATGAACCGCAGCGCGCCAGGCCTCCCTGTCCATCACCATCTCCCGGAGTTCACTCAGACTCACGTCCATCCAGTCAGTGATGCCATCCAGCCATCTCATCGTCTGTCATCCCCTTCTCCTCCTGCCCCCAATCCCTCCCAGCATCAGGGTCTTTTCCAGTGACTGGTAGAGTTACGATTTTGTTCCCTACCTATATAGTGGCAAAGCCTGTGTGCGCACCCAGTGTATTAAACTACGTAACAGCTTTGTAGGAGGTGGTGAGAGTGAAAACCGTTAGGACACAGGTTAGTAGAGAAAGGCCCAGAGCAGCAGGCTATTTTTAGGGTAGAGACGAAGATAGGAAGACTTTGGTCACAGATGGAAGGCCTCTGCAAAAGGACGGAAGGCCCTGATGAGCCTACAGCCTGGAGTTAAAAGTTCCAGGTGTAGCTCATCACACCGTGGTCAGCTTCCACGAATGGCAGGGTGTCCAGAGGTATCTGTCCTAGGCGATGTGTGTCCCACTCCACTGGCTAACAGGCTTTATTCTAAACATCAAGTCTCACCTTTCAATAGAAGGATGTCCAAGTTAAACCCAATGCCGGACCTGTACAGGTAGACTCAAAGGTACTTTTCCCCATGCCAGGATATCTGTAGAGGGACATGCTATCCACTTGCCTTTAAAACTTAATTCATCACACATTCATTTTAAATTCCGTGCAAAACCTTTAAGGCTGCACAATTTTGTGCACAGGTCACAACAATCATAAAGTCTTCAAACTTTTGATCACTCAACAAGAAATAACTTTTAATCTGATGGGAATAGATCCCATTATCTGACTTTATGTTCTGTTCTTTCCTCATTTTAGAGGATAAAATCATTTATAATGAAAACAAAATGAAAGGAAGCGGAACTAAATGGAGTTTTAAGGAGGAATTAGTGGAGCTTATTCAATAATCAACCAAAGGATACCACCGAAATTTATTTTTCCTTGGGTTGCTATATGTATTTATTTTTAACATTTTAGTTTTATTTTCTAGAAAGCAAGGCAATAGTATCTGAATAAAAATGACATTAAAAAAAGATTTGTGATATAGTTATTTAATAGGAATAATTAGCTGCTTTACTTTATTTTTTATAGAATTATAATGGTCTTTGTCCTTTAATTTAGTTTCATCGATACAAGTTGTTTCTTTAGTTTTTAAGACCATGATTCAAAGTTCATCACTGGCCTAGTGGAACAGTAACTGAGTTTCTAGCATGGTGATTTTTACGTCCAAAAACCACCTCACTGAGCTGGCTTTGAAAGCCCACACCTAAAAAAATGATGGCAGCTGTCACACTGTGACACGAGGTCTTGAGACCATCTGATAAGCCAGACCATCGTCATCTTCTAAAAAGGGATGACCCATTTTCATAACTAGCAACGTGCACAGGCTCTTCAGCCTTTGGGCAGACATTGACTGTTAGACGGATTTGGAAAGGCATTTCTTCCTCTTTCAAAAACAGCATCACAGAATTAGACATGTGTGTGTGAGGAGGCTCACTTCAAATAAGAACCACTGCCAGGGGCCAAATACAATATCTGATGCAGTGATTTAGTCATTTAAAATAGGACCCACTGTCTATTGTATCACATTTACAACTGTGCTCTATTTTAAAAAGATGCTCGGAGTCTGCAAGGCTGGCTTACCAGCACCATCTCAGGCAGGCAATAGGCCAAGTGTCTAAGTAGGCATTCTGTGAAAATCAAAACTGATGGCTGTCCCAGAACTTCATGGGTTGATGGAATCTTTCTGTATTTTGATTGTGGTAGTGGTTATTTGGTTGTAAATATTCTCAAAATTCATTGAACCATACATTTTAAATGAGTATGTTTCATTGTATGGAAATCATACCTCAATAAAGTTGATTTTAAAAAATGACAGCTGTCCATGCTGCCCATGAACATGCCTCTCTGGCAAAAGGAATGAAGGCCACGGAGTCAGCTCTGGGTGCACACAGATACAGATTACAGGTAGCATTCAAGACCTGCGCCGTCACGAGCAGAAGGGCCTCCTGGTCAGAGACTGGGGCTGGCAGTTGAAGCTCTATTGGGAACGTCATCTTACTCTCAACATGAGCCTTTGGAATTTGCTTTTTCCTTTATCAGCCCAATCAAAGTGTGTTAGCACACTCAATGGTTTCTAAAATTTATATCCCTGTACATGCATCTTCACTAGGAATAGAACATCTTCTTGTTATTCCAAGAAAACAAAATGCGGCACGTTTCTCTGGGATTTTTGAAAATATAGAGCTTCCTAGGTGGCTAGGTGGTAATGAATCCATCTGCCAATACAGGAGATGCAAGAGACGTGAGTTGGATCTCTGGGGTGGAAAGACCCCCTGGAAGAGGAATGGCAACCCACTCCAGTATTCTGGCCTGGAAAATTCCACGGGCAGAGGAGCCTGGTGGGCTAGAGTCCATGGGGTTGCAAAGGGTTGGGTACAACTAAGCGCGCTCGCACACACACACACACACACACACACATTGAAAATACATCTAAGAAGTATTCCTTATGAAGGTTAATTTCCTAAATATGTAACATGTAATACTGTATGTACTAAGAGGCAACGTATAGTCCTAGACACTACCTTGATTGTGTGACCTTGGCAAAGTACTATCATTTCTCTGGTGCTATCTCTAATTCTGCTTCTGTAATGAAGGGGTTAGCCCAGATAATGCCCCATGACATAAAACCACATAACTCAGCTCGAGGATTTGAAGCTCTATCCTTATAAACTGAAAATTTTCTCTCTTCATTACTGCCTTTGTTCCTGTTGTTCAGTCGCCAGGTTGCGTCCAACTTTTTGTGACCCCATGGACTGCAGCACACCAGGCTTCCCTGTCCTTCACTGTCTCCTGGAATTTGCTAACTCATGCCCATTGGGTCAGTGATGCCACCCAACCATCTCATCTTCTGTCGCCCCCTTCAATACCTTCTTTTCTTTGGCTGTTCTAGATTTGGAGAAAGTTATGGTGCTAATGGAACAATGAGAAAAAATTTTGGCTATCTTAGTAAGACACAAAGCAGACACTGAAAGGATACTAGCTTCTTTCTAGTAGACTGGATTTGATAGAAGGAATGTTCTAGAAGTTGGAATTTTTAGGAAAACATTAGGAAGGAAAAGAACTATTAAGGAGGGGAAAATATAAAGGAAATGGAGTTATGATTCATCTCATTAATATTTCAACAAAAGATCTATACTAGATTAAAATATCTTTCATTGGAACAAGTTGAACCTATCTTTGTCTTTTGTGGAAATAACCATACATATCATAAATTATGACATTAGGAAATTTTGGATTTACAAAGGACCTTGATCATCAATGATAGTGTCCCCCCTCAGAGTCCCAGAATGGTCCAGTATCTTAATGAAAAACACAAAAATAACTAAATCTGTCTTGGTTATATTACTTTTGTAAAGGCAAAGGCGAAAAAGCAGAGAAACGAAATAACAGCCTCACACAGCTGCTACTCTGCACGTTTAGGCCAGGCTGTGATTACTGTTGTAGAGGTGAATATTCGCAGACAGCGGCAGGGCTTTCGCTCATCATGTAGAGGCTAAATTTCATCCAAGGTTGCATTTATTCACACACTCTAACTTGTCAGCATCAGGCAATCTTTCTCAATTTCAAACCAGAGCACACTTCTCACCCTAAGAAGAGCTGATAGAATAACAGATTTGCCCAGGGAGTCTAAACCCCATGGAAGCTGGAGGATAAGACATAAAGTAAGGAAAACAAATGGCAGGAGCACACAGCATCGGGAAAACCATCAAAAACACGGACACACGGTACGAAGGCGGCGGTCTGTCGTTCCAATGCCATTCAGGGGCAAAGACCACTCAAGAATCATCTCAAGGAATATACTCAGTTCAGTGCCTTATTTACTATTGATTAAAAGTATCAAATTTGGTACAGTTACGTGTTGACTTGTTACACATTATTTTTTTAATTATTCTAGTTGGAATATAATTGCTTTACAATGTTTTGTGACTTTCTGTTGTACAACAACATGAGTCAGCCGTGTGTGTGTGTGTGTGTGTGTGTGTGTGTGTACACCCCATCCCTTCAGGCCAGCGCAGAGCACCAAGCTGAGCTCCCTGAGTTACACGTCAATTTCTCACCAGCTGTCTATTCACACGTGGTGGTACAGATACAGAAACGCTCCTCTCTCAGTCCATCCCACCCTCTCCTTCTCCACGTCTGTGTCCTCCGTAAGTCTCTCCTCTACATTTGCGTCTCTATTCCTGCCCTTCAAATTGTATGTTAATTATTTTTCTTTGATAGCAGTGCAACTATTTTTCCCTCTGAAACAGATAACTCCAAAATGTATGGCCTTATGGACCCTTACCTATAACTTTAAACAAACAACTTAATTATCTTAAGCTAAAATTTGTTAAATGGTTATATACTGACTTGGCAAGGGCTCTCCAAATTAGTCATAACATCTTACTTTTTGTGTCACTAACAAATGAATTAAATGAAATAAAAGAATCCACATGTTTATTCTATATCTACCTGACAATCATGATCTTACTTTTTAAAGATTAAATTTTAACAGGAGCATCAAGATGTTAAATGGAAATCAAAAAAATTTTTTTAAAGAAAGTCTGAGACATATAACTGGAGGTTATATGAATCACAGCTGCCAAAGAAATGTCAGGAAATCAGTGTCAACCCCATGGAAGGGTGCGTTTCCTTCTGTTGGAAAGCACGTCCCCTCCCAGACCCAGCTCAGCCCTCACAATCCAGAAAATGACCATTGCCTTTGCAAGAGTGTCAGCGTCCCCCCAAGGACAGGGATTTCCTTCAGAGCACCTGGCTCCTCATTCTCCACAGCACGTGCCCTTCTGTATCCTCATGAACCTGCTCACAGGGCACCGCGACTCTGTCTCAGCTCATGGACACTCTGAGCTCCTGTATACCCTCAGCTAACTGGCCCAGCCCGGACAAAGGTGAACACTGAAAGATGAGCAGTCTTGCTCCTTGACTTGCAGATTCTAAGCTGGGCACATCCCAGTGGAGCTTCATCATGGCTAGCGTCAACCCTGCCCTCTCAAGGGAGGTTCAGTTCAGTCACTCAGTCGTATCCCACTCTTTGCAACCCCATGGACTGCAGTACACCAAGCCTCCCTGTTCATCACCAACTCCTGGAGCTTGCTCAAATTCATGTCCTTTGAGTCGGTGATGCCATCCAACCATCTCATCCTCTGTCGTCCCTGTCTCCTCCTGCCTTCAATCTTACCCAGGATCAGGGGCTTTTCCAATGAGTCAGCTCTTTGCATCAGGTGGCCAGAGTATTGGAGTTTCAACTTCAGCATCAGTCCGTCTAAAGAGCACCCAGGACTGATTTCCTTTAGGATGGACTGGTTGGATCTCTTTGCAGTCCAAGGGACTCTCAAGAGTCTTCTCCAACACCACAATTCAAAAGCATCAATTCTTTGGTGCTCAGCTTTCTTCATAGTCCAACTCTCACATCCATACATACTGGAAAAACCATAGTCTTGACTAGATGGACCTTTGTTGGCAAAGGACAAAACCCTAAAAATACGATGACGTCAGGACACCCCGGGTGCTCTGCCACCGCTGACCTGGAGAACATTGACAGAACTCTCAGGCTGCCGGCCGATCTCGCCTCTGCTTTTTTCTTTTGCTTCTGCTTTCTGAACTGACCTACCCCTCACTCGCTCTCTTTGGCATCCGTGGGCTTTTCCCCCACAGGCCTGGACAGCACCACTCTATTCCTGTGCCCAGCTGGGCCCCCAGACCACAGGTTTGCCCAGAGACTCAGGGTGATCAACAGCTAACTGAGGGGTTTGGCTTTGGGATACTGTCCTTGTTCTCACCCTGGGCCCCGTGTATCTGCCACAGTACTTTGTCCCCCGCTCAGCTGACACCAGTCTGAACACCTGAAAGGACTTCTGACCCAGGATCAAGAGGTGGCTCCCCATATCACCTTGCCCTGGTCAAATGGCATCATAAAAAAAGAAAACCTACAAACAATGAATGCTGGAGAGGGTGTGGAGAAAAGGGGACCCTCTTGCACAGTTGGTGGGAAAGTAAATTGCCACAGCCACTCTGGAGAGCACAGTGGAGATGCCTTAGAAGACTAAGACCAGAACTCCTGTATGACCAAGCAACCCAAGGACCACGCCTACCCCCCGAGAAATGCGTCGCCGAGAAAGGCACGTGTGCCCCAACGTTCCTGGCAGTGCTGTCTACAGGAGCCAGGACACGGGGGCAGCCGAGACGTCCATCAACAGCTGAACAGATGAAGGAGATGTGAGATATATATATATGCACATACATACACACACAAAATGGAATATTACTCAGCCACAGAAGAAAGGAATTTGAGTCAGTTCTAGTGAGGTGGATGAACCAGAGCCTATTATACAGAGTGACGTAAGTCAGAAAGAGGAAAACAAATACTGTAAATCAATGCATATATATGGAGTCTAGAAAAACAGTACTGATGAAGTGTCTGCAGGGGAGGAGTGGAGGTGCAGGTGCAGGGACCGCACTTGTGGGCGCAGTGCGGGAGGAGAGGGTGGGATGCACCGAGGAGGTCGGAGACTTGTGCGTCACCGTGTGTGAGACAGACCGCGAGTGCAGGGCCGCTGAAGCGCAGGGAGCTCAGCCCGGCTCGGCGACTGCCCAGAGGGCGGGGGCGAGGCTCAGAAGGCGGGGACCTGTGTACACCTGTGGCTGATCCACGTCGGTGGAAGGCACACACCAACACGACACTGTAGACTGATGATTCCCCAAATAAAAATAGATGCATGAAGGATGAACGCCGAGTCCCTGCATTTACGGTTTTCCGTCTTCAGCCTCCCAACACCCTCGGACAGCCATTGCCAGTGAAATGGAGCAGGATCCCACGGGGTCTTCCTAGAATAGAGATGGCCACCCATCTCCCCCCAACACAGGTGTCTCCTGTCTGCCTTCTGTCTGCAGAAAAACTTTAGCCAAAGTATAAATTTAATCAGAGAAGTTCAAAAATGCAGAAGCAAAGAAGAGCAGTCTCATAGAACAAAATAATAATACTTTAGTCATTAAACAAGAGCAAGGACCTCCGTTCCTCCTCAGGGCTGTACATAATATTCTTAGCCATGTTGTCTGAGCTGTTTTGCAGATGCTGAGGCCCCAGTAGGTGGAAGAAGTTAAGAACATGACGAGCACACGGTAGCCATGACGTAAGCTGTTCTGTCTTACACAGCTCTGAGATCTGGGCTCAGGGAAATGGAAACAACCAACCCTGGAAATAAAGATTAACTGCACTTAAAACAATCAAGCTTTTTCACTTCTCTCTTTCGCCTTCATTAAGAGGCTTTCTGCCTCTTGGCTTCTGCCATTAAGGTGGTGTCATCTGCATATCTGAGGTTATTGATATTTCTCCCAGCGATCTTGATTTAGCTTGTGCTTCATCCAGCCCAGCATTTAGCATGATGTACCCTCCGTAGAAGTTAAATAAGCAGGGTGACAATATACAACATCAATGTACTCCTTTTCCAATTTGGAACCGGTCCATTGTTTCACGTCTGGTTCCAACTGTTGCTTCCTGACCTGCATACAGACTTCTCAGGAGGTCAGGAGGTCTGGTATTCCCATCTCTTTCAGAATTTCCCACAGTTTGTTGTGATCCACACAGTCAAGGGCTTTGGCATAGTCAAAAAAGCAGAGTAGATGTTTTTCTGGAATTCTCTAGCTTTTTCTATGATCCAGTGGATGTTTGAAACTTGATCTCTGGTTCTTCTGCTTTTTCCAAATCCAGCTTGGACATCTGGAAGTTCACTGTTCACATATTGTTGAAGCCAGATTTGGGGAATTTTGAGCATTACTTTGCTAGCGTGTGAGATGAGTGCAATTGTGTGGTAGTTTGAGCATTCTTTGGCATTGCCTTTCTTTGGGATTGGAATGAAAACTGACCTTTTCCAGTCCTGCAGCCATTGCTGAGTTTTCCAAATTTGCTGGCATATTGAGTGCAGCACTTTCACAGCATCATCTTTCAGGATTTGAAATAGCTCAGCTGGAATGCCATCACCTCCACTAGCTTTGTTGGTAGTGGTGCTTCCTAAGGCCCACTTGACTCCACATTCCAGGATGTCTGGCTCTAGGTGAGTGATCACACCACTGTGATGATCTGGGTTGTGAAGATCTTTTTTGTACAGTTCTTCTGTGTATTCTTGCCACCTCTTCTTATTATCTTCTGCTTCTATTAGGTCTATACCATTAAGCGGCCTGCCACTCCCTTCCCCAATGACCACGTTTCCTCAGAAGTCTCCAGCAAACTTTTCTTTCTACCAACACCTGCTTTTTGAGTGCTGGCTTTCCAGTGGGCAGCTGGACCTTAGTTCAGCAACAGGAGGTCAGTTTCAGCTCTGTGTTAATTCTAGAGTTTGCCCCACTCTGCTTCCCACTGCTGGAGAGCCAGCGATGTGGCCATTCTCGCCAGAGTGCTGTCAGATCAGGCTGCACGTACCAGCATCCATTCAACATCGTCCTGTAATCCATCAGATGATGGGAAAATGCGCCTTGCATTTGCCATCACGAATGCTTATTGGAACTCACGTCTCTTCCTTAGGCAACACTGTGGTCTCTTAATCTTAACTCTCCTTTTACTTTTCATTTTTTATGCAATAAATTTCACTTTAGTGAAATGTGTGTGTGTGTGTGTGTGTGCTAAGTCACTCCAGTCATTTCTGACTCTTTATGACTCTAGGGACCACAGCCCACAAGGCTACTCTGTCCATGGGATTCTCTGGGGAAGAATACTGGAGCAGGTTGTCATCTCCTGCTCCCGGGGATCTTGTGGCCCAGGGATTGAATCTGTGCCCCTTGTGTGTGTGTGTGTACACACCCACACATGTGTACACACACACACTTATGCGTACACACACACGTATATATACTAAGATTAAAAAAGTAGTGTAGCCATAATTGTACCATCCAGAGTCAAACAATACTAACAGCATGGCATATACTTCACACTTTTTCATCTACAGTACATAAACACAAATCATGACTGTGAAAAATGGCACTGTACTACCCTTTGAAATCTTTTTTTCATATCAGAAAATCCATTTCCATGTCAATATATATACTTTTAAATAACTAAACTGCATTTCACTGTATAGATGACCAATATTTATGTGAGAAATTCCTCAAGGTTGGAATTTAGGTAATTTTCATCTTTTCACAATTATAAAGAGCACTGCAATGAAAATTTTGATCATAAATGTGCATTAGTCAGGTTGGAAAAAGTTTACGGAAGCATCAGAAAGGACTGTTACCCCAGGAACAGAAAATGCTGCTACAGGGTATGCTCATCACTGCACCCTCCGACTCAGGCTCTGAGCTGAGAATCCTAGCAGGACACAGCAGTCCATGAACGTTCCTGTCAGAACAACATGCCCAGAGAGACCTCTTCTGATGGAAGGATAAAAAAAAGGGACTGTGAAAGGATGAAACATTTAAAGAACAGACACATTATATTCATCACGAAGAGGAAAAAATGTTTAAAACATTACTGATAAAAACTGGGGAAAATAGTTCATTTACTTTTTAATTCATTTTATGAAAACAAGGACTTTCAGAAACAGGGAAAAAAGATGACAATGAGATGAAAGTAAATGTGTTGAAATTTAGAAGGGTGGATAATGAAAAACTATAAGGAAAATTAAAATATCACAGGATGCAAAGCTGCCTTGGAAAAGGAAAGAGTCCTCTCTATTGATGCTGCCTGGGAAGCAGGCAGGTTTTTTTTTTTCTTTTTTTAAACTTTTATTTGCAGTCCCTTTTCTATGGTAAATGGTGTTATGTTGTGAATTCATTTAGTCTAGCAAACAATTCTGCATACCTACTATGAATATGAACATTTGAAGATAAATGTTGGGAATTCCAGTTTATAAAGGAATTGTCTACAGGAGGGGAGGATAACTGGAAACATTGCCACAGGCTGTTTGTAACCTGAGGCTGGTACAGAGCTGTTGGAACACAAGAACAGAAGGATTAACTCTCCAGAGAGTGAGGGGTCTCCCTGCAGGGTGTGACCTGCAGGAAGGTGAATGAGAACCTGTGAATGAGGCAGATTTGGCCAGACTTCGGAGGGATGGGGAACACCAGGGGAAGACGAGAGCCTGGGCAAAGCTCTCGAATCCGTCTCCACCTGGACTTGCAAATTCTCAGTGTACCAGGTATTAACATCATGAGGGATCATCTCAGGTCCTTAAAATAACCTTTGCTGGACAAACTTGCACACCCATGAGTCAAAGTTATGACAATCACAGCTGCTAAGAAAGGATTCTATTACTACAAAATATGAGGCTTGTTTTTCCCATGGGCTAGCTCTAGATCACATCTAATCTCAAGTTTTTAGCTGATTAAAAAGTTACTGAAAACTCAAATTAGTAATCTTTTAAAAATATTTTAAGACAAAGCAGAAGTACAGTTTGCAATATTTGAATTGCTTTTTCTCTAAAGGTCTCAGGGTCTGAACAAAGCGTTAATTGCTCATTGATAGTTCAAGTGTAGAAAACACAGATGTTCCATTTCTTTAAATAACTTCACTTCCTACAGAATGGCCTCATCCTCTGAGATATAAGTTCATCCAGATAGAATATGCATTGCATATGGAAGCAATCACATCCTATTTTTGGAAGGATTTGACAGAACACTGCACAAAATATAACCTTCCCCCTGCCTCCAACTTTTTTTGTTTTTTGTTTTTTTCTTTTTTTTGTATGCAGCAAGTATTCAGCTTAACAACGCAAAATAACTCTGATGTTCTGAGAATTTGGCACCATTTCATTTTCCATTATGTCAGAATGAAAAGGGACCAAATATTACTGATAACAACATTAGAAACATTTGTCCTCTGGCTTATATGCAGGTGGGAATCATTACTGGTAATAGAATTTTTGTAACAATCATTTTATCTCTAACTATAGCTGAACACTGGGCTCCACAGTCAATTTTAAAGAGAGACAAGGTTGATAGGTGGGCATTCCAATTCTATTTCATCCTTGGGACCTCCTGGTCAAGACTTTGAAGGAAGTGCCCTGGAATCTCGGCCCCATTTCCATACGGGACTAGCACAAGTCTGGTGGCCACTGTCAGCTGGAGAGAGCACTGTATGTGGAGTAGGAAGACGTGCTCCAGGCCCGTAATTCTGACAACGTTTTTTTGTTTTTTTGTTTTTTTTTTAAATTCCTAAAATTGAATGGGTTTCCATGTCTTTGAATGCAGAATGGGACCACAGATGAGACTATATTATGCACAAAAGGGGAAATGAGTCTAGATATAGGACTGCTGCTGCTAAGTCGCCTCTGTCGTGTCCGACTCCTAGCGACCCCATGGACTGCAGCCCACCAGGCTCCTCTGCCCTGGGGTTTGCCAGGCAAGAGTACTGGAGTGGGGTGCCATGATATAGGACCAGTCTTTCGTCAATTATCAAGTATTAGAAACCCACCTTTATAAATGATGTATGAATAATACAGCATTATTTTCATATGGGATAAGAATTTACAACAAATTTCTTTTTAGCTTTTGACAACAAACAAAACGAAACATGGCTGGAGAAAGTATTATACTGCAACTAAGTGCTGCATTTGAAAATGCGTATAGACCCTACTAGACATGGGCCCAACGTATGCTTAACACACACACACGCACACATTGCCAATTGTTTCAAAATGCGTATAGACCCTACTAGACATGGGTCCAACGTATGCTTAACACACACACACGCACACATTGCCAATTGTTTCAAAATGCGTATAGACCCTACTAGACATGGGTCCAACGTATGCTTAACACACACACACGCACACATTGCCAATTGTTTCAAAATGCGTATAGACCCTACTAGTTATGGGTTAAAAATGCATTTAACACACACACACACGCACACATTGCCAATTGTCTTTCTCCTTCGTAAGCCATCATCATCCCATTTCCCTCCCTAGCAGGACCGCTCTGCCAGTAACAGCAATGTGTTAATGTGGCTGTAGTTTCATTCAGCCATTTAGTTCACCGTTGGGAATGATAAGATTTGCCAGACGTTATATCTACCCTATGTTATTTCCAGATCTCTGAAATCGGTAAGATACTGTTAAAAACTGTTAAAATAAGCATCTTTAGATTTCTCAGCTCAATAATCTTTTAAAATGTCAAAATGCACAGAACTTTCACTTCCTTTAAATTCCTTTGCTTGCTGCTAAAAATATAAATACTAAAAAAAATGGAATTTACTACTTTCAGGAAATTATTAAAATTTTTATTTAAAAAATAATATCTCGCTACTTCAGTGCAGTGAGTTAAAATCCTTTTCAACTCCAACCAGCACTTCCATCACACTGAGCCCAAAATCACAGCATCTCCAAGATAATAGTATTCATGTACAGATACGATTGACAGGTCAAAATTTGAATATGGAAATGTGGGGAGTGACACAGCTGGGGCAGGGGAACAAGGAAGGGTTTTCTGGGGAGCGCCAGAGAGAGCACACCGACACCACGTGCCCACCCTGAGTGTAAGATGGCGGCACGTGAGGGGCAAGGTAAATACGACTCATAATTGCAGAGTGTAGAGCAAACAGGCTTTAAATTCAATTTTGTTGTAGAATTTAATCATATTTGATGACTAAATGTCTATATACATTTGTTTGAAATAAAAAATAAACATAGTCGTCTTTAATTAGTGTTTGGAGAACTACATCCTATTTTCTGAAATCCCTAAGAATGAAATGCGTGTATGCATTGTGCTATGTGAGGAGGAGAAAGCGGTTATCTCCATGTTTTTATTTTATATTTTATTATTTTAAAGTTTGATTCCCTTTTTGACACTTGTTTTTATTATTTTTTTAAATTGGAGGATAATTGTTTTACAATATTATGTTGGTTTCTGCTGTACAACAATGAGAATAATTATTTATGTAAATATAGATAGATAGATAGGTATACTCCATGTTATTTTTTATTTTTTTTAATTTATTTATTTCAACTGGAGGCTGACCACCCCACAATACTGTAGTGGCTTTTGCCATACCTTGACATGAATCAGCCATGAGTCCACACTGTGTGCGCCGTGTTTTTTAAAACAATAGAGTTTATCAATCTCTGTGCATCATATTGGAAATATTCTGAAACTCCGAGCGAATTTGTAGACACTTATGCCTCCTCAGTGGTTCAGCTGGTGAATAACCTGTCTGCAAGGTGGGAGATCTGGGTTCGATCCCTGGGTCAGGAAGATCCCCAGGAGGAGGGCATGGCAACCCACTCCAGTATTCTTGCCTGGAGAATCCCCTGGACAGAGGAGCCTGGAGGCCTACAGTCCAGGGGTTGCAAACCATCCGACATGACTTAGCAACTAAACCACCACCACCATGCCTCCTAAAACTGGAAAGATTTAGGTAATGATCAACTTTAACAGAATTGCTATTTTTAAATAAACTGAAAAAATATAAGATTTTATGTGCACTTGTTAGCTCTCATTCTTATTTGTAATACATGCTATAAGAAATATTAGTGAAGCTTATTGTTAAGATGCTAAGTGAAATCAAAGAAAATGTAAAGTGTTTTGGAAGTCCGTGGTTTCATGGTGACAATCCGGTCACTGTGGCAAGGTCACCGTGTGAGGGGCTGGAAGCACGCTCACACTCACACTCTGCCACACGCCAGCGATGTGAGGCTAGGAAAGGCACATCGGTCCCTAGCGCCTTGCAGTGGCAATACGACATATCCCTAATGTTGACCTCCTAATGTTGTTTTGAGAATCAAAGGATCTGAAATGCCACTATAAATCATTCAACAGGACGAGCTGGAAACACTCAAAGTAGTCCAGCGCTCTTGCTGAAAAGTGAGAGCTGTGCAGCTGAAGTTTCTTGTTGCTGTTTTTTAATACTTTGAATTTTCTTTATTTTTCAGATGTATGGAGATACCATGACATCTAACGTTGTGTAAGTTTAAGGTATACAACGTGATGATCTGATCCAGGCATCCTTTGTGAAATGATAACCGCAAAAAGGTTAGCGAACACTTCCATGAATAACTGTGTGTGTGTATGTTAAGAACATTGAAGACTTTTTTAGCCTTGTCCAATTTTTATTTCCACTAAAAAAATCATTAAATATTCCCTTATTTAACTAACAGTCAACTAGTCAGTCTATTAAAATTGGAGACATAGGAAGGATTCACTGTGTCTCTATAAGTAGGCATTTATTATACTTGGAAATCATGCCAAGGTCTGGAGAAAATTGTATTTTATAAGGGGTTTCTAAGAAAAATTATAGTATGATCAGTTTTGTTAAGTTTCTCCAAAATCATAGAAGACAGCAAAATGGATGTTTATCAATATACCAAACTAAAAATAAACTTGAGAGATAGGACTTTGAAAACATAATTAGTGAGAACTGAAACCAGAATAAGGTCTTGTCACTTCAGTCGTGTCCGACTCTGTGCGACCCCATAGACGGCAGCCCACCAGGCTCCCCCGTCCTTGGGATTCTCCAGGCAAGAACACTGGAGTGGGTTGCCATTTCATTCTCCAATGCATGAAAGGGAAAAGTGAAAATGAAGTCGCTCAGTCATGTCCAACCCTCAGCGACCCCATGGACTGCAGCCTACCAGGCTCCTCTGTCCATAGGATTTTCCAGGCAAGTGTACTGGAGTGGGGTGCCATTGCCTTCTCCGAAATGAGGTCTTATTTCTGTATTAATACATGACATGGACTAAAGAAAATTAAGCTAGTTTCTTGCTCCGAGGAATACATGCACTTGGCACCTAAAGCTATAAGTCAGCTGAAGAGCATATTCATCAGGATTCAGCCTGCCTGTGGACACGCATCTCAGGGCCCCAGTACTGCTGTCCACACAAAAGCATTTACCCCCTCTGTGGGACCTGCCAAAATTACACATCCTGTCCCTACCACAGCTTAAATACCTGGCCTCATTTCCTGTTCTGAGAAGGTATTAACTCTCGGTGAGGTCCTCCCTGGCTGCAGGAAGTCTTAAGAAACTTAGCTTTGCCTCACTGACAGATTTCTCTAGTGGACTTTCAGAGCGTCGACACCAAGTTTGAAGACAACACTCATGGTAGCTGGGGGGCTTCCCGAGTGGTTCAGCAGGTAAAGAGTCCACCTGCAATGCAGCAGACAGGGTTCAATCCCTGGGGCAGAAAGATCCGCTGGGGGAGGGAACGCCAGCCTGGTCCAGTGTTCCTGCCTGGAGAATCCCAGGGGCTGAGGAGACCTGGGGACTACAGTCCATGGGGTCACAGAGTCGGGCACGACTGAGCCTGAGCACATGGCTCACACTCTCAGCACGTCATGGTGTCTAGAGAGACAAGACAAGGATATCTTATGTCCTCTTGATGTTAAAGGTAAAGTGTGCTTCCCACTGGTGGACAGGTAAGTCTGCATATGTGCAGAGGAAATGAAACAGTCAGGCTTTGATCTAGGGGTCGTGTCCGATTCAAGGTGATCCAGGGGATCACTGCCTAGTGCATGAAACCCAGAGGCAGCTGTCTGACTGTGCATCGGTAGGAAACACAAACCAGCGGAACTTCCCCACTCTTCTGGAACTTACACAGGAGAAAATCCAGCTTATTATATTACACAGCATCGACCAGAGTTATGCCAAGGGAAGGTCTAGGTGAGGAGAAATGCCACACAGCGCTGCAGTATGTGCTGGCCTTGACCTACACGCTGAGATTCTTGCACCTCTATCTTCCACACATACAACTGTCTCCTCGGTTTACATGTCCGCTCTCATATGGCACACACTGGGAAAAGTCAGCATACTCCATTTACCCAGCCTCGTGTTAGAAGCAGCCAACTACATGGATTTCTGCATTTCATGACACGAATTCATTCAAAAGCATTTACTAAATGGCAGCCACGTTCCAGGTATTATTGCCATCCTTAAAGTGATGGCTCCTCACATTCCTATCGAAAAGGGGGATTTCTCCAAACAGTTACTCATATCAGTTGTTTATTTTGTTTATCTTTGGGAAGCTTCTACATCAAAAATCTTGTCTGCATTAAATGTAAACCCAAAGCTGTTTGCCTTTCTTTTTGCTCATATGAAGTTTACATGTTTCTATCAATTTGGGATGAAAGGACCAAATGTTTGGCTTTCTAGAGAGAGATGAGAACTCTTCCTTGGTGGGGATTAGTAATTCCATCTCCTCGCAGCCTTTGATCACAACACTAATTCATCATAAGCCCACATGTCATAACGATCCATCTGTTTCGATTTCCTCATCAGTAGTTGTTGAAATTCGGCAAGGATTTGTTGGTCGGTTACTCTTATTCACAGTCACAGTAACACAAGCCCTGAAGTGATCAGCCTGTATTGTGTGGCCTTCATGCAGGGCACACAGATTTGCAGCCTGTTTACTTTATCTAGGCTCAGCCTTGCAAGGCAGCTGTTAGGCATTTAGTTAATGAAACCCTCTTCCTCCAGGGATCTGTGCTTTGTCCAGGCACAGGGAGACACGTGCAGCTTACAGTTTAACACTGCGAGTGATGCACCTTCTGGTTTGGTTTTGTTTGTTTTAATGCAGCCAGCTCCAGATTTTGGTGGACAGCCTCCCTAAAACTAGCTAATTCAAGCAAGACCAAGCTTGGCCACTGTGTTTCTTATTTTAATTTTCTGAAAGAGGGTAGGTGAACACTTTATACTGTATTTTCAAGGTGAACTCTGTTGACTTCAAGTGTTAGGAAGTAAATGATCTTTGAATGTACTTAAGCCCGTCTTCTGCTCATTGCTTCTATGTGATGTTTCCTGGGGGGCAGGGAGGGGGAGAAGGGTCTTATCTGTCTTTTTCAAATATTGAAGAAATGAAAATATAAGAGATTAAACTTTTTCTCATTTGATTGTGTCCCGGCCAAAAGATCATATCAATGAAAACTCATTCAAAGACCTCATTAAAATTCAGTCCCTAGATGAGCAAACTTAATTGGCATGAAGTCAAGATACATAATTATTTAAATTAGGAACATTTCTAGAAACCAAAGATTATGATGAGAGGCATCTATTTACATTACATCATTCCATTGTGTTGGAAGTTACAATAAAAACTGTGTATTTTTGCTAAAAATAAAAGGAGATATAAAATTATAACTCTATAGCATCTTTAAAACAAAAGAGGTTTATTTAAAATATATTAGATGACTTTGGTTTGTTTGTGTTCAAAGGAAGATAAAGTCCTTCTTTTATGAAGAGTTTCTATCAAATCTAACAATGTTGTAATAAAGTATCCTGAGACTTAGCATGAATAGTTTTGAACATTAAAAAAATGAATGGTAAAAATGGCAATAAAAAGTATTTTCATATTAGTATGTGAGCATATATCACAAACATGGTGAGAAGTTTGAGACCCAGTTCATGGGAGTCAACACAACCATACTCAATAGAAAACCATACTGAAAATTATCCTAAGAATTGGTAAAAACACAGATGATTGTAAGCTTCTAAACACCCTATGCATATCTCTGTCATTCTGTTTATATAGCATATTTTTCTTAGCACCCAGGGACCTGAGATGGTTGCCTTGACAGTACTCTAGTTATCTGGGTGTAAGATAAATACTTTCAGAATCTCAGAGAAAGGGTGTACAGGTCATTAAAATTCTACCCACTCTAGAACTGTTGACACTCTGCTTCTCATCTCCCAAAAGGCACCTCGGGTTGAGGCTACATTTCTTTTTTTAAGATTGGCATCAGTGCTATTGCAGGTATTTGCCAGGGGTAAACAATGCAAAGATATTCTAAGCGTAAACGTGGAGCAGCTTTTTGTGGCTCGAGCCACTTGTCACGCCTTCTTCAGTGTCAGCCGACTGCCCTTGTTTTCATTCTTTCCATGTTCTTGTTTCATTCTTTTGCCCGTTAACAGGTAAAATGAATAAGGCGGAGTTTCTCCCTACACACTGTCTGTATCGGTGGTTTACATGAGTGGTCACAGTAAAGCAGCTGGTTCTTTCAAGGGAACTGAAATCAACGCCCCCCCAAGAAACAAGTGGGCTTCCACAGTGGCTCAGCCATAAGGAGTCTGCCTGCAACGCAGGAGACATGGGAGAAGTCACTTCCGTCCCTGGGTTGGGAAGAGCCCCTGGAGGAAGGCATGGCAAGCCTCTCCAGTACTGCTGCCTGGAGAATCCCGTGGACAGAGAAGCCTGGCGGGCTACAGTCCATGGGGTCGCAAAGAGTCGGACGCGACCGAGTGACTGAACACACACACACACACACACACACACACACACACACACTAAAAGGAGAAAATGACAAGACAAACAGCAAACGTGGGGCACATACCTGTCCACAAATAACCAGAGGCCCAGCTGAGCAGAGCTTTAGGAAGGTGGAGTAGCAAGGGTCAGGTTGAGGCAGCACAGAGGAAGATACTGTTCACACTTCGCGACTTTCATGGGACTCGGTGAACCGAGGGCTATTTGGAAAGTGTCCCTCCTGTATGAGTTTCAATATGCACATTGAGGGATGATTTTAAGATGAGATTTTCCGGCTGGGTCCACTGACTATGTTTCCTATTATACCAGCCAGCAGCAGCTTAAAAGCTAAACTGGTTCCATAAGATTCTAACCTAAAACCAAAAGAGATAACCAAGTACAGACTGGGCTTTTTTTCAGACTTCTTACTTTACTATGAGAAATGGTTCTTTCTCAGTGTCCATGAATCTTGAAGTTATTCTAGGCCACACCAAAGCTTAATATACATCAAAATGTTAAACCTCTGTAGTCAGGTAATGTTTCACTACTTGAAGGAAACAAAGATTTAAATCTGTAATAAAGCACAAAAAAAGTGTGGCAAAAGCAATACAAAATTGTAAAGTAAAAAAAAAATAATAATAATAAAATATTATTGAGAAAAAGAATAAAAAAGTAGAATATTTGGAAAATAATAAAGGCTTTCCTGATTAGAGGTCATTAGCTTAAGTAATGAATATTGTGTACACATTTCAGTACTATTTGAATTTAACCTCACTTAATTTTTAGTCAGCTCTTCAAACTCATCTTCCACATCATTTATTTAATTTTCTTTTGGATTTTCATTCTGCCCTTGGCTGCTTCTGATCATAGTTTTAATTGTATGTTTATATTTAAAATATTATATTTAATAAAATAATACCTATTTCACAATTTAGAGATTAGAATTAGCAAAAGAATAACAAAAAGATACATATATGCATAAACTCCAAAATAACTTTTAACCACCAATAATATGCTTGTATATACTCAGTCATATATATTTAGGCATACATTGTTCCAATATAGCATGTATAGTGCTTACTAAGATTATTTTTAACTTGAACACTCAATTGCTAGTCTTTTCAAGTAAACATTTTCTGCAAAAGCAACTTCAATTAATTCACAATAATTATTGGAAAGTTCTACAAAAATTTATCTACTCAGTCTTTCATTGTGTGATATTTGTGTATTGGAAGAAGTTGTTACTAATGTTACAATTATGTTGGTGCTTTTATTTAAGAATGTAGCAATTAGAATCAGCGACTTTTTCAGTAGAGTTTGTAATTCTAAACTTTTTTCCTTGATATTTCAGGAAATTGTAGATGGTTTGTCTGAATGATAGAAATATCTTTATTTCTCAGATTGGAGAATACATATGAAACACTCATGATTGTCATTTTGACACTTCTGTCAATAACTTTAGTAATCAGCATATCTGACACAATAGATAAAAAACTATTCATTTCTTTTGACATTTTTCCTCTCTTCCTCTTTATCCCAATATCATTTTATAATTGTACAATATTTTTTCTTTGTATTGGCTGAATAGTGTGATGGTTAAATCATTTTATCTTCCTTTAAGTTTTAATCGTTTAAGCTAAATTGCCAGCTTGCAATGACTCTTGACCAAGAGATCTTGTGATATTAATCAATGTCATTATCGTCAGGCCCAGCCTTTGCTATTTATTAGCTCCAGGGTTATTTCAGATGCTTACCCTAGATCCTGATATCTAAGAGGAAATATTCAAATCCTTCCTACTTCTATCAAATAAAGACAGCCTTGGTTTAAAAATCTCTTCACTGCTATCAAATGGTTTCATAATGTATTAAATGGTATCAGGAACGTGGTCTTTTATAATAACATCTGTTCGAATAGTTGTCCCTGATATCTTGTCTTTGTTTCATTGTAAAATTGTCCAGGGATTTAGAGAACATTGAGGAATAATGTCAGGAGTCGGTCCTCATTCATTCATTATTCAGCAAGCGTGGATGACTGTCAACCACTATCAGGAACCAAGCTTGGCACTGGGAGTCCAAAGCTGTATTATCCATGTTGCCTGGCACTCAGGAGGTGGGCATCCCAGCTGCAGACACAGGCAATTTCAATTGTAATGCGTTTTGAAAAGTGCAACCCTGGGAACTCCCCCTCTATTTCCTAGCTGTGTAATGTGGGGCAAATTAATTTGCCTAAGCCTGTGGTCAAATACGGAAAATGATAATGGCAGCTGGACATAACCGATGGAGTTGTCAAGAGGGTTAAACAGCACAGATGTAAAGGGTTTAGCATAAACTTGGGCACACAGTAAACACTCAATAGATATAAATTATTATCATACTAACATTGCCACCATTAATAAGATAATGAAATATATAGCCTTCGGAATATTGGATTTTGAAGGGCTTACATTGTTTCTTAATATGGGGAGGCTGTTACTTTAGGGATAAAGAGTTCACCTTGAAGGAGACAAGGTGGGAGGGGCTTTAGACAGAGGAAAAAGCTAGAACTGAAGCATGGAGGGGTGAGACAGCACGGCGGGGTGGTCCAAAAAATAGGAACCCTGGTCACCTGTCCTGGGGTGGGGGGAGGAGTTGATTGGGAACCTGTCCTCAGGGAGAGGGGCTGGGGTTGATCGGGAGTTTGAGATTAGCAGGTACGAGCTATTATGGAATGCATAAACATCAAGGCCCTTCTGCATAGCACAGGGAACTGTAGTCAATATCCTGAGATAAACCAGAAGGAAAGGAATATAAAGAGGATACATATATACGTGTGCGTGACTGAATAATGGTGCTGTACAACAATAATTAACACAGCGTTATAAGCCAACTATACTGCAACAAAATAAAATTTAAAAAATAGGAACCAAGTCACTGCTAAACAAAATGGGGCAGGTTTACAGAAAGCACTGTGAGCCTGTATCTGGGGTTGGCAAATTCTGCTGTGAAGGATGATTGATACATGCTTCAGTCTCTGGGAGTCAAGCGAGTTTCCATCACTCCTCAGCTCCGTCCTGGTGGTGGGAAGGCAGCTGTAGACAGGACGCAGAATACCAGGCACAGCTGTGCTCCAAGAAAAGGCTACTCACAGGATCAAAGTTGAATTTTATAAATGTTACGTGTTACAACATATCATGTTATTACTGTTATGCTGATATTTGCACATATTTAAAACCATCTAAGTTCCATTTTTTGCCGATGGACTGGGCAAAACCAGTCTGTGGGCCCTTCCAGCTGCAGACAGCTGTCAGTCTCTGTACAGTGAGTCCCCTACAAACAAGCGCTGTGCTGAGAGCGTGTTGGTGAGTCCAGCTGGTTCGTAAGTCCAAAGTTAGTCTAGGTTCCCAACTAACACGATTGGCTACATAGTAATAATGGATTTTTAATACTTTTCATACAAATAAAAAGTGAAAGTGAAAGTTGCTCAGTCATGTCTGACTCCTTGTGACCCCATGGACTATACAGTCCATGGAATTCTCCAGGCCAGAATACTGGAGAGGGTAGCCTTTCTCTTCTCCAGTGGATCTTCCCAACCCAGGGATTGAACCCAGGTCTCCAGCATTGCAGGTGGATTCTTTACCAGCTGAGCCATAAGACATAATAACAAATATAAAAAATAAAGAGAACATTCTTAATCTTAAGTTACAAAAAGTACAGTAGTACAGGGCACCAGCTGGCATCCAGGGGCAGGCATCGAGTGAGCAGGCACGAAGCCTGACTGCCTGGAGGAGGGAAGGGACGCGGGAGGCGGTAGAGCTGAAGGACCCTCAGCAACGTGCTTGACGTCGGTGGAACAACGTCCGCATCTTTGAAAGTTTGCTTCTTGAAGGTTTGTTTGTAGGGGACTTGCTGTAGAGTCAAGTGTTGTGCATCAATTAAAATGTTGCACTGCTTTAGAAACACGCTTAAAGGTATACCAAAATGTACCTGCTGAACAACCCTAAGAATAAAGAAAAGACAGAGAAATCACCGCAAACTTGAGAGGAGTTGATTCCCAGTGTTACAGGCTTTATTACATTATAGTGGCTACACTTTTTATTCCTTCCAGGTTTTTTTAGACTGAGCATAAGTTAACTAAAATTATAAAATATAGCTGTTATATATGTCTATGTATTCAAACTTCCCTGGTGGCTCAATGGTAAAAGTCCACCTGCCAATACAGGAGAGACAGGAAATGTGCTTTCTACCCCTGGGTCGGGAAGGTCCCTTGGAAAAGGAAATGGCAACCCTCTCCAGTGTTCTTGCCTAAAGAACCCCATGGACAGAGGAGCCTGGTGGGCTACAGTCCACGGGGTCACAAAGAGTCGGGCATGAGTTAGCAACTTAGCGCGCGCGCACACGCTTGTTCTCAAAGTTAATTGATAAGCGGTCCAAAGTGTTTTCAGGACATGTTCATGCCGAAATAAAATCTATACCCCAACCATTTTCATTTCTTTTACAAACCCTTCTACAATTTTAAGCTGTGTAGAGTGAAAAATGACTAATCAAAAGTGAGCCTGAGAACCTGTACATAAAATCTGTGTTAATGTTTCAAACTCCTTTTCCTTTTGAGTGTCACTCTTGTGCTCACACGCACAAGTATTCTAGGAAAGGGGTGTCAGAGAGTAACAGTCAGCCTAGGACATTGTTTCCATTTGTGCATGGGTGTAGGAATAAATTTTGATCAATGGGACACCAAAGGAAATACAAGGGGGGACAACAGGTTTTTATAGAAGCATACAATTTAAGAGGAAAAATTTAGTTATCACAAGTTAAAGTAACAAAAATAGGCAAACAAACTCATCAGAAATAGAATAATTCAAAATGAAATATGATACTCTCTAAGAAACATAACCAATTTCAAGCTCACTCCTTTACAAATATTAAATCTCAACGATGGGCTAGGCATTGATATAGTCACTGAAGATAACATTGAGGCATCATCATATTTAGTGCAGAAACCTTTCCAGCAATGACTTCAGTATGTGCACCACGTGTAGTCAACACGAACATTGCATTTGGATCAATAACACTGGTGAGAACAGTAACTTCAGAAGCTCAAGGGTTTGCAAAAGAAAAAATAAATAAATAAAGCTCACTGCTTGCAAACGTACTTCAGAAAACCACAAGAATCTCTACATTATTGAAAATACTAGGAACATTCAGCGGTGCAGCTAGACTCGCAATCAGCACGAAAACCAATCTGTTCCCCTATGGCAGCAGTAAAGAGCTGAAAATAAAATAAGGAAAGAAAGACAAGAGCAACTTCAATATGAATAACTTATCAATAAAGCCATGATGGAAACTCTGCAGTACCTTGTTCAGGGAAAAGTTTATTAAAAGACATTAAACAAGGCCTAAATAACGAAAGGCACCCTATGTCATAAATCGTGAATTCCCTTACAATGAAACTATAAATTTACTTCAAATTTAATCTAAATCTCAGAAAGTACTGTGTGGTATTTGAGATGATGATAAAATTGTGTGAAAGAGAAAAGGACAAAGAATAATGGAGACAGTTTTGCAGATGGACAGAATGAACAGACGTGCCCTATCTGATAGCAGGTGTTTTTATAAAGGTGCGGCAGGTTAGAGTGGATAGGACGGATACAGTATGAAACAGATTAATAGCAGTGGATCAGGGACTTCCGTGGGGGTCTAGTGGTTAAGAATCCACGTGCCAGTGCAGGGTGCAGGGGTTGGATCCCTGGTTTGGGAGCTAAGATCCCACATGTTGCAGGGCCCCTCAGACCACAAGCCACAGTACTGAGCCCACGACTCTGACAACAAGGCAGTCACAGCAATAGGCGCCTGTGCACCACTCCCGGAGAAGAACCCTGCTCGCTGAAGCTAGAGACAAGCCTGCCAGCAGCAAAGACCCAGCCCAGCCACGAAGACATTAAAACCAGCACAAAACTGTCAAGCATAGTCGTAGAACAACCCAGGGAGCCCAGAAATAAAACCACGCTCATCAGTGCTTAAAAAAGCAATCTGAAAATTCACCTTGGAAATTCCTCTCAGCTACATAACACAATGAGTTGAGTGCATGCTAAGTCACTTCAGTCTTGCCTGACTCTTTGCGACCCCATGGACTATAGCCTTCCAGGCTCCTCTGTCCGTGGGATTCTCCAGGCAAGAATGCTGAAGCAGGTCGCATCCCCTTCTCCCAGGGAATCTTCCCAACCCAGGGATCGAACCCTCATCTCTTACGTCTCCTGCACTGGCAGGCGTGTTCTTTACCACGATAACATACATATAAAATCTCTACTTTTCTATAGATATTTTCCTGGTAAAGAAGCAAAAGGTAGTAGTTGGGCTCTGACAAACAGTCCTTAATCTGCAATTGTGGCCTGAGGAAGAATGAACTGTTTTCAAGGGTCAGTCTGCATGCACTGTTTATTATCCAGTCCCGAGGTTATGGGTGTTCTGATTCAGGGCCGTAAGCCTTTGCTGCCACGCTGCCGTTTTAGCAGTGAGCACTTGATGTTCCCAGCTAAGCTGTGGAAGAGCACGCAAGTGGGGTTCCCCGAAGGTGCTGTAAGGACCCCTCATCTCTTCTTCACCCAAAAGTCCTGGAATCAGCTCAAAGTCCTCAGGGCCAGTGGTTTTTCTTTCCTGAAAAATACTGATTTTCAGACAAACCTCACCCTTACCCACAGAGCTGTCAGTGATTAATTATATGGCTGCTGTTGAGAAACATTGTTATTTTCTTGACTATAGGAAAATCTGCAGAACCAGATTTGGGGCCAGAATATGGCGCTAGTGGTAAAGAGCCTTCCTGCCAATGCAGGGGAAGTAAGAGGCATGGGTGACCCCTGGGTCAGGAAGACCCCCTGGTGGAGGGCATGGCAGCGCACTGCAGTGTTCTTGGTGGAGAATCCCACGGACAGAGGAGCCTGGAGGGCTAGAGTCCAGAGTGTTGCACAGAGTCAGACACGACTACAGCAGCTTAGCACCTTACCTGCTCTGGAGGCTCTGGGCTCCCAGGGCGGCGATAAAATGGCCCTAAGAATCTCCCTGCCACGGACTAGAGACTGTCACAGTGAGCACGGTAACTCAGACAGAGAAGAGAAATATCGTTTATCACAGATAGGTGGACTTTAAAAAGAAATGATACAAATAGAAACAAACTCACGGGAGGAAGGGCAGGGCGAGGGATATTTAGGGACTTCGGGGTCCCTGTGCACACACCGCCTATTTAAAATGGATAACCAACAAGGACCGACTGCATGTCACAGAGAACTCTGCTCAACATTCTGTAACAGCCTGAATGAGAACAGAAGTTGAAAAAGGATAGATACAAGCATGTGGGTAACTGTCACTTTGCTATACACTCGAAACTAGCACAGCGTTGTTAATTAACTGTATTCTGATAAAAAATAAAAAGTTGAAGAGAAAAAGGAGCCTGACTTACTTTCTAGAACTAATGTTCGGTCTTGCTAGTACTGCGGGCTATATGAATAAAGGCATTTTTCAATATTTATTGAACTGTATATTTAACATGTCAATGTATGGCAAAACCAATACAGTATTGTAAAGTAGAAAAATAATAATAAAATAAAATAAAGAGCAAAAAATTTAAAAAAAGACCCACTTAATTTCTTATGTAATTATATCTCCATAGTAAAAGGTTTTCAAGAGAAAAAATACGTCTGTGTGGGAGGGGTGCCCTTGGTTAAAGAGCTGGGGGGACTGTTTCTTTCCATTACCCACTTTTGCTCTTGGAAATTGCATAGTAGACATGAATATTAAGGTCTTATAAATACTACAGAAAGCCTTGACATCAGCCTTGTTAATACATAGTGTGATGGTGCCATAAGGAGAGGCGGCAGACAGAATTTAGATCAGAAATTAATCCTTGTATTTATAGCCAATTGATTTTCGACAGTGATGCCAAGGCAATTCAGTGTGACCAGGATAATCTTTCAAAAGTGTGTACTAGGAAAATTGGAAATCCAGTTGCAAAGGATAAATTTCAACCCTTGTATTACACCACACACACACACACAACCCTGTCTCCCAAACTTACTAGTGGCCTAAAGGTAAAATGTAGACTATAAAGCTTGCAGGAGAAGATGTAGGGAAAATCTTCAGGACTTGTGACTGGGCAAATATTTCCTCAATATGACATGGGAAACATGATCTATTAAAGATTATAATTTTTACTTCATCAAAGTATAAAACGTTTGTGCTTTAAATAACCACATTAAGACAATGAAAAGCCAGCCAGAGGAGGGGAGAAAACATACACAAATCATGATGGGTAAGGACTTGTATCCAGAATATATAAAGAGCTTTACAACTCAGATATTGAAAGGCAACTCAATTGTAAATATGGGATACTGATCTGAATATCAAGAGAAGATATGCAAACTGCTGATAACCATAGGAAGGATGCCTGACATCATTAGTAATTAGGGGAACACAAAATTAAAAATCCAATGAGATGATTTTTCACCCAATAGAACAGCTATAATCAAAAAGACAGACAGCAACAAGTGCTGGATAGATGCAGAGACACTAGAACCTTCATGAACGGCTGGTGTGAGTGTGACTGACACGGCCACATTAGAAAACCACTTGACAGGTTAAAAAGTTAAACTTATCAGATGACCAAGCAATCACATTTCTAGGTTTCTAGATTAGAAAAATGCAAAGAACATGTTCACACAAAGACGTGTAAACAGGTACACACTCTAGTATTGTCTATGATAACTCAACTTTGAAACTATCCAACATTTCCCCCAACTGGTGAATGGATAAACAAAATATTTTTATTCTCCTCATTCAGTGGAATATGATCCAGCAATAAATAGAAACGTGGTCCAAATTGGATGAACCTCCAAAACACTGTGCTGCTGAAAGATGATGGGTGGAAGGAGAAACACACGCATGGTATGACTCCATTTATACGAAAATTTATAGAGACAGATAACTTATCAGTTGCTACCTTGGGCTGGGATCGCGAGCAGTAATTGACTGCAACAGACAAGAGGGATATTTGGGGATGATGGAGATGTTCAAACTGTACTGTGTTGGGATTGTCACAGTTCTGTAAAGGGACTAAAATGTCATGGGATTATAGCCTTAAATAGGTGAGTGTTAGGGTATGTAAATGATACCTCCATAAACATGGAAAAATTTTGAATGTGAGTTGATCAGAGTAAAAGAGGGAAAAGTCCTTTAGGATACAGGAAACAATAGTCTGAGTGACGTCCTTCCCATACCAGACTTAGCTGACATTTCAAATGGCCTAGATGTAGGCTACGGCAACAATGCGAGATGGAGCGGGTGGAGGCACGTTTCCATGTGAGGGTGCAGCTCGCTGGCTGCGGCTTGCTCAGGGATAGAATTTTTTATGCTGAAGATTCAGGCAGCACCTCCTTCGGGCTATCTGCCGCAGGTATTACCTCTCTCTACCTAGCTTTTGATTAAATGTTGAATAGCAGAGAGTTGCGGCTATAATCCTTGACAAGTATCTGGAGTGCAGTTATTCTGTGAGGCTGGTTAGGTGGGGGAGCCATCAGCTTTAACGGTCAATTGAGCTGGCGGCAGGATTACTCTTTTCTTGAGAAAGTTAAGTAGCTTTGGGTGGGGGGGAATACATGCTGAAACTGAAAACCACCCCAAACCTTATTTCTTGCCTTCCTGGTTTCTCAGAAAGAGCAGGTGAAGAACATCTCAGGATCAGCCACATCCAGTCATATCTGCGCTAGAAAATGCCACAGAATAACAGCACCTAAAGCCAAGTCTACAAGCAGGCCAGCTCCTTCTTGCAGCCATGGCTAGGGTTGTGGTCTGCAGTGATTATGCAACCGTAGCTGCTCACGCATGGTTACCTGGACCTACGGCGCAGTATTCACTGAAAGGGGCTGTAGACACAGGCTGTCAGGACTGGAGCAGACACTTGGCTTTCTCCAAACCAGGCTGGGAGAATGCTTCCACCGGGTGACCAGGTTCTGAACCCAAGGGAAATAAAGAGAAATGTGCTGAACGTGGCAGCTCTGGACTCATCCCTGGGCACCGCTCACCCCAGGAGCTATTAAGACTCTTTGGGCTTTATAATATCGACCTGTGCCTTAACCTGGGGACTTAAGATAAAGACCACAAATATCTGGTTACTTTCCTCCTTTCCCTCCACACCATGATCTTCTCCAGATCTTTGACCTAAAGGATTAAAAACGTTCATCACAGCTCTTTTTTTCGTTTGTTTGTTTCTCTGCCCCCAAAAGGTACTTCTCTAACTTGGTCTAGATTTTGCTATTTAACACCCATGCTTGAATTCATATGTGGATCAGGTAAGAGTGCGCTGCTTTGTAGATACGTAAGGGGGCTAATGACAGCGAGACAGGCCTGGGACCTGGGACATTTTGCGGCAGTGCTTGCGCCTGGACAAACATCTCCTCCAGCAACAAAGAAGAAAGAAACTATATAAAGGACTAAAAATCACTGCCAGCGCGCACAGTCCTGGCAAGGTATGGACAACAAGATACAAAGAGGCCGAGAAACACCACGGCCGCTTCTGGAGAGCCGGAGCAAGAACAGGCGTGGAGGGGAAGCAGCGTCCTGCGCAGCCCCGCGTGCTCTCAGCGCCGCCTTAGGGGTGGGCACGGCAGACCGCCGGCAGCCCCGCCACGCCGCTCCCGGGCCCGCCGCTGCGGGTGCGCGCCAGGTCGCTCGGCCGTGTCTGACCGTTTGTGCCCCGTGGACTGTAGCCCCACCAGGCTCCTCTGTCCATGGGCTTCTCCAGGCAAGAGCACTGGAGTGGGCTGCCAGGCCCTCCGCCAGGGGACCTTCCTGACCCGAGAATCGAACCTGCGTCTCTACCGTCTCCTGCATAGGCAGGCGCATCCTTTACCTCTAGCCCCACCTATACCCCCACCTATACCCCTCACCCCCTGTGAGGAGCCCGGTCCCCCTCCTTCAGGAAGTGAGGGAGCGGAGAACCTGTCACTTGTCCCTGCTCCCTCCTATGCAGCAGGGGCACCAATAAAGCCTTTCCTGGATTTCTTGTCTGTCCTCTGATCAATTTCTATTGATCAAGGAGACCAAGAATCATAGTTGGTAATAACAGTAACTAAGCAAGGTATTAATATACAGAATTTCACCCATTTACTGAAAGGCCAATGGATCATAATTTCCTTAGTATGTCAGGCCTAAAACCACTAGATCTGTTTTCTATCTGCTGGGGATAACCAGGTTCTTAGCATTGACAGGGAAAACAAAAATATAATATTTTACTTCTCATTTGAAGAAGGTGGAGAAATTTTATTTATTACTGTTTATGTAGCAAATATAGATAAACAGTTCCAATAAATGGGTCTCATTCCACCAGTGAGTCTTCGAATGAATAAAATCTTATTGAGAAAGTCAGAATATTTCCAAGTCAATTCAAAGATGCCTAAAACAGTAAAATATGTACAATTTTCACATCTCCTGGCTTCCTAAATATAGCACTGATGTTCACTTAGCCTCTGTTTTAAGTTCAAAAATAAAGTAATTTTAATTCCACTTAGATTGTATGACTGCAAAGAACTTTTTAATGAGATAACGTACACAAGGTACTCTGCAAAGTTGGGTCTAAATTAGTAACTATTACCTGAAAATAACACATTTTAAATCAACTACACTTCAATTAAAACATAAAAACAAAGCAAACAAAAAAAATAAAAAGCTTATAAAAAATTCTTACTCCCACCAGTGATGTATTATTAGAGTGTTCATGTTCATTATTATAGCTGATTTTTATGTTTGTAAGGAATAACTAAGGACTTCATAATTTTTTAACAATGCAAGTTTATCCATATGTACTAATTGCATTGGGGATTCTACTTTTCCTGAGATATATGCAAGGCATGTTTAAGTGTTTAAAGGAATAAACCTTATCTCCATCGATAAAAACATTTTAATTATTTCCATAGTAATTCATTGGTAATACAACTAATTTTGACAGGAAAAGTACTGGAAGTGAAAATTTAGAGAGAATGTTGCTTTTCGGTATTAAAAACAGACACAAAAATGAACTGATATTCAAGATACTCCATAATTGTTTTTCTTGCCTCTGAGAGGCAAATATTACTAGTTTTGTTGGTTCTTATGTGAGGGGGGTTCAGGATGGGGAACACCCGTGGCAGATTCATGTTGATGTATGGCAAAACAAATACAATACTGTAAAGCAATTAGCCTCCAAATAAAATAAATAAATTTTATTTTTTTTAAAGAAAATTATCTGAAAATCACTATTGTCCTGTTATGGTTCTCTTTTTGGATGGGGATATACTTAGAGCTGGGCTTCCAAGGTGGCGTGAGCGGTAAAGAACTCACCTGCCAACGCAGGAGACACAGAGACAGGGGTTCGATCCCTGGGTCAGAAAGATTCCCTGGAGGAGGAAATGGCAACCCACCTCAACATTCTTGCCTGGAGAATCCCGTGGACAGAGGAGCCTGGCGGGCTACAGCCCATGGGGTAACAAGAGTTAGACATGACTTAGCGACTAAACCACCACCACCAAAGTCACAGACCTAGAACGTCAGGGGCTGCATCTGGCTGACATGCTCGCCATACTTTGTGCAATTCTTCCAAACAAGGAGCCGGTTAGAGATGGCCTGAGGATGGTGTTAGGCAGGAAGTTAGACTTGAGCAACAAGGGGAAGCCTGGTGTGAAGGGATGCCAGCTGACTCTAAACTCCATCCCAAACACACCCAGGAGAGCTCACTGATATGCTTCTAGACAACAACATACACCCTTGGCACACCGTGGATGCAAAACAACCTCAAGGGCTTCTCCAAGTAACCTCAGGCACTTAGGAGCCCCTAAGGGCTCATGAATAATCTACGTCTAACTACAACAGACTGAATTATGGGGAGACATAAACAACACAGCCTGCTGTTATATAATTTACAATCGTCACTTGGCCTCGAGCATATGCCGATTTGCATTCCTTTCCATTGATTTGTGGTGGGTACAAGCGCTACTTTGTACACATCATAACCAAAAGGAGGAGACTGGAGTATGAAAGGGGGACGCCGAGACGGATGGATGAGGATGAGGAGGACTTTTGGGCTCCGGCTGCTCCAGTGTCGTGGGAGTGTCTGTCTAATGAAGGGTCTGCCTGCTTGAGCTGAACTGAGCTGTAGCTTGTCTGCTATTTTACACCCTTTAGTCCATCACTCCAAATTTTTCTTGTGACAAGACAAGAACCAAGAAAGATACATAAACCAACCTGACAATGAGTTCCAAAAAATCCATGGTGCCACTTTTTAAATGACTAGCATCCATCATCAATTATTTATACTGAGATTTATAACACATTCTTAAATATTCAGCATCAAGTAAAGAACTGGAAAAAGCTTTTTACCAGATACCCCTTTTTGTAATCACATATTCAGAGAATAGACGTAGCTTTTACTTCTAAGACCTAAACTATTTACTAACTCCATCATTAACGACATTAAAATATTTTGATCAAAAGTTGGCTCCAGGTTGATAACACAGCATGAGGGACTCCTAGCGATATAGTCACAGTTCAGATTTGGGGACCAAACGGCCTCAGTTAAGAGATGATTAAGCAGTTTCAGCCCGGAGGAAGGCTGCTTTGGCTGGCAGCTTGACTGTGCTAACAGATGAACTTGGTTTGTAAGCAAATGAGTAAACAAATCTGTTAAATATAATTAATTTCGTTATACACATTGTTTCTCCATTTTTTTTTAATTTAGCAAATAATTCTCATCTCCACTTAAATGCAGAAGATTGATTGTGTGAATGTTACTATGGCATAAATGATGTGATGAAGCCGTTGACTAGAAGCCGCTTTACTTCACCGTCCATGGTGTTCGGTACAGTTTTGTTCTTAGCTGTATTATCATCATTCAGGATGGTCCTTAAACCTACACTACAATTAATTTACCTGATTTGTCTAATAAGTCCTCCTTAGAGATGATTTATGTAGTTAAATGTGCAATTATCTAGTAATAAACTGTTCAGAAGGAAAAGGTGTGGGGGGAGTCTCTGCCCTCCGATCGTGGAAAGCAGATCCGACCGTGGAAAGCAGATCTGATCATGGAAAGCAGATCCGACCGTGGAAAGAAGACATTGTCAGTGTTGGTGATTAATAAGTTGATTTTCAGCCCTACACACGCCTTAAAGTCATCTTCACGAGAACACTGCTTTCATAAAACACAGATTCATTTACTTTATACAGTGAACACTCACATAGCACTTACTAAGCAACACGCATTGTTTGAAATATTAACTCATTTCTTCCTCAACATAACCCTGGGATTAGGGAATAACCCATATGATGAAGGATCCAAGACTTGGGTATGAAGCAGGTCACTGAGGCCCAAAGCTAGAAAGTGGGTTTGAACTTGGGCCGTCATCACAGGGGGCTTCCCTGGTGGCTCAGAAGGTAAAGATCCGCCTGCAATGCGGGAGGTCTGGGTTCCACGCCTGGGTTGGGAGGTTTCCCTGGCGGAGGCACGGCACACACTCCAGTGTTCTTGCCTGGAGAATCCCGCGGACAGAGGGGCCTGGCGGGCTACAGTCCACGGGGTGAGAAAGTCAGAAACGACTGAGGGACCAACACTTTCCCAGCATTAGACTGAAGGCCGCGTGGGCTGACTCGGGCTCCCGGCGAGCATCGGCCCGGGTGGACGAGACGCCGGACTTGAGTGTCAGCTGGGCTTTGCCACCTGCCCTTGAGCTGGACGCGCTTCGCGGCTGCTCTTCCTGGTCCTCGACATGGAAGAGTGCTTGGCCTCGCACCCTGTGATGTTTCGGAAAGTGTCACAACGCAGCGTCATCAGAAGCTGGTTGCCTGAGTTGAATTTGGTGTGAAAGGACCTCGCGCGCTCAGCTTGAGAGGTTGGGTCTAAACGCAGACGAGCGGGGGCCGATGCGGGGTCCTGGAGAGACCGACGGCAGCTGCCGGCCGGCCGGGAGGACCAGTCTGCGGGCAGGTGCAGAGAGAATCGGAGGACGCAGGAAGGGCTGGAGAGGCCAGGGAGTCAGGTGACCCGAGCGAGGAGGCCCAGAGGGAAGACAAGACGCAGAGAGAGGGCGGGGGCCACCCCCGAGCTTCAGGTATGGGTGCCCAGAGCAGGCTCAGTCAGGAAGAGCCGGCCAGAGAAGGCGGCATGAAGCTGGGAGAGAAGAGGAACGCGACTCCTGAACAACGCACGTCAAGGCTCATTCCAGTCACCGCTCTGCACAGCGAGGCGAAAAATTCCGAACCTTCGTAAAAATAGGACTTAGTGAGATGCATGATGTTCTGGGCTACCAGCACTGGTCTGCGTGGAGGAACTTGTGACCGATACCGTAACTCCCTCCCTGTGACTGACCCTGTCTGGGAAGTGAGCAGTCTAAAGTAGTATCTCCTATTACTTTCCCGGGGAACTGGTACGCTTTCCTTCGTAGCACTGATCACCACGGGCATGTTTGACCATTTACACGCGTGCCTGTGGAAGGCCTGCTTCCTCCGCTAGACTGGAATCGTGAAGTC